>NC_058145.1:4742560-5392226 GCF_011075055.1 Mangifera indica | reverse complement strand
ACTCGTATAAGTGTGTGAGCATGCTAATTTTAGTCTCTTTGACTTGTGAAGTCCTCTCATTTGACACCATCAATAATTCCCAAATTTCTTTAGCCGAGGTACAAGCTTGTACCTTGTTAAATTTATATTCATTTAATGCACAATATAACACATTCATAGCTCTAGCATTAATGACAATATTCTTCTTATCTTGAAGGGTCATTTCTTCCCTAGTTTTGGGCACTTGTTTTCCATCCATTTCTTTCATAGGAACAAAAGGTCCATCTTGCACTACATCCCACAATTCATAATCACTTTGAAAGAAAATCGACATGCGATTTTTCCAATGGGCATATCCGGTGCCATCAAACAATGACGATCTATTAGGGGCAAGCCCTTCACTAACGGTATGGGATTTTCCTAGGTTCATGGCCATTGCTCTAAACGGTTAAATTTATGATAATGAGCAACCAAGCTCTGATACCAATTGTAGGATTGAATGGCCTAAGAGGGGGGGTGAATTAGGCAATTTAAAACAATCTTTACCTAATTAGAGAATTAGAACAATTTATTCAAATAAATTAATATTGCCTATTCTTAATCCAATTTGTGAGAATAACTAAAAATATTTCAAATAACCAACACAATCAAAATAACATAACATAAAGTATGAGTTTAAGGGAAGAGAAAATCAAACACGCGATGTATAGTGGTTCGGCTCAACCCGGCCTACGTCCACTCCTCCAAGCTTTCTCCCTTGGAGTATTCCACTAATTCTTGGTTGACTAAACCTCAACCAAGCTTTTCTTCACAACCAAAATAGCTTCCAAGGTGCTATTAACCTTTACAAATATTAAAGCTCAATTTCTCTCACTAGAAATTTGCTAATCTCTCCAAGAGTGCACCTCATTCTTTTATAGCACGAATTTTAATATGAAATTGAAATATAACCTCTCTTAACAGTGTATATGAAAGTTAAAGCTTAGTACAACCCAATGCAAATGAAATTACAAAGTGTATGAGCAAGGGTTTTGATTAGAGAGAAGAGTTTGCAAGTCAATAGCTCAAAACAAATTTGCTCTCAAATATATGAAAATTTTTTGTGGCAAAAGTTCTTTTCGAACGAAATTGATTGGGTTTATATAGGGGAAAATAAGGAAAGTTACCGTTGTGCACAAAGATAGCCGTTTTAATTTTCCAGAAAACACACAATTCGGCCGATCGGATGGAATTCGGTCAATCGGATGTGACGTGGCACTTCCGTGTAGCTTATGTGGCACTAGCCGTTGGAAAAATTCAAACCAAAATTCGGTCGACCGAATTTAATTCGGTTGACCAAATTTTTAAAGCCAAAATACATGGCTTCTGGACAATTCGGAAGCTGATTCGGTCGGTCAAATTCGGTCGATCAAATTTTATTGCATTTTACCCCCTAAATTTTCAAAAATCGTAATTTAACCCCTAAAACTTTGAAAAGTGACAATTTAACCCATTTTTGAAAATTCTTTCAAAACCAACTTTAAGATATGAAAATATAGTTCACAAAAATTCATCACTTTAAAAGAATTAATAAACTTTAGTGACAAACTTGGCTTAACCCAATAAGTTTGAAAAATGACATTTTAACCCAAAATGTGAAGGATATAAAAATGAGTTTTCAAGTGAGCTATGTCATGCAAATAAATATTCTAAAAAAAATGAATGCTCTAAATTACAAATATATCTACCTAACACTTGAGTTTTTCTTCAAATCTTCAATAACTCTTCAATTGACTCTTCTCTTTCATTTCCATCTTGAAACTCCTTCAAGTGCATTAGATAAATCCTTGCAATCTAAGTTCACACTCAATTAAAATCATTAGTCAATATGTTTAGGGACATATTAGTTTGTTATCATCAAAATAAGAGCATAATGACTCATTGAGTCAACAGTATAATCACGTGACAAGCCATTGACCATGATTTAATGACTATGTGACTTATCGTTATTAATCATGTTTGAAAAATAGTACTCTAACTATTAATCTATATTAATGCCCAAATGACATGACCATTATTGTCAATTGCACTAATGTCGTGTCATGACATTTAACAGAGACATTCAGTATGTCTACTATGTGAAATAATTGTCTAACTTATATCACATCTATAGGAAAAAATATGATGATTTAGTTTATATATTAAGTGAGTCATACGGATAATTCACATACATACTTTATATTAAAACAAATAAAGGAAGCAACTTATGTATATGAATAAAAAAAAAACTACTTTTTTATTAATAAGTTTTTACAAATGTTGATATACGATAAAATGCCTTAAAATCGACAACACAAATGGTTCCTAGGGTATACATTGACAAAACTCCCACTTGCACTAGAGTCATTTGTTATTGTATTGCATACCCATCTTCTCAAGATAATGGTCCAACTGTTTCAATGTTATTACTCATTAGTAGTATGTTATCTACTTATAATATTAGAAAGGTAATGACATGATCTTTCACCTATTTGTAGACATAAGGTTCATCTGGATTCTTTTTAAAACCAAATGATTTGATTGTTTCATCAAATCAGATGTTCTAGCTTCTGTAGGCTTGCTTCAAACCATAAATGAATCGATACAACTTACATATCTTATGTCTTTCAGGAGCGAATACAAAACTTGTTGGTTGTTCTATATATATTTTTTCCATAATAAATCCATTAAAGAACTCTATTTTGACATCCATTTCCAAATTTCATGATTATGGTATGTTGCAATAGCTAGCATTATCCAAATGGATTTAATCATAGCTACAGGCAAAAAAGTTTCCTCATAATCCAACTATTGTTTCTGAGTGTAACCCTTTGCTATTAATTAAGCTTTATAGGTCTCCACATGTTTATCATTGCCAATATTCACTTATAGCCAATAAGAACAATTCCTTCCGGTGGATTAACAAGTGTCTATACTTGATTAGCATGCATGGATTTTATTTCAGAATTCATTGCTTTGAGCCATATACCTGAATTAGTATCCAATATAATTTCCTCATAGCTTCTAAGATTATCACCGTGATTTATTTCTCCTATTAAGTAAGATTCAAAATCTTGCTCATAAAGAAATCTGTATCTTTTTGGAGGTCTTAATACCCTAAAAGATCTTTGTGTTAGAACCATAGTATTTGATACTTAGATTCACTTAGTGGACAATCCAATCTTAATAATGTCGATTTAAGACTCTTTAGACTCTTCTTCAAGTTTAATGTTTCTTCTTGCACCACTTTCTTCCAAGAACTCTTTCTTGAGAGAGTGTGAATTCTTACTAATTGTTATTCTTTGATCAATCGAGAAGTAAAAATAATATCCTAAACTTTCTTTAGGATATTCTATAAACTAACCCTTCTCTGATTTAACATTTAATTTATCTGTTTTAATTACTTTAACATAAGCTGGACATCCCTAAATTTTCATATAATTAAGATTGGGGTGTTTAGAATACCATAAATCATATGGTGTTTTTAGATAGATTTTGACAATACTTGATTCAAGATATGCATAATGGTTTGGAAGATGTATCCCTATAATGATATTAACAAGTTTATAAAGCTTACCATTGATTGTACTATATCTAATAAAATACGATTCCTCATTTCAGATAAGTTATTATGATAAGGTGTATTAGAGGACTCATTTGGGAAATTAATCCATTCTTTCAAAAATTTTGAAATTATGTACTTAAGCATTCACCTCCATGATCTGATCATAAAATTTCTATACTTTTTCCAGTTTGTTTCTCTACTTCATTATTGAATTCTTTGAACTTTTCAAAGGATTCTGACTTTTATTTCATTAAATATAGATACTTGCACATAGAATAATCATCAATGAAGGTAATAAAGTAATGAAAACCTCTCCTAGCCATATTATTAAATGGTTTATATACATTTATATGTATATGTAAGGTTTTCAAGACGTTGGTAATTGATATTGCAATAGAATTAAAAATTTAAAATCAAAGAATCACATAAACCCTTCCTAGGATATCATTTTGAGAACATATATTAATAAACATGCAAAACACTCATACAGTGTTTTAGGTTTATACCTACATTAATGGCTCCTTTAAGCCTTCACGTGACTTAAGAGTAAACGCTATCTAGCCATTGAGAGGTAGCGCCTTGGTATACATACTGAGCATGAACACATAAGAGGCTCCTAAGGCTTTTTTTTCTAGATTAATTGTGTTCACAAGAAGAAGGAGAGAAAATAGAAACTTGTGGCTAAGGTTTCCTTTTTGTATGTTTTATTGTCTTTTTTTTTTTTTTAATTTTAACGCATGCTTTAAATATGTGCAAGTGTTTGAGTATAGCAAAGATTTCATTCAAACCCTACACCATTAACATACATGCACAACTGGCATGTAAACATGGACAATTTACATGTGTGGCACACAATTGTGTTGTTCAATAAGTTTTCAAGCCTTGCACGGGTGGCACCAAGTATGGCACAACTAGACCATATTTTGCCCAGCTGTGCCATGCTTTAATAATTTTTCATGGTGCTTCTAACACCATGCACATCAAGTTTGACTTGGTCAAAGTATAGGCAATTAGATTCTCTTATTCTTTAAAAATGAGGATTATCACAAAATACTCCTGGTCTCTTGGTTTGAATTAACCCTTCTATGCATGTAACCCATAAGCTTTTTATCAAACTAGTAGTGTTTAAATTCAGATCGAATTTAGACATAGACCAATATCGGTCTCTAGCAAAGCATTATGTCACTTGACAGATAGAGTGTTAATGAACATCTCTTAAGTTTTTACAATATCATAATTACATGCAATTCATTCATTTTGTTAACCAATACCTCTTGAGGCCAAGATATAGAAAAGTGTTTATCTCAGTATTTCCTCGATATAAACTGATACATATCAACGACTAACATAGATTAAACTACACCCTCATCCCACTATGTGTACAGATTCAAATAGTCATAGATGTCATTCAGTATTCTCTTGTGAGATATTTTTCTCTATGCTCAAGAATGACAAATCTTTTATTGATCAACTATAACCTCCATGTATCGTACAATATAGTCGATTACTACTTTTATAGTTAAGCTAATTATAACGACACATTGGATAACGTCAAACCATATTGATTCTTACATGAGATGGTTTGGCGACCTAAAGTCGAAAGATTATATGCACCTGTGGTATTCAAAGGATTTATTTCATAGACATTGGAGCAACCATCCATATGGATATCCTCTAGTAGGTCAGTCTAATGAACACGTTTATAATGTGCACCCATATGTTGCACGAAACTATCTATAATAGCTTTGACATGTGAGAACTGTTGCCACTTTTGGTAGGATCACTCAACATTATAATAATCTTATATATCATTACATATGCCATTATTCATTGTTATATCGGGATTACAAACGTTTTTAAAATGACCACTAAAAGTGTAAATAAGGTTCCCATAATTAGTTCTATGATTCCTTCGTCACAGTTTTATCATTCTAAGGGCATGTTATTTATATGATCGTATAAATAAACAACATATGAATTGAATAACAATAAATTCTTTATTAATTATTAATATAAAATTACATTCACAAATGTCAAATTTGATTGGTTCTAGAGTACCTACCCTAACAAATTCCCACTTGCACTATAACTAATTGAATATATATCTAACACCAAGTTTGGTACATGTCTTTCATGTTTCTACTACGATAGAGGATTAGTTAGTGAGTCAGTAAAATTGTCATATGTATCAATTTTTGCTATATATATGTCATTTCATTATACAATCTCTCAGATTAGGTGATATCATTTGAGTTTGTACTTGGACCTCTTGTGAGACTGCAACTCCTTTGCTTGACAATCACTCCATTGTTGTCCCAATAGAGCTCAATTGACTCAGCTATACTCGAAAGCACTCTAAGTTCAATTATAAACTTTTTGGTCCATACAATCTCTTTTACTACTTTTGAAAGGGCAATGTACTTGGACTTTGTTGTAAACTCAACCATTGTACTTTGCTTGGAGTTTTTTTAACTAACTGTACACCATTCAAACAAACACAAACCCCGATTGGTAGTTGTAATCATCTTGATCAATTTGAAAACCGGCATCATTATAGCCTCTTACAATTAGTTTAAATTCCTCTCCACAAATCAAGAATGTATCCTTAGTCTTTCTTAGGTACTTTAAGATGTTCTTGATAGCCATATAATGTTTTTCACTTAGATAAGATTGATATATGCTATAAGTGCTCAAGACATATGAGACATTAATCCTTATACATAGCATGACATACATGATTAATCCTATAACCAAAGCATATGAGATCTTATTTATCTTATCTATCTTAAATTGTGTACATGGACACATCTCTTTTGAAAGATATACACCATGGGACATGGGTAGAAATCTTTTCTTGGATTCTTTCATATTAAATCTGGTCAATACATTATCTATGTATAAGCTTTAACTTAGGCCCAACAGTCTATGCTCTTTATCTCAGTAAATTTTAATCCTAAGAATGTAGGTTGTTTCTTCTAAGTCTTTCATAGAGAAACACTTTGATAACCAAGCCTTTACTGATTGCAAGTTCGATAAGTCATTTCTAATAATCAAGATGTCATTGACATATAATACCAAAAATGCAATCACATTCCTATTGAATTCTTGTATACACACAGTTCATTTTCGTTCTCGATAAATCTGATCTCACAAACAGATTCATCAAAATGAACATTCTAGTTTCTCAAAGCTTACTAAAGTTCGTAAATGGGCTTTTCCAACTTGCATAATTTATTTGTCTATCCAGCAAGAACAAAACTATTAGGTTGGGCCATCAAGATGTCTTCTACAAGGTCTCCATTCAAGAAAATAGTCTTGGCATCTATCTGAAAGATTTTATAGTAACAGTATGTAGCTATAGCAAGCATAATCCTAACAAACTTAAGCATATAAATTAGCGAAAATTTTTCATCATAGTCAATGCCATATTTTTTAGTGAAACCTTTGACAATCAGTTGTGCTTATATTAATAATTAAATGAAATTACTAATTCTTTTATTTATAAATTATAGATCACAAAATCACCATGTCAAACCTGACTAATCAATCAATTCTTGAAAAGGAAAATAGGCTTACTAGAAGCAACTTCACTAATTGATACAAAAATCTTTAGATTATTCTCTATCAGGAGAAGAGGTTGCATATCTTTGAGGAGTCGTTGCCCACTGAGCTTGGTGCTGTATCATTAATTGATACATGTAACTTTACCTTATATCTTTCACTTTGTAGAAGTTCAAATCCTTATGCTAACTTCCGTGTCACCTAAGCTTAAAAAACAACATGAGGAAATGATGCGCAATCCTACTTGCACACATTTAAGAGTTATATGACACATGTATGAGAGCTGAACGATATAAGGTGTTAAGTGTGATGTTCAATTACAAACTCATTGAAAGAGGACAAGTTAGCCTTTATGTCGTCAAGATGATTTGCTACATTGAGCGATTGGCAAGTTTAGGCTTTATCATGGATAATGAGCTTGCCATTGAACTAGTGCTAAAATCTTTTCCTAAATCACAAGCTAATTTTATTATGAATTTTAACCTAAACAAAAAAGAGAAAACCTTTAAGGAGTTATTATATATGCTCATGCAAGCTGAACAAGAGGTACGAAGGGTAGTTTTGACTAATCTACTTGTGGTTGAAGCCTAAGTATCAAAAATCAAGGCTAAAGGCAAAGGTAAGGCTAAGGCTAAGCCCCAACCTAAAGCAAAGAAGTAATCTGATACTAATACTTAGCCAAGATGTGGTATGGGGAAAGAAAAAGTTGTCTGCTTTTATTATGGTAAGATAGTCACTAAAGGAGACATCGCCAGACTTTACCAAAAAATAAGAAAAGGAAGGCAACTGAAGTCTCTACTTCAGGTATGTTTGTCATTGAGATAAACTATTTTCTTTGTTCACCTTACCTTGTAGACACAAGATATGATTCTCATATTTGTTTTGATATGTAGGGATTGTAGTATAATAGATTGCTTGCCAAAGGAGTGGTTGACCTACGTGTTGGAAATAGAGGACGTGTTACTGTATTAGTCGTAGGGATTTACTATCTTAGGTTGCCCACTAGGCTAGTTTTAGAATTAAAACATTGTTATTATGTTCCTTTTATTTTAAAAAAACTTTGTTTCTGTGTTATTTCAAACATAGAGGGATATTCATTTTCGATTACTGATGTTATTATAACAATCAGTTTAAATAATATTCTCTATGGAACAACTAAGTTGTATAATGATTTGTATATTTTGAAACTAGATAATGAAATTCTCAATATACAAAATAATATATGATTGAAATCGAATGATCTGAATTCCATATATATCTGTGGCATTGCAGGCTAGGCCATATAGGACCGAAACATACATCAAGACATCTTAAACTAAGAGTCTTGCAATTATTTGATGTTTAGTCATATGATGAATACGAATCATACCTATTGGGTAAGATGGCCAAAACACCTTTCATTAAAAAAAGTGAAAGGGTGACTAAACTATTAGGGATCATACACGATGATATTTGTAGGCCCATAATAGTGTATAACAAATATGAGGAAACTTACTTTGTCATATTTATCGATAATTTCAATAGATATGACTATGTGTTTTTGATGAAATACAAGTCTGAATGTTTTGATAAATTCAAAGAATTCAAGAATGAAGTAGAAAAGCAACTTAGAAAACAAATTAAAATCCTCTAAAATGATCAAAGAGGTAAATACCTGAGTTCTGAGTTCAAACAATACTTAAAAGAAAGTGGGATAGTGTAACATCCTTCCCCAGAAATATTATCCACCGAAAGAGAAATGTTACGAATTAATATCTAGAGCATCTATATTATTTTTTTAAAAAAATACTTTAAAATGAACGCATCACTAAAAGTGTTTAAAAATTATTCTAAGAAAACTGAAAATCTGGAAGCAAACAAAAGATGTATATATCCCACATGAAAACTCATCTGAAACATCTAAGATCTTGGATTAATCATATACATGCCCCTAGATACAACTATACAACTATCTGAATAGGGCCAAAAATCAACAGTATCATATGCATGTAATAGAAACCATAGGTGACCAGCCCCAGTCTGGGTCTATCTTCGCTGACCTGACCCTGCCTCACAGCTACCTCAATCACCCGTACCTGCAATCATGAAAGAAAAGGAAGTGAGAGGTAAAAACACTCAGTAAGGGGAAAGAATGAAGTGAACTATCTCCTTTCCTATTCTAACTCACTCTCGGGACTCAATCCCACATCATAACCTCTATAAGAAATCAAGAGAATAATCTAGTTCATTCTTTACTATTTGGGTCATACTTTGTCCCAATTGGTATCTATTTGATAATTTTTGGAAGTTGACTATAGGGATTTGACACTTTTCTACGATTGCTAATTTCTAGAAACTGATTATAGGAAATTTAGAAGCTCGAGTTCTCTTTCTTTCTCTCACTACACTATTTTTGAATCTGAATTGTGTTATACTACGAGTATGCTCTATTGCGAGCGGACCCTACTGTGGGTCTATATCCTACTACAGACATGTCCTACTATCGATGTGCCCTACTACTGGCGGTGTAGTGTAAAGTGCCCCCTTATAGTTTATAGCATGCATGCATGTATTATATCTTACTAATCTTGTTTCTATCTAAAACTATCCATAACTCACCAGACCATACTTTTGGGACAATCCCTGAATCTTGAGCCTCAAATTCCTTTTCTTGCTTTTCTTTCTTTTCTTCTTCTTTTTTTCTTTTTCTCTCCTTTCTTTCTTTTCCTTTCTTTCTTTCTTCCTTTTCTTTTCTCCTCATTTTCTTTCTTTCCAAAAACTGTGAAATACTGTTCACGGACTGTTCATATGGTAGGGTAGACTTCTTTTTCGTACACTTTAACAGTCCCAACGGTTTCTAATTCATACAAGCTATATATCGTTGAAAAGAAGATTCAAAGAGCTTTCCAAAAAGCTAATAATTCATTAGATAAGACAATCAAAATGTGAGATGAAATTAGTGACAAAAAACTGTCTTTACTATTTATTTGGTAAAGTAGTCCTTTTGGTTCATACAATATTTAACAGTCCAAATGATTTCTAATTCATATACACTATATATCATTGGACAGAGGATTCAAAGATCTTTCCAAAAAGCTATAATAACACTCATGACTCATCAGATTAGGCAGCCAAAACGTGGGATGAAGTCAATGGCAAAAAACTGTCTTCACTATTTATTTGGTAAGATAGTTTTTTTGTTCATGCCATTAAATAGTCCAAACGGTCTCTAAGTCATACAAGATATATATCACTGAAAATAGGATTCAAAGAGCTTTCCAACAAGCTATAATAACACTCATAATTCATTAGATAAGACAGTCAAAACGTGGGACGAAAATAGTGGCAAAAGTGTAAATATTATCCAACTCTCTGCCATGAATAAAACCACACACATAGATACCCCAAATGGCAAAACAATATTTCTCAACTTCAAAATCATCATTTATAATATAGATCCAAGGAACCAAAAACATAAAACATGAAACATATCAAGGATAATACCCCTTACCTTGTTTCAAGCCAAATCTTGACAAGTTGGCTCTCTCCTCTTTGTTTTACTTCCTTTATCACCAAAACCATTTTAAATCAACACCAAAATACACTAACATACTCACATAACATGCATATAAACATAGGTAAAGGGAAAAGAAGGAGATCTTTTGGTTACCAAGGCTTCCAAAGTGCTTCTTTACTTCATTTTCTTATTTTGTCTTCCAAAACCCCTTTAATTCCTTCCTTTATCTTCACAAAACAAAAGAAAATAGCATGAAGAATGTTGGCTACTGGAATGGATGGGAAAATGATGGAAAAGCCTTGAAGTTTCTTTGTTTTGTCTTTTTTTTCTTTATATATATCCATATCTTTTTAATATATATATATATATATATATATATATATATATATATATATATATATAAATATATATGAATATATATATTCATATATATGTGTATATATATACATATATATTCATATATATATATTCATATATATGAATATATATATGAATATATATATATATATATATACATATATATATATATATATATATATATATATATATATATATATATATATGAATATATACATATATGTATATATATGTATATGTGTATATATTATACATATATATAAATGTATATATATGTATATATATGTATATATACATATATATACATACATATGTATACACACACATACACACACACACACACACACACACACATATATATATACATATATATATGTATATACACATATATATACATACATATGTATATACACACACACACACACAAAGACTAGTAATGATAAACAAAGCAAGCCCTAACAAGGCTCTTTATCACCAAACAATACAAGCACAATACAGGGTCGTTACCAACAAAGCTCAACTTAGTAAAAGAAGCTTACTCTACAAGACAAGGCCTAAAAGCAAAAACAAAGCCTGGTAAGTACCATCTTGAGCCTTAAACCCTAGAACCATTAACAAAAGAATAGGACATTGATGGAAATGGTCAAGTTCATAATGAGTTTTACCGATCTATCCATGTCTTTCTATGGTCATATCCTAAAAACTACTACCTTTACACTGAATCATGTCCTATCTAAATTTATGGATAAAACTCCATATGATTTATAGACTGGGTGAAAACCCAATCTAGATTACGTGAGGAATTGGGGTTATGAAACATATGTTAACAAATTGACCGCGCAAAGTTTGAAAAGTGTGCCTTTGTGGGGTTCTTGATGGTTACTAAGGGATACTTTTTCTACCACCAAGAAAGGCAAAAAGTCTTTGTTACTCTTATCGACATGTTCCTTGAGGAAGAATTTATTCTCAAAAGAACTAATAGGGGATAGGTGGAGCTTAATAGAGTTCCTATACCACAAGACACTAAGATGTTAGAAAGCATGATATGTCATCATAGATGATTGATCATGATAAGGAAGTTCTTTCACTTCAAGTTGAACAACCTTAACACACACTAATTGCGTAGATTTGCACAAGTACGTTATGAGTCAAAGAGCTTTGGTTTTCTCTTGAGTTAACATAGAAATGTACTGGTTGTCAATAATGACAAATTGAAGACCTACGACAAAGTTGTTTCAAGTTTAGATTTTGAAAATGGTTAGATGTCATGAAATTAGAAATAGACTCCATGTACTAGAACCAAGTATAGACTCTAGTGGATGCACCTGAAGGCATAAAACCTGTAAAGTGCAAATGGGTTTTCAAAAAGAAAACTGATATAAAAGGTAACATGTATACTTGTAAAGCACTATTGGTTACCAAATGTTTCACTCAAAAATATGACATTAACTATGATGAAACATTTTCATAGGTAGCTATGCTTAAGTCTATTAGAATTATATTTGTTATAATTACATACTATGACAATGAAATCCTTTAGATAAATGTCAAGACTACTTTCTTGAATGACAACCTTGTAAAGGACGTCTATATGGCGTAATCCGATAGTTTCATTCTTATTGGATAGGTAGATACAATATGCATGCTAGAAAAGTCCATTTATGTACTTAAATAGGCTTTGAGAAGCTGGAATATTTATTTTGATGAATTTATTCATGAGTTCAAATTTATTAAAAATGAAGATAAACTATGTGTGTATAAGAAGTTCAGTGGGAGTGTGATTGCATTTATGGTATTGTACGTTAATGATATCTTGATTATTGGAAATGACATACCGAACTTGCAATCAATAAAGGTTTGATTATCTAAGTATTTTTCCATAAAAGACTTAAGAGAAACGACCTACATTCTTGGGATTAAAATTTACGAAGATAGAAAGTGTAGACTACTGGGCCTAAGTCAAAGCACATACATAGACAAGACATTAACTAGATTAAATATGGAAAAATCCAAGAAAGGATTTTTGTCCATGTCCTATGGTGTATATCTTTTGAAAGAGATGTGTCCATGTATACAATCCAAAAGAGATAAGATGAGTAAGATCTTATATGTTTTAGCTATAGGATTAATCATGTATGTCATGTTATGTACAAGGATTGATGTCTCACATGAGAATACCAAACACATGAGAAGATATCTCATTTGAGAATATTGATTAGCATCTACGATAGCTTAAATCTGTGGTCATAGTAGGATAAAGTTATAGCCTAATCCATGTTAATCCTCAATGCATCTCAGTTCATATCGAGGAACTATTGAGATAAATACTTTTTTATGTCTCAGTCTTGAGAGATATTGGTTGAAGAAAGAATTGAAATGCACATAATTGTGATGTTGTAAAAGTTTAAGAAATGTTTACTAACACTATATCATTTTGGTAGCCATGATATTTTGCTAGAGGTCGATCTTAGTATGAATTCAATCTGAATCTAGACACTACTGGTTCTATAAAAAGCTTATAGGTCACATGTATATAGGTGTTGATTCGAACTTAGAGGAAAAGATTATTTAGTATAGGGAGAGAGAGAAATCGTTGAAAAATTGGGTTTGCCCATTTGGGATGAAAAACCCAGTTGACCATACTTTGACCAAGGTATCCTTGGTGTCCATGGTGTCGACTGGCATCATGAAAAATAAAATTCATGGCACAAACGGATAAAATATTGTCCAACCATGCAAAACTGAATGACATGTTAGGTGACACATTTATGTTGCCACCTATGCATGTATGTGTGTTGGTTGAAATTCTTGCCATACTCGAACACCTGCATACATATAAAGTGTGCATTAAAATTAAAAAAAAAGACATAGAATTAAAATGCAGAAAACCCTAGCCATGTTTTTATATTTTTCTCTCTTTCTCTTATGAACACATTGGTTTAACCGGAGAGCCCTAGTAGTCTCTTCACCTAGATTGTCTCTCTTGTATTTGTGCTCCATATAGATATCAAGGCACTGCCTTTTGAGGTTGGATAGCGTTTAATCTGAAGCCATGTGAAAATTTGAAAAAGCCATCAACGCAGATATAAAATCTAAAACACCTTATGACTGTTTTGCATGTTCATGAATATATGTTTTAAAACAGGTATTCTAGTTAGGATTTTTAGGATTGCTTGATTTGAAAATTTTTAAATTTTGTTATGCTGCTAGTTATCAACACCTTGAAAACCCTACAGTTGCACCCAACCTTATGCTATTTAGCCCTTAGTCGAAACTAGAGAGAAAAGAGAGGCTAGAAATTTTTTCTTAACAAAATGTACTCACACTCATAAAATGAGCTCAAACTTGTTTTATATAATGGTGGACTAAATTGTAATTCAAAAAGTTGGCATGACACCCTATAAATAACAAAGTTTACTTAATATTCATGTTTGTATATCTAACATATGCACTAACCACCTATGTTTTATCTTATTGACACCTTAACCTTTAAACTGTCATTTTCACTTCTATAAAACGCTTTATATAATGTTACCTTTATTGCCTTTAGAAAGTGCTAGCCATTCCCAAATAATAAATTGTTTGTCTTTTCTAAAATACTTGGTTTTATTGGAGTGATCATTGCGATTCACCGCGACATAGCTGTGAGTCAATTTCAAATGAACTAAAAACACATTTAGAGACTCTACAACTATGGTAGACATCTAGCAATGTGTCATAATTCCTAAATCATGATAAAGACACACTTTATCAAACATATTTTTTGATTGTATGTTCCATATAGGTATCATGATTGAGTACAAGTTCATGGTTCCTTAAAACCCTGATCTTAGTATTTCATCAAATCATCGATTGATAAATTTGAAATGTGTCATCACAAACTATCTTTTTTATGGTTTGTATTAGACTCTGGCCAAAGATTTTGTTTTCATTATTTATCGATGTTTGTACAGGAACTCAGATGTAGATAATTATTGAGTCATTGTATACTCCAAATCTAATAACTTCAAGTCAACAGATCCCTTCTTAATCATCATTCATCTCTGTGTACTAATAATACATGACCAACTTGACTTTATTATTTAGGATATGATTGGTTCCGTATTATACACCATATAAACCATACACATCCATATAAAATGCAACCATGATATCTTAGGTCAAAATATTACTTTGTACATTAATACAACCATACGATAAGTCATTAACTATATTGCAATGTCCATATGATTTATCATAATTAGTCATGCTTGAGAAACAGTTCATTAACTATTAATCTATACTAATGTTTTAATAACATAACCATCATTGTCACCCATATTAATGTCATCTTATGATATTCAATGGAGAAATTATGTCTACTTTATGATATTGTTACCCTGCTAATATCAAAACCATAGGAAACAATTTGATAATTTTACTGATTAAATGAATTATTTGCATAGTTCATATATATACTTTATATTCAAACAAATAAAGAAAGCAGTTTACATATGTGAATAATAAAACACTTTCTCTTAATTAGTAAATTATAATTATATACAAGATTATATACCCTTAAATTGATAACATGAATGGCTTCTAGGGCATACGCTAACATTATCAAATTATTTTTCCTAGTTGTTTGAATTACTTATTGTCTAGGCGATATTGTTTTAGTAGAACAACCCTATTTTTTATCTTCATTTTTTATTTTGCTTGGAGACAAGCAAAGACTTAAGTTTGGGGGAATTTGTGCACTTAGATTTTACGTTCAGTTCATAGTTTTTAGAATAGAAGCATTTTAGGTTAAGATTATTTAGGTTTACGATTTAATTTTTAATTTATTTGATGTGATTTTTATGTAACGTTATTTTCTATTTTGTAGGAAAATAAGCGAAAAATAAGAAAAAGAGAGCCAAAGAAAAAAGAAAATAACATATTTTTTATTACATTAGGAAAACAATAAACATGTGAAGAAGAATACTAATCTAACTAGGAGAAGGACATGATTGCAAAAAAAGGAAGCTAATGGATATCATGCGATACTGGACGAATCTGAGTCAATTTAGAACTCCTACCACTGTATGGATAATCCATTATAAAAGAACTACTTTTACACATGAAAAAGAGTTTGCTTTTTCATGGATTTACACAGTGACACACTTTTGTTTTCTAAATTTTTGAAGCCATAAGGAGACAAATCGAATACAGATTGCAAGCAACAACATCAAACTTGAGGATGAAAGACCAGTAATCTAAGTAGTGATACAAACGATAAACTAAGACTTGGATTTATAATTATGAGTTTTGATGTTTGCTATTCTGATTCTATAAACATTATGAGTGGCTAAACTTTTATTCTATAGATGAAAAAGGATCCTTCGAGCCCTAAGAACTTGTAGGATTTATTGTTATTTTTTTCAATTAAAATTTGTTGATGTTTGATTTAATGAATGATTGCATAATGTCTTGTGTTGAGTCAAGGGCCTGACTTTGCACATGTCAGGTGGTTCACATAGATTATTGAAAGGTATTTGCGAAATTAGTTCATGCATTTGTTAAACCTAGATCCTTGATAGTAGAGAAAGTTCAAGTCTTTGTGGAGTCATTTAAGTCATACAGCTAAAAAGGTTTGTATCAACCAAGTACCACGAAAATAGATGCCTATTTAATATTTACATGCTTAGTCAACCTTGATAGGGGAACTAGGATAACATAGGATATCCAACCATCAACAGATCATGAATCTAAAAAGAGTTTTCATGGTTAACTACAAGTTTATGTAGGATTGTCAATGAAATCTTAACTCTTCGATATTCTAGATATATGAGTTCAATTAACAATAGCAAAGTTGCATTAGTTGGTAGTATAATAGTTTTATTAGTTTTAGTCGTATTACTTAAATACACCCTTAGTATAAACCTGATTCCTTAGTTAATCTAGTCTATGAAATAAATTAGTAGTTGGTTTCCAATCCCTGCAGGATTGATATCTTTTGTACTACTTGTCAACTCATGCACTTGCAAGGGGGACATAACATTGACCTTATCAATGAATCTTATCACATATCTTAAATTTCGGATAATTACAAATTGTATGAGGTGTTTTGTTTAGATACCAAGGTGTTGTCGTATACTTGGATCAAACATGAGTTTGAACTTAATTTTGGCATTAATAAAGTGAAGTAGCCATCAGCTTCAGTATGAAATTCTTCTAACACCCCATGTTTGTTTTTCTTTCACGTGTTGTAATTGTATATCCTATAAATGAATCTTGTAAATGGGTTTATAACTATTATTTATGCTTTTTCATGTTAATTTTTAAAATTTTAAACAATACTTCCATTGTGTCTTTACAAATTTTGTTTCATAAATCCTTACATTTCCTTCTTCCTTCTCGAAAAACCTTGTTGTCCTTCTAAACCACTAAATTGATCATTCACGCCCTTGGAAAAACTGATCAGTGCTAAATATTTAAATTTTTTTATTCGTTTATATTTAGTTTTGTGGTATATTTCATGATTAAATAAGTTGATTAATTTATTTTATGAATTACGAGTGGATTGGAGGCATCAAATTGAAAGTGGAATATAATGTGCAGTTTTTTGACTTTGGTAGATTCGACCTCTAGAGGTTCAGTAGAGGTTTTGATGTCCTTAGAGTTCTAGAATAAGAAAGAGGCCCTCTTGGCATTTGAAATAGATCTCCTGAACTTTTTGAATTGGGCTTACATGTTCAAATCCATGTTCATTTATGTTGTCAAACTTTGGATCAAAGTTAGAAGATCAAATCCTTATCATTGTTTCGGCATGGTTCAGTAATCACGCCATAACTTGAGTTGTAAAAGTCCGATTGGGATGATTCAAATTCACTGAAAACTCACATCTAAGGATACTACTTTCATGAAATGCCCAACCTCAAATTCGGTTTCTATCAGATCCAAAATTTGCTCATAAATTCTAACAGAAAATCTATCACCCTGAAAAATAAGAGATTTGAATGCCTACAAATTAGGAAGTTAAGTTATGCACGAGGTGGAGGTTTTTTTTAGGGCTTTCATGTTCTAAAAAATTGAGAAGAGACAGGAAACAAGAATTAGTTTTTTCCTAAAGGTTAGCATGTCTGTCTAAGTTTTTCTCTTCAATTCGAGATGATTTCAAACCCAAAACACAAGTTGATGGTGCAATCAATTCAGTAACATTATTTCTTCAATGCTCATAAGAAATTAATTCATGTTATTCTGTTTTAATGATATTTGATATTTGGTTTGTTTGATTTAAATAAGGCCTGTTAAAACAATTATATCAACATCAATGGCTAGAATTAGGAAAGGGGTTACATAATTGGTTTTTTTTCCTAATCACTAGGTGGCAAATAATGATACAAGATTGTGGACAAGCTTTCTTTTTATTGCTATGAATAATATGATTTGGATTAAACATCCGAACTTGCGAGATTGTTGCTTAAATCAATCTAATTCCTTAGTTGTTATTGCTACCATTTTATTAAATCTAAATATCGGGTCTTCGGTTGTCCAATAGTTAGATTCTAATGAGAATTTGTTCATTAGAAAAGGAATTAAGGGGAATTTCGGGTAATAGAGCTTGCTATTGTCTAGGATTGACAATTTCTGAGAAAAATGAAATAATGTTGCTATTGATATAATCCATGAGTTGCGAGGGCGAGATTGAACCAAAAACTGAATTTTAACATATTGATTTCGTTTTAATTTAATTTTAGTGGTCAGAGTTTTTATTAGATCAATTTGAAATTCAATCCCCCCCCCCCCCCCCTTGTTTTAAGATTGTTTTTAGTCAATTTAGAAGCTAATAATATAATTAAAATTGATTGCACTTCTCTATGGGATAGGCCTTTATTGGCCCTAACTATTGTCTTGTAGGAAGTTAAAATAGAGTAATTATTTTTTGGTGTATTCGACAACCATCATAAACATTCCCTCTCTTACTGCTATTAGCATACAACATATTAGGATTAGCTAATAATCTAAGCAATTTATTCAACCAATTATCACCACAAAAATTTCTAACTGATATGGCTATGTTAGTTGTTCCACTATGTAAATCAAACGGTAATATAACACTCATATTTAATCTTTGTTCATGTATATGTAATATAAAGATTGCTTTTAGCTTAGATGTTATATGAACAATGGCAAGATCAAATTCAGAACACAAACTATCAACTATAAAATTGATTAATTCATTCTTAGTAACACTCTAACCACTAGCTGTCAAAGCATGTATGTGACCTCGAAGCATGAAAACTTTCATTACCTCGAAAATAAATTACAATCATCTTAAATACAAAAACTTGTGCCAAGTTGGCAATCCAAGTGACAAATAAATTGGTCTATCAAAATTAACAAACAAAGAAACACAAATCTAATTAATTTTGACCATCTGATATGAGAAATTTGCATGTATTGAAAGGATGAAAAGGAAGAACAAAAAATTGAGCCTTAGTTGAATGTTCTACATAGACCCCTTTTTTAAGTCTTCTTTTGGTACATGAAACAATGAGTTTTGATTAGAACTCATTGCTTTACTCAACTCATTTTAACTACACTCTTTTTTAAGAAATTCCATAACCCCATGTACTCTTCAACACTTTTTTTAACTCCGTAATATTCTTCACACCCTTTTACTAAAGTCTCCTAATATGAGATTTCTAAATATGTTACCTAATGCTCCATCAGCATAAAAACATATAATTCTCAGCATGTTGATTATCTTTTTATTAACTAGTTATACACTAATCATCACTTAAAAGTTCTTTAGATCTTTACTCATTACAGGAAAAAAAAATAGTTTTAATCAGGAAAAAATTAATAGGAGGATAAATATCCAATTGTGAAAAAATTATTTTTATGATTTTAGTAAAAAAAAAATATTTGTACTCTCATTAGAGTTAAAAAAATTATACTTTTAAAAATGAATTTTTTAAAATTCTCATAATAAAATAATAAATCTGTTGTTTTTTTTGGTAATGAGCAAGTCCATTGTTATAAAAGTAATAATTTTAATTGAAGATGTATCTTAACAGTTAATTAATTTACTTTAGATCCAATCTGAATTGGTTATAACTTAAATATTTGGATCGACTCAACTTAAAAATAGTAAGCTGAGGCAATATGATTTTCAACTCAAATGCCTATACTAAATTTTACTTAATTCAATCTGATTTTTTACTTTTGAATTGTTTTCTTACTGTATATTTTAATTTTTTTTAATTAAATTTTAAAGGTGAGGGGCTGGTTTAGAAGCTCAAGGCATACCAAGGAAACAAGTTGAGGGAATAATAACTGCAATCACTAAAGTTTTAAACCACAATTTGTAGAATGTATGACTCTTTTGTTTCCAAAGTAGAAATGCAAAAGGTAAGCATCTCAAAACTTGTTGCTTGTAACGTAGGACAAACACTAATAGAGTTGTGATATCGTTCACAAAAAGGCTTAAGGTTTATATAGTTCAACAACTACAAAGAGATAAAAAGAATTCTTGCAAGCTTTGCAAAAGAATTCTTAAAAAAACTCAAATAAGAATTTTTATTGATGACTTGATAAATTGCTTAATTATTGAATTACAATAACTTGACCTTTTTATATAGGTTAATGACTCTCTTAATTAAAATATAAATCATAACTTTATTAGAATAGAAACTTATTCAATAAGAATTTAATTGTTGAATTACAAAATTGGTTTATTTCAAATTAATATGAAAGGGGTGTTTGGTTCACTGTATTGAAATATTGTTCTGGTAATATATATTTTATTGCTAGTTCTATTTTATTTGGTTTGTCAATAATACAAAATTATGGTGTATTTGATTGGGTAATATTTTATTATTAAAACTGAAAGATTACCTTGAAGATTACTGAGTATAAATTATTATTATATATGATAAAATTTGATAAAAATTAGTTGATATAAAATTTTACTAAATGTCATTGGGTATAATTATTTTAAAATATCATTCTTGTTACTTATTATATTAATTGAAAATAAGGATTTTTTTTCTTAAAAAATTTGTAAGGATATAGTTATAACAAAATCAAGATTATGTTAGTAATTTTTTAATACCTAAAATAAAGGTAGTAAATATATTACTTTCTATATTACTTGTCACATCACTATTTGTAATAAAAGATTATTAGAATCTTTTATTACTGGTAAACTAAACAAGGTAATGCTAGTAATAAAAAATAGATTACTAAGCTAACATTTTATTCTAGTGAACCAAACTGATAGAGGACCAAGACACTTAATTCATGAAAGGAAAATAAGGCTAACACATAAAGAGAAAAGATGTTGAAGGATGATTTGAGGCAAATAGGAGGTTGGGTGGAAGGGGCAAATGAAGAAGGGATTGATGGAGGATCATGGAAAGAGGGTGGTAAGGTGAACAAGGTCCAAAACATGAAAGAAACTAGCCAAACATAAGAGGATGGTGTGGCAGATCATGTGGACAAGCATGATGGCATGACATATGATGTGGCAACTTATTCAATGACATGGCATGATGATGTAGGAGCCATGTAGGAAGCCTTATGCATGTGAAATAAGGATTCGTAGTCCAATTTAGTTAATTGAGTCTTTTATTAATTTTAGTTTTCCTATGATTTCTATTTTAAATAAAAGAGTCATTACCCTATATAAAGAGCTCAAGTTATTGTAATTCAATCAATCAAATTATCAGATTATTAATAAAATTCAGTTTGAGTTTTTTTTTTTTAAGAATTGCTTTGCAAATTGCATTGAATTCTCATTATCCATTTGTGTCTATTGAACGATATCAACCTCAAACATCCTTATAAATAATATTACAATCTTATCAATGCTTGTCCTATGTCAACTGGTATCAGAGCCTTGTCTTGAGATGGCTAGGCATAAAGAAAATATGGAAAAGAGTTTGTTTTAAACTCCTACACAACCCTATAACTCACAACGTAAGCGAACCTTTCATCATGAGTGCAAAATTAATGGTAAGGTGTGTGAGCTCATGATTGATAATTGTAGTTGTAAAAACTTTATATCTTATGGGTTGGTGGAGTACTTCAAGCTAGAAACCAAACCTCATCCTGTTTCATATAGTATCGGTTAAATTCATAATGGTCCAAGTATGTGAATAACAGAATAATGTAGGTTGCCATTATCTTTATGCAAAACCTACAAAGATGAAATTTTATGTGATGTAGTAAAAATGGATGTGTGTCAAGGATGTGTCATATCATTTCCCATGTGTTTGATGCTCTCCACATCATTTGTCATGCCATCTTTGATTGTCACATCATGCTTCTTACCTTTAGCTAGCGTTTTTGATGTTGTCAATGCTATCCAACCTATCACACTCTTGTCATACTCCTTTATTATTGGATCACATGTTTTTGGTCTTCCATAAATCACATCAGATAATAAGAATTCTTGTAAGCTTTGCAAAGAAAATTTTAAGAAAACTCAAACAAGAATTTTTATTGATAACTTGATAAATTGCATAATTGTTGAATTAAAATGACTTAAGCCCTTTATATAGGCTAATGACTTTTCTAATTTAAATAGAAAGTCTAACTCAACTAAAATAAAAACTTATTAAATTAAGATATTAGAACTTTTAGGAAATAATATTAATAGGCTCCAATTAAAAATTGAGATTTCTTAAACAATAATTCCTAAAAGCTCTTTATTTTTAAATTAAAATAGGATACTTAAAATATTAGGAAAACTAAAATTAATAAAAAGACTCAATTAACAAAATTGGATTAGAAATCTTTATTTTATATGCATAAGGCTTCTTATATAGCTCCCACGTCATCATGCATGTCCACATTATGCGTCATATCATCCAGCTTCCTTTAGATAATTTTTCAACATTTTAAATATTTTCACCATACCACCCTCTTTCTTTGGTCCTCCATTAGTTTGTCATTTATTCTTTTCCTATTAACTATTTAACGTGAATTGTAATTATATTCATGATGGAAAAGAATTTATATGTTGTGTGTTTGGTTATATGTAGATTAAGATGGCTCAAGAATCAATTCTTTCAAACTTAAAATATGAAGTGTGGAGTTTCCAAGTACTATATGGCTTTTTGTTATTTATTTTCCATATTGTGTGAAGTCAAATATGTTTTATTTTGACATTTAAAACCTACTTTCAACATATATAATAGTTTGAGTTGATGATCATTATATATTATTGATGATACAAGCAATGGCAAACCTAGGATTTTTGTTCAAAGGGACCTTCAAAACTTTACAATTATTTGCCAATTAACTAGTGAAAACTTGAAATATAACCACTAAAAATTAAACAATTGAAATAATATTTAAAAATGTAATAATACAAGTAAATTTTTATGTGAGAAAACCCCTCAATGTAAAGAGAGAAAAAAACCACAAGATCTAATAATCTATTTAAATTCAATATAATGAATATTATTTACATGATTCGTAATCTGAGAAAAATATTTTACAAAATTTAGAGTTTAATCACAATTCCAACACAAGTAAAATACATAAATGTTTACAAAATTTTGGATTGAAATTACCAAAACTTGCCAATCTGCAAGCTTTATATTTCCAGATCCAATCATTAAAATCAAAACTCAATCATCTAGATTAAACGTCCATAGATCTAATTGTATACTAATCAAAGAATCAAGTTAGAAAAATAAACTTAAGGATTCGAATATCTAAATATCAGGTATTTAAAGATGAAAGCAAGTTGGAATGATATTCCTAAAGATCTTGACTTTAACACGATTTTTCGCTTTGCTATATTTTAAAAAGTGTTCAGTAATATCTTCATTATTAACTGTAGCAAAAACCTCTTTTTCAATGTAAAACCACCAAGCAATTGTTCATCCACACATCGCTAATTTGATTAGGCAAACTATTCTTCACAAGATTCATTGCAGAGAATACTCTTTCAACTGTTGCAGTAGCCACAGACAAAACCATCGTTAATTTTATAAGTAAAAAAAACTTTATTATAGGCAACATCCTTCTTAAACTCAACCATTTTTTTAGCAAGGTTGGCAATCCTATCAATATGAGTGAAATTGGCATTGGTGCTAACGTCCTTAAAATATTTTTCAAGTTGATCATCAAGTAACTATATATCATGTTGAGGAAAATTGACATAATAGAACCTTGCAAATTCAAGTAATTTGTCTTCGTTAAATGTAGCAAAAGAGTTACTTGGATCAAGAGATGCGATACACTCAAGCAACCTCATATTATTGAGTTCTTATTGAATATTATCTAAAACTATAGACATCAACTTTTATCTTATAATGATGTATATTTGAAACTGGTGTAATCACCCATTTTGTCCTCCCAAAGTTATCTTCCATATTTTCTAGCATTATTATGTCTTTTTTTTTTTGCATAGATCAAAAACTTCTTTCACCAAGATGTCGAAGCAAGTGCTGTCATTTCTCATTTTATGCATTTGACCATTTGAAATTTGTACAAACTTCATAGCATTAAGAAGATCTTGATCGTTTCTTTGTAATGCTTGTGATATTTCATTTATGGTTCCTACTACTTTTTTTTCATGAAAAATAACAAAAAGACAAATTCAAAATTCTCCATAATTCGTAATAAACTCCTTGCTTGACTTTTGCTTGACTAATCATCTTTTTTAATTCAATCACCTTAAGGAGATCAACAATAGAAGAAAATAAGTTTATAACACTATGAATCGTCTCTATGTGTGAACCCCAACAAGTATCTTCTAGTCGTTTAATAGTGCATTTTTTATTCAAACCTCGTCCCATTTGAAGATCACTAATAGAAATCAAAGGTATCACATATTCATATTGTTTATCGCGTAGAAGATCTTTGCACTTACAAGATGCCACTATGGTGCTTGATAACATTGAGAGAGATTGAAAAAACTCACCCAATGCTAAATGGTTTCTCATAACTTTGATCAGTGCTAGATGAAGTTGATGAGAAAAACACTGAATATAGAAAGCTAATTTATTTTCTCTCAATATTAAACTTTTCAAGCTATTAAACTTGTCCCTCATATTGCTTACTCCATCATACCCTTGCCCTCTTAAACTTGTTAAACTTAATCCATGTTTTGCAAAAAAAAAAAAAAAAACATCTATTATAGTTTTCAAAGAGTGTGTAGAAGTATTTTTAACATGCACATGTTAGGGTAAATACCCTAGAGCCAATTGATTTGACATCTGTAATTGTAATTTACCTCATTAATTCATAAAAAAGATTTATAGTTATTTAGTTTATGTGCTTGTCTATTAAATAATTGTGTAAATAACATGCCCATAGAATAAAAGAATTGTGACGGGGGGATCAAACAACTGATCGTGGGAATTCTATGCACAAATGGGTACACATTATAGACGTGTTCATCAAATTGACCCCACTAAAGGATATCTATATGGATGATTATTCCAATGTCTATGAAACAAATTCTCTAAACACTACGGGTGTATGTGATCCTTTAACTTGAGGTTACTAGGTCGTCTTGTGTAAGGTCGATATAGTTTAATACTATCCAATGCATCGTCCTAACAAGGATATCATAAAGATAGTGAACAACTATATCGTGAGATACATAGAAGCTATGGTTAATCAATAAAGGATTAGTCATTCTTAGGCATAAGAGAAGATATCTTATATGCGAATGCTGAAAGACATTCATGATTGTTTGAACATATGGGCACCATGGGATGAGATTGTAACCTAATTCATGTAAGTCATTAATATATATCAACTCATATCGAGGAACTACTAAGATATATACACTTTTATGTCTCAGTCTCGAGAAATATCGATTGACGAAAGGATTGAATTACATGTAACTATGATGTTGTAAAAGCTTATAGAGATGTTTGTTGACATTCTATTGTCTGGGTGGCCATGATACTTTGCTAGAAACCATTCTTGGTTTATGATTGAATTTGATCCGAATTTAGATATTATCGATTCGATAGAAAGCTTATGGGTCACACACATTAAGAAGTTGATATTAACCAAGAGACAAAGATCATTTGACAACAATTATGAGATCATTGAAAGAGAGAAATGTATGGATATGTTTTAACTAGAATCATTGTGCAAAATGCCATGTGACATCCTATAAATGCATTATATGGTTTCAACTGGACCCACTTAAAGTCCAACCAAGTAAGGCCAAATGATTGATGCGAGTCAACTAGTTGACTTAACTAATCAACAAAATATTTTAGTTAAATTAAGATTCTTCAAAGTCCTTATTTGATAAAAAGTTTAGGTTGAGTTGAAATCCTAATTTAATTAGGATTCATATGCATTAAAACTTTTAATAAATTTAAAGTCTTTGTTTGATCGAAAGTTTAGGTTGAGTTGAAATCTTAATTTAATTAGGATTATTATGCATTAAAATTTCAATAAATTAAGAGTCTTAATTTAATAAGAACTCTTGGACACTTTATCACTTAGGTAGTTAGAATCCTAACTAACTTAGGATTCATGCACACCTTATAAATATAGGTGTTTAGTTTCAGTCAAATTTTTTAACACAATAATCTTAAACACATATCTCTATCTCTACACCTAAAATCTTGTTGGCATAAACTTCCATTGTCGTGATCTAATTTCTAAGATCTAATTTATAGAAGCCCTAATAGCCTCTTTTTTGGATTGCCTCTCATTTATACTTCATGTGGTACCAAGGCACCACCTCAAGAAGGTTGGATAACGATCTTTACATAGCCACATGAATTCTTGGAGGAGCCAATAACGTAGATATAAATTCTAAACACCCTATGTATGTTTAACATATTCATGAATCTATGCATTAAAACAAGTATCTTGGATGAGTTTTAGGATCTTTGATAATTTAAAAATTTTTAATTCCGCTATGATGCCAATTAACAATGCCCTAAAACCCTATAACACAATTCCCATAAAGCATTCAATAATAAATCCTGCTTTGTCGACATACCAAAAAACAATAGCTATTTGTTCTTTCGTTGCCACATCATACATTCATCAACTAGTAATGAGAATGGTTATTTATCTCTCTTAATTTCTTCAATAACTTTCATGGTTGTTAAATGAGCACAAACATTAGTTAATTCTCTCTCAATCTTAAGGGATATCATTTTATGATTTTCTAGAGCATTTCCAAGTACAACTTTCTTAATGTTGTCGTGACCACGAAATGCTAATCCTTGTTGTAAAAGAAATCTAATACAATCAATTGATGCATTCAAGTGAATTCGATAATCCAATTTGAGATTTTCCTCAACATAAGCAACATTTACATCGATGTGTTGCTTTTGGTTCATCAAATCAACACATTTGTCATGACATCAATTATGAGTACTAAAATGATCTCCAACATGTTCTTTTCACTTTTGTTTTGTCTTTCCAATTATTAAATCTATTGCTTACAAATGTTTCACCACCCACTTAGTCACCATAATTGGCTATTTCACCTTTAAAAAGATAACAATGCAAACAAAATATTGCATCTTTTGCCATACTATGCTTCATCCAATTGGAACCTTCTTTGTACCACTCTGATGTAAACTTATGTTTTTTATCTCAAAAAAAGTGAAAGGAAAATTATGATACTTAGGTTGGCAAGAGCCATTAAGCAAGTATGCTCTTTGAACTTCCTCTTTTTTCTTGTCGTTATAACAAATCTCATTAATTAGGATCCTCAATCTTGGATCAGCTTCGAACTTGTCTAAATAAAACACTTTGTTTGAAGATTGAACTTCTTTTATTTAGTGTTGTCGGGCTTCTTCTTCTAATGAGATTTGATTAACCTTTCTATTTTTTTTTTTGGGTTAACCCAGGGGCCTGTAGCCACCTAAATTTATAACTACGAATTGAAAAAATCAGGAGTAAACATTATTGTGATATATCACGCTAAGGTCACTCAAACCTTGAATATTTGCAAATGATCCTTGGGCTTTAAACGATGACGTTCAACTTTTCTATCAGTAGAGCCTCTATGAACACTCTCATTTGAACTTTTTTTTAATCTCTAAAACTAATTGGATATCATAGCTATTTAATTGATGACAAAGAAAACATAATAAAAAAAAAAATAATAATAATAACATATAGTAATTAAGTGAATTTTTCATCTAAATTGAACTAAACTAAACTTGAAAAGCAAAAAAAGTTACAAACTAAACTTTAAGAGATCATCAATAATATTTAAAAAAAAGTACTCAAGCTGACAGGAATCAAATGATTACTTGGTTGACAATTAAATAAACAAACAATGCATTGTTGTTTGCTAAAATTAAAAGGTTCAATACTGTAGTTGGGTTTCCAATTTAGTGGTGAAATCAGTCTTCTTAGATGGTAGATTAATTCACATTTATGGTTTATTCTCATTAAAAAATTTACAAAAGTACTTTCTCTACTAACTTTTTTTTTATTTATATATATTAAGCTCAACGTCTTTAATAAATCTCTAAATAATCATGGTGTTTTTTTGAGAGAATTTTAAATACAAAGGATTTAACATTTACTCCCTCTTATCATAAATTTCAAATGAACAAATAAACACATGATACTACTATTACTTCTTTTTCCTTTTTATATAGTGATAAGTTTTCTTTAGTGACTTCCACCACTTATTTTAAATGAAAAATATTAGTTTGAAAGTAATTCAATGCAAGTTTGAGTCTAGAGCAAATAATTTGTATTTTATTAGACTAGGATTTGAGCAAATCGGGCGTGTATCAATGTAAATCTATTGCAATGAGAATCATGTTTCTGTATAAAATAAAAGTAACACAAATTTAATGCAAAATAGAGTTGTTATTAAATCTAATATGAAATATAGGTTGGCTTGTGCTGTGTGTAATATCAAATCAAAGCGACACAACTCTATATGACTACATATGTTTACATAATGAACGATGAGCACCAAAACCCCTAAAATCAAAGATTTATGAGTAGTTGAGGACTAAAACCACTAATAATCAAATCATTAAAAATTTTATTTCATCTTCTACATAAACATATACAGTCAGCATATTAAAAAAACAAATTCACCATTAAACATCTACATAAACATTAATAACAATAACAATGATATGTGACAAAGAAACACTACGATTGAAAGACCAAAAAAAATGTAGAAGAAAGGCAAAAACACATTGCTTTCATAAAAACTCTCACTGTGACAATGAAACGGAACCCAAAATTCCTTTTCAAGCAAGTTCTTTTTTTATTTTTTTAAAATAATTTAAAATTAGTTTTATAGCAAGCCCAAAGACAAATGCTTATTTTGTACATTGCATTAAAATAATTTTTTTTATATCAAGCCCAAACCCAAATGCTTATTTTGTACATTGCAATAAAATAAGTTTTTTATATCAAGCCCAAACCCAGATGCTTATTTTGTACATTGCATTAAAATAAGTTTTTTATATCAAGCCCAAACACAAATACTTATCTAGGAAATAAAAAACGAAATAAGTCTGTTGCACCTATTCTAGGCCCATATGTATTTTTATTCTTAGCCTAAGTGAGGATGGGTCTTTACATACATTCACAAAATATTATATGAGTTTACATATGGACTTTCATATTTTTAAAATTTTAGGGTGGACTTGGGCCTACCCTTACATAAGCCTAAGTCTGCCCCTGTATACGACTCTCTTTCAGCGGTTCGGTAATCATTCAAACCACAATTGATAGGTACATAGAATTTGATTACTTTTCGAATGATTATAAGAATTTTGACTTAGTAGAGCATGAGAATAAGTTAGATATTTTGGGAAGAGATTTACAAGTCACTGCTAGGCAGTGCTTGAACTTAAATCTTTAAAAAGGGTAAGAAAAGAATTAATTTGAGAAATATATCATATTGTTCAATCTATTGAATATTTTTTATTTATGATGCTTCATTTTTTTGCCATAATTTAGTGTAGGAGTATAAGCAATAAGCTACCCAACTAAAAAGCAAAAGCTATTAACCCCACAAATATACTAGATAAGGTCTGTTTTACAATCTCATATGAGATATTTATATTAATGTATTTCGACATTAGACATTAAACCTGAATAATTTCTTTCTTTACAAGAAATTCATGCACATTTTACTTTAATGTTCTTTCTTTACAATTTTTAAGTGTCAAGCAAGGAGCATTTCTTATTGGTTTTGACTAATAGATAGATTTCTTTGATAGTTTGTAACAATTTTTGTTTTACTTTGATTATATAGAGGGACTAGAATAATATGAAACTTATAGGTTTTTTTTTTTTTTCATTTTTTTTAATGATGATGGGTCATATGACAATGTTTAAGATAATTGTAATTAGTGCATGATCAATATCAATTATCATACTTTGTAGTTTGGCATATATTTTGTTTTTACAAAATTAAATGAGAATCAATTTTTTCATCACTAGTATCCCCTTATCATAATGATGAAACCTCTATTGTTATTTTAATAGTAGTAAATATAACTATAACAATTGGAAAATTCATCATTTTTATAGTTGTTAATGATTGATAAATTTAGCTATAATAATGAGAATATTCATTATTGTTACAATTTTTAATAATCAATAAATATAATTATAACAACTTGAATATTCATAGTTGATATTATATATAGTAATTGATTAATATTGTTATAATAATAAAAATATTCATCTTATTATGTATTTGGTGGTTTTCCACCACATGAAAGGACAATGGTGAGTTACAAAAGAAAACTCATGTGAAGACATTAATGCCATGAATGGATATTTATAATGAGGCGGTGGAGGAGCACAACCAAACAATATATATATATCCCCCCTTCTTTGCCTATGACATATCTCTACTTTCATAGATGTTTTAGCCTCCTCTCCCTTGTTTTGTATTTCGTCTGCTATAATCAAAAAAACCTTCACATATTCTTTTATCTTCTCTTTTCCATTATTTATATTTATAACATGTTATTAGAACTATTCTCTCAGCTATATCTCAATATCACTAACGTTTAAAATTATTTCATCATCTCGTTTGTATAATGCAAATATGAATATTTCAAATATGATAATGTTCTATTTGCAAAAATACAAACCATGTATGTTTTAATTATTATTATTATTCTGTTTAATTTTTCCATTCATAATTTATATTATTTATACAATTTATAATTGCATCCACCTGAAATTTGATAAATCTTGAAAAAATGAACGCGAAGTTCTAAATATAATCAAAAATAAGAATTTAATGTACTATTTATTAATTACAAAACTTGAAGTTCTAACACAATTTTTCTTCATCATATCACTAATTTTTGTTATTTTCATTAACCTGTAGTTAGTGAAAAATATCAAATTTTATAAAACTTTAATATGTTACTCTACGATTGGATGGAGAAAACTATGTTGAATGGGCTCTTAACAGAACTCTCAATTTAGAATCCATAAATCTTGGATAAGTAATTAAAGAAGGAAATAAAGCATCCCAATATGATAGATCCAAGGTCACTATTTTTCTTAGACACCACATCCACGAAAAATTGCTAGTTGAATACGTGGATATAATGGATCTACTAGAATTATGGAGAAACATGAAAGAAAGATTTGATCATCAAAGGTTAATAATACTACCTTACACTTTCAAGATTTTAAATTTGTAAGTGAATATAACTCTGTCATATTTAAAATAGTTTCTCGAATGAGGTTATATGCAGAAAAAATAATCGAAGGAAATATGTTAGGAAAAATTTTCTCCACATTTTATCCTCAAATATGCTCCTACAACAACAATATCGAGAAAGAAACTTTAGAAACTATTATAAATTAATACTTTGTTTGTTGGTGGCTGAGCAAAATAATGAATTGTTATTGAGAACTGTCAAACACACCCCACTCTTATTACACCCATTACTTGAAGTGAATGTGACTATCAATAATAGTTTTTATAGGTGTAGATGAGGTACTGTACAAAATAAGTTTCAATCTAAAAGCGGTCGTAATAGAATAACTCACCACCATAAATGGATCAAAGATGAAGTAAAACATGATAAAGGAAAAATGATACAGAACAAACCACAAAATCATGAAAGCAAATATTACAGATGTGATTGTAAAAGCCATAGGCCGTGTTCTCATCGTACACCCTAACATTCAGTGAATCTATATCAAGTATCCATAAAAAATAATGAAAAAAAAGATCGAATTAAATTTTGTTGATAATCTAGATCCTATCGATCTAGCGAATCTTGATATTTCATATTTTCTTATTGAGTAAGAATGTAAGTCACTTGATAGTGACAAAAACATCCAAGATATTTAAGATTAAAATCCATCTTAATCTTTTGTTTTGAAGTTAAGAAATTATATACATTATTTTGTGTGATTAGTATTATGTGCTCCTTCCTTTCAAGTATTTTGTAATAACTACTAATGTAGATTTTAAATGAAAGGCTATGCATTTCAAAATTGAAGCTTTGACACCAAAAGATGATGATGTAGATATGTATTTGATAGATAGAGCAACAACACACTCAATTCTTGAAAAAAGAAAATTCTTCTTAACTTTACCACCAATTGAAACTAAAGTAAACATTATTTTAGGGTCAATAAACCTAATTGAAGACTCCAAAAGAGTCACAATTCTATTGAAAAATGGGACCAAATTAAACATAAATGATGCATTATATTTACGTAGATCTAGAATGAAACCATGAATAAAAATGGTGCAAAATTTCTCTGTATAACTAGTAATGCCTCCTAAAGAAGGCATGTATTAGAAAAATCATCTGCTTTATCATCTAGATTATATTATACAATCATAAAGACAATTGAAATTTACGTAATACACAACCAGAAGTTCTCCAATCCAAAGATTTTTATGTTTTGGCATGACCCTTTAGGTCATCCAGATATACAATGATGCGTAAAATTATTAAAAATTCACATGGATATGCATTAAATAATCACAAGATTTTCTAGTCTAGTGAAAAATTTTGTACCACTTTTTCATAGGGCAAATTAGTTATCAGACCACCTCTATCCAAAGTTGGAGTTGAGTCCTTATCATTCTTACAAATGATTTAAAGAGACATATGTAGACTCATTCATCCACTAAAAAGGCCATTTGGTTATTTTATGCTTTTAATTGATGCATTTACATGATGGTCTCATGTTTGTTTATTGTCAACTTGGAATGTTGTCTTTGCTAAAATGTTAGCACAAATTATCAAATTGAAGGCAAATTTTTCAGATTACTCAATCAAATCAATACGATTAGATAATGTTAGTGAATTTGCATCCAAGATATTTGATAATTATTACATGTCTATGGGGATTGATGTTGAACATCTAGTCCCACATGTCCCTTCTCAAAATGGATTAACTCAATCCCTTTATTAAATTACTTCAAGTAATTACAAGTATTTTATTACTAAGAACTTAATTACCAACTTCTATGTGAAGACATGCTATATTACATGTTGCAACATTAATTTATTGGTGACATTTTTCTTATCATCAATATTTTTCTCTACAATTAGTTTTTGGTCACCAACCTGATATATCTCATTTGAGAAAATTTAATTGTGTCTCCTCAATACACAAAAATGAAACCCTAATATTGTTTGAAAATTTATGTTGAATATAATTCACCATTCGTTATTAGATATCTTGAACTACCGATAGGTGATCTTTTTATTATATGTTTTACAAATTGTTACTTTGATGAGACAACATTCACAATTTTAGGGGAAAAGAAAATGCCTACCAAAGTTTGACATGAACTCACTTCACACTTACCTACCATATCTCATCTAAATCTTTGCACATTCCAAAGAGAAACTGAAATGCAAAGGATAGTGCATTTACAAATTATTGTTAGCTAAATGCTTGATGCATTTGTAGACACCGCAAAAGTGACAAGATCATATGTACCAGCTACCAACACACCAATAAGAATTAATGTGATTGATAATGATAAACTATTACACACCAAAAGCATGGTAGACCTGTTGGATCGAAAGACACTGTTCTTTGAAAAAAAAGACAAAAAATCAAATAAATATGAATCATGATAATCCTATAATAACTGAAAATTCACACTCGTTAATATTTCTCCAAAAGAGATTATAGCATTTGAAGAGACTAGAACCTCGAAGTAGAACAAATTCCTAAAAGATAAGAAAATAAGAGTACACAAATATTTATAAACTATGTTTATACATGAGAGATATGGAATGTGAAACAGTTAACATTGATGATGTATTTTCATTTGCAATAACTATTGAAATTATGAATGGTGATGATTTTAAACCACGTACTATAGATGAATGCGGACAAATTCATGATTGGCCTAAATGGAAAAAACAATTTAGGCAAAATTAGCCTCTCTAGCAAAGCATCAAGTATTTGGACTTGTAGTTGAAATATGTAAAGATGTCTAACCTGTTAGATATGAATGAGAAAAAAGAAATAACAAAAATAAGATGGCTAGATATAAAGCAAGGCTTATAACTACGGTTGGATTCGAAGCGAGCTTATTCAGATTCGAAACGAGCTTTGCTCAAATGAGCCCGAGCCAAGCTTCCCTTAAATGAAACCAAATATAAATGTGAGCCTGGATTTTAAGCAAAAAACAAATATGAGCCTGAACCCGAATATGGGTTTAGCGAGTCGAGCTTGGCTCGTGCGATGCTCACTTAAATGAAAAATATTTTAACTTGGAATAAATGACACCATTTATTCCCTAAAATACAAGCCTGAGCCAGAACACATGAGCCCGAACACTAAAATTATGAAATGAGCCGAACACGAACATTGTTTAATGAGCGCGAACATAAATCTGAGCCTGAGCTTGGGCTTATCAAAAATGACTCTGGCTTGATTCGACTCGTATCCAGCCTTACTTATAGCTCAAGGCTTTTCCTAAAGGTCAAGAATAAACTTTGATGAAACATACATGTTAGTGATGGATATAATCACATTTAAATATTTGATCAGTCTAGTAATCCTTCAAGGACTAGATATGCATCTAATGGAGATAGTTATTGCTTATTTATATGAAAACTTGGATACTAAAATTTATATGAAGTTCCTTGACGGATTTAAATTGCCTGAAGTAAAAAAGGTCAATCCAAGAGGCATATACTCCATCAAGTTAAAAAGATCGTTATTTGGATAAAAACAATTCGGAAGGATATAGTACAATTGTTTTAGTAAATACTTGATAAAAAAAGGCTATGTGAATAATCATATATGCCCATGTGTCCTTATAAAAAGGTCAGAATCGGGATTTGATATTGTAGCAATTTAGGTTGATAATATAAATTTAATTAGGACTCCTAAAAAACTCTCAAAATATTATGAAGGATTTGGGAAGACAAAATATTATCTTGACCTCGACCTAAAATCGAGTGTAATTCAAATGGAATAATTATCCATCAATTAGTGTATATTGAAAAATTGGTAAAACACTTTAACATGGATAAGACTTACTATTTGAGCACTCCAAGGATCGTTTGGTCTCTTAATCCAAAAAAGGACTCATTTTGTCTTAAAGAAGAGGATGAAAAGATATTCAACCTTGAAGTACTATATCTTAATGTCATTGGTTGCTTATTATATTTGGCATAATGCACTAGACCAAATATATCCTTCACAATAAATTTATTAGTCACCACCTCATCACCATTGGAACAAAATCAAGCATACACTTTGTTACGTATGTGGAACTAGAGATTTGAGATTATTTTATTCTATCAAATCCCTTAAAAATCCCAGCTGGTTGGATATAAAGATGTTGGTTGTCTTTTTGACCTTTATAAGACCTGCTTATAAATAGGATATGTTTTTATTTATAATGACATAACAATATTATGGTATTCCATCAAACAAACTTTGGTTGCAACATCTTTGAATTATTTAGAGATTCTAACTTTCCATTAAGCCAAATGAAAAATGTATATGGTTACGATTTGTCATCCTTCACATTCGAAATACATGTAATCTTCCCTCTACAATATACACTCCTTGTATATTATATGAGACAATGCAATATGTATTGCCCAAATTAGAGATGGGTATATTAAAGGAGATAGAACCAAACATATTTCACCGAAGTTCTTTTACACTCATAAACTTTAGCAAAGCCGAAAAATTAATGTCAAACAAATACGATCTAGTGTCAACCTTGCAAATTTATTTACAAAGACATTATTGACATTAACATTTGAAAAATTAGTATATAATATTGGTATGTGGTGACTCAATAAGCAATCAAATTAATCCTACTACAAAAAAAGGAAGCATTCATTAAGAGGAGCAAAGTTTTAAAGTTTGTCATATATTGGACAAAATGTGCATTGTAGTATTTTTTTCCTTCACTAGGATTTATCCCACTGCCTTTTCCTAGTAAGGTTTTTAATGAGGTAATTTAAGTATGTCCAATCCCACTTTACAAGACATTAAATAATTACGTTTTTCTGATCCCATTGGGTTTCTTCTCAATAAAGTTAACATAATTATCTATAAATAGTAAAAATCCAATGGAGAGTGTTATGTATTTAGTGGTTTTCCACCATGTGAAAGGAAATGAAAGAAGCAATTGATGCACCTTAAAGTATAATGATGAGTTACAAAATGAAGAAAACTCATATGAATATGTTAATGCCATGAATGCATATTTATGACTAGGCAGTGGAGAAGTTGTTGACTCAAGGAGTCATTATGCTCTTATTTTGATGATAACAAAGTAATATGTACCTAAGCATATTAACTAATGATTTTACTTGAATGTGAGTTTAGATTTTAAGAATTTATCTAATGCACTTGAAGGAGTTTCAAAATGAAAATGAAGACAAGATTCAAGTGAAGAATTCTTGAAGATTTGAAGTAAAACTCAAGTTTAGGTATATATATTTGTAATTTGGAGCATTCGTTTTGATTAGAATATTTATTTGCATGAGATATCTCACTTGAAAACTTGTTTTCATATCTTTCACATTTTGGGTTAAAATGTCGTTTTTCAAACTTATTGGGTTAAGCCAATTTTTTCACTAAATTTTATTAATTCATTTAAAATGATGAAGTTTTGTGAACTACATTTTCATATCTTAAAGTTGGTTTGAAAGAATTTTCAAAAATGGGTTAAATTGTCACTTTTCAAAGTTTTAGGGGTCAAAAAATTTTTGAAAATTCAGGGGGTAAAATGCAATAAAATTTGGTCGACCAAATTTTGGTTTAAACTTTCTAACGGCTAGTGCCACGTAGGCACCACGGGAGTGTCACATCACATCCGATTGACCGAATTACATCCAGTCGACCGAATTATGCGTTTTCTGGAAAACTAAAACAACTATTCTTTGTGCATAACGGTAACTTTCCTTATTTTCTCCTATATAAACTCAATCATATATTTGAGAGCAAATTAGTTTTGAGCTATTCACTTGCAAATTCTCTTCTCTGATCAAAACCTTTACTCATATACCTTGTAATTTCACTTGTATTGGGTTGTACTAAGCTTAACTTTCATATACACTCTTTGAGAGAGATCACACTATGAATTCATGCTAAAATTCGTATTATAAAAAAGTGAGGTTCACTCTTGGAGAGATTAGAAAATTTCTAGTGAGAGAAATTAACACTTGTAAAGGTTAATAGCACCTTGGAAGCTATTTTGTTATGAAGAAAAGTTTGGTTGAGTTTTGGTCAACCAAAGATTAGTGGAATACTCCAAGAGAGAAAGCTTGAAGAAGTAGACGTAGGGCGGGTTGAGTCGAACCACTATATATTGCGTGTTTGATTTTCTCTTCCCTTTAACTTATACTTTATATTATGTTATTTTGATGGTATTGATTATTTGAAATATTTTTGTTATTCTCATAATTTAGATTAAAAATAGGCTATATTCATTGATTTGAATAAATTGTTTTAATTCTTTAATTTTGTAAAGATTACTTTAAATTGCCTAATTCACCCCTCTCTTAGGCCATTCAATCCTACAGAAGCACAACGAAAATATATGTATGTATATATGTATATATATGTATATATATGTATACTCCCTCCTTTGCATATGACATGTCTCTACTTTCATAAATGCTTTAGTCTCCTCTTCCTTTTTTTGTACTCTATCTGGTATAATTAAAAAAAGTTTCACATATTCTTTTATCTTTTCCTTTCAGTTATTTATAGTTATAACACATCTTTATTATTATTTTCAACTCTGAATATTTTTATAATGATAAAAATATTTGTCATTATTACTATTTTAGTGACGAAACTTATTGCCTTCGCTATTTATATTAACGACAACACCCTTTTTTTTTTCCTAATTATTAAGAATTTCAATTGAAAAAGCTTTAACGTGTGATAGGCGTGGAAGGAAGGAAATTCACTTTTAATGAATATTTTTTAAAACCTTATTTCTTGTAGTCACTTTTGTTAGCTGAAACATAATCTCACAGCATAATTACAAACAAACAATAAACTATAAAATATTGTAATTCATAAAATAGAGATCTAGACAAATATGATTGAGCCATTTGATGCATAAATTAATGAAGAAACGATCTATTATTGATCTCTAGAGTTAGTCTTCTTTTCTACGTTCCAAAGCGATAAGCAGAAAGGATGCCAAGAAAAAAAATGGCACACTGACTTTTTTATTTATTTTGCATTATAAAAAATTAATTTGGTACTCTCATAAAAAACCCAATAATTTTTATTAGCTTATATTTATAACCCAAATTTATAACTACAATATGAAATATATCATTTCGTTTTTGAACAATTACATCAAACCTATAAAATAAATTCTTTTTAGATTATATAATTACTTGATTTTATATTAAATGATCAAAAAATTTAGCCAATACATGCTACATTATTCCAACCATTCTTTTAGTACAAACTCTAAAGAGTCTTCAAGTTAGTGCATACATGGTCATTTAAAGATGAATAATGTGAAACAGAAATAATTAATTATATCACATACTCAACACTCGCCAGTGGCTTTTTGATCTTTACTGTTTGTTTCAAAGGACCATTACTAATATAAGACAACAAGAAAAACCAAGTGTGTGTAATTTGAATAAATATCAAAGTCAATATAATATCATATTAAACTAGGGCTAAAAACCAACTAGGTCGTTATTTTTGTTTAACTGAGCTCAAGCTCGATTGATTGACTTAAGTTCAATTCTTTTGAACAAAATTTGATTTCATTGTTACTTGATTCAAAGAGCTTGTAAATGTGACTTCAATTCGAGTATAATGATCAAGAATTTCAATTAAAATTTTATAATGATACAACTAAAATCTTACTCACTTAGTTTGAATGTATAAATAATTGAAAAATACATAAGTTACAGAGTTTAATAATAATTTTGTTATCCAAGATTAAGTCAGTCATTTTCATCTTAAGGTCAAGCTTCTAAGCATCAAACTCATCAAACTCAAGCTAGACATTTACCTAATCAAACCAAGGGCAAATCTAACATTACTTAACTCAATTGGATTGGAACCCTATTTTAGACTTTTTCTTTCTTTTGAATTTAAACTATGTGATCATCTATTTAAATTAGACTTTTCATATAAATATAGTAGTAACTATATAAAACACTGAATTAGTTGAAAACATGCATGCATCTACGTCAGAACCTTAATAATTATTTTTAATTTGTTTTATTTTCCCACTTCCCCCTCTTTTCTCAATGTAATAGAGTCGCTAGCTGCGTGCAGCCGTCATCCTCCCAATGCCAGCAATTTTCTCTCTTTCCCTTTTTTTTATTTAATTCTTTCTTCTCTTCTCTCCCTCTTTTCACTTAATATTTTTGTCATAAAAATCATCCATTAATATTGTTAAATAATAATTTTTGTCTGTATTCTTCCCACTGAAACGTACATACTTATAATACTGTAGTTATGACATTACAAAATTATTAATGATTTTTAAGTCTATTATTTGATTGTAAAGGTTTAACATTAATATTTAAGTTCAAGAAGTCTCTTCAAATTTAATTTGAAATTTATTTTCTCTATCTAGTTGATACGTAAATAATTTAGGAGACACTTTTATATGCAATATTAATTTATTACTTTACTTTTAAGTTTATATTTTTAAACTAATAGATAAGAGTTCAATATTAATTATTAAATTTATAAAAATATATATATGATTTTTTTTGGTAAGCAAAATATATTATTTGTTCAAATGCAACATTACATAACATTGAATTTGATTCCATTTTTCTTTTGGAAGAGATAATAATTTGAGAAACATAGCACTAGGATAAATTTAGTTTGAGTAATATTTTATTTAAAAAAATAAAATATTACTATAAAAAAAATTTTCTAGATAAATTATTATTATATTTGACAAGATATATACAAGTATAAATAATTATTATGTAGAGTTAAATTTAACAAAAAAATACTTAGATATTATCTTGTTTAAATGTCATTGGACAAAATTTTCTAAATAGTCACTACATTAATTGAAAATAAAGATATTTTTGTATTTAAAAATAAATAAGCAATGATAGAATTGTAACATTATATTAGTAACATTTTATTATTCAAGATAGAGTTAATTATCAGATTATCCCTATATTTCTTGTTATATTACTATTTGTAATAGAAGATTACTGAAATTTTATTATTAGATAAATCATACAATATTATATAAGCAATAAAAAATAAATTATTAGAATAATTTTTGATTATCTATACGAAATTAAATGCCCTTCAGAATATAATTAATGAGCCTATGTATTTTACTATTTACATTAATGAACTTATTAACTGTTCATCACATACATCTTCTACGCTTATAGAGCTTTTCAATCTACTGACTAACTGAGATGATTCAATTGTTGATCGAAACTCGTCATCTTTCAAGTATTTTCTTATTATAAATAGGAAAAGATTAATGAGAGTAGTGGTAATTAATTATATATTCATTACATCTCTAGATATCATTATTCACGTAAACCAGTCATATTAAGTTGTCAAAATAAATTTAAATATAAATTAAATTTCTCTTCTAATCATGTATATGTTGTATAGGTGTTAATTTTACAAGAGTTTTTGACCTTTCTCCACTTATTTAAAAAATCTTGGCCACGTGGACGATGGACACCACTAGAAGAAAATTTTTGAAGAGATTTTAATGCCCTAGTAACAATCTATAATACGGCACTTAGAAGTTTTACTGAAAATAAAATTAATCCCAGTGAATAAAGTCATTAAGATTACTATAACTGACAAATTAGCTAAAGATTTCCAATTATTTATCTTGTTCATTGAGTAGAGCACTCAAGAAAAGCGCTCAATTCAAAGATGGAGAATTGTTCATTTAATAATTGCTATTGGATTTCATTTTTTTCCGACTTTGGATTCTGCCTAGCTAGACAAGAGTTCGTGGTATGTCACGTGGCTAACAAAGTCTTCAGTAGATCTTTTACCACTCAACAAGATTAAGGAGGTCGATACCTGCAAAAATAATCTTGAAAAACTGATTGGTTAGTATTTCATTCTATCTTTTTAGTGTTTACTGTTTTTCTTTCGTTTAATTCTCTTGCTTAAATCTTTCATGTGTTTATATTAAGTAACGGGACGTTAATGTTGTTTTGAAATGTTCTCCTTCTTGAAGGTTTAGCATTTATAGAAATTAAAAACATCTACGACCAAAACTTTAACAGATATTTATATCTACAAAAATAATGTCATGCACGATGTATAATCTTTAATATGTTTTTTTCTTTTTTTATACACCGAAGTTCTTGATCAAGGAGTCTATAGACGACGATGATGGAAAGGATTTTATAGACTTGGATGGTTAAAGAAATTTAAAGATTCATTTGTATAAAATTTCTACTTCTCAGCATTGTGCTTCTACCATGGCCTTTCGAATGTTCTCCGTGTTTCTTAAGCTTCAGTAACTTGAAGCCATCTTCATTTTTTTTTTTTAACTTTTTCTTTTTCTACTCAATAAACCATCGATGAGGGGATGCCTTAACGTGCCATTTCCTAAAACCTGTTTGGTCTAATAAGACAAGTAGCAAGCCCAATTTGAACTTCAATCTGTATACATAGTTTGAATAGATTTCCCCTCTGTTTTCTCAACTTGTTTGGGTTTAAACTAGGTAATCTGCTTAATTTCTGTTTTTTTTTTGGTTTTAGACAAATTGCAGTAACTCATTACTAATATATTTTTTTTCTTCTGTTACCTGTGCAGATTTAGCTGAAGCCTTAACTTGTTCTGATAGTAAAAGTTGTGTTGGAAAGAAATTACATTGTGCACCCAAAATTCATAAAATCATTTGGCAGCCACCTCAATTTCCATGGATAAAGGTAAATACGGATGGCGCTTCCAAAGGAAATCCAGGATCTGCAGCTTGTGGAGCAGTTTTCCGTAATCACCAAGGTTACTTTATGGGAGGGTTGACAATGAATTTGGGTTTTCAGGACTCGTTATATGCAGAGATGATGGCAATAATTATGGCATTTCAATGTGCTTTTGAAGGAGGGTGGAATCACTTATGGTTAGAGAGTGATTCAACTATTGCTCTATCACTTTTAAATGATGATTCCAACTCCAGGGATCTTCCTCCTAGTACAAGGGAATTAAGAGATCAATGGATGTGGTGCAAGAGCAAGATCAAGACCATCAACTTTCATAGCTCCCATATCTTCAGAGAAGGAAATAGCGTGGCCGACTTTTTTGCTAACTTTGGATTGACTCATAATTCAAGGCGTTGGTGGAGTTTTCCTCCTCATGAGGATGTTCAACAATTGATGCTTCAAGACCTTCATGGAATTCCTAAATATCGATTTCGTTAGCTCATTGTTTTCAAAGGGTTATGCATGTATATTTCTAAAATTGTCAAACACTTGGCTGAAAAAATTTACCTGCAGATAATTTGTGTAGTATTCGAATTTATTTCTTCATAAATAAGAATGAAGTCTAGTTTTCTAGTTATTAGCAACTTAGCACCTTAGGATTAGGTTTTGTAAAAATTCTTATTTATATTTTTCTTCTTGTTTTAATACATGTAATACCCTGGGTGAGTGTAAAGGGCAGTTCAATCATTTCTCTATTGCTCGGTAATACATTTTTATTGTTTAAATTTTCGTTTTAAGTTTTGTGTATGTGCCCATATTTAGAGTTTGTGTATGCTCAAATATGAACTCGTAGGATATTATATATCCTGTATATATATATATATGTGAATGATATACTTTATTTTGGGAATTAAAGAAGATGAAATCCCATAAATTTTGCGCCTTGATAATTCTTACTTCCAAAACTACGGTAAGAAGAAAAAAGGGAACAAAAGGAAATTACCATGGAAAAAAGCACCATCTTCTATTTTATATGCAAAGCCACGACACAAAAGGGGGACAAATGATCAATTCTAATTTACACAACAACCTTACTCATTGAGAGAGAATGACTGAGCCTTCTATGTGTCGTTAAGGGAAGGAAATCGCCAGGGAAAACTTTACCATGCGAAGACCTTTGTAATCACCGAAGGACAGGTAGACCATCATCTGTTGTCTTCTGCATTTAGATTTCTTCATTGAAAATCCTCACATATTGTGTCTGTATATTTTACGCATGAAAATCATGTAAGCAATGGTGTTTGTGCATGTGTGTTCTTTTGCATAGGAGTCACGTAAGTCATGGTGATTGTGTTTGCAAAATGTTGATATACAAAGATTCCATATGTCATGGCATTTGAATGTGCATATGTCGAGTATCAGATGATAATATATTCTATGGTGTTGATGAATTGTAATTTAGATATTTTGATGAAGTTCTATGCACATATGAAAATGAAGGATTATGGTATGTAACTTAAAAACCTTTTAAAATTTAAATTACATGAGTTCTTTGTCAAAAGTCAGCTAGAGCGCAAGGCGAGAGATGCCAGACACAATCGTGCATAGGAGGTGCAGATTGTGCTCTAGCTAGGTCATCGCCTAGCACTACCAAATGACAGGCTCGTGGCTAGGCATGTCAGGCGTTTAAGTAAGTGTCAAATGTGCAACGCACACATCAGATGTGCAACATACACTCCGAGTGTGCAAAATCTCTAGGGTGGTGTGCCTTTCGCTTGCAAGTCATGGACAAAATTCTAGAATGAGAAAAGAAAATTACACAGTTGCATGCCAACCATGCATTTTACGCTAGTATGCTATATGCGAGCCTCCATATGCTATGGTGCACTTGCACTGTTTAATATATACTTCAGTAGCCCATGATGCATCCATGCCAAGTATTTTATGTTCAAGTTGAATCTCAAAAAGGTAATGCTAGCACTATTCATAGACGGGGATAAGGCAACGGATTTGGTATCCATAAGTGTTCGTAATGGACTGAGCTCGAAATCATAGCCTTAATTATGAGCATTGGTAATTATAAGTCATATTAGAGACTAGTTGATGAGATGTCTTGGTCTAGAGAATATCAAATCGATTAATGAGGTGTCGCGGTTCTGAATAAGGGGAAAATGGAATTAATTCAATACTTGATGTGCACAACACCTGGGACAAATGTTTGAATTTGATGAATATGGACGTAAGAAGTATCTGAGACGAATGTCCCATCTAATATGAAGGTGTAAGAGGCACTTAAGATGGTGTCTAATAAGGTGCATCAGGGATGTGTGAGATGATAAGACTCCATCCAAAATATTATTAAAGGGATTTTAAAGGGCCAAATCCAGAAACATAGATATAATTGTATATAACTATGGGTAAGTCATATCGATGGCTAATTGATAAGACATCCTAGTATTGAGAATGCACAAACTGATTGATGATATGTCTTGATCCTTAGAAGTGGAATGAGAATAATTTATTATTTAAGGGGAGGTAAATAGCATTTAAGATGGGTGTCCATCCTGATTATGGTTATAGTAGATACTTGAGATGGGTGCTCAATTTAGTGTGCACTCGAGACAAATGGTCATAAGAGACACTTGAGACGAGAGTCCAATCGTTGCGCTTGGGGTACATTCAACATTGAAACTCTATTGGGTAAAAGCTGATAGGGAATATCATTGAAATCATAAGTACCTATTGAGTATTTATACTCACCTTGTTTTCTGTTCTGAATTTGTAGATAAGAAAGACGACAATGCAGGCAAGAAGGTGAGTGGATCGGCATACTGAGTTGTATATCTAGTTACAATTATTTTCATGTCTCAGTTAAATTTTTTATGAAATTATGCACATTGGGATTAATGATTTTATTTATAATTGCTAAGTTCATTTTTGAGACATCTTTTGGCATGCTTACTTAATATTTAAAAAAATATATGGTGTTACTTATTCATATACATTAAATAGGTATTTAATTTAACATTTATTCACATGTGACATGTCACTTCAGGATAATTACCTTTAGAGGTATTGTAACATTCCTCCCTAGAAGTACTACCCATCAAAGGAGAAATGTTACGAATTAATATTCGTAGCGTCTATTTTTTTTCTTTTTTAAAAATACTTTAAAATAAATGTCTCATTAAAAGTGTTTAGGAAGTATTTCAAGAAAATTGAAAATCTGGAAGCGAACAAAAGATGTATATACTCATATGAAGACTCATCTGAAAGTATCTGAAAATAGGGAGTAATCATATGCAACTGTACCATAATCTCAAAAAGTTAAAAGTTGATAAGAACATGCTACTGTATGTATGTAATATAAACCAAAGATAACCTGCTCCAGCCGGATCTATCTACACTGACCTGACCCTGCCTCGCAGCTACCTCGATCACCTGTACCTGCAATCAGGAAAGAAAAGGGAATGAGTGATAAGAACACTCAGTAAGGGGAAAGAATCAAGTAAACGATCTTCTTTCCTGTTCTAACTCACTTTTGGGACTCAACCTCACATCCTAACCTCTATAAGAGATTGAGGGGGTAATTTAATTCACTCTTTACTATTTGGGTCATACTTTGTCCCATCTGGTGTCTATTTGATGCTTTCTGGAAGCTAACTATAGGGATTTGACACTTTTCTAAGCTCAAGCTCTTTTTCTCTCACTACACAATTTCTGAATTTGAATTGAGCTCTACTGCGAGCGGACCCTACTAGGGGTCTATGTCCTACTACGGACGTGTCCTACTACGGACGTGCCCTATTGCGGGCGGTGTAGTGTAAAGTGCCCCCTCATAGTTTATAGCATGCATGCGGGTCTTATATCTTACTAATTTTGCTTCCATTTAAATTTATTCATAACTCACCAGACATTACTCTTGGGACGACCCCTAAATTTTGAGCCCCAAATTCCTTTTCTTGCTTTTCTTTCTTTTTTCTTTTCTTCTTTTCTTTCTTCTTTTTTTTTTCTCCTTTCTTTCCTTTCCTTTCCTTTCTTTTCTTTCTTTCTTTCTTTCTTTCTTTCCTGCCCAAAACTACGAAATATTGTTCACAGAACAGTTATTTTGCAGAGCAGCTTTCTTTTTCATACAATTTAACAGCCCAAACGGTTTCTAATTCATACAAGCTATATATCGTTGGAAAGAGGATTCAAAGATATTTCCCACAAGCTATAATAGCACTCATAATTCATTCAATCAGGCAGTCAAAACAGCAGATAAACTCAGTGGCAAAAACTGCCTCCTCTGTTTATTTGATAAAACAGTCTTTGTGATTCATGCAATATTTAACAATCCAAATGATTCCCAATTCATACAAGCTATATATCACTGAAAATAGAATTCAAAGAGCTTTCCAACGAGATATAATAGCACTCATAATTCCATAGATAAGACAGTCAAAACATGAGATAAACTCAGTGACAAAACTGCCTCCTCTGTTTTTTTTGAGTAAAACAGTCTTTTCGGTTTATACAATATTTAACAGTACAAATGATCTCTAATTCATACAAAATATATATCATTGGAAAGAGAATTCAAAGAGCTTTCCAACGAGATATAATAGCACTCATAATTCATCAAATAAGGCAGCCAAAACATGGGACGAACTCAGTGGCAAAAACTGTAAATATTCTGTAACTTTCTGCCATGAACAAAATCACATATATAGACATCCCAAATGGCAAAACAAGATTCCTCAACATTAAAATCAACATTTCTAACATAGATCCAAGGAACTAAAAGCCTAAAACATGTTACATATCAAGGATGGTATCCCTTACCTTGTTTCAAGCCAAATCTTTGTAAGTTGGCTTCCTCCTCTTTGTTTTGCTTCCTTTATCACCAAGATCACTTTAAATCAATACCAAAACACACTAACATATTCACATAACATGCATATAAACGTAGATGAAAGGAGAAGGAAGGAGATCTTTGGTTACCAAAGCTTCCAAGGTGCTTCTCTTTTTTTCTTTTTATTTTATCTTCCAATATCTCTTCAATTTCTTCCTTTGGCTTCACAAAACAAAAGAAAAGAACATGAAGGGAGGCTGGCTGCTGGAGCTTTACGGGAGAAGATGTAAAAATGATGGAAAAGTCTTCTCTTTCTCTTTATATCTAAGCCTTATGTCTTTCTCTTTTTCTCTTTGTCTTTTTCCTTTTTTTTTTTTTCTTTTTTTTATATATATATATATATATATATATATATATATATATATATATATATATAAACACACATATACATGTAAAACAAATATATGTACTTAAAATGGGAAATATCTCTAAATAGAGTCAAAAGACTTAAATACCCCTGGAATATACCTAAGGGCATTACAGGTATGCTTTCGAAGAGGATGTTACATTTTTAGTATTAGAGCATGGTTTTGGGAAATCCAAAAGGTGTTGAAACAATTTTTATAAAAAATGTGCATAAATTAGTAGTTGAGCAGTGTTAATCACTCCTTCACCTTAACCTTTGTAAGTAAGTTACCTGTTATAATTATTGGTATGTTTCATTCTAAGTTCAATGTGGTTTTGCAGCATGAAGGGGTCTAGTTGATTGAATGCTCCCATCCTAGAGGAAAGCCATTTAGAGGCATTGACACTAACACTAACACTGTAACTAGTCTTGGCACTAAGGATGGTTGAGGTGTCCAATGTAACATCCGAATTCAGGTATGTCAATAAACTCTACTTTTAAAATTACCTCTAGAGTTGATTTTATAACTTGTTGTTTAAAGAAATTGTAAAAGAATTATAGAAAACTATTAAATGAGCAATAATTTTCAAAGGGGGTAAAATGGTCATTTTAGAAAGATTTAAGAGACAAAGTGGGAATGTAAATTGAATGACACACTTGAAATTATATAATGGTGATAAGGGTTTTTGGTAATTGGCTAAGGTTAAAATAGTCATTTTTAGAGAAGGTTAAGGGTAAATTAGTCCAAAATGCTTATAAAACCATCAAACTATTCATTTTCTTCTTCCTCAGCTGAGAGTTCTCCATAATTTTGCTTAAGTTTCTCTTTAAACAAAAATTCACCAAAAAACCTAGCTAAACCACCTAATTTCCAGAGCCTCCAATTATAAAAAATGTAGATATATCAATTCTGGTAAATTTTAACATAAAAAAATTAATTTTTAAGAGATGTCAAGTTTAGAGTTTTGATGGATGATTATGTTTTTGGCTGATTAAGGTTGCTAGGAAGAAGAAAAGAAGGAGCATAGACTTAAATCACTTAATTAGCAAAGGAAAAGTAAGAATTTTATACTTTACATACTTGAAGTAATTTGAGTTAGGTTATTCAAATAACCTTTATTTGTATAAGTATGTAAGGTATAGAATTAAGGTGATTTATACTTAAAAGAATAAAAAAATTCATTAGAACTTATGATGTAATTTTTGCCATAAGGGTATTTTAGACATCATATTCTTGGGGTTAGCTTAGTGGATTTTGTATGTTGAATATGTAAGAAATGATGAATTGATGAAAAAATTTGCACTAAAGGTAAACATGTAATTTTTGACCATAAGGATAAAAATGTCATTTTATGTGATATAGGTTAATTTTGCTTAATTATGTGCATGATAGGTGTAAAAACCATTATAATAAATATGTATATTCATATGGAATGCAAGAAATATATGTAAATACATGAGAAAATAATCTGATGCTCGATGAGGCTTGAAAAGAATAAGGAAAAACAATGAATAGGCATATTTCATATTATGATTATACATGTATAATGAGGAATCATAGCATATGCATGATTTTAGAAAAACAAAGAAAGAGGAAAAATATTTTCTAAGTTATGCATGTTTTCAGAAAATTGAAAACAAGTGATTTTGGTTTTATAATGACTCATATGATACAGGAAAGCAGAAAGCATGCTTAAAAGCCTTACACACGAGCTATATTGTGTGGACAGCAAAGAAATATATCAGTTGTACTATGTGAACAACAAAGAAGGATATTAGCTGTACTATGTAGACAACAAAGAAAGATACCAGTTGTATTGTGTGGACAACAAAGAAAAAATAGAGAAATATGCTTGCAAGAGAGGATTGTACTTTGTATGGTGACTGCGAGTACTGTCCTATATAGTCTAGGTCGGTCAATGAAAATATTTGACAAACAAAAAAGAATAATTAGCAAATATTTTATGAAATTCATTTGCATTAGAATCATGCATGCAAGCCTATGTGGCTGATAAATAGTTGAGAAAAATGTACGATCAGAAAATAGAAAAGTCATGACACTTATACATGCATAAATCATAACGAGTGAATCATATTTGTATAGTAAGAAAATGAATAAATGGGTGAAAGAAGAGAATTATGATATATGTTTAATACGTGTTTTGGGTCAATTATTTTGTATGTGAATAGCCCAGACACGCTGAGTATGGAAGAGATTAGTACTGGTATAAAATGCTTTAAGCATTGAGTATGATTTTCTTACTGAGCCATGGTCGCTCACTCCATTTAATTTAATATTTTATAGGTAAAGAGTTGCAACAAAGGTTCTCGATAAGCACTAGTGAGACATGAGGCTAAGGGAGGAGGACATCATATTTTTGTTGATTTATATGTTTTTGATGTATATGTGAATATATGCATATATATACACTTGATATAAATATTGGTGGATATGTATATATTTTGTTTCCTATATGTATATATGTGATTATGCATATATATCTATATATGTATATATACATGGCTAGTCATTGAAATTGGTTATAAAGTTTCTATGGGTGGTAATTTTATTATGGTTACTATTAAGTATTTATTTTGTTAATTGTGTTATGTTGATGAAAATCCAGTCGGTTGGTAGGATCGGTTTGTATGAATTGCTAATTAGGAGTGTTACAGGGCATAATAAAAAAAAAATTTCTCCGGACTCTCCAAAATAAGAGAACTCTTACCGTTTTTTTGTAATACACTATTGGTTAGGAGAGGTTACATCCAAGATAAAAAATATTATTCAAAAGGTGTTGAGAGAGCATTAAGTGTGCAAAATCTCTAGGGTGGTATGCCTTTCGCTCGCTAGTCATGGATGAAATTCTAGATTGAGAGAAGAAAATTGCATAATTACATGCTAGTCATGCATTTTGGGTTGGTATGCTATATGTGCACCTCCATAGGCTATAGTGCACTTGCATCATTTAAAATATACTCTAGTAGCCAATGATGCATCTATGCCAAGTGTTTCATGTTCGAGTCAAATCTTAAAAAGGTAATGCTAGTACTATTTATAGATGGGGAGAGGGGATGGATTTTGTGTTCAAAATTGATCGAGCTCGAAATCATAGCCTTAATCATAAGCATTTGTAATTATGAGTCATACTAGAGACCAGTTGATGAGACGTCCTAGTCTAGAGAAATCAAGTCGATTAATGAGATGTCTCGGTTCTGAATAAGAAGAAAATAGAATTAATTCGATATGTGATATCAGCGATGCCTGAGATAGGTGTTTGAATTTGATGAATATGGATGTAAAAGGTATCTAAGGCGAATGTCTCGTATAATACAAAGGCTTAGAAGGCATTCGAGATGGGTGTCTAACTAGGTACATCAGGATGCATGAGACGATGAGACTTTGTCAAGGATATTCGTAAAGGGATTGTAAGAGGTTGGGGTTGAGTTCAGAAATATGGAAATAATTGTATATAACTATGGGTGAGTCGTATCGAAGGTCAATTGATAAGACAACCTGGTATTGAAAATGCATGAGCTAATTGATGAGATGTCTCGGCCCTTAAAAGTGGAATGAAATAATTTGTTATTTAAGAGGAGGCAAGCGACACTTGAGATGGGCGTCTATCTTGATTATAGTTATAGGAGGTACATGAGATGGGTGCTCATTGTGGTGTGCATCTAAGCAGATGTGCCTATAAAAGGCACTGGAGACAAGCGTTTAGCCATTACGCTTAGGATACATTCAATAGTGAGACTCTATCATGAAAAGGCTAATAGGGAATACCATTGAAATCATAAGTACGTACTAAGTATTTATACTCACTATGTTTTTTATTCTGTATTTGCAAGTAAGAGAGACAATGGGGCAGGCAAAGAGATAAATGGATCAGCATATTAAACTATATATCTGACTACAATTATTTTCTTATCTTAGTTAAACTTTTTATGAAATTATGCACTTTGGATGAATGATTTTATTTGTAATTGCTAAATTCATTTTCGGGACACCTTTTGCTAAATTCATTTTATTTGTAATTACTTAATAGTAAAAAAAAAAAATACAGTGTTACTTATTCATATACATTAAATGAGTGTTTAATTTAAATATTAATTCACACATGACATGTCACTTCGAGATAATTACTACTAAGGGTATATTTTCGAAGAGCGGTGTTATATTTTTAGTATTAGAGCATGGTTTTGAAAACCTTAAAAGATTTTGAAAATAGTTTTTATAAGAATATGCATAAATTAGCAACCGAAGTAGTGTCGATCACTCCCACACCTTAACCATTGTAAGTCAGTTACTTGTTATAATTGTTGATATGTTTCATTCTAAGTTCTGTGTATTTTTGTAGTATGAAGAGGTTTAGCCAATTGAATGCTCTCATCTGAGAGGAAAGCCATTTAGAGACACTGGCACTGATATCAATGCTAACACCAATACCAACATCGATCTTGGCACTAGTATAGTCACTAGTCCCGATACCAAGGATGGTTGAGGTGTTTAAGACCAGAATATTGTTCAAGAGGTGTTAAGAGAGCATTGTGAACTATCTACTAGTATTGGGCATTTAGTCGAGGTACTAGTAGCTTTGATCCAACCACCACCTATTTAGTAGTCTACTCAACCCCCAGTCTAATAAATAACTAACGTGAAGGGACAGACACACCTAATTTATGGATTAGCAGATAGATATTAGTTGTTAAAGTTTAAGAGAACCATCAATCCAATTATGGCCTTTGAATGGTTGAAAGCCATAGAGGAGGTCATGGCCATGTTACTATAACTAACCAAGAAAAGGTGAAGTATGCTACTTATTTACTCAAGGGGGATGTCAAGGCTTGGTGAAGGCTTATGTGTACCATTCGTCCTATAAAAGGTATATCATAGGTCAATTTTAGGCAAATGTTTGATGAGGAGCATAGGTCAGCATATACCATAAGATCATAGACCTAAGAGTTTTTCAATCTGAGATAAGGCAACATAACAGTTTGTGAATATTTTACCTAATTTAATGTTATTGTTGTCTGTGCCTTAAAGTAATTGACACGGTATAAGGTAGGATAAAAATGTTTGTCTAACTCTGAGTTGACCTCAGTAGAGAGGTGATGGTGAGGGACCATGCCTCCGCTATTTATTTTGAGGCCCTAAATAAGGCTATAAGGGCAGAGATTATGTTGGACTGCATAGATAGAGAACAGGATTCATAGGTAGCAGTCCAAGGAGCTAGCAAGGGTTTCAATTTAAAGAGATATGACTAGTCAGAGGACTGGTGGGGACAAGGGTAAAAAAAGGAAAAAGACCTTTGAGCCAATAAGATCCAAGAAAGGTGACAGGGATAAAGGTTCCATCAAGAAAAACCTCTAGTATGCCAGTGGTGTAGTCACAAGCATCCAAAAGAGTGTAAACCAGGTTATAGGATATATTTCATATATAGTCAACCAAGGCATATGCTAGAGAGTGTTCTATAAGAGTTGCAGCGACTCCAATAAGATTAGGGCAACTTACAAGTAAGGATAAGCCAAGGTGTATATAATTACATAGGTATAGGTTAAAGCCAACACATCTATTCTTCCATACTATTTCTTTATATGCTTTCATTGATTTAGGTGCAACATATCATTTTGGTAGCTTAAGGATTAATGTAGACATTAGGGCTAAAACCTACAACAGTGAACCATATTAGTATTGGGATGCTTGATGGTGACAAAATACTGAGTGGCAACTTGTTATTAGGTCAAACAGTGGTATTGAAAGGTCAAGAATTGATAGTATACTTGATCATGTTTGAGATGCTTGATTTCGATATGATTTTTGGTATGGATTTCCTCGATAAGTATGAGGTCAAGATCAACTGTAAAAAGAAGAAGGTCAAGTTTAGCTTGGAAAATGGGGACGAGTTCTCCTTTGGTAAGGGCTAATTATGTAGTTTAATGATTAGCAGTGTCAAGGCTCACAAGATTTTAAATAAAGGATATGCTAGTTACTTGGCACAGGTAATAAATAGATTTTATTTATGTAGCATGATGATTAGCAATATGGAAGGCACTTCGATGGTTTATGAGTTTTCAAACGTATTTTTGGATAACTTGTCAAGTTAGCACCTGAGTAAGAAGTAGAGTTCAACATTGAATTAGCTCTATGAACAACACAAATATCAAAGGCATTATACTATATGACCCCAACAAAACTTTAAGAATTGAAAATGTAGTTACAACAGTTACTTGATAGTGGGTTTATTCAGCGAAGTCATACACCATAAGATGCACCGATCCTTTTTGTTAAGAAGAAAGGTAGATCGATGTGTATATGTATTGACTACAAAGAACTTAATTAGGCGACAATAAAAAATAAGTACCTACTACCAAGGATCGAGGATTTGTTTGATTAGTTGAGAAGAGCTCTAGTGCTTTCAAAGATAAACTTAAGGTTTGGGTATCATAAGGTTTAGGGTTGTCGAAATAGATATGATCCTTATTTAGATGGTTCATTACATGATGACGACTTGATGGTGAGTCTATTTTTTTAGTGCAAGTGAATGATGGAAGACTAAGGCATTCGATTCGTGGAAGGAAAACAAGGTTGACACATGGAGAGACAAGATGTTAAAGGATGATTTGAGGCAAAAGGGAGGTTGGATGGAAGAGCCAAATGAAAAAGGGATTAATGGAAAGAAAGTGATAAGGTGGAAAACGTAAAAAACATGGAAGGAACTAGTGTATGAATGTGACACACCACACATAATAATTTCAAGTCAATAATACTTATAATACATAAACAAAAGAAAAAACAAATAATCTTTTACAAGTCTCCCAAAAAGAGTTATTAAATTAAAATAAATGTCTTTCGGTAATGTAGATTTTATGTTTGGTGATGTAATATCAATTTCTTTGTTGGTTCAAATTAAAGAATATAGATTTTATGGATTGATTTTTTTTTTGTCAAATGAAAAGAAATAAAGGATATTAGGTTTTCTTTTTCTTACTGTTATGATGTTATGCAATATTTTGTTTAAAATTTTTGAGTTAGTTTAGGTCAATTCGAGTTAGCATTATGTAACCCGTGACCTGACTCTATTTTTTAAAAGTGAACCCTAACCTAATCCGAATTACTTTTCGTTTCAAAAATCATAATCCTAACCTAACTTATTTAATATCATGTCGTGTCGGGTTAATGTGTTGTGTCAAATTTTGTTAGGTTAACACATGTCTTGAAACATCTAAACACTACATATAATTCTTGTTGGTAGGTGGACCATTTTTGTCTAGCTTCACTTCACTTCTCAGTAAAAAAAGCAATCGGTTTCCTCTCTTGTGAAAGTACTCCACCAATCCTAATTCTATTAGCATCACACTTTAACTTAAAAACTTTACTAAAATCAGGCAACAATAAAACGAAAACTATTGTTAATTTCTCTTTAATCAATTCAAAGCTATGGTTTGCATCTTTTCCTTATTGGAATTTTCCTTTCTTCAAACAATTTGTGATAGATGTTACGATCCCACTAAAATTCTGAATGAACCTTAATATAAAATGTAGCTAACCCATGAAAACTCTTTACCTCACTTATGCTTTTTGGCATTTTCCATTCTCTTATCACTCTAACATTCTCCGCATACCTTGCAACTTGTTGATCTTTGGTCTCACTCAAGTTACATTAGGATTGTAGTTGCTGAAACTCTTCCATATAGGCTGCCACAATTTTGGTTTCTTGGTAGCAATTTTGAAATTGTTAAAACAAAGTTTGCATGTAATCAAATAGTAGAAACTAAGATTCAGTAAAGGTTTCATCAGCTCCCAATCCTTTACAATTGGTTGTCCTCCATCTTTAATTGTTCTTAATGCCTTTGACATCATGCACTAGCTTCTCCCTTTAATTTATAAGCTACCAAACTTACTTTTTGTATTGACTCGATCTATATAATATAAAAAATCGATCCATTTCATACAACCAATAAAGAAATTGCTTAATATCCATTACACCATTGAAACTAGGAAGATCAGCCTTGCTTTTGTAAGCTTCATGGTTTTGATAGGCTCTCTTTTTGCTTATTTGTTGCTTTGAGATATAATCACTTTTAGGTTCTTTATCAACTCCTTGCTTGGGTTGTGTAGAAACTTATTCTCTTCTTGGTTGCATTCATCTAGGAAGAATTGGAGTCGTCCTTTGTAGATTAAGAGTTGTTTGTGTAAGGTGTGATGTAGATTGGTTGGCTTGTATCTCATCGACCTGTGTAGTTAGTCCCTCCATAGCTCTAACTAATGATGTTATTTGTTGCTCCAAACTAGCACGCCAATCTGTATTTTCTCCATGCCCAACCATCTCAAGACAAGGCTTTAATACCACCTGACGCAAGACAAACGTTGATAGGATGTGATATCGTTTACAAAGATGTTTAGGGTTGATATCATTCAACAAATGCAAAAGGATAACAAGAATTCTTTGGTTTGTATCTTATTGATTGGTCTTTTTAGTCCCTCAATAGCTCTAACTAACAATGTGATTTGTTGCTCCAAACTAGGGTGCTAATATGAATTTTCTCCATGCCCAATAATCTCAAGACAAGGCTTTGATACCACCTAACGTAGGACAAACATTGATGGGATGTGATATCATTCACAAAGATGCATAGGATTGATATCATTCAGCAAATGCAAAAGGATAACAAGAATTCTTGCAAGCTTTGCAAAGGAATTTTTAAGAAAATTCAAATAAAAATTTTTATTGATAACTTGATAAATTGCTTAATTGTTGAATTACAATTACATTAACCCTTTATATAGGCTAATGACTCTCCTAATTTAAATAGAAATTCTAACTCTATTAGAATAGAATCTTATTAAATTAGGATATTAATTTAACTAAAGTTAGGAATATTAATTAATTCCAAATTTTAGAAAACTAAGACTTTTAGGAAATAATATTAATAGATTCCTAATAAAAATTGAACTTTCTTAAACAATAATTCCTAAAAGTTTTTTATTTCTTAAATTAAAATATGATACTTAAAATATTAGGAAAACTAAAATTAATAAAAGATTTAGTTAAGTAAATTGGATTAAGAATCTTTATTTTACATGCATGAGGCTTCCTATATGGCTCCGACATCATCATGCACGCCCATATCATCATGCCATGTCACCACTAAGTGACCACGTTATGTGCCATGTCATCCACCTTCCTTTAGATAATTTCTTCAACATTTTGAATATTTTTCATCCTACCACTCTTTTTCCTTGGTTTTCTATTAGTTTGTCATTTATTTCTTTCCTATTAACTGTTCAACGAGAGTTGTAATTGTATTCATGATGAAAAAGAATTTATATGTCTTGTTTTTGGTTATATATAGATTGAGATGGCTCATGAATCAATTCTTTTAAAATTAAAATATGAAGTGTAGAGTTTTTAGGTATCGTATGGCCTTTTGTTATATCTTTTCCATATTGTGTGTAATCAAATATGTTTTATTTTGACATTTAAAGCCTAGTTTTAGCATAGATAATAGTTTGAGTTGATGATCGTTATTTATTGTTGATGATACAACTAGTGGCGAACCCATGATTTTTGTTTAAGGGACATCTTCACAACTTTACAATTATTTATCAATTAACTAGTGAAAACTTAAAATAAAACCGCCAAACATCAAACAATTAAAATAATATTAAAAGTATAATAACACAAGTAATTTTTTTATATGGAAAAACTTCTCAATGTAAAGAGAGAAAAAAACCATGGAATCTAATAATCCATTTAAATTTAATATGATTAATATTGTTTACATTAGTCATAATTGGAGAGAAATATTTTACAAAAATTTAGAATTTAATCACAATTCCAACAAAAGTAAAATACATAAAGGTTTACAAAAGTTTGGATTAAAATTAGAAGAATTGTCAATCTACAAGCTTTAAAATTTCAAATCCAATTGTCAAAATCAAAACTTAATCATCCAGATTAAAGGTCCACGCATCTAGCTGTGTACTTATCAAAGAATCAAGTTAGAATAATAAATTTAAAGATTTAAATATCAATTATTTAAAGATGAAAGCAAGTTCGAATGATATATCTGAAGATCATGACTTTAACATGATTTTTCGCTTCGCTATATTCTGAAAGCATTCAATAATATCTTCATTGTTAACTGTAGTAAAAACTTTTTTTTCAATGTATACCACTAAGCAATTGCTCATCTACTCGGTGCTTATTTGATTATGCAAATTATTCTTAACAAGATTCACTGTAGAGAACACTTTTTCAACAATAATTCCTAAAAGTTTTTTATTTCTTAAATTAAAATATGATACTTAAAATATTAGGAAAACTAAAATTAATAAAAGCTTTAGTTAAGTAAATTGGATTAAGAATCTTTGTTTTACATGCATAAGGCTTCCTATATGGCTCCGACATCATCATGCACGCCCATACCATCGTGCCATGTCACCAAATAAGTGACCACGTAATGTGTCATGTCATCATGCATGTCCACATTATGTGTCATGTCATGCACCTTCCTTTAGATAATTTCTTCAACATTTTGAATATTTTTCATCCTACCACTCTTTTTCCTTGGTTTTCTATTAGTTTGTCATTTATTTTTGTAACCTCTCCTAAATAATAGGTGTGTTACAGAAAAACGGCATGAGTTCCCCTATTTTAGAGGGTCCGGGGAATATTTTTCTCTTTTTCATTATGCCTTGTAACACTCCTAATTTGTAATTCACACAAACCAGTCCTACCAATTGATTGGATTTTTATCAACTTAACCACAATTAGTAAAATAAATACATAATAATAACAATTATAAAAATTATCACCCACAGAAACTTTATAACCAATTTTCAAAACTAGTCATATATATATATATATATATATATATATTACATATACATTATAACATTTAAGTCAACAAAATTATAGTGTCTTCCTCTCTTAGCCTTATGTCTCATTAGTGCTCCCCGGGAACCTTTGCTGCATTTCTTTACCTGTAAAATATTAAATTAAACGAAGTGAGCGACTATGGCTTAGTAAGAAAATCATACTAAACACTTAAAGTATTTTATACCAGTATTAATCCCTTTCATACTCAACGTGTCTGAACTATTTACAACAAAATAATTGACACAGAACACGCATTTAACACGTATCATCATTCTTTTCTTTCACACATTTATTCCTTTCCTCATTATACAGATATGATTCACTCATTATGATTTATGCATGTATGAGTGTCATGACATTTCTATTTTCTGATCGTACATCTTTCTCAACTCTTTATCAGCCACACAGGCTTGTATGCATAATTCTAATACAAATGACTTTCATAAAATATTTATTAATTTGTTTCTCTCTCTTTCTCATTGATCAATCTAGACTACATATGATAGTACTTGTAGTCACCATACAAAGTATAATTCTCTCTTACACGCATATTTTTTTTTCTTTGCTGTCCACACAGTACAACTAATATTTTTTTTTGCTGTCCACACAGTACAGCTGATATTTTTCTTTTGCTGTCCACACAGTACAGCTGATTTTTTTTTCTTTGCTGTCCACACAGTACAACTGATATTTTTTCTTTTGCTGTCCACACAGTACAGTTGATATTTTTCTTTGCTGTCCACACAGTACAGCTGGTTGTCCACATAGTACAACCGATTATTTTCTTTGCTGCCCACACAGTACAGCTCGCGTGTAAGGATTGTAAGTATGTTTTCTGCTTTCCTGTATCATATGAGTCATTATAAAACCAAAAGTACTTATTTTCCATTTTCTGAAAGCATGTATGACTTAGAAAATATTTTTCCTCTTTCTTTATTTTTTCTAAATCATGTTTATGCTATGATTCCTCATGTATACATATATAACCATAATATGAAATATGAGCATTTGTTATTTTCCCTTATTCTTTTCACTCTTTATCAAATATCGTATTATTTCCTCATGCATTTATATATATCTCATGCATTGAATTAATTTCAAAATATACAATGTAGGCTTAATATAAGGGTTATTACACATATTATGCACATAATTAAGCAAAATTAACCTATATCACATAAAATGACATTTTTGCCCTTATGGCCAAAATTACCTTTTTACCCTTATGGCCAAAAATTACATCATGAATCCTAATGAATTTCTTTATCCTTTTAAGCATAAATCACCTTAATTCTGATACCTCACATACTGATATAAGTAAAGGTTATTTAAATAACCTAACTCAAATTTACTTCAAGTATGTAAAGTATGAAATTCTTACCTTTTCTTTGCCAAATAGGTGATTTAAGCTTATTCACCTTCTTTTCTTCTTCTTGGCAACCTTAATCAACCAAAAATATAATCATTCATCAAACTCCCAAATTTCACATATCTTAAAAATTAAATTTCTTACCTTAGAACTGACCAGAATTGACAGATTTACACTTTTTATAACTGGGGCCTCTAGAAATTAGGTGGTTTAGCTAGGTTTTTAGACGAATTTTTGGTTAAGGGAAAGCTTTAGCTTAATTTCATGGAGTTCTCGGCTAAAAATGGAGAAGATGAATAGATTATATAATTTATAAGCCTTTTGGACCATTTTGCCCTTAACCTTTTCCATAAATTACTATTTTATCCTTAACCAATTACCAAAAACCCTTAGCACCACCATATAATTTCAAGTGTGCCCTTCAATTTTAATTCCCACTTTGTCCCTTGAATCTTTATAAAATGACCATTTTACCCTCTTTGAAAAATATTGCTCATTTAGCAGTTTTCTATAATTCTTTTGCAATTTCTTTACACAACAAGTTATAAAATCAACTCTAGGGGTAATTTTGGAAGTGGAGTTTACTGACACACCTGAATTCGGATGTTACATTTCTTCCCCCCTTAAAAGAATTTCGTCCTCGAAATTTAAACAAATAAGTTGGGAAATCTCTCTCTCATTTGTTGCTCAACCTCCCATGTGGCTTCTTCCACCTTATGATTCCTCCATAATACTTTCACTAATGGAATTGTTTTATTTCAGAGCTTTTTTATTTTTCTGTCTAGTATCTGCACCGGTTGCTCCTCATAAGCTAAATCTTCTTTTAATTCCACATTATCTGATTTCAAGACATGTAAAGGATCGCTAATGTACTTTCTCAATAAAGAAATATGAAATACATTATGAACTCGATCCATACTAGGTGGAAGTGCAAGTCTATAAGCCACCTTGCCCACTATTTCTAAAATTTCAAATGGGCCAATAAATCTTACAGCAAGTTTCCCTTTTCTTCCAAATCTCATCACGTGCTTGTAAGGGGCTACTTTTACAAAAACTTTATCACCCAGTTGAAACTCTACTTCTTTCCTTTTCAAATCTGCATAGCTCTTTTGTCTGTCCTGAGCTTGCTTCAATCTAGTCTTGATAATCTTTATATCTTCCACCATCCTTTGGGTTAACTCAGGCCCAAGAACTTGACTCAAATCATCTCGTTCTCCTATATCATCCCAATGTAATGGGGATCTACACTTTCTTCCATAAAGAGCCTCATATGGTGCCATTTTAATAGTGGACTGGTAACTATTATTATATGCAAATTCTATCAATGGAACCATTTCATGCCAAGTCATTTTGTAATCTAAACAACAGGCCCTCAACATATCCTCTAGTATTTGATTCACCCTCTCTGTTTGGCCATCTGTTTGAGGATGATATGTTGTGCTAAATGTCAGCCTCGTACCCAATGCTCTTTGTAAACTACCCCAAAAAGCTGAAACAAATTTGGGGTCTCTATCTGACACAATAGTTTTGGGTACGCCATGTAATCTCACAATCTCCCGTATATAAATCTGGGCCAATTGATCTGAAGTAAAACTATCTTTCACTGGAATAAAATGGGCCGATTTAGTCAATCTATCTACAATCACCCATAATGCATTATAGCCTTTTTGTACTCGAGGTAAGCCAATGATGAAATCCATTGAAATATCTTCCCATTTTCATTCAGGAATACTAAGTGGATGAAACAAACCTGAAGGTCTCTGATGCTCGGCCTTGACTTGTTGACATACCAAGCACTTAGCTACATAGTCACCAATATCTTTCTTCATACCTATCCACCAATAAATTTTCTTTAAATCCTGGTACATCTTTACTCCCCCAGGGTGGGCAGTGTAAAGTGTATCATGTGCTTCACTCAAGATTTTCTTTCTCAATTCCAGATCTTGGGAAATACATACCCTGTTTCTGAACTTGAGCACTCCATCTATCATTTGAAACTTAGTTACTTTCCCTTCACATATCTGTTGACTTATTTTCTGGCACCACAAATCTTCTACTTGCTTCTCTTTTATTTCATTGAAGAGATTAGATTGAATTTCCAATCTGGCCACTTGACTTCTTATCACCTCAATCTGTTCCCTCTGAAACTCTTTTTGTAACTCTATCTGAATGGTGAGGTGGGCTATAGCAATCTTTCTACTCAAGGCATCAGCTACCACATTTGCTTTACCCGGCTGATATTTAATATCACATTCATAATCTTTGACTAGCTCCAACCATCTCCTTTGTCTTATATTCAAGTCTTTCTAAGTGAAGAAATATTTTAGACTTTTATGGTCGGTGTAGATATTACATTTAACTCTATATAAATAATGCCTCCAAATTTTTAAAGCAAAAATCACTGCTGCTAACTCTAAATCATGGGTAGGGTAACTGTTTCATAATCTTTTAATTGTCGAGAGGCATACGCTATCACCTTACCCTTTTGCATCAGCACGGCTCCCAAGCCATTGTGCGAGGCATCACAATAAATATCATAATTTACACCTTCCTCTGGTAATACTAAAATAGGAGCTGTAGTCAACCGCCTTTTTAGCTCTTGGAAACTCTTCTCACAAGCTTCAGTCCATAGAAAAGGAGTTCCTTGTCTTGTAAGAGCTGTAAGTGGCTTGGCTAACCGGGCAAAACCTTGAACAAATCTTCTGTAATAGCCGGCTAGCCCTAAAAAGCTTTTAATCTCTTTCACAGTCTTTGGCCTCACCCATTCAAGTATTGTTTCTACTTTACTGGGGTCCATAGCTATACCTTCCTTAGTAACCACATGTCCCAAAAATACTATTCGATCCAACCAGAATTCACACTTAGAGAATTTGGCATACAATTTCTTTTCTCTCAATCTTTGTAGCACAAATCTCAAGTGTTCGACATGTTCTTCTTCTGATCTAGAGTATATCAAGATATCATCAATAAATACCACCAGAAATTTGTCAAGGCAATCATGAAATACTCGATTCATTAAATCCATAAAGATTGCTGGAGCATTAGTCAATCCAAAGGGCATTACCACAAACTCGTAGTGCCCGTAGCGAGTCCGAAAAGCTGTCTTTGGAATATCCTGCTCTGCAATCCTCACCTGGTGATAACCCGACCTCAAGTCAATTTTGGAGAACACAGAAGCTCTTTTCAATTGATCAAATAAATCATCAATTCGAGGCAACGGGTATTTATTCTTCACTGTTAATTTATTCAACTCTCTGTAATCTATGCACATACGGAGCGACCCATCTTTCTTTTTGACAAATAGTATGGGTGCTCCCCAAGGAGAATGGCTAGGTCTAATAAAACCCTTATCTAAAAGTTCTTGCAACTGTTTCTTTAATTGTTGTAATTCAATTGGAGCCATTCGGTAAGGGGCTTTTGAGATTGGGACTGAGTCAGGTTCTAACTCGATACTAAACTCCAACTCTCTCTCTGGAGGTAAATCTGGTAGCTCATCAGGAAAGACATCTGGGAAATCTTGTACTATTGAGACATCCTGAACACCCAATCTTTGAACATCATGCTCATGTACCACATGAGCTAAATATCCCGTACACCCCTTTTTTAATAATTTTTGTGCTTTTACATTACTGATTATCATACTAGGCTGATGACCCTCTCTAAAAGTAAAGTAATCCCCATTATCAAGTTGGAATCGAGCCTTTTTCTTTCTACAGTCAATCTCAACTCCATATCTTTCTAAGAAATCCATGCCTAAAATAACATCAAAATCGGGCATATCAAAGACAATCAAGTCCACCTTTAACTCTCTCCCATGTATCACTACCTTCTGGTCTTTTAGTATTTTATCTGTAATCACACTCCCCCCATCTGGCATCTCAATTCTAATGGAATGGGTAGATCTAACAGGCACTAAACCTACCCTTTCAATAACCCCTGGTGCAATAAAGAAGTGTGTAGCTCCTGAATCAATCAATGCATATAAGGAAATAGAGTGGAAAAAGAGCTGACCAGTAACTGCAGATGGACTAGCCTCCGCCTGACTATGGGTAACTGTATAAACCCGTGCATTAGTACCTCTCCCTGGTTGCACTGGTGGAATTAGGCTTTGTGGTGGTTGTATCTAAACTGGCACTTCGGTACTTTGGCAATCTTTTGCTATATGCCCTGGTTGTCGGCATCTATAACAAATCACCTGTTTCTGCTGGTACCAACATTCCCCACTATGACGTCTCCCACAAATCTGACATTGGGGAATATTTTCTTTTCTAGGCTTCTTGTCACTCTTCTAGCCTTTTCTACTTGCTTTTGACTGGAATTTTCTTTTTCCCCTATTGTTTCTGAAACTAGAGCCAATTGAACTACCCCCTGATGTTGTAACTGGTGCAGAAATAGTCAATGAAGCAAGTAAAGCTGACTGACTTGGCATCACTGTTTGGGGTACTGTCAATGATAGAGGTGTTGACATGGAAGGTGTATTCCTGGGTAGCTTATTAACATATACCTCCAATCTCAATGCTCTCTCCAATGCCTCTTCATAAGTTTGAGGAGGTTGTGGTCCAGCTAGCACATGCAAGGCTATCTCCGGTTTAAGACCTTGAAGAAATCTGTCCAACCGGAGGCTAAGAGTACTCACCATACCTGGAGCAAAACTGGCTAAGACATCAAAACGGGTAGAGTAATCCTTTACTGAACCCTCTCCCTGCTATAAAGAAATGAACTCTTGAACTTTGACTGCTACCACATCAGCTGTTCTGTATTGGGCCTCAAATACCTTTCTAAAGTCTTCCCAGGTCATCAGATCCACATTTCTGGTTTCTTTAACTAGGTCCCACCATACGCGGGCCTCTCCCCTCATCAAGAAACTGGCATACCGAACTTTTCTCTATCAGTCATAGAAAATAAATCCATAGTACTTTCCACTTGCTTGATCCATTCATCAACCACTAAAGGATCTTTAGTACCTTTAAATTCAGGAGGGGTATGCTGATTAGGTAAGGAATAAATGGGCTCAAGTCGCCTTTGAGCTCTAATTTCTCCTCTCCCTTCATTCCTCATTTCATTTCTGATTTCTTCTATGACTTCCTCACGAATCTCACTTCTAATCTCATCTCAGATGGCATCTCTGGCTATATTTTTAGGTGTGGGTCTATCTTGACTCTCAGTCAACACCTGACGGACTATATCTCTTATTTCTGCTAGCCCAAATCCTGAACCAACTGACGGGGCAGGGTTAGACGGTTCTCCCGTGATTTTTGTTTAAAGGAAATCTTCACAACTTTACAATTATTTATCAATTAACTAGTGAAAACTTAAAAGAAAACCACCAAACATCAAACAATTGAAATAATATTAAAAGTATGATAACACATCTAATTTTTTTTATATGGAAAAACCTCTCAATGTAAAGAGAGAAAAAAACCACGAAATCTAATAATCCATTTAAATTTAAAATAATTAATATTGTTTACATTAGTCATAATTGGAGAAAAATATTTTACAAAAATTTAGAATTTAATCACAATTCCAACAAAAGTAAAATACATAAAGGTTTACAAAAGTTTGGATTAAAATTAGAAGAATCCGTCAATCAACAAGCTTTAAAATTTAAAATCCAACTGTCAAAATCAAAACTTAATCATCTATATTAAAGTTCCACGCATCTAGCTGTGTACTTATCAAAGAATCAAGTTAGAATAATAAACTTAAAGATTTGAATATCAATTATTTAAAGATGAAAGCAAGTTCGAATGATATATCTGAAGATCATGACTTTAACATGATTTTTCGCTTCGCTATATTTTGAAAGCATTCAATAATATCTTCATTGTTAACTATAGTAAAAACTTTTTTTCAATGTATACCACTAAGCAATTGCTCATCTACTCGGTGCTTATTTGATTATGCAAATTATTCTTAACAAGAATCACTGTAGAGAACACTTTTTCAACAATAATTCCTAAAAGTTTTTTATTTCTTAAATTAAAATATGATACTTAAAATATTAGGAAAACTAAAATTAATAAAAGATTTAGTTAAGTAAATTGGATTAAGAATCTTTATTTTACATGCATAAGGCTTCCCATATGGCTCCGACATCATCATGCACGTCCATACCATCATGCCATGTCACTAAATAAATTACCACGTTATGTGTCATGTCATCATGCATGTCCACATTATGTGCCATGTCATCCACCTTCCTTTAGATAATTTCTTCAACATTTTGAATATTTTTCATCCTACCACTCTTTTTCCTTGGTTTTCTATTAGTTTGTCATTTATTTTTTTCCTATTAACTGTTCAATGAGAGTTGTAATTGTATTCATGAGGAAAAAGAATTTATATGTCTTGCATTTGGTTATATGTAGATTGAGATGACTCATGAATCAATTCTATTAAAGTTGAAATATGAAGTGTAGAGTTTTTAGGTATCGTATGGCCTTTTGTTATATCTTTTCCATATTGTGTGTAATCAAATATGTTTTATTTTGACATTTAAAGCCTAGTTTTACCCTAGATAATAGTTTGAGTTGATGATCGTTAGTTATTGTTGATGATACAACTAGTGGCGAACCCATGATTTTTGTTTAAAGGAAGTCTTCACAACTTTACAATTATTTATCAATTAACTAGTGAAAACTTAAAAGAAAACCACCAAACATCAAACAATTGAAATAATATTAAAAGTATGATAACACATCTAATTTTTTTTATATGGAAAAACCTCTCAATGTAAAGAGAGAAAAAAACCACGAAATCTAATAATCCATTTAAATTTAAAATAATTAATATTGTTTACATTAGTCATAATTAGAGAAAAATATTTTACAAAAATTTAGAATTTAATCACAATTCCAACAAAAGTAAAATACATAAAGGTTTACAAAAGTTTGGATTAAAATTAGAAGAATCCGTCAATCAACAAGCTTTAAAATTTAAAATCCAACTGTCAAAATCAAAACTCAATCATCTAGATTAAAGTTCCACGCATCTAGCTGTGTACTTATCAAAGAATCAAGTTAGAATAATAAACTTAAAGATTTGAATATCAATTATTTAAAGATGAAAGCAAGTTCGAATGATATATCTAAAGATCATGACTTTAACATGATTTTTTGCTTCGCTATATTTTGAAAGCATTCAATAATATCTTCATTGTTAACTGTAGTAAAAACTTTTTTTTCAATGTATACCACTAAGCAATTGCTCATCTACTCAGTGCTTATTTGATTATGCAAATTATTCTTAACAAGATTCACAGTAGAGAACACTTTTTCAACAATAATTCCTAAAAGTTTTTTATTTCTTAAATTAAAATATGATACTTAAAATGTTAGGAAAACTAAAATTAATAAAAGATTTAGTTAAGTAAATTGGATTAAGAATCTTTATTTTACGTGCATAAGGCTTCCCATATGGCTCCAACATCATCATGCACGCCCATACCATCATGCCATGTCACTAAATAAATTACCACGTTATGTGTCATGTCATCATGCATGTCCACATTATGTGCCATGTCATCCACCTTCCTTTAGATAATTTCTTCAACATTTTGAATATTTTTCATCCTACCACTCTTTTTCCTTGGTTTTCTATTAGTTTGTCATTTATTTTTTTCCTATTAACTGGTCAACGAGAGTTGTAATTGTATTCATGAGGAAAAAGAATTTATATGTCTTGCATTTGGTTATATGAAGATTGAGATGGCTCATGAATCAATTCTTTTAAAGTTAAAATATGAAGTGTAGAGTTTTTAGGTATCATATGACCTTTTTTTATATCTTTTCCATATTGTGTGTAATCAAATATGTTTTATTTTGACATTTAAAGCCTAGTTTTAGCATAGATAATAGTTTGAGTTGATGATCGTTATTTATTGTTGATGATATAACTAGTGGCGAACCCATGATTTTTGTTTAAGAGACGTCTTCACAACTTTACAATTATTTATCAATTAACTAGTGAAAACTTAAAATAAAACCGCCAAACATCAAACAATTAAAATAATATTAAAAGTATAATAACACAAGTAATTTTTTTATATGGAAAAACTTCTCAATGTAAAGAGAGAAAAAAAACCATGGAATCTAATAATCCATTTAAATTTAATATGATTAATATTGTTTACATTAGTCATAATTGGAGAGAAATATTTTACAAAAATTTAGAATTTAATCTCAATTCCAACAAAAGTAAAAAACATAAAGGTTTACAAAAGTTTGGATTAAAATTAGATGAATTGTCAATCTACAAGCTTTAAAATTTCAAATCCAATTGTCAAAATCAAAACTCAATCATCCAGATTGACAATCCACGCATCTAGCTGTGTATTTATCAAAGAATCAAGTTAGAATAATAAACTTAAAGATTTGAATATCAATTATTTAAAGATGAAAGCAAGTTCGAATGATATATCTGAAGATCATGACTTTAACATGATTTTTCGCTTCGCTATATTTTGAAAGCATTCAATAATATCTTCATTGTTAACTATAGTAAAAACTTTTTTTTCAATGTATACCACTAAGCAATTGCTCATCTACTCGATGCTTATTTGATTATGCAAATTATTCTTAACAAGATTCATTGTAGAGAGCACTTTTTCAACAATAATTCCTAAAAGTTTTTTATTTCTTAAATTAAAATATGATACTTAAAATATTAGGAAAACTAAAATTAATAAAAGATTTAGTTAAGTAAATTGGATTAAGAATCTTTATTTTACATGCATAAGGCTTCCCATATGGCTCCGACATCATCATGCACGTCCATACCATCATGCCATGTCACTAAATAAATTACCACGTTATGTGTCATGTCATCATGCATGTCCACATTATGTGCCATGTCATCCACCTTCCTTTAGATAATTTCTTCAACATTTTGAATATTTTTCATCCTACCACTCTTTTTCCTTGGTTTTCTATTAGTTTGTCATTTATTTTTTTCCTATTAACTGGTCAACGAGAGTTGTAATTGTATTCATGAGGAAAAAGAATTTATATGTCTTGCATTTGGTTATATGTAGATTGAGATGGCTCATGAATCAATTCTTTTAAAGTTAAAATATGAAGTGTAGAGTTTTTAGGTATCGTATGACCTTTTGTTATATCTTTTCCATATTGTGTGTAATCAAATATGTTTTATTTTGACATTTAAAGCCTAGTTTTAGCATAGATAATAGTTTGAGTTGATGATTGTTATTTATTGTTGATGATACAACTAGTGGCGAACCCATGATTTTTGTTTAAGGGACGTCTTCACAACTTTACAATTATTTATCAATTAATTAGTGAAAACTTAAAATAAAACCGCCAAACATCAAACAATTAAAATAATATTAAAAGTATAATAACACAAGTAATTTTTTTATATGGAAAAACTTCTCAATGTAAAGAGAGAAAAAAAACCATGGAATCTAATAATCCATTTAAATTTAATATGATTAATATTATTTACATTAGTCATAATTGGAGAAAAATATTTTACAAAAATTTAGAATTTAATCTCAATTCCAACAAAAGTAAAAAACATAAAGGTTTACAAAAGTTTGGATTAAAATTAGATGAATTGTCAATCTACAAGCTTTAAAATTTCAAATCCAATTGTCAAAATCAAAACTCAATCATCCAGATTAAAGGTCCACGCATCTAGCTGCGTACTTATCAAAAAATCAAGTTAGAATAATAAACTTAAAGATTTGAATATCAATTATTTAAAGATGAAAGCAAGTTCGAATGATATATCTGAAGATCATGACTTTAACATGATTTTTCGCTTCGCTATATTTTGAAAGCATTCAATAATATCTTCATTGTTAACTGTAGTAAAAACTTTTTTTTCAATGTATACCACTAAGCAATTGCTCATCTACTCGATGCTTATTTGATTATGCAAATTATTCTTAACAAGATTCATTGTAGAGAGCACTTTTTCAACTGTTGTAGTAACCACAAAAAAAACCATTGCTAATTTTATAAGTAAGAAAACTTTATTGGAGACAACATTCTTCTTAAACTCAACCATTTTTTTAGCAAAGTTAGCAATCCAATTGATATGAGTGAAATTGGCATTAGTGCTAACATCCTCATAATAGTTTTCATGTTGATTATCAAGTAACTAAATATCATGTCGAGGAAAATCGGCAAGATAGAACATTGCAAATTCAAGTAATTTGTCTTTGTTAAATATAGGAAAAGAGTTACTTGGATCAAGAGATGTCGTACACTGAAACAACCTTATATTTACTTCAACAAAACGATTATTGGGTTCCTGAATATTATCTAAAACTATATACATCAGCTCTACCTTATAATGATGTTTATTCGTAACTAACGTAATCCCCTGTTTTGTCCTCCCAAAGTTATCTTCTATATTTTCAGGGATTGTTATGTCATTGTCTTTGCATAGATCAGAAGCTTTTTTTAGCAAGATGTCGAAACAAGTATCTTCATTTTTCGTTTTATGTAATTGACCCCTTGAAATTTGTATAAACTCTATAGTATTAAGAAGATCTTGATATTTTCTTTGTAATGTTTATAATTGTTCATTTGAGATTCCAATACTTTTTCCTTCAAAAATAACAAAAAGACAAATTCAAAATTCTCTATAATTCATAATAAACGTCTTACTTGACTTTTATTTTGCTAGTCATCGCCTTCAATTTCAATCAACTTAAGCACATCAACAATAGAAGAAAATAAGTTTATAATACTATGAATTGTCCTTACGTGTGAACCCAAACGTGTATCTCCTGGTCATTTAATAGTGCATTCTTGATTCAAACCTCATCCCGTTTGAAGATCACCATTAGAAATCACAGATATCACATATTAATATTATTTATCTCATAGAAGATCTCTGCACTTACAAGATGCCATTATGGTGTTTGATAACATTAACAGAGATTGAAAAAATTCACTTAATGCTGAATAGTTACTCATAACTTTGATCAGTGCTAGTTGGGGTTAGGGGTAGATTTGAAGCGAGCTTGTTCGGGCTCGAAACGAGCTTCGCTCGAATGAGCCTGAGCTTGCCTTGAACGAGCCCGAACACGAGCCTGAATTTTAAGCAAAAAACTAATACGAGCCCGAATATGAATACTGGTTAAGTGAGTCGAGTACTCAAATAAAAAAATTTAACTTAGAACAAACGACATCGTTTGTTCTTTGAAATACAAGCACAAAGCAAACCCGAGCCAGAACATACGAACCTGAGCTAAGTGCGAGTCGAGCCTGAACACTAAAATTATGAAACGAGCCAAACACGAACATGTGTTTAGCGAGCTTGGCAAGCCTGAGCCCGACCTTGGGCTCACTAAAAACAAGCCGAAAACGAGCTGGAGCTCACTGAAAACGAGCCAAAAATGAGCTGGGCCCTATTCAAGCTTGGCTCGGCTCGTATCCAACCCTAGTTGGAGTTGATGAGAAAAACAATGAATGTAGAAAGTTAATTTATTTTCTCTCAATATCAAACTTTTCAAGCCATTGAGCTAAACCCTCATATTATTTGCTCCATCGTACCTTGCCCTCTTAAACTTGTTAAACTAAATCCATGTTTTACAAAAAAGAAAAAAGCATTTATTGCAATTTCCAAATAGTGTGCAAAAGTATTCTTAACATGCACAATCCTCATAAAACGTTCAATAATACAACATGCTTTGTTCGCATACCGATAAAACAATAGTGATTTGTTCTTTCACTGCCACATCATGACATTCATCAACTAGTAATGAGAACAGTTGTTTATCTTTCTTAATTTCTTCAATAATTTTCATGGTCATCAAATGAGCACAAACATTATTTAATTCTCTATGAATCTTTAGGGATGTCATTTTATGATTTTCTGGAGCATTTCCAAGTACAACTTTCTTAACGTCGTCATAACCAGGAAATGTCAATCCTTGTTGTAAAAAGAAATCTGATCCAATCAATTAATGCATTCATGCGAATTCGATTGTCCAAATTGACTTTTTCCTTAACACAAGCAAGATTTACATCGATGTGTTACTTTTGGTTCATCAAATCAACACACTTGGCATGACACCAATTACGAGTACTAAAATGATCTCCAACACCAAATCAACACACAAGTTTTTTTACTTTTGTTTTATCTTTTCAGTTGTTAAACCTCTTGCTCACAAATGTTTCACCACCTGCTTGGTTACCATAATCGATTATTTCATCTTTGAAAATATAACAATGCAAACAAAATATTGCATCTTTTGTCATACTATATTTCATTCAATTAGAATCTTCTTTGTACCACTCTTGTATAAACTTATGTTTTTTATCTCCAAAAAAAGTGAAAGGAAAATTATGATATTTAGGTTGGCAAGGACCCTTAAACAAGTATGTTCTTTGAACTTCCTCTTTTTGCTTGTCAGTATAACAAATCTAATTAATTGGGATCCTCATTCCTGGATCATAATAACACTTTGTTTGAAGGTTGAGCTTATTTTTATTTGGTCTTGTGGAGCTTCTTCTTCTAATGAGATTTGATTAACTTTTTTATTAGTAGAGTCTTTATCAACACTTTCCGCTTGACTTTTCTTTAATATCTAAAAATAATTGGATATCATAACTATTTAATTGATGACAAAGAAAACATATTAATAATAATAAAAATAAAACATATAGCAATTAAGTGAATTTCTCACTTAAATTGAACTAAACTAAACTTAAAGAGCAAAAAAAGTTACAAACAATGCATTTAAAATAAAACGGTTTTGATATTGTAGTTACTTAGTAATTGCATATCATAACTATTTAATTGATGACAAAGAAAACTAAACTTGAAAAGCAAAAAAAGTTACAAACTAAATTTCAAGAGATCATTGATAATATTTTAAAAAAAAAAAAAAAAACTCAAGTTGATAAGAATGGAATGATTAAGTGATTGACAATTAAAGAAACAAACAATGTATTGTTGTTTGCTAAAATAAAACGTTTTAATACTGTAGTTAGGTTTTCAATAGTAGATTAATTCACATTTATGGCTTATTTTCCCTGAAGAATTTATAGAAATATTTTTTTCTACTAACTTTTTATTTATTTATAAATATTAAGCTCAATATCTTCAACAAATTTCTAAACAATCATGGTGTTTCCTTGGGAGAATTTTAAATACAAAGGATTTAACATCTACTCACTCTTATAATAAATTTCAAATGAACAAATAAACACATAATACAACTATTAATTCTTTTTTCCTTCTCATATAGTGATAAGTTCTTTTTAATAACTTCCACTACATATTTTAGATGAAAAATGTTAGTTCATAAGTAAATCAATGCAATCTGAGTCCAAAGCAAATAATTTTTATTTTATTAGACTGGGATTTGATCGAATTAGGTGTGTATAAATGTAAATCTATTGCAATGAGAATAAAAGTAACACAAATTTATGCAAAATAGAGCTGTTATTAAATAAAATATGAAATATAGGCTAGCTTTTGTTGTGTGTTTTAATGGATACCATTTATTCATTCATAATATCAAATCAAAACTGCACAACTCTGTATGATTGCATATGCTTACATAATGAATCATGAGCACTAAAACCCTTGATAATCAAAGATTTATGAGCAGTTGAGCACTAAAAACACTAATAATCAAATCACTGAAAATTATATTTCATCTTTTACAAAAACATATACAATCAGTAAATAAAGAAAACAAATTCACCATTAAACATCTGCAAAACTTTAATAACAATAACTTTGACATGTGGCAAAAAAAACACCATAATTAAAAAACCAAAAAAAAAAAAAGAAGAATGACAAAAACACACCTGTTTTTTGCTTTCTTGAAAAGCCTCTCTGTGAAAATGAAACGAAACCCGAAATCTCTTCTTAAGCAAGTTCTTTTTTTATTTTTTTTTAAAGATGATTTAAAATTAGTTTTTTATAACAAGCCCAAACCCAAATGCTTATTTTGTAAGGTGCATTAAAATAAGTTTTTTATACCAAGCCCGAGTGTTATTTTGTATATTGCATTTAAATAAGCTTTTTATAGCAAGCCCAAACCCAAAAACTTATCCTGGAAAAAAAAAACGAAAGAAGTCTTTTGTACCTATTCTAGACCCATATATATATTCTTATTCTTAACCTAAGTAAGGGTGGGCCTTTATATACATTTACAAAATATTAGATGGGTTTACATATAGACTTTCAGATTTTTAAAATTTCAAGGTGGGCCTCGGCCTACTCTCACATAAGCCCAAGTCTACCTCTAGATACAACTATCATTCATTGGTTTGGTAACCATTCAAACCAAAATTGGTAGGTACATAGGATTAATCTATACATATTACACCAGCAGTGAATTAATTAGTGTAATTAGTCTACCTCTACATATTACAGTGAATTAATCTATGCAGTTTAATTATATTATAATGAATTAACTGGGGCTGTTACAGCAGCAGCAAAACAAAGAAACAAACTTGTCAATTTCACTAATTAATGGAACTAGTCCTATTTATGGCTCTCATGGTGTCCGCAAAGCCACTATTAATCAAACAAAGCACTAACGTTCAGCACATACATAGACCATTCATGAGGCCTTTAGAAGACTACAAAATCTGTTCAGAAACATACATAGAACATTCTCTCTGTCTCTCATACAGAAGGGCTATTAGTAAATACATTCTTGCATGCATTTGGAAAAATCACAAATCTGAACTCTTAGTTATTGTCCTTTGATATCAAGGAACACAAAAATTTTGTCAACAACAGACCTATTTTAGCCTTAATGTGTCCACTAATACAAAAAGCTGTAAACACAAGTCTCATCCAGCCATAATATTTCCACTATAGGTTTAACGTCGTTACTAAGAAACCGAGCTTGCTTTGAAAAATAATTATTCAATTCCAACAATTATTTCTCTAGAATTGGATGTGGCCGAAATCAAATCAGCACAAAAACAAATTGGGGAGAAATACAAAATACAACCCAAACGATTTATCATCAAGCCCTACTCCTGTAGTTTATAACAGTAGCAACAGAGCGAAACTCGTTAATCTGATGTAATGGCAATGCATTGTTTTTCCATTCAAATACAAACCCAAGCGAAAAAGAAAACAAATCGGGAAAAAGAGGAAGAAGAATGACTTACCGATAAGTTGATTAACCACTAAGATGAAGACACAACATTCAGATTTGACGGGATGGAGGGTTCGAAGTGGACGGAAAGAAGATGGAACTCTGAAATAGAGGACAGAACGGCAAGGTCGGGCGACTGTGGATGTTGAGAGAGAGACGGGTAGAGATGATGTAGGATTAGGGCTGGATTCGAGCCAAGATAGTTGGGCTCGAGTTCAAACTCGAGCTCGTGAAAATCAAATTCGAATTCAATTCGAATTCAGTTCAGCTTGTTTTTCGTTATTAAAACGACGTCGTTTTGTATTAAAATTTTTAACTAAAAAATTCAGCGAGTAGCTCGAGCTCGAGCTCGACCAAGCTCATATACGGTTGACTCGTTTCGGGTTTGTTCGAGTTTGAATGGGCTCAATTCGAGTCTAGCCTATGCAGGATATTCGAATGGATTCTCATTTTTTTAAATTAGGACTTTGTGTTGAGACGGTATAAATAAACAAATAAATAAATATAATTTACGATTTGGTTTAATTTAGAAATTCTCCAAATTACAACTCAAATCATAAACCATTTTTCAAAAATTGTTTAATCTAAATCAAACCAAACAAAACTGTAATTTTTATATAATTTGGTTTGATTTTACTATTTGAATCAAATTATGTATACCTTTATTTACTAGATTTTATTGCAGTGTGCTTTTTTAATAAGATTTTTAATGAATTAGTTTAAATATATTTAATATCACTTTATAGAATATTAAAAAATTATATTTTTCTATTTTAAATTTTTATCTCACTGATTTTTTTTAATAAAATTAATATAATTATTTATAAATGATAAAAATTCAATGGGAGGTATTATTTATTTAATGGTTTTCCACCACGAGAAAGGGAATGAAAGAAGCAATTGATGCACCTTAAAGTATAATGGTGAGTTACAAAATGAAAAAACTCGTGATGACATTAATGCCATGAATGCATATTTATGACTAAGCGGTGGGGGAGCACAATGAAACAATATATATATGTATATTCCCCCTCCTTTACATATGACATATCTCTACTTTTATTGATGTTTTAGTCTCCCTCTCTTGTTCTACACTCTGTATGATATAATTAAAGAAAATCAATACTTTTAAAACTATATCAGTGATCAAATCGGTTGTTTTATTAGTTTATAATTCAATTGGTTTAATCAGAGAATAATAAAAAAATAAAAAATAATTAAATTACTAAAAAATAATTAAAATTTAAAAAAATTTAAACGTCAAATCTAATCAAACTCGGTTTTTGACCAATTCATTTGCTCAAATCTGATTTTTGATTGGATTTGACTGAATCAATAATAAAACCAATTTTTTATATTAATCAGATCAGATTTGGAGCTGATTCTAAATTCAATTGATTAAATCGATCTATCTGATCTAGTTTTCAAATCATTAAAGAAAACTTTATATATTATCTTATCTTATTTTTTTTTTTTTTGTTATTTATATTTATAACACATCTTTATTAATATTTTCTAAATATTTTTATAAAAACAAAAATATTCATTATTATTACTGTTTTAATGATGAAACTTGTTGCCTATGCTATTTATACTAACAACAACCCCCTTTTTTTTTTTTCCCCCTAATTTTTAAGAATTTTAATTGAAAAAGCTTTATGGTACGATTGGCATGGAAGGAGGGAAATCCACTTTCAAGGAATATTTATTCCCTTATGAAAGCCATATTTCTTGTAGTGACTGTTGTTAGCTAAAACGTTATTTGACAACACAATTACAAAATCATAAACCCTATTAATTCTAATGTAACACAAAATAAAGTATAAAATATTATAATTTATAAAATAGGGATCTAGATAAATATGATTGCACTATTCCAACCAATGCATAAATTGATGAAAAAACAAATCTATTATTGATATCTAGAGTTAATCTTCATTCCTAGGTTCTAAAAGTGATGAACAGAAAGGATGTCAAAAAAAAAAAATCTCACACTGGAAAAGGGACCTAACTCTTTTATATTTATTTTTCATTATAAAAGATTAATTGAGTACTCCCATCAACAACCTAGTAAATTTTATTACTATAACCCAAATTAATAATTATAATATAAAATGTATCATGCCATTTTTGAATAATCATATCGAACCTAAAAAGTAAATTTTTTTAGATTATATATTTACTTAGTTTTATATTAAATGATCAAAAAAATTTAACCAATATATGTTTACATTATTCTAACAATCCTTTCAGTGCAAACTCTAGAGAGTCTTCAAGTTAGTGCAAACGTGGTCATTTAAAGATGAATAATGTCAAATAAAAATAATTAATTATATCACATACTGATCTTTATTGTTTGTTTCAAAGGACCATCACTAATAAGATCACTGGAAAAGCCAGGTGTGTGTAATTTGAATAAATATCATGTCAATGTAAAACATATTAGACTAGGGCTACAAACCAACCAAGTCATTCATGAGTTGCACGTGGCTCTATTTTTGTTTAACTAAGCTGGAGCTCCATTGAGTGGCTTAAGTTCAATTCTTGAGTGAAACTTGATTCAATAAGCTTGTAAATGTGACTTCAAACTTCAGTATAATGATTAAAAATTTCAATTAAAATCTTAATAATTTATTTTAAATATATAAGTTATAGAGTTTAATAATAATTTTTAATTCAAAATTGAGTCAGTCATCTCTATCTTAAGATCGAGCCCTTAAGCATCAAGCTCATCAAATTTGAATTATATCTAATTAAACCAAACTTAAATCTAACATTACTTAGCCCAATTCAATTGGAGCCCTATTTTAGACTTTTTATATTCCATTAAATTTAAACTATGTTATTACCTATTTAAATTAGACTTTTTATATAAATAGAGCAGCAACTATCTAAAACACTGACGGCTTTCCAGAGGTCTTCTTCTGGGAAGACGATCGTCTTTCCAGAAGAAGACGACGGCTTCGTCTTCGTCTAAAAAGATGACCCGACGAAGTTCTTCGTCTCTTAAGGCGTCTCCGACGCCGATCGGATCTCCAAATGGGAGGAAAGGAATCGCTGGAAGGAGAGGATGCTTCGGGAGGGAGAGGCCATCGGCAACGGAGCCGGAGAGGTCGCCAGAGAGGTCACCGGAGATTTCAAAACCAAATCCTAGGGTGAAACTGCCATTTTTTAAAACTTAACTAAGGAAAAATTTTAGTTTTTAAAGTTTAGGGGGGCAAAAAGAGATAAAATTTTCATACGTTAGGGTTTGGTTAAATTTAACCGGTCATGGATGAGTGTTTGATATTTTTATAGTTAAAGAGTGAAACTTAAGAAAACATCAAACCTTGGGTGGGAAATAGTCGTTTGGCCTTTATAGAAATTAAAAACATCGACGACCAAAACTCTAACAGATATTTATTTTCTACAAAAATAATGTCATGGCACGATGTATAATCTTTAATATGTTTTTTTTTTTTTTATCCACCGAAGTTCTCGATCAAGGAGTCTACAGACGACTATGATGGAAAGGATTTAATAGACTTGGATGGTTAAAGAAATTTAAAGATTCATTTGTATAATTTCTTCTTCTCAGCATCGTGCTTCTACCATGGCCTTTCGAATGTTCTCCGTGTTTCTTAAGCTTCAGTAAATTGAAGCCATCTTCATTTTTTTTTTCAACTTTTTTCTTTTTCTACTCAATAAGCCATCGATGAGGGGATGCCTTAACGTGCCATTTCCTGAAACCTGTTTGGTCTAATAAGACAAGTAGCAAGCCCAATTTGAACTTCAATCTGTATACATAGTTTGAATAGATTTCCCCTCTGTTTTATCAACTTGTTTGGATTTAAACTGGGTAATCTGCTTAATTTCTATTTTTTTTTGGTTTTAGACAAATTGCAGTAACTCATTACTAATATATTTTTTTTCTTCTGTTACCTGTGCAGATTTAGCTGAAGCCGTAACTTGTTCTGATAGTAAAACTTGTGTTGGAAAGAAATTACTTGTACACCCAAAATTCATAAAATCATTTGGCAGCCACCTCAATTTCCATGGATAAAGGTAAATACGGATGGCGCTTCCAAAGGAAATCCAGGACCTGCAGCTTGTGGAGCAGTTTTTCGTAATCACCAAGGTTACTTTATGGGAGGGTTGACAATGAATTTGGGTTTTCAGGACTCGTTATATGCAGAGATGATGGCAATAATTATGGCATTTCAATGTGCTTTTGAAGGAGGGTGGAATCACTTATGGTTAGAGAGTGATTCAACTATTGCTCTATCACTTTTAAATGATGATTCCAACTCCAGGGATCTTCCTCCTAGTACAAGGGAATTAAGAGATCAATGGATGTGGTGCAAGAGCAAGATCAAGACCATCATCTTTCATAGCTTCCATATCTTCTGAGAAGGAAATAGCATGGCCGACTTTTTCGCCAAGTTTGGATTGACTCATAAGTCAAGGCGTTGGTGGAATTTTCCTCCTCACGAGGATGTTCAACAATTGATGCTTCAAGACCTTCATGGAATTCCTAAATATCGATTTCATTAGCTCATTGTTTTCAAAGGGTTATGCATGTACATTTCTAAAATTGTCAAACACTTGGCTGGAAAAGTTTACCTTTAGATAATGATGAGCCCAAAAGGTCCACAAGGGTGCCAAGAAGGAATCCAAAATATTTTATTTGACAGCCATACAAGCCATGCATGTTGCTGAATTGGTCTTAAGTTGTTAGTAATGCTTGCTTATGAATAGGTCCAATAGTTATCACGTAGTCGTTATTGCTATGAAACTAGTCGTTATGGTCCACATTATTAGGAAGTTGCTTAGAGCTCATCCAACATATCATCAACAGTAGGTATGGGAAATCTGTCTTTGATGGTCAATGCATTAAGTGCTCTATAATCAGTGCAAAATCGCTATGTACCATCTTTTTTCTTAACCAGCAAAACAAAAGAAGAAAAAGGGCTAGTACTAGGTTGTATGAGCCCCAATTGTAACATGTCATGAACTTGTTTTTCAATTTTAGCCTTTTGAAAATAAGCATACCTATAGGGTTTGACATTGATAAGCTCAGTCCCTTCCTTCAAATTGATATGGTGGTCTATTTCTCGGATGGGCGGTAGCTATTTAGGTTCTTGGAATATGACTTCAAATTGTTGCATGTCTGGATAAACTTGTTGTGATGAGGAGTCGGCTAAAGTTTGAAGACACATTGCAAATATTGTGCTGCCAGACCAAATGCTTTGAGAAATAGCCTTCAGGGATGTGCATCAAATTGCTTGGTTATCAATGCCTTGTATTTTGTGAGTTTGATTGCCCCATGTGAAATCCATAGTTAATTGTTTCCAGTTGCATGTTAATGTTCCCAACTACTCCAGCCAATGGATTCCTAATACTAGATCCAAACCACTTTAAGGTAAGGCATATAATGTAGGAACAAATAGGATGCCTTGGATTAGAATTGGAACATCCTCATATCCCCCTTAACATGTCAAAGACCCACTATTAGTTACTTTTACAGTAAAAAGCTTCCTACGCTCCACTGGTAATTGCAAGATGTTAGCCATCCTCTCATTAATGAAATTATGAGTAGACCCATTATCGATAAGGACAACCATTTCGTGGTTACCGATCTTTGCCTTTACCTGTATAGCTCGATTTGTGGCCCAATCGGATAAAGTATGGAGGGATATTTCAAGTTCTTTATCATCTAGACTATCATTGCAACCTTCTAACAAGAGGAGTTGAAGGTCTCGACACATATGGCCAGGAGTGAATTTCTCGTCGTAGTTGAAACAAAGTCCCTAGGCTTTGCCTTTCTACATCTCCTCCCAAGATAAGCATTTCACTGGAGTTGACATCTTAATTGCCATTGTAGAGGCTAGTTCGTTTGCTCGAGTAGGAGGTTTAGTAAACTTTTGCTGTCAGCTTAGCTGGTTATCCCTCATTCGTGCTAAGCTAATTGCTTCCTTTAAAGATCGTGGCTTAAACATGCGAATCCCATTAGCTATATCAGCCTTTAGTCCCCCTATGAACATCCCAACCAAAACCCTTTGCGTCTATCCTTGGACTCAATTTCCCAGTCTTTCGAACTCCTTTTGATAATCCATTAATGAGCTAACTTACTTGATTTTTGACAAGGCCTCATTGAAATCTTTGCAATCAGTGGAACCAAATTGAACCTATAGTTCCTCGATGAACAGCTCTTACGTTACCTCCCTACTTTCTTCGTTGTAGGCCCGACATAGCCATTGCCACCATTGGTTTGCTTCGCCTTCTAAATGGAAGGATGCTAATGAAACTTTCTGGGCTTTTAATGTGCCTTGATATTCAAAGAATTGTTCCACTCGGGTGAACCATTTGGTGGGATTATCACTAGAACATCTAGGAAATTCAAGCTTGGCCAGTTTGGATGAGAACTATAGTCATCTGCTGGCGGTAGCATCACGAGTCTCCTCTCTTGACTCGTAGAGTCGACTGGTGGAAGAATTTCCCTAACGTTCATTGGGTTTCTTTGAAGAAGATTTACGCTTAGAGAGCAAGACTTCAGACAGTTTGCTGATGGCATCTTCAAAATGGTATAGTCTATCGACCATGCCAAGCTCCATGAGAGAGAAACTCTCTTATAGTCCTCTAAGTCCAGCTTCAAGATTCTCAATCTATTCCTTGTTAGTTGCCATCATGATAGCTCTGATACCAAAATGATAGGTCCCAATCAAAGCTTAGTCAAGAATGAGAGGTAAAAGTTAGTTCTGCTTAGGGTAAGAACGACCACAAAGTTTTTTTTTTTTTAGTTGTAAAAATAACCTCCTTATTCCTTTCAAAAGAGTTTAAATACAAAAAAATAATAACAACTTCCTAATAATGTGGACCATAACGATTAGTTTCATAGCAATAACGACTATGTGATAACTACTGGACCTATTCATAAGAAAGTATTACTAACAACTTAAGACCAATTCAGTAACATGCATGACTTGTATGGCTGTCAAATAAAATATTTTGGATTCCTTCTTAGCACCCTTGTAGACCTTCTGGGCTTATCAGATAATTTGTGTAATATTGGAGTTTATTTCTTCATAAATAAGAATAAAGTATATTTTTCTAGTTATTAGCAACTTAGCATCTTAGGATTAGGTTTTGTAAAAATTCTTATTTATATTTTCCTCTTTCTTGTTTTAATACATGTAATGCCTTGGGTGAGTGTAAAGGGCAATTCAATCATTTCTCCATTTCTCGGTAATACATTTTTATTACTTAAATTTTGGTTTTAAATTTTGTGTATGCGCCAATATTCAGAGTTTGTGTATGCTCAAATATGAACTCATAGGATATCATATATCATGCATATATATATATATATATATATGAGAATGATATACTTTATTTTGGGAATTAAAGAAGATGAAATCCCATGAATCTTGCACTTTGATAATTTTTATCTCCAAAAATGCATTAAGAAAAAGAAAGGGAGCAAAAGGAAATTACCATGGGAAAGCACCATCCCCTATTTTATATGCAAAGCCATGACACAAAAGGGGGACAAACAATCAATTCTAATTTACACAACAACCTTACTTATTATGAGAGAATTAGCTGAGCCTTCTATGCGTCACCAAGAAAGGAAATCGTTAAGGAAAACTTTGCCACGCAAAGACTGTCATAATCATCAGAGGACAAGTAGACTATCATCCGTTGTCTTCTGCATTTAGATTTCTCAATTAAAAATCCTCACATATTGTGTATGTATATTTTACGCATGAAATTCATGTAAGCAATGGTGTTTGTGCATGTATATTCTTTTGCATAGGAGTCACGTAAGTCATGGTGGTTGTGTTTGTAAAATGTTGATATATAAAGATTTCATATGTCATGGCATTTGAATGTGCATATGTCAAGTATCAGATGATTATATATTTTATGGTGATGATGAATTTCTACGTACATATGAAAATGGAGGATTATGGTCTATAACTTAAGAACCCTTTAAAATTTAAATTACGTGAGTTCTTTATTGGAAGTCCGCTAAAGCGCATGGAGACAAATGTCAGGCACACTCGCACATAAGAGGTGCACAACTGTGTTTTAGCTAGGTCATTGCCTAGCGCTGCCAAATGACAAGTTGGTGGCTAGGCATGTCAGGCTTTCATGTAATTATCTGATGTGCATTGCACACGTTGGATATGCGACATACACACTAAGTATGCAAAATATCTAGGGTGGTATGTTTTTCGCTTACCACTCATGGACAAAATTCTAGAATGAGAAAAGAAAATTACATAGTTGCATGCCAACCATGCACTTTGGGCTAGTATGCTATATGCAAGCCTCTATGTGCTATGGTGCACTTGCACCATTTAAAATATACTCCAACAACCCATGATGTATCCATGCCAAGTATTTCATGTTTAAGTTGAATCTCGAGAAGGTAATGCTAGCACTATTCACAGACAGGGATAAGGCAATAGATTTGGTGTCCATAAGTGTTCATAACAGATCAAGCTCGAAATCATAGCCTTAACTATGAACATTAGTAATTATGAAACATATTGGAGACTAGTTGATGAGACATCTTGGTCTAGAGAACATCAAGTTAATTGATGAGGTGTTTCGGTTCTGAATAAGGGAAAAATGGAATTGATTCAATATGTAATATGAATGACACTTGAGACAAGTGCTCGAATTTGATGAATATGGACATGAGAGGTATATGAGACAAATGTCCTTTCCAATACAAAGGCATAAGAGACACCTAAGATAAGTGTCCAATGGGGTGTATTAAGGATAGATGAATGATGAGACTCTATGCAAGATATTATTAAGGGGATTCTAAAGGGTCAAGTCTAGAAATGTAGATATAATTGTATATAACTATGGTTGAGTCACATCAAAGGCCAATTGATGAGACATCCTGATGTTGAGAATGCATGAGTTGATTGATAAGACGTCTCGATCCTTAGAAATAAAATGAGAATAATTCGTTATTTAAGGGGATGTAAGCAACACTTAAGATGGGTGTCCATCTCAATTATTGTTATAGTAGGTACTTGAGATGGGTGTTCAATTTGGTTTGCATCTGAGACAGATGCTTATAAGAGGCACTTGAGATGAGAGTCCAACCATTGTGCTTGGGGCATATTTGACAATAAAACTCTATCGGGAGATGGCTGATAGGGAATACCATTAAAATCATAAGTACTTATTAAGTATTTATACTAATCATGTTCTTTGTTTTGAATTTGTAGGTAAAAAAGGCAGTAAAATAGGTAGGGAGGCAAGTGGATCAACATATTGAGCTGTATATTTGGCTACAACTATTTTCTTGTCTTAGTTAAATTTTTTATGAAATTATGCACATTGGGATTAATGATTTTATTTGTAATTGCTAAGTTCATTTTCGAGACATCTTTTGGCACACTTACTTAATATAAAAATATATATATTGTAGGATCGAATGGTCTAAGAAGGGAGTGAATTAGGTAATTTAAAACAATCTTTACCTAATTAGAGAATTAGAACAATTTATTCAAATCAATGAATATTGCCTATTTTTAATCCAATTTATGAGAAAAACTAAAATATTTCAAATAACCAATACAATCAACATAACATAACATAAAGTATGAGTTTAAAGGAAGAGAAAATCAAACACGCGATGTATAGTGGTTCAGCTCAACCCGGCCTACGTCCACTCCTCCAAGTTTTCTCTCTTGGAGTATTCCACTAATCTTTGGTTGATCAAAACCTCAACCAAGCTTTTCTTCACAACCAAAATAGCTTCCAAGGTGCTATTAACCTTTTACAAATGTTAAAACTCAATTTCTCTCACTAGAAATTTTCTAATCTCTCCAAGAGTGAACCTCACTATTTTATAGTACGAAATTGAAATATGATCTCTCTCAAAGAGTGTATATGAAAGTTAAAGCTTAGTACAACCCAATGCAAATGAAATTACAAAGTGTATGAGCAAAGGTTTTGATTAGAGAAAAGAATTTACAAATAAATAGCTCAAAACTATTTTACTCTCAAATATGTGAAAGTTTTTGGTGGCAAAAGTTCTTTTCGAACAAATTTGATTGGGTTTATATAGGGGAAAATAAGGAAAGTTACCGTTGTGCACAAAGAATAGCCGTTTTGGTTTTCCAAAAAACATACAATTCATTCGATCGGATGTAATTCAGTCAACCGGATGTGACATGGCACTCCCGTGGTGCCTACTTGGCACTAGCCGTTAAAAGTTTAAACCAAAATTCAGTCGACCGAATTTAATTCGGTCAACTGAATTTCTAGAAGCCGAAATACATGGCTTTTGGACAATTTGGAAGCTACCATCAAGGAATTCGATCATTCAAATTCGGTTGACCAAATTTTATTGCATTTTACCCCCTGAATTTTTAAAAATTATAAAACTTTGAAAAGTGACAATTTAACCCATTTTTGAAAATTCTTTCAAAACCAACTTTAAGATATGAAAATGTAGTTCACAAAACTTCATCATTTTAAATGAATTAATAAACTTTAGTGAAAAAATTGCTTAACCCAATAAGTTTGAAAAATGACATTTTAACCCAAAATGTGAAAGATATGAAAATGAGTTTTCAAGTGAGCTATCCATATAAATAAATATTCTAATAAAAAAGAATGCTCCAAATTACAAATATATCTACCTAAACTTGAGTTTTACTTCAAATCTTCAAGAATTCTTTAATTGAGTATTCTCTATCATTTCCATCTTGAAACTCATTCAAGTGCATTGGATAAATTCTTGCAATCTAAGCTCACACTCAAGTAAAATCATTAGTTAATATGTTTAGGGACATATTAGTTTGTTATCATCAAAATAGGAGCATAATGACTCATTAAGTCAACAATCTCCCATTTTTTTATGATGACAAACACATATGCACTTCAAGGAATTTTATAAAATATATCAATGGATGTATTTCCTTAAAGTTAGGAAACACTTGATTTTTAAAAAAATTTTGCAAGAGTTCGCCTTAAAAAATCAAGTTTCCTCCCCCTGAATATATGCAAATAATAATATGTCTAACATTAATCTCATCAATCAAATATATCTTCATCAAAATATCCACAACATATAAAATATTGCATCATAATCAAATATATATTCTCATAACAACATCAAAATATCAATCGTCAATCAAACTTTTCTCCCCCTTTGTCATTATCAAAAAGAATAAGGCAATGTATAAAGTGAGATAATCAAGGAGACAAAATAATGTAAAAGCAAATGACCACCAAAATGGACAAAAAATAATCATCAAGACAATGTCTAAATATATCAATAATCATCCATAACCACATCAATGCATGAAGACAATGGCTAAATGGAGATAATCAACAATATAAGTGTATATAAGGAAAGTCCATGCATAACAAAAATATAATGAAAGATAGAGATAATCAGCAAAATAAGAGTATATGAGAAAAATCCATATGTAACAAAAATATAATGAAAAAAATATAGATAAACTAAGAAAAAGGCGGAGGAAAATGATGAAGAAGCTTGTCGATGCCACCCTAGAGCTCAGCTCGAAGATCGACAAAGCTGGCACGAACATCAGCAAAATCAGAGCAAACCTCAGTACAAAGAGCAGCAAGCTCAGCAGATAAAAGAGAGAGAGGATCAACAGCTAAAGAAGTGGTCGGCTCAACAGATGAACTCGCTCCAGTAACCATTCGAGATCTCTTGTCGAAAGATGCACTTGTAACTCAAATGAATCACGGTCCTCATCTACCGTAGCATCATCGTCATCTGTATCAAGGGCATCAGCTGAAGCATCAAGTGCCTGGGGCTCAACATCCATATCAGTGCCTAGATCGGTGGTAGCCTCTCCACTACCAGGTACTAGCTTAGAAATATAACGTCAGACATCATTGTACTGATAGAAGCCTATAACACAGAGGTTTGAAGTAGTATATGGATCAACAGCTAGCTCAATATCCGACTCCTCAAGAAGGAGACTCTCGCCTCTGAAAGAAACAAAGTGATAATAGGGGCATAAGGGAAAAGATGGGTGCAATGAGAGAGTGTAGAGACCATCAAATCAAAAATGACATAACAAAGGTCTATAAGAGACCCTTGGAGGAGATGTGAGAGGAGATAGAAGTCAACCATGCTGACTTCATTGAAATGTCCAGATTTCGGTGTAAGAGTGTAGCTAATAATGTTATGAAGTAGACGGGCTGATGGAGTGAGATACCTATGGGGTGGACGACTGACTACATCAAGGTCAAGATTGTCTATCATAGCTCGAAGGGCATCAAGATATAATGGGTCAGTAAAATGCCACCTACGAGGGGGAAGAAGAGGGCCACGAATAATAGGAAGACCTAAGGTGACACAAAGGCTGACATGAGAGAAATGAATATCATGGCCTCAGACGAAAGAGGTGGCTTCATTATGAAGCCAATCCACACCATGTTCGCATAAAATTCATGAACAAAGGTAGGATAGACAAAACCACATAAAGTGATAAAACGAGTCTATCTAAATCTATCAAAAAGAGGCCTAAGGTGGAATTGTGCTAGCAAGTTAAAATCGACTCGTTGAGTTTTACACAAACCACGACGACTATAGCGTTCAGCAAAAGTTACAGTAGCTTTGGGTGGAACAAAAATGAGTCTCATCAAAAGGAGCCTTGAAAGGCTCAACTTGATCAATAGGTGCTAAAGAGCTAGTCCTAACATTTTTAGATGGCCTTGGGGAACACCTAGCACTACTACGACGAGTATTAACCATGATTGTAAAATAATAAGGATACACACAATAACTACACAAAATCTAACTACTTATGCTAACAAATTACAAGCTGAAAATTTTTAAAAGATAAAACAGAGAGCAAGAAAGGAAATACCACACAAAACATGATGAAATATGACGAAATGGAATGTTATGTCAAATGTACGTACAAGGGCAGAATCATAATTTCACACAAATGAACCCGAATTGGAAAACTAACTGCACAACACAGTTGGAAAGGATGACAGTGGTATATTCGAAAGTAAAAAGGGAAGACCGGAAGAGGTATTTTTCGAAACAAATCTGAAAATGGGTATGGAATTTGGGGGTTTTTGATAGAAAGCTAATATGGAGAAATTGATGCTTGGAACTTGGAAGAAGGATGTTGGGAGTGATGATTTTGTGATCAATTTGATGAAAACTCAATAAAATTTGGGGATTTTGGATGAAATTTAAAAAACCTAGGGTTTAGGGTTTAGTGAGATTTTGGGGAATTTTGGGTAAAATGTGGTGTTTTGGAAGGTTATTTTGACTTAGAACAAGTAGAAATGATGTGGGGAATTGATTTGATGCAAAAATTTTGAGTTTAAAGTGGATTAAGCAAGAGTGGAGCAAAATCGATTGAGAGAACGGAAGAGGGCTGGAATTTTTTGTGAGAAAAAATGAAGGAAAACAGCCTTTTTACGCTAGAATTCAGCCAATTCGGTCGACCGAATTCTGGCAAATTCGATCGATCGAATTTTCCAGGAAATTCAGTCGACTGGATTTTACAATTCAGCAGTCGAATTTGTAAAATTCTGGTAAGCTTGTTTTATGCATTTTATGTTCTCAATTTGAACATAAATGAGTCCAAATGATTCAACTATGCACTGTTGATTAAGTCATGCATGAAATGCAATGTAATTCGATGCAAAAACATGATGAAAATTTAAATCAAACATATTAAAATCAATGCAATGATAATTGATACAAAAAGAAATATCAAATATGATCAGACATTAAAATGAAGCATAAAACATATATTGACACTTTCAATTCAACCAAAACACCACAACCACAATGATATTTAAATGCAAATGCTAATATGGTGATTCCATGATCCCAAGCTCACCTCTAATTTTGAAAAAACGTTCTTCCCCAAGAGGTTTTGTAAAAATATCCGTGAGTTGATTTAAGGTGGATACAAAGTCAAGACAAATATCACCCTTTTGAACATGGTTTCGAATAAAATGATATCTAATTTCTATATGCTTGGTTCGAGAGTGTTGAATGGGATTTTTTGATAAGCTAATAGCACTTGTGTTGTCACACAAGATTGGAGTTTTAGATAGGCTAACTCTATAATCCCTAAGAGTTTGTTGCATCCATAAGGCTTAAACACAACAACTACCGACAACCATATATTCCGCTTCTGCGGTTGATAATGCTACGGAGTTTTGTTTCCTTGAAAACCATGAAACTAATGCATGACCTAGAAAATGACAAGTATCACTAGTACTTTTTCTATCGACTTGGCTTCTGATAAAGTCAGCATCCGAATAGCTCACTAGGTCAAAAGACGTTTCTCTAGGATACCACAACCCTAAAAATCTAGTGCCATGTAAATATTTGAAGATTCTTTTACATGATTGGAATCGAGCACACAAGCACACACTAAACATAATATCGAGTCTACTAGCGGTTAAATATAAAAGAGAGCCAATCATACCTCTATACATTTTAACATCAACATTTGGCCCACTTTCATCTTTGGTGAGCTTGATAGTTGAACTCATTGGTGTGCTTGAGACTTGTACTCCTTTCATGCCAAACTTCTTTATTAAGTCCTTGATGTATGAAGATTGGTTGATGAAGATACCCTCTTTGCTTTGCTTGATATTAAGTCCGAGAAAATACTTGAGTTCTCCCATCATGATCATTTCAAATTCTTTGCTCATGAGGTTAGAAAATTCTTCACACAAAGAAACATTAGTAGATCCAAAGATGATATCATCAACATAAATTTGAACCAAAAGTATATCATTTTCTTTTCTTTTAATAAACAATATAGTATCTACTTTTACAATACAAAAGTCTTTTTCAAGCAAGAATTTACTCAAACTTTCATACCATGTCGAGATGCTTGTTTTAAACCATAAAAAGCTTTTTGAAGTTTAAAAACATGGTTTGAGAAATCATGACTTTCAAACTCGAGAGGTTGTTCAACATAAACTTCTTCCATGATAAATCCATTTAAGAAAGCACTTTTGACATCCATTTGATATAAAATAAAATTTTTAGAACATGCAAATGCCAAAAGCATCCTAATAAATTCTAGTCTAGCTACCGATGCAAAAGTTTCTTCAAAATCTATTCCCTCTTCTTGGTTATAGCTTTGAGCCACTAATCTAGCTTTATTTCTAACAACCACTCTGGATTCATCTATTTTGTTTCTAAAAACCCATTTTGTGCCAATAACGGATTGATGATCCGGACAAGGGACTAGTTCCCAAACATTATTTCTTTCGAATTGATTTAGTTCCTCTTGCATGGCTAAAATCCAAAATTCATCATTTAATGCATCATGAAATGTTTTTGTTCAAATTGTAAAAGAAATGCTAAATTATTACAAAGATTAAAGAATGATCTAGTTTTAACACCTTGATTTTTCTCACCAATAATTAATTCTTTAGGATGAGCATTTGCATACCTCCAAGCCTTATGAAGATTTTTATCTTTATCTTCTTCATGTTTTAGCTCTTGTTTTGCTTCATCTTTATCATCATTTGGTGAATCATGAATTTTTGTTTGGTCTCCATTTTTAACTTGATCATCATTAATATTAACTTGCACACTAGTTGAAGGATTAGATTCATAAAAAATGGCATGCATGGATTCTTCAACTACTAGTGTCCTTTTGTTAAACATTTTATATGCTTTGCTAGATGATGAATATCCAAGAAAAATGCCAATGTCCGATTTTGAATCAAATTTTCCTAAGTTTTCTTTTGTATTCAAAATAAAGCATTTGCATCCAAAAACTTTAAAATAACCAATATTTGGTTTTTGGTTTTTCTAAAGTTTATATGGAGTTTTATCTAAAGATGGTTTTATTAAAACACGATTTAGAACATAACATGCGGTGTTTACGGCTTCCGCCCAAAAATATTAAGGTAAAGTTTTTTCATTTAACATGGTTCTAGCGATCTCTTAAATTGTCCTATTCTTTCTTTCAACAACACCATTTTGTTGGGGAGTTCTAGGATAAGAGAATTGATGTTCAATACCATACTCATCACAAAAGTTTTCGAATAAATGATTTTCAAATTTTCCCCATGATCACTTCTAATGCAAGAAATATGCATTTCTTTTTCTTTTTGTATTTTCTTGACAAATTTTGAAAATGCATGGAGGGCTTCATCTTTTGATGCAAGAAAAAGGTAACATCTGGATTCAGGTATGTCGGTGAACTCTACTTCCAAAATTACCCCTAGAATTGATTTTATAACTTCTTGTTTAAAGAAATTGTAAACGAATTATAAAAAATAACTAAATGAGCAATAATTTTCAAATGGGGTAAAATGGTCATTTTAGAAGGATTTAAGAGATAAAGTGGAAATTTAAATTGAATGGCACACTTGAAATTATATGGTGGTGTTAAGGGTTTTTGATAATTGGCTAAGGATAAAATAGTCATTTTTGGAAAAGGTTAAGGGCAAATTGGTCCAAAAGGCTTATAAGACCCATTAACTATTGATTTTCTTCTTCCTTAGCCGAGAGTCTCCATAGTTTTAGCTAAACTTTTTCCCTTAAGCAAAATTCATCAAAAAAACCTAGTTAAACCACCTAATTTCCAGAGCCTCCAGTTATAAAAAGTGTAGATCTATCAATTCTAGTAAGTTCTAAGGTAAAAAATTTTATTTTTAAGAGATGTCAAGTTTAGGGTTTTGATGGATGATTATATTTTTGGTTGATTAAGGTTGCTAGGAAGAAGAAAAGAAGGAGGATAAGCTTAAATCACCTAATTAGCAAAGAAAATGTAAGAATTTCATACTTTACATACTTGAAGTAATTTGAGTTAGGTTATTTAAATAGTCTTTACTTATATAAGTGTGTAAGGTATTAGAATTAAGGTGATTTATGTTTAAAAGGATAAAGAAATTCATTATGATTCATGATGTAATTTTTGGCCATAAGGGTATTTTAGACATTTCATATTCCTAGGGTTAGCTTAATGGATTTTGTGTATTGAATATATGAGAAATGATGAATTGATGAAAGAATTTGCATTAAGGGTAAGTATGTAATTTTACCCATAAGGGCAAAAGTGTCATTGAATGTGATGTAGGTTAATTTTTGCTTAATTATGTGCATGATATGTGGAATAGCCCTTATATTAAGCCTATATTGTATATTTGAAATTAATTTGATGCATGAGATATATATAAATGCATGAGAAAATAATATGATGTTTGATAAGGAGTGAAAAGAATAAGGAAAAACAATGAATGAACATATTTTATATTATGGTCATACATGTATACATGAGGAATCATAACATATGCATGAGTTTAGAAAAATAAAGATGGAGGAAAAACATTTTCTAAGTTATGCATGTTTTCAGAGAATGGAAAACAAATGTTTTTGGTTTTATAATGACTCATATTATACAGGAAAGTAGAAAACATGCTGCAAATCCTTACACGTGAGCTGTACTGTGTGAATAGTAAAGAAAAAAATATCAGCTGTACTGTGTGGACAACCAAGAAAGATATTAGCTGTATTGTATGGACAGCAAAGAAAAAAATATATCAGTTGTACTATATAGACAACAAAGAAAAAAAAATAGTGAAATATACGTGTAAGAGAGGATTGTACCTTATATGGGGACTGCGAGTACTGTCATATATAGTTTAGACCAGTCAATGAAAATATTTGAAAAAAAAAGAATTAGTAAATATTTTGTGAAAGTCATTTACACTAGAATCATGCATGCAAGCCTATGTGGCTAATAAAGAGTTGGGAAAGATGTATAAGCAGAAAATAGAAAAGTCATGACACTCATACATACATAAATCATAATGAATGAATCATATTTATATAGTAAAGAAGTGAATAAATTGGTGAAAGAAGAGAATTATGATATGTGTTTAATGCGTGTTCCGTGTCAATTATTTTATATATGAATAGCCCAGACATATTGAGTATGGAAGAGATTAGTACTGGTATGAAATACTTTGAGTATTGAGTATGATCTTCTTACTGAGTCATGGTCGCTCACTCTGTTTAATTTAATATTTTACAGGTAAAGAGTTGCAGCAAAGGTTCCCAGGAAGCACTAATGAGACATGAGGCTGAGGGAGAAAGACACTATATTTTTGTTGATTTATATGTTTTGATGTATATGTGAATATATGCTTATATATATATATACTTGATGTAAATATTGGTGGATATGTATATATTTTGTTTCCTATATGTATATATGTGATTGTGTATAGCTATATCTATATATGTATATATATATGGCTAGTTATGAAAAAATTGGTTATAAAGTTTCTGTGGGTGATAATTTTATGATGGTTATTATTATGTACTTATTTTATTAATTGTGATTAAGTTGATGAAAATCCAGTCGGTTGGTGGGACTGGTTTGTGTGAATTATTAATTAGGAGTGTTACAACGCATAATAGAAAAAAAAAATTCCCTGGGCCCTCTAAAATAGGGGAACTCTTGTCGTTTTTCTGTAATACACCTAGTGGTTAGGAGAGGTTACAAAAAAGTACCCAAGTGAATCTTAAAAAATCATTAACAATAACAAAAGCATAATGTTTTCCACTTAGGCTTGCGGTTCTTGAAGGACCAAAAAGATCAATATGAAGAAGTAGTAAAGTTCTAGATGTAGAAATATGAGTTTTACTTTTAAAAGAATTTTTTGTTTGTTTACCAAATTGACATGCATCACAAATTTTATCTTTAACAAAATCTATTTTCGGAAGACCTTTTACAAGCTCTTTCTTGAAGATTTTTTAAATCAAGTCTATGCTAGCATGACCTAATTTTCTATGCCACAACCAACTATTTTTATGCAATGCGGAGAAACATAGATTTTCATGAGATGCATTTTCTACATCTATAGTGTAAACATTTCCATCTCTATTTCCTACACAACTTGTTTTTCCATCATTCATATTTTCTATAATGCAACTATTTGGCTCAAAAATGACTTTAAATCCTTTATCACATAGTTAACTAATGCTAAGGAGATTATGCTTAAGACTATCTACCAAAAGAACATTTTCAATGATAATATGATAGTTGTTACCAATATCTCCAATGCCAATAATTTTACCCTTCGCATTGTCTCCAAAGGTGACATGTCCTCCATCTTTCTTGCTTATTGTCGAGAAAAGTGAAATATCTCCAGTCATGTGTCTTGAGCAAACACTATCGAGGAACCATTTGCTTTTCTTCCTTTTGTTTTTCGGTTCCTAAACACAATGGGAGATTCAAGAATTTGTCTTAGATACCCAAATCATGTTGGGTCCTTGATGGTTAGTTTTTATTCCCTTAGGAACCCATACTTTCTTAGTGCCCATATGATGTTTCTTTTGAATTGGGCAAGATGATGAGATATGACCTTTATTTCCACAATAATTGCAAGTTATATTTAATTCACTTGAAGTTGAGGCTTTAACAAAATAATTTTTTAAGTATTTTGTCTTGATAAAAGGTTTATAACGAAATCCTCTTTTGTTTAAGACTCCTCTCTGTACACCAAGCATTTTATCAAAAATATCTTTTCCATTTTTAAATTTTAAAACTATTTCACTTAAATCTTTTGCTCCCCTTTTTAAAACTTCAATTTCATTTTCTATAATTTCTTTTTCCTTTTTAGCCATGCGAAGATCATTTTCAAACTTTTGTTTTTCTTTTTCAAAAATGGAACACTTGTTTTCTTCCTTTTCTTTTCTTTTAAGCTTAGAGATTTTTTGGTTAAGAGTTTCATTTTCTTTCTTTAAGCACTCATTTTCCTTTTCCAAGTTAAAATTTTTCTTTTTAAGGGTTGCATTTTTAGACATGCAAAGAACAAGTTTTTCATTCATCTCTTCAAATGTATCATATAACTCTTCATATAAGGGGTTTTTATCTATCTCATCATCTAAATCATTACAAATATTAGATGAGTTATACGCCGTAAGACCCATAGAACACATCTCATATACAAATTCGAGCACTACACAACATCTAAGGATCAGAAAACAAGTTTCACGTGCTATCATGCACCCTAATAAGCTCATACGCCCCTTCATGCACCAAGTCGATATCGCACGCACCTCCACGCATTGTATATATGTCTACACGCGCATTCATGAGCCAAGATGAGTCAAATGTGTCGTCATAACTCATTTCACGTGCCAAAACTAGTCATCACGCGCGGTTAAATGTTTATCATTGACTGGTCAACTATTTGACCATTGACCGATCAACAGTTGATCGAGTTACCCATGGGTCAGAATCCGAGTTGGGTCGATCTGATTGACTAAACGGGTTGACCCGTTGACCATCGAGTTTGACCAATCGGGTCAGGTAATCGAGTTTTCCCAACCTGATTGCGACCCGGAATCACGCTATGAACCCTAAAAGTGATGTGCTTTTAATTGGTTGTTTTCCGACGGTTTTCTAACGACGATAACATGGGGCTTTTGTATCCCTGTGGACGTTGAGCCTATTCGTTCCAATTTCTGGTGTCGATGGCGCCGGAATCCGTCAAAATGGCGACAAAGCAAAAGACGCCTTGGGTCTCAGATTTGGGTCAATTTTCATCGATTTCGGCATTAATTCGAGTCGTTTTTCAATTTAAAACATGTAATATCATTCCTAGCATACATCCAACATGTTTCCCAACACCAATTTCATGCAATTTTAGCCGAATTAAATTCGTGTCCAAAAACGAATTTTGAAAATGAAATTCAACATGCAGATTTTAATTTCACAATATACGCAATATGAATCACAAAAAAACATAACAAATACGTATCCTAGGCTCTGATATCAATGTTAGAAATAATTAAACATGTTAGGATCAAAATCTGTGAAATTTGTAAATACGAATTTGCGTACCTGTTTCTGTTTTTGATGAAGCGTCTTTGAATTCTATGCGAGGTGTTGACGTTAGTCTATTTCCATGACGCTATTTGCCCACGTACTGATTTTCATTTGGGATATGAATTTACTGTGCATTAGTTTTGGCAGGAGAGGAGAGTTCATCTTTGTAAAAAATGGCGTTATTCTTATTTGCTTTGGGAGGCAGTTAGGACTTTATATAAGAGTCCAACTATCAATAATAATCGCCAATAACTATCCCTTGGCAATTAATCAATTCGGGTCAGGTCGACCCGTCATGGGTGGATCGGTATCCAATAGTGTCACTTGGATGGAAAATTTGGGATAATTTTTTTAGATGTATAGTATTTATTTATATACTTTTTATGATGTTTTAATTTAAATATCTAAAAATTGGGTTTAGGAGTCATGATAAATAGTACAAGTAAAGGCAATAGAATGTTTTTTTTTTTCCTTTAAATATTTTGGAATTAATGGGGCATTATAAGAAAAAAAAAAAACAATTTAAAACCTTCATACGGTATCCTTAAAGAAGTTAGGCCCCCCACCTTTAGTTATTATAGAAGGATCTTGAAAGATTACAGATGAAGGTAATTCAAGCCCAAAGTGGGTAATGCTCCCTGGGCTTTCATAAAAATAGGAAATTATTTTTGGTCCTAGTTACTTTATATCATACTAAATTATTACCTAAACTATCGTGATTTAATCCAAAAAATTTATTATTAATGAGAAAATGTCTAATATACCTGCCATTTTAACTTTATTTACAAATACATTATTATGTTTAAATTTCTAAATTAAACTCAATGCTTACACTATTTATTTAACATTGCAATAAATTATCATATTAAAGAAGTAATATTGGATACATTTCAATTATAAATAGATTAATTATAAAATTTATAAAATATGAAAACTCAAAAAAAAAAATATATAATACTAATATAATAAATTCAATGATATAATATTATTTATATGCGAAAATGTTTGATATTAAATTCACATAAATATATTAAATTAAAATAATCAATTTTAGGGTGTATTAAACTGTAATAAGGTATTAATATTTTAAGAAAAGTAGACTCACACTCCATGGGTTTCCTCGGTACAACCTATTTGATTTAAGGAAAAACAAATTTCTTTACAAAATTATTATATAATACCTCTAAATATGAGAAGCAAATAAGGATTTAGTTTTAATTTTTCTAAATTTTCAAATTTTTAAATTAAAAATCTCTCTTTTGACACCTCGTAAATAAGCACAGGTTAAAATTCATCAACAGTAGCCACTTACGTTTTTCTCTGTGAGTGTCTCTCTGGTACACTTAACAAGAGGAAGAATATTATAAGCTTTGGACGAAAATAGAACTATAGAAGTTGCCAAGGTGAAGAGGGACCTGCGAGATGATGGTAGGAGTGACCCTGAAATAATAGTGCAAACAGGACTTGAGATGAAAGTTGATATATCAATAAAATATATCATTATTCAGTAATGGTAAAAGTGCAATTCAAGTACCGGCTAATTTTGACAAATTACTTTCTGAATATACCGATATCTCAACACCTATATACATAAACCTTAAAACATCCAATACTTTTAAATGCATTGAATTCTTGAATATACTATTGGTTTTGGCTTTCCTGATTTCTCCTTGAGATTTATTGGCTTCAACAATGTTAGAAGTGAATTATGTCCCAAATCTATTGATTACCAGAGTTTATACTTGTTTTTTATTTGCACCAAGATTTGATCATTTGCATGCTTAAGCCTCTGATTAGTAGGTATAGATGTATGCCTTAAATGACCTGTAAAAGAAGTCCTTTAATATCTTGAAGAGAGAACTGGTGCACGATTCTCTGAATGGTAAGGATTCAATCACAATGCTGCAAAGAACAGAAAATTTGCCATAACTGATATCTCATGTACTATCTCTAAGTTAGACATTGCTAAAACAGAGCTAAACACTTATAGCTGAACCAAGTATCAACCAATAAATTGCTTCAAAACGTAGGTTCACCAAAAGATCAGTAGCAAGCAATAATCCTATTTTTTCAAATTCTAATTCATACTAGTATAGATTGATTATTTTCTCGATTAGATTGATTGATTTGTTCGTTTTCTTTTTATTCTTATTTTCATTTGGTTTTCAATTAAAATAAAGAATTTAATTATTTAATCAAGCAACATGATCATGATTGGCGTTCAGTTCCCAAAAAAATGCATTGCTGTATGCAGGTGGTCATAATGGAGATTTTGCACGTATGTTCTAATTGATTGGTACATCCGAATAATTTATGAGCATTCAATTTTATTTATGATACCATTGATTCTCATCTGTTTTAGAAAAGTATGAGGATATTTGCAAGAAAAATTATTTACAGCCATTTTGCTTACGAAACAGTATGTACACTGTGCATATATAAATATATCTTTATACTGTTTTATTTTAGTAACCAAACCCTAATCTATCAAAAGCTGTTTGCAATTAGAGTCATAACTTTGAGAGCTTACCTCCTCCGGTGAGAGCGATCTTTGCAACGAAAATGCTAGCTGAAAACGACGAATCAGAGCCTCGTGACTAGAGTTCTGTAAGACAAAATCAAATAAAAATATACACCTCGACAAAATATGGGAAATAAAAGCCAACTCTTAAACAGACAATAAAATTCTAATTATTATCAGTAGGAGTGCAATTTATCTCAGAATTGTGATAAGTTGCTTCTCATAAATATGAAAACTCAAAATTCATACATGATATCTATTTCAAATAAAGTTTCACAATGGTGAATGAGCAATCGATAAGATTTAAAAGGTTATCAAAAGCCAACAACTCACAATAACACAAACTGGTATGAGAAGGTCAGCAATAGTGTTTAAGACTCCACAAAGCATCCACACAAACAATGCCAAATTTAATTAATGGGTTTATCAAATTATAACACAAAATCATAAAATCGAGGATCCAATCACAGCCCTACACTCTTATGGGTTTATTATTTAATTAATGTCATCAAGAAAAAAACAATTTGAGATTTGTCCCAATAATTAAGCAAATAGAAAAGAGGCCAGCAATAGTATTTAAACTCTTATCACTCTAGACAGTGAATCCATTTTCTATCTATTGAAAATAAAAAAAATTAAAAAACAAGACTCAAGGCATAAAATGAATATATCGCAGCAAAGATGAGAAATTTATCAAAAAAGAGAAGTCTATGTTCCAAAAGTTTCAATCACATCTAGGAAAAATGAAAAACTTAACTTTCTTCCAACTGCACTTACATTTCCTGTAGTATAAACCTACTGTCAGGGGTTTTATGAGGTTCTAGGATTGCAGTCAAAGGTGAAATTACTAATTGGCATTACAAGTAATTCAGAAAAAGTAACCAGACCATATAAGTAAACAACCCATGTGAGTCTTCCTAACAAAAAAACTGCCAATGAAAGTGCATATAATTGAGGAAAATAGTAAAACTCGTGATTTAAGTCAATCAGAGGATTTTTTAAGTGGGCCGCTTATGAAAAATACATGTCTATAAGTGGCTTGCCCCAATCTCCCCGGGTTGTGATTGTGAAGACAGCACTTTATGATAGAAACATAAAACAACTACCAAGAGAAACAACATCTGAGATATGACCTACATAAATAGCATCATCAACTTATAAAAAAGGCGAAAACAAAGTAAAGAGAAAGAGATAGAAATGTTCAATAGTTTATAGTTGTTCGGAGTTTTCTCTTTTAAGTCCCCTACGTCCACTTTTTCAAGCAACTCGCTTGAAATTCTACTCGTAAAGATATCGTCTCTTTATAATAGTTCTTCGGGACTTCACCCATGTATACTAGTTTTCTGAAATTGCGTTCACCACAATAGCTTATCCGAGATTTCGCTCAAGTGTTTGAATATAAAAAATAATATTTGTAAACGCCTCTATAAGACTGATACAAGAAAATTGAGCACAAAAGTATCTCTCAAGAATTTTAAGCTATGAGCTTATATGAGAAATTAGAGAAGATATGAGTTTAAACTTTTTACATTATATTATCTAATCTATTCCTATCAAAGAGTCCTCAATTTATAGTCATTGATGGTTGGAATGACTCAAATGACCACTGGTTAGGATAACGTATTTGTTGAACTTTGATAATGATGCTTTAACCTTGAAAGCATGAACAGACAAGCTTCCTATTTTGAGGGACGAGTGTCCTCTTACACATTTTGACTTCGTGGTTTCAAAATAGTCATCTAACTGTCGAATTCTTGAAATGTGCCACTTTAGGGAAGGACATCCTTTTTTAGCACCTTTAAAATTTAATTCTAGAAGTTTCAGACAAGAAGCTACTAGCAAGGGATCGCTAGAGGAATGGGTGTTCTAGGCATGGAAATGGGCATCCCTATTTGGGGGACGAGTGTCCCTGTTTATTTGACAAAAATTTCCAAGTGTTTTAGACTTGCAAAGACGAGCATGAGACTAGCAAAGGACTGAGCATCTCACAAGGGACGAGTGTCCCATATTTAGAGACAGAAGTCCCAAGCTTGAAAAGTTGTAAAACATATATTTTGTCCATCTTTTAGTCATAAAAAATTTATGTCGTGGATTAGTTAGCTCAATAAATATAAATTAACAACTTTAAACTTAGTTTTGGCATAACCAAAACACTTAGGGGTCCAACAATCTCCTCTTTTTTTATTAATGACAAAGCTTAAATTTAAGTATTGAAAAAGTCATTCAAAGAGTTTGAAAGAGTTTAGAGCTCCCCCTCACTTGAAAAAAACTCTCCCTTACTGTAACAACACAATTCAATTTGCAGTTAAACCATTTCAAGTTATAAACTCATTTCATAACCATTTTAAACTTAACCAATCTCTTCCCCTTTTTGTCATAAATTAAAAACAATAATAAAGGAAAGATAAATTAAAGCTCAATTTTTCATTTGATTTTCAATTTAAGGCTAAAACAATTCCAATTTAAAAACTTTCTCCCCCTTAGTCAATGTCTATATGTTCCCCTTTACTTTAACAAAAATATTTACTAAGCTTTGTTGTTAAAAACAAGTTCATATAATAAGATTTTGAAAAAAATTTGGCATAATGTCCCCTCTATTTTTTATAAATCCCTTTTTCAATCAACAACAAAAACTTCAAAATATGCATTTATACCATCCAAACTTCTTTCCAACCACAAGCTACAATTCACCTCAATTTTAATCCACAAATATCACATCAAGTTCATCAATTCAATTTCAAAATAATCAACATAAATAAAAGGCATTAAAATCAATTGATCAAGAGAGAATCAAGATGAGATATTATCCATTTACCCTTATATCTATCCCTAAAACATACAATATTCAAATAACACATATCCAAAAAAAAAAATCTATAATCAATTCATCACAACTCAGTGTTTAAAATTATGATTCCAAAAGCTATTTAATCAATCATCATCAATAAATAAAAATATGATATTCAACTAAACATGATAACCAACATAAGAATAAGTTTGAGTACTGTAAAAGGAACATGATCTTCAAAGAGTCATGATGTGCAAAAAGCTTAAATTTGAGAAACCATTAGCAAATGATTGGCCAAAAAATCATGAATAGACATTTATATAAAGAGACATATGATTTTTCAAGAATCTTAAGTTGAAAAACAATGCAATGAGACAAATGAATTATGCATCAAATCAAAATAGCTCAAGATACACATGAAATCATTCAATCAATTCAAATGCATCATTCAAATATTATCAACATCATATTAATGAGCACTCAAACAAAAATATATCAAAGAATATATATTCAAACAACCAACCAACCAACATTCAAACTCATATGGTTATTGAATTTATAGAAAAATGTATATACTAACTTGACATCCTAAGCTCTCATCTTGAAGAAATTATAATTTTCAAAGAACCTTGGTGTTTTTATCTCCATTACCCGAACATGTGCCTTGCACAGTCATTTATTTTCCAACATTTGATTCCAATGTCATAAGGCACACCTACAAAGAAATTCAAGTTTTCTTATCTTTGGTACACAAATGGTTTTGGGTCCATCAAGATAAGTCTTCAATGTCCCTTTAGGAACCCAAACCTTCTTTACTTTAAATGGTTTGTTATTCCTAATTGGACAGTTTCCAACATTATAACCAATAAAAACATCAAACTTACATTTTAAATGCAATGAATGATCATTTTTCAATGGCCTATATGTTTTGACGAAAAGATTATTTCCATTATATCCTAGGCCTTTCTTACATAATGAACATCTTTGAGATGCAAGCATCTCATCTAATCTTTTTGTGCTTATCTTAAATTTTTCTAAAATCTCATTTGAGTCAACCATTTTTTCAAGCAATGCATCATTTTCACTTCTAAGCTTTTCGAACTCATTTGATGCTAAAATCTTTTTTATTTTTAACTAATTCAAATTCTTTGTTGATTTTAGCTTGCTTACAAATGAGATTTTCATAATCATTCTTAATACATGTCAATTGTTTTATTTTTAGCACACATGCATTTATACTCATCCATTACACAATCAAATGCTTCTTGCAATTCATTAAAAAAATAAGAGTTGGAGTTATTACCCTCTTCCTTTGATTCACTCATTACCATGAAGTATAGATTGACTCTTTTGTGCTCCAACTCACTTTCATTACTTGAATTGTCATTCCCGCTCTAAGCGGTTGTAAACACTTTCTTTTTGAATTTCTTATCCTCCCTTCTCTTCATAAGTTTAGGACACTCTTGTAGGATGTGATTGGGTCTCTTGCGTTCATAGCATATAACTTCATCGTCACTATCTTCCTTATATTTAGTTTTGGAGAAGTTCTTGTTTTTGCTTCTTGAAAGGAACATATTCAATTTCCTTGTAGGAATACTCATATCTTCCTTATCCATTAAAGAATCATTACTATCATTTTCTACTCTTAAAGCAATGTTCTTCTTAAGCTTAGTCTCCTCCTCCTTGGGCTTTCTTTTCATCTCAAATGTTAATAGGCTTCTAATAAGCTCATCCATGTCCATTTTGCTTAGGTCTTTTGATTCTTCGATGGCAGTTACCTTCATGCCCCATGATTTTGATAACGACCAAATATCTTCTTCACAAGCTCAATGGTCTCAAACTTCTTTTCAAGTCCTCTAAGATCATTCACTAAGTTTGAGAACCTTTTGTACATGTTGGTTACATTCTCTTCCGACTTCATTTTGAACAACTTATACTCTTGGAAGAGAAGCTCCATTTTAGACTCTTTCACTTGACTTATACCTTCATGAGTGGGTTGAAGGATAGTCCATACCTCTTAGGTTGAATCACATGAGGAAACATGATTAAACTCAGTTGAGTCCAATGCACAAAACAACATATTCATAGCCCTTGTATTTGAACTCATCAATTTTTCATCTTCCTCATTAGAATCTTCTTTATTCTTAAGCAAATTTGTTCAGGGTCCTTAGGCACAAAGTCACCATTTTCAATGATTTTTCACAACTTATAATATATTGATTGAATGTAAAGTTTTATCCTAATTTTCCATTGAGTGTTGTTTAATCCATAAAACAATGGTGGTCTAGTAATGTTATGTCCTTCACCAAACATAGGGGTAGATGCACTAGCCATTTTTAAAAGATCTTAAACTCTAAAATTCATTGGAATTTATAAACTTAGAGTCTAAGCTCTGATACCAATTGAAAACCCCCAAATGGCTAATAATCCTAAAGGGGGTGAATAGGAATATTTAAAAAGTTTAACCAAATCAAACTTTTGAACAAATTTATAAACGAGCTCAACCAAACATATAAATGTAAAATTTCTCAAACAAATATTTAATCAAAATCAGTCACTTAAGCAATCTTAACAAGGGTAATCAAACAAAATCAATATTCAACAAATTATCACAGCACACATAAATAGAACTTAAGGTAAAGAGAAATAGATAGAAATGTTCAATAGTTTATAGTGTTTTGAAGCTTTCTCCTCCAAGCCTCCTATGTCCAAGCAACCTATTTGAAGTTTTACTTGCAAAGATATCATCTTTTTACAATAATTCTTTGGGATTTTACCCATGTACACTAGTTCTCTAGGATTACGCCACCACAATAATTTATCCAAGATTTTGTCGAAGTGTTTGAATATAGAAAATAATATTTGTGAATGCCTCTACAAGGTTGTATGTTTTGACATAATCAATACACCTAGGGTCCAACACCTTGGATCTAGAGAAAAGTAATACAAGGTTGTATGTTTGAACAATTGTTACAAAGCTTTCAGGCAAATTTGCAGGAGAGATGAATTGTGGCCAATTTGATGAAAGTAGGAGTGTAATCTAATGGCCACTCAACCTTAGAGAAATAGCATCCTGAGGTATAATGGAAAATATTCATAAAAATACAATAAGTAATCTGAACAACACTAGGTATTTATAAATGTTTATATAGTTGATCATCTAGAAGATTCAATCTTAAAGAACATAAGGAACATACCAAAAACATTAACTAGTTGTCATGCCCAATACAACATACATGTATAGAAAAACTAGGGTTCCTAATTAATCTAATTTATAGACTCTCAATTTTGACCTAAGACTACTAATCATAAACTTGAAAGTTAGTTAAGCCCAATCCTATAGATGAAATCCATTGTGGTTGAGGTATGTATTTTATACTACCATCAACTCTTTTGTAAAGCTCACCTCGTATATGATCAAAAAATTTTGGCCTGAAAAGTAGATAATGCAACTTAAATTCTTAACTCAGATCAATCTATCACAACTAGGTTTCAAGGTCAAGGGAGATATAAAAGTCAAACTCAGCCTTGAGCTAATTAGATATCAGATAATAAATTAATTCAATGTAAAAAGATCAACATACAAGGAAGAATCTTTACAAGAAACCTACTTTTGAATAAAAAAAAGTTTATGATATTGACAACATTGCCAAAACTTACTTGCCCTTTTTTGGAATTGCTCACAAAATTTCTATCAATTGTTGATAAAAGGGTATTTTTCATACTATATTTTTTACTATAAGATAACTTTAATCTATTAAGTACTCCAGTATTATTATTTCTCGGTTGTCCCTGATTTACAACATTAATGGTATTTTTTACGTTAAATCCTCGATTATAAGATTACTTCAATCTATTAAGCACTCTAGTGTTATTGTTTCTTAGTTGTCCCTCATTAACAATATTATCAGTATTTTTCACGTTATACACTTGACTATGAGATGACTTCAATCTATTAAACACTCTAGGATTATTGTTTCTTGGTTATCCTTCATCACTAGCTAGGAGTAACTGATGGGTTCCAATCATGTTTCATAGTTTGGATGGACCATAGTTGGCAGTAACTAATGAAATAAAGCCTTTGGGAATGCCTGCAAGAAAGAAGAATAATTGAAATTCAAAATTCAAAATAATTAAACATAAAAAATAATTATGAAACTAAACCAAATACATTCACACAAAATTGCCATTATTGCCTTATTTTGGTATGATATATTTGGCATAGAGGCCACAAGTTGAGCTGCTCAAAATTGCAGTTTTGGCTATGACAGTAATTGTAGAAATATTCTCCAGCATCACAACCATAACATCAAGAACTTGGCCTGCATCCCATACCTGTATACACTAATAATATTTATATGCATAAACTTTGATAACTTTAAATGGACAATAGTCTAAACAAAGATGTGAATCAAAACATTGTCCTAGAAAATTATTTGAAATCCATGATATTTCAACATGAAATTTGAAACTAAATGTCATAAGTATCACCTTTTCTGATAACTGTACAAGGCACTTATCCACTTCTATCTTTTAATATTAGCTCTGAGATTTTCATCATCAAGTGAATGGTGATGCATTCCAAGTCCAATATTAGCTAAATTTAAGTGAGCTAAAACAACATAAACACTGAACTAGCAAAATACGTGACTATAAAAGGATCTAAGGCTTAAAGGACAAACCATTGGCCAAGGTTCTACCACTAATCTTTAGCCAAGGTAGTGAAAGGATAAAAGATTCAACTTGTTCAAGCACCAAGGCATAATTTTCATTAATCAAGTCTAAAATATTACATGAGAGAGATGAGCCTTTATATAGACGTCAAAATACATTAAAATAAGCCACATTTGAATTCAAAATAAACTAAAATAATACCTCTCTTGAAATCTCAACCTAATTGTCAAAGATCATGTGACATGCCCAAAAAGGAAAGGAATAAGAAGCCACTCTTGTGTCATCTCTTGTCCTGGCTGAATTGGGTAAAGTCTTGAGCTTAGCAATTGTCATCCTTGTCTCCTTATTTTAGGCTTCCTTTGGCTTGTGCATTCTCCTTATGCTAGCTAATACACTCATAATAGAGTTCAATTACATCAAAAAAAGAATTAGGCTAATACATACTTAATTAAAGGACACTTAAATGAAGAAGTAGTTCATTAGGCTTGGGTGCTAGTCATGGATCCATGAGAGCATATTGCATCCAATTAAGTGGTTTGATCTCATTGAAGCTTGGATGGTCAAATGGTGGAGTGGATGAACTTGGGCTTAGACTTTTTTGTTGCCTTTGGAAGTGTTAGGGCTCGATTTCAAAACATGGCCCAAATTCACATCATCCTCCCTAGGTTGAGGAGGACTTACCCTTAAATCTAGAAGATTCTTATCCTCCAAGTATGGTGTCAAGTCTCCAACATTGAAAGTTGTCAAGACTCCTCCAAACTCATTTGGAATTGCCACCTCATATGCATTATCTCGAACTTGTGCAATGACTTCAAAAAGACCATTGGCTCTGAGGGTTAGTTTGCTCTTTCTTTTGGATGGGAACATTTCTTTCCTTAAGTGCAATCGCACTAAGTCCCTTGATTGATAGATGGAAGGCTTCCTATGCTTGTTGGCTCTCATTTTGTATATTTCATCTGCATTTTCAATTTGAACTTTGATGCTCTCATGGAATTTCTTCATGGCTTTCAACTTGTCTTATGCAACCTTATAAAGTTGCAAATTAATAAGCAAAGATGTTAGTTCAATAGGAGTAATTGGATTAACAGCATAAAAACTTTGCATCCATGAAAGATTAGTTAGAAAGTAGCAAAAATGAACATGATAAGGCTAAAAATGAACTAGAACTAGCTTTGCATGAAAAGGAATCCTTGATTAAAGAATTAGATAACATGAAAAATACAAATATTGAATTAAAGAAGAAACTTGATATTTCAAATAAATTATTGGATAAATTTAAAGTTGACACAAAAAGATTAGACAAAATGTTAGTAACACAAAGGTTTAGGATAAATAAAGAAGGTCTAGGTTATAATAGGTATAACCCCTTCATTGAAAATCATAGGCCATTAAAGAAACCTAATGCATTGCACATGAAATGCAATTTTTATGTTTTTGTTAATCACACCATTAGAGGATGTCCAATTAGGAATGACAAACCCTTCAAAATAAAAAAGGTTTGGGTTCTTAAGGGGACTCTCAAGGCTAACCCAATTGGATCAAAAACTATTTGGGTACCAAAGAAAGCTTAAATGTTGTTATTGTGTAGGTGTGCCTTAAAGCTAACAACAAAAGTCAAGCAAATGGTACTTGGATAGTGGATGTTCAAGGCACATGACCAAAAACAAAAGCTTCTCCACTCTTTGAAAGCTAAAGATGGTGGAAACATCAATTTTGGTGATAACTCCAAAAGGAAGGTAATCAGCATTAGAACCATAGGTAATTATTCTATCTCAATTAATGATGTTTTGCTTGTTGATAGTCTTAAACATAATTTACTTAGCATAAGTCAATTATGTGACAATGGTTTCAAAGTTTGCTTTTATTCCTTGTGTTGTGAAATTGTTGGCACTTGCACCAAAGTAGGGATGTGTAAGAGGACGCCTATCTATTCGTGTTTTCAAAGCTAAAACGTCATTTTCACAAGTCAACGCCTAGTAAAATCATTCCAACGGATCTTTCAAGTCTCAAGTCTATATAAACAAGTTGGATTAAAGTCAAAAGGATTAGAGAATATATCTAAAGCATTCAAGAATAATCATCTCAATCTCTCTCTAGAAACCAAAAACTCATACAAATTAGTAAAATCAGTCTATTAGAGACAAATTCTACTTGTAAATCTTCTTTCTAATTACGTTTGGGTGAAATCCCATATTATTATTGTAAAAGGGCACAATCTCGATTCAATTAGTGTAATTTGAAAGTGATTCAAGTGGAAACTTCAAACTAGTTACTTTAAGAAGTGGACATAGAAGGCTTGAGATAAAAAACTCTGAACTACTTTAAAAATTCTCAGTATTCTATAAACTCTACTTTTTTATTTTATGCTTTGGTTGATTATTTTATTATTGTTTGTGAAAATTTGATTAAAGATTTCATTTAATAATTTTGTGATTAATTTTTTTAATAATCTTATTCACTCCTCTCCTCCCTTTCTTCTAAGATTAATTTGTCATTGGGGGTTTTTCAATATTATATAAAATTGAACATGTAATTAAATAATACATATATGAACATTGGTCCGTGACTATTTTCTGAGGCTCTAATATGTTCATTATAGCCATGATAATCTTATAATCATAATCTGTCAAAAAGCAAGTTTTAAATCTTTTTGTTGGATAATGACGAACATGTTATACCTACTTCATACTTTTCATATATTTTCAACATAAGGTATATTGAATTCCATATAATTTTAATATATGCTTTTAACTTTTTTCATTTTAACCTCATTAACTTACAAAATTCATGATATGCTTGAATCCATAATAGGGATGATGAAATATAAGCAATGATATGTTTGATTATTGATATTTGATTTTTAGTTAAACTCAAACCATCTTAAACTATTAAATTAATAATATGTCATGAATACGAAATATGAAATAATTTTCCCTAAATAGAACAGATATATGATTCAATATTAATTCAATTGTTGTATCGTTATTTTTTGCATTATCAATAGTATAAAAAAAATAGAGTCATTAACTTTATACTTATAAAAAAAATATAATTTAATGTCAGATAAATTGTAACACTAGTATGTGGATATTCTAATAAACAATTACTTTTTTGTAAAACTATCAATTAGAATCAATGTAATGAGTAATGTCTTGATTTGTTGTCATTCATAAATTAAAAGTAATTAAAATAATACCATTAAAATTATTATTAAGTTTTCCTATAATTTTTAATTTTATTAATTTATAATTTAAACGATGTTTGCCTAAAGGGTACGACCTAAGAAATTTTTTTAAGGTGGGTTGAACACTATAATGCATTATTCATTCTAAAATTTCATCTTTAATATAAGAAGAAAATTGGTCAAAAGCTATAGCATATCTGACCATGTGGTCTCGTATTTTAATTTGATTGTAGATGGAATTGAACATTTCTCCAACATGCCCCAAACCGCTCAAACCTCCTGTTGTGCTAGCACAACCAATGGATTGTAATTTGGTGAAGGCAATTTGTTGTTGCCCTCTCATCTCATGTAGAATTTTTTTACAATATTTCATTATATGTCAACGAAGATGACTAGTGCTACCCGAACTGGCACATGTCAAATATGAATCACAATGTTTGCAAGCTACCTATCAAATTAATCTTTCTTCGATCGTTTCCTCTATTTGATCGAAGTGATTCCACATCATAAATTTTTGTTTCCTTTTTTTTCCTACCACGCTTGTGTTTACTTTCACATGTTGGTGCTCTTGTTCCATATGCATCATTAATAATATCATCAGTGTCATAGTATTCAAATAGATTAAACTCATTTGAGCCTTTTTTTTATTTGTAATATTTTGATGAATGAGAAATAATGATTAATTGACAAAATTGTAACAAAAATGAAAACTAATTTTCATACACAGAGAAATATTGATTACAAATTTAGAGAGTTTGAGAATGGTAGATTGATACGAGAGTATGAGATTAAGAGAATTTGTATATGAATTTTGGGAGGGGGAGGAGGTCTATGTATACAAATTTTGAAAAAAGATTAAAAAAAAATTAAGTTGACCAGGCCAGTAATCATTGGCTTGGCCAAACGAGTTCTATGAGTGCAGAAGCCATTCTACACCTGCAAAACTTAAAAAAAAAGAATTGTTTTATATTTTTAAACAGCTACAATGTTGTGTTAACCTAAGCCGACTCATGAGCCTAAAGTTCGGACTCTTGGCATGACCCGTTGCAATAGCATGTTGTTTCAACCTATGCTGAGTCAAAAAAAGGGGTCCAGGCTGTCCCTTTGCCATGTCTACTAAAATGTAATAATTACATTTTTTTTCTTTGATAGAAAAATACCATTGAGTAGGGGTGTATATAATTCTGTTCAAACTGTAAAATCAAATTAAACTGTTTAAAAATTATAATTTTTTTTTGTTTTGTTTGTAAAATTGTTTGGTTTGAGTTAAAAATTTTTCAAACTATTTTTTCAGTTTAGGGTACAGTTTAGGTGATTTTTAAATCGAATCAAACTGTAAACTATATTTTTTTAAAATCCATATGCATAACTATGTATGATATAATTTGCTAATAAACAATTAAATTTGTAACTTGTTTTTGTCATACTTATTTTGTTATTTTCTTTACATGTATATTGTATATATATTTCATATTTATTTTACATATTATATTATGTGTTAGAAAACTATAATTGAATTAATTTTATTAAATGATATATATATTTAGAAATAATTAATTTTAAAAAGTTTAAATCGTGGTAGTTGAATTGTGTATCAAAACTTAATTTACTATATCATGTATTGTGTATCATTCATATGATATACCTTTTAAAAAATAAAATATTAATAAAGTAATAAAAAATTATAATTGACATATTATCATTTTAAAAAATATTACAAACACTCTTAGTATTTTAAAATTTTTCATATACACATTTACTACACTATCATTATCTCTAAAAAAATGTATTAATCTGTATTAGTAATATGTATAGTATCATAAGATATATATTGTATCATATAATATATTTATTGTGTCATATTAATTCAATAAATTTTATCAAACATATAATTTTTTACATATATCATATCGTAAGATATGTATTATATGATTCAAACCGAACTAAACTATATTTTTTTAATTTTTTTTAATTTAACTTAAAAATTTTTTAAATTATTTTTTAATTTAGTTTAAAAAAATTTCCAAACTATATTAAATTATGCCATACATAACCCTACGAATGAGTAGGGGGTGGGGACTGCAACGACAACGTCCGTATATATTTCTTTTAAAAGGCTGAGGCTTGGGCTGGGGCTGCGACCGCCTTTTAGTTTGTCAATGAAGTGTATCAACTAATTTGATTAGACTTTGCCCAACAAGCTTACCATTATTTTTAAAATATTATATTGGAATTTCTGAAATATTATGATTATCGTATATTATAACACTAAATTAAGACTAAAACACTTCTAACATTTAGAAAAAAAAAAAAACACTTTTATAAGATATATTCTAGTAAAATATTTTTTTGGAAACTTTAACTCTATATATGGATTATATAAAAGTTCAATTGACTTCTTTTATCACACTATTCTGTTTATTTATTATTATCGGTTATGATTTAATGTTGTTGTTGAATGTTAGACTTACAGTGTTCAATACTATTTACATGAATAATAATAAATTATTGAGATAAAAAAAAATATTATAATTAATTTAAATAATTGGAAAGAGGGGTAATAATATTTATAGTAGGCTTTAATGTATAGTTTGTTAAAGAATGCAACATCTTACCTACCTAACATTTATTTAACATGTACATTTGGTCAATATTAATCCAATTATCTTAAAAATTCTAAATACAATAAACTAGGGATCATGTGACAATGACTAAATACCTGATCTTATTGCTTGTCTTTGCCACATTGCCTTATGTGAGCTGGCTCCCCTTGTCAACAAATATTTCCCTTTTCACTTTTTATTTCAATATTTTTCTTATCAAATAATTACATTACAAATCTTTTATTAAGTGATGAGTTAATGACACTTACACCCTTTTAAAGTATTGGAACGATATTTTGTCTTAGTTAAGTTTGGAAATAATCTATATAACAGATAGTCTATATTTATAATTGAATTAGGTATAAGTGGCAAAATAGATATTTCATTGAACTTATCATTAATTAAATTAATCTTGAATGTTAAAATAGATTATTGTGTTATTCAATGATTTACCAAGTTATAACATGTTCCATTTACCCATATTAATTTAATATGGGTATTTCAAAATATGATAAATGAATTTTAGAAGAATATTTATTATAAATTCGATTTTTTTTTAAAAAAAAAAAGATGATTTGAATCTTCTTCTCTTTTTTGTTTGCTTGACCATGACGTGTGCCATACATGTTCTAACCCAACAAATTTATAAGGGAGGCTGGACCTACTCATTTCTTTTTCATTTTTTTTAATACATTTATTTATTTATTCTTTTTCTATATTTCACATGAACACAGAAATCAGCAGAAAGTATTGGTATGGCCAGTGGGCTCTCAATATATATTATTCACTTCATACACTTTTTTTTTTTTTAAGTTGTCAATAATTGCTAATAAATAACTTAATTATGTTAATTAATTTGGAAAAAAAAATTATGTATATATTTTAGATTCGGGTTTGGTCATCTTTGGAATACTTTGGGCAGGGTGTATTTAATATTTTAATTGTTGCACATGCTGGGAAGTGGTAATGTAGACCCACTCCTTTATTATTAGAGGGCTCAAGCTATAAATATTTTTGTATCCAAAAAAAAAAAAAATAAGAATAAGAAAAAAACCAACCAATATGTATATGACAAGATATGACTTTAAAGCCTTGAATTATGGATATTTCAGATTCTGCACATTATTTTGTCTTAATTGTTACGGAAATTAAATTAATTGTCCAAATACAATGGGTTTAAAGAAAAATACCTAAGTTTGTAGGACTAAAGTGAAAATATTTAAAAGTCAAACTACTTATGAAAATGCCCAATTATTTTTAAAAATTATGAAAAATACCCTTTATGTCTTTTACATAAATCCTCACCCTTCATGCATTCCTCACACCATTTAGATTTTTTGTTTTACTCAATATCTAATATTGTGGGTTTATTCGAAAAGAATAAAATTCGTATTTTTTAGTTTGATTAGAAGAAAATCAATTTGTGATAATAAGATATTTATACAAATTTTAACTCAAAATTTAATTTATTCGTTAATTCAAGTTTATATATTTTAACTATTGATATAGAATTGTGTCATAAAATAAATCTTATAAAATATAGGGGCATGATATTAGATAAAATATAAGGTGTTAAATAAAATTTGCCACAATATAGGGGTTAAATGAAATTTGCCAATACATATGATGTACATGGAACTCTTTTGAATTTGAGGAATTGAATTAATATTTGTTCAAGTTAGGTATAAGTTAATTGATATTTAACAATGTAGGGGTATTGCGATACTTTTACGCTTTGGGGATAAATTAATAATAAAATTCGTATCGAATTAATCATGTAGAATTTATACTCATAAAATAAAGTTGATTATATTAGTACCTCTTTCATTCGTAATTAATGTAGATTTATTTTATAAATGTTTTTTTTATGAAATATTGGGTATTGTAGGAGTAATTATTGAAATGGTGAGTTATGTTACTATTCATTACGAAGGAGAATGAATTCAAAGTGATCAAAACATAATGAAATATGTTGGAGGTCATAGAAGAGTGGTGAAAATTCCAAAGAAAATGACACTTGAGGGACTTATCCAATTATTAAAAAAAAGTGGCATATCTATTCCACCTTGAACAATATTCAACTATGCATAAAACCAAAACGTCTCAATCTGGAATGCTCAGTAAAAATAAAAAATCATAAAAATGTCATGGGTCTCATTGACATGTCTAAATACCTCAAGGAATATATTTTAGTTTTTGTTATATGTACCCTTATCAAAGCACAAGGAAAAGAAGAATGTATTCCAGTTTGTTAAATAAATAATTAATCTTAATTAACACATTCAATGGAATGGGTAATACTACCTTCTACATGTAAGGAGGAGGAGGTTTAACTAAGGAATCCTTCTATACTCTCAAGTACACGAATTGTACCCCTATGATTACTTGGAGGAGGAACATAATGTTTATAAATAATCTTGAAATGTTTTCATTGGCAAACATATATAAATAAATATACATTTATCTATGCATATACCTCATCAAGATCTCCCTGTGTTGAGACATTGACTAGCTCGTCCCCTTGTGAGGCAATGTTAATCACCTCTTTATTAGCACTAGAAGGGTAGGTTTGTAAGGAAGAACAAGTGTTCATCCTAAAATGACAACAATATATATATATATATATATATATATATATATATATATATATATATATATATATATATATATATATATATATATATATTAATCACTTCGTTAGATTGAACTGCATTTAACCAACTTAAGAATAATAATGTACCTACTTCCACGATTAGGAACGACGTACATAGAGAACCCTCAAATTATGATCCCTTATGCCCAATACCTTTGTAGCACCCACAAGTAAGCCCAAAGATACTTTAGTCTTTTTCTAATTTTTAAATTCAGTGATTAATGATTTTCAAGGATACAAGCTTGTGTATGAAGGCGCACACGATCGTGTGTGGTCAATAGAAAGTTAATTAGTGGATCAGATTTATGATCGTGATGAAACAGAGGTTGTCCTAGTTATGCAACTAGACACATGATTGTGTATGGTCTACACACGCTTGTGTATTGCGTCTTGGAGATAAAATAAAAACGTGATAATTGAACTCTTTTCCATTATCTTTCATAGCTATAGAAAACAAAGAGTGTGAGAGAGAAAAAAGGTATTTTCGTCACCTATGAAGTTGCCAATGATCACCAAAATCATCATAGTTATGCAAGGAAAATGTTTTCACCAAGAATCCAAGTGAGTGGAGCAACTTCCCTTGTTTGATCATAAACTTTATGAAGTTTTTATGTTATACACATGATCTAAAGTGATTTAGACATGATTGTAATGATCTAATTGATGAAATGGATTTCATATGTGAATAGGATGAGTTATATGCATGTCTAGTTTCTTGATTGTGTGTTTTGGCTTAAATGTTCATGGTTCTTAGATTTGATGCCATGAAATTATCTATATATGTGCTGTGGTAAAAAGAATAGTGAAAATAATATGTTTAGGATGCTTAAAGACTGACGTTTGTGCCTTGGTGGTGTGAGTATCATTGAAATCGTAATTAGAGAGGCATAAAAACTGTAGGACATGATTTCCAAATAGCGACAAACATTCATGTATGGTCTTATACACTCCCATGTGTCGTTTCATAAATTTTGGAAGTCTGAAAACCCTAAGCTTGTTCTAAGAGAAGATATGCATGACTATATGGTATGGGATACACACTCGTATATAACCTTTTAAAAGTGGACGACATGCGTTAGAAGACACGTGGCTTGCATACATGGATCATTGTGCATGGGAGTGTATCCAAGTCAACTCCTATTTGCATCTACTCTATGCATGATTGTGTGTTGAGTAACACATGCCCGTGTATATGGGTTATGAGACATACTAGTATGGGTAGAGAAATACATGATAAAAATAAAAAATGATTATACCTCTAAGTTATGTGCATAGAAGGGAAGAATAATAAGCTATTAGAGGGCAAGGAATTCAAGAAAAACACAAATGAGATATTTAACTGTGTAGACGATAACACAAACTCAGATCTAATTGAATTCGAATCGAAAGTCAACAACCTTAAGGCTTGTGTCACACAACTAGATAGTCACCAATTGTGTGTGTAAGTGACGATAATTGTGAAATCAATAGGGTTGAATACCCATAAAATGTATTATGCACTCAACACCAAGACGTGTAGCCACCTAGTTTAATTCGAGTGTGCATGGTAAGGATGTGGCTTTAGATATTCCTTATGTGATTAGTGTGATACACCACATATGTACCCGAGGTAAGGGTTATCTCTAGATAGTTAATTAATAGTTTTGATTAGCTTACGTGGTAAGGGAAGAAACTATTACCAAAAATTTTCCTATGTGATCAAGGTGTCCCAGTTAGATAGCTTAATAGGTCTTTCTTCTATTTATAGGTAAAGGTGAGTAGTAGGGCAGACAAGGATCTAACAGTCCATTTAGTAGCTGTATGAGGAGAAGGGTCTTTTGTTACTCAGTTTCATCATTTTTTATTATTGACATTGTTACTAATATTTTCATACACATGATATTATATGAGCATTGGTTAATAAAATGTTTTTATTACATCACCTTTTTGCACGTTTTATAATTATGGTTATACATTAAAATTTTCAAATAGTTTAGTTGTGTATACCTTTTTTGGTATATTCTCATTATGGGTATATATCTGAAAAGAGGTGTTATAATCCTGTTCGAAGATTTATAATAAATTGTTCAATAACAGTTCATATAGGATGTCATAACAAATTATGACTAACCTTGGCTGAGGAGGAGATGGAATAATAGGGCCTATGGGTGAGGGCCCATCAGCATTATCGCAAGCATGTAGTACCAAGATATGCATGTCAATGTAACCGGTAAATAAAATTTAAATAACGAATAAATAAAAATTCTTTAGCTTTTTTATTTGATCAATAATATCTGAGCAAATATGAGTCAGTGTGTCCTCCACACAACTTATCTATCTTCTAAACGAGACATCAATCCTTTAATAATAAATCTCACTTGGTTGTAGGGTGCTAGACATCAAGACGAGTATTAGGCTCAATGACAGTGGGCTAAACATCATGAAGAGTAGTGGGTTCAGTGGCTGGGGTTTGAACCTTTGGACAAGTAGTGTGCTCAACAATAAGGGGGTTGAACATTGATAGGTATAATGGCCTTAGGGCCAAGGGGCTGAACATCTATGGGTGACACAACAAGAGAAAAAACATCACGAGGAGTAGATGTTCCATCTCCTAACAAAAATGATGCCAAAGAGGAAGATGGGGACTTAACATACCTATGTAGACAATGTTATCAACATACCATTGTGTGGCCTACTCATTTTTTGAAGGAACAAAAGGGAAAGTTACATCATCCTGCTTATTAAAATATATGAATAAACATTTTAAAATCAATTAATAATTGTATACCTTATCATCGATGACTATAATTATCACATGACTCCATCCAGTGATCTCTCTCGTTTGCCATTTGAACATCTGTGGAAACACATCAATATCAACCAAAACTACCTAATTATATAGTGTGTCGATCATTTCACATATCTAAAACTGTAATATTAACATCAATGTTTAAATTTCATCAATGATAACTAGAATGGGAAAATTTGAAAAAACGAATCTGAAATTCAGAAATTACATGTTGAAAAACCCTAGAATAGGAAAAATAAAAAATCAGACTTGAAATTTAAAAACTACACATCGAAAAATCTTAGAATAGGAAAAATTGAAAAAACAGACCTGAAATTCAAAAACTACATATCGAAAAACCTTATAATAGAAAAAATGGATATCAGATTTGAAAACTATACATCGAAAAACCCTAAAATATAAAAATTATCAATTTGCCAAGATTTGCCCCCTTAAAAATCAATACTATTTAAAAATTCACAATTTTCCCCCTCCTTGATTTCTAGTGAGTTGCACTGTTTAAAAAATCAAAATTTCCCTTCTCCCACAAGGTCCCATGAGGTTTATAAGATGGTAACTGTTTAAAAAATTGGAATTTTCCTCTCACCCGAGATTGCACAAGGCCTTGTGTCTCTAAGGTGGAGTGCTGACCCTCGAGATCCATATTTTCTAACTAAAATATAATTTTCAAGTGCCATTTCAACAAAAGACGAATCTACAACTATTCTAACATAATAGCACTAAACCAATTCATCTTAAGCAAGCAAGAATCGACCCATAAAGTCAAATGTCCAAAATCGAAAACTCTAACTAAAGACACTTGAAATTTTATTTCAATTAGTGAAATCTCAACGCCAAAATGACAAGGGATAATGTGCTAACCTCTTTTGTCATTTTCGTTATCAAAAAACTAGAAAAATCATCGGAGAATTGTCGATTTCATGTTCCTCAGGGAAGCCTCATAGGAGAACAAATTTTCCATAAGATTGAACAATGATTTTGTTGAAATGTAATGCCAGTTTTACTTCTTTATATAAGGGTATTTTGGTCAATTCATATAAATTAGGTATTTTTGCTTTGTGTTGATAAATATGGGTAATTTTTAGAACTGACAATTTTCAACACGACCTATTAACCTGATATGGTACGACATGAAAAATACTGGGTTAGGATTGAGTTTTTTGAGACAAAATTTATTTCGACTCAACTCGATACGACATTAAATTAAATCAAATAGTGTTACGGTTCAAAAAAAAGTAACCTGATATAATCTGAATTGATTCAATTATTTTGAAGAAATATTACTTTAATATAATTTGTTAAAGATTAATTATAGAAATGCTAAAAGACAAAATGTAACAGTAGTTGAAATTTTTATAGATTGTGTATAGTTAATTATAACTACTCTTATTATTGTTTATTTTATTTTATTATTAAGTAGGAATAATTTGATTAGGTTAACAAATTATAGACGTCTTTTAAAGTTCTTACTCTTATAATTATATGTTATATCTTTATAGTAAGAATTTAAAATATTTACAAATTGCATATAATTATATCTTTGTATAATTATAATTACTCATATTATTTTGATTTTTATTTAAATATTTTATTTTATTACTAAGTAGTAAAAATTTAATTTGGATAGTCAGATTATTGATGTGTTTTAAAAGTTTTAATATATAAATTTTTAAACCATTTGTCTATAAGATAAAATGTTAAATTATATGTTTTATTAATAGTATATTAGAGTAATTTAGTAAAAAAATTAAAATGATAAAAATATTTTAAAAAACATAAACAATTGATAGTTTGGGTCAATTTGGATAAGATATTAAAATGTTGGGTTAAGGTTAAAAAATTTCGATACAATTCTAATTTGGATTGAGTTAGAGTTGAAGGTTTTTGATACGAAACCTGAACTGACACAATACAAACACGATCCAATGACATGAATTGTCAGGTCTAGTATTTTTGTTTTGTGTGAGTATATTTTGGATATTTAATTTAATTTAATTTTCTTAATGGTTATTTTGGGGTTTATAAGGTAATTAACTAAATCTAATTCAAAATTTGATCCGGAAATTGAGATAGATCCCCATGCAATAACCTGTTGAGTAGTTCTAAAAATAACTACTAATTCCATAAGACCATTTGTAATTATATATATTTATTTTTGAACAATTTAGCAATGTGAATATTTGCATTTGGTAGTAGGCAATAAATTTGAATTAAACATCTAATAGAATTTTGCGCCTATGAATGAAATGAATTCATTTTGGTAATAATTACAGGGTTCAATTATTAACAGTGTAGATCCTATAAATGAATTACATTTAATTATACAAAAAACACATTAAATAATAAAAAAAATTTACAAATAAACCAAAAAAAATTTTGACGTTAAAAGCAGTCTATTGCAGTAACTTTCTTGGTCGGATATTTATAGAAACTAAATAAAAAAACATGAAAGCAAGAAAAAGCCAACATGGCCGGTGTCATCGCCACCGGATCTTTTATGCCCAAAACGGTTATCCTACCAAGGTATAGTGACATCTCAAATTCATACCACCAACTTAAAAAAAACAAAACATCCACCCATTACCGAACTTATGTTAAAATTTTGTGTAGGATCAAGGGAGAAATCGTTATTTTATCAAAAATATTTAAAAAAAAATATAATTTTATCCTATTCCTCTTAGGTTTTGAAAATTAACAATTTCACCCAGCCTCAATTTTTCTAATGTTGAAATATGACAATTTTTCCCTCAAATCCCTAAGTTTCGTTTTTCCTCTCCGGCAAAAATTTGGCTATGACAACTCATCTCCGGTGGCCTATCTTCAACATCATTCTTTTTATCTCCGTTGATGAAGAAACAAAGAGAAGAAGAGATGTCTCTTTGTCTTTGTTGACGAAGAGACGTCTCTTATTCTCTTTATCTTCGTCGACAGAGACAAAGTTATCAATGTCAAAGATGAGCTGTTGTAGCTAGATGATCACTAGAGATGAGCCATTTTAGCTAGATTTTCAATAAAGAGGACAAATGAAAATTAAGGATTTGAGGGGGAAAATGCCATTTTTGAAAACTGAAAAAGTTGAGACAGAAGTGAAATTGTTAATTTTTAAAATCTAAGGGAGAAAGTAAAATAAAATTATATATTTTTTAATTTTTAGTAAAATGATGATTTTGCTTTTAACCTTAACAAAAAATTCTAACAAAAATTAGGTGATAGGTGAGTGTTTGAGTTTTTGAAAGTTAACGGGTATAAGTTTAAAATTTCACTATACCTTATGTGGGACGAAATCTTTTGGCCGGTCTTTTATTACCTCAAAGGTCAAAGGTCAAAGGACTATTTTCCCCCTAGGTTTTAATGTGTTCTCAAGTCACACCCATGATATTTGAAAATCTAAACTCTTACTCATGGGCCAATTGTTGTTAGAATTTTCAGTTAGAAGTAAAAGTAATATCATTATTTTACTAATAATATTATTAAAAATATAAAGTTTATTATATTTTCTATTAAGTTTTAAAAACTAATAACTTCACCCTTGCCTAAAGTTTTCTAACTTTGAAAATGTCACATTCCCCTCCCAAATTTTTTCATTACCATTTAAGCAACCATCTCCCCCATCAACGACCTCTCCTTTCTACCCTAAATCGTTGGTCGGTATACAGGAAGTGATCTAGAGCAAACCTCTTCATCAGAAATGAAAAGATCCAACGATAAAGAGATCTAGATCTCTTCGTCTAGTTGTCGTTAGAGTTTAGTATCAAAGAGAAATCTATCGAGATCTTCTCTTTATCAATAAAGAGATCTATTCTAGATCACTTTCCTTATACCGACCAATAATTTAGGATAGAGAGGAGCAGTTACTAGCACTAGAGATGATAGTCAGAGAGGTGAAAAAAAATTTAGAGGAAAAATGTAACATTTCAAAGTTAAAAAACTTTAAGTGGGGGTGAAGTTATTAGTTTTTAAAACTTAGAGAAGGAAAATATAATAAATTTTAATTTTTAATATTATTAATTAATTGATAATTTTACCTTTATCTCTAATAAATTTTTTTTAATAATAGTTGGTTTATGGATGAAAATTTGAGTTTTCCAAACCTGACAGGTCTCTCAGCAACGCCTTAAAAATTGGGTGGCATGCAGGGTTTCCCCCACCTTAAATAACGTCTTTGTCTCCTAAAATTTCTTATCTCAGTTTCTGTGATTTTTTCTCTCTTCCTTCGTCTGTATCATAATTCATCGTCTCCCTGAAATTGCAAATTTAAAAAAAAAAAAAAAAAGGCCAGACCTCACTTCAAAAAAGCTTGAGAGAGAAAACTCACGCCACCACTTCAATAATTCACTTTTATATGTTTCTGAGTCAGTGTCTTTTTATTATTGCCAGCTCCCTTTCGACTATTTTCCTTCATAATCCATCATCACTCTCACGCACATAGAGAGATCTCCACTTCTTCTATCAGGTACATCTCTCTGGTTCGTCGTTTTTTTGATTGATATTTTATCTTTAATTGAATCGTTCATTTTGATGCTTCGATCAGGTTCCTTGCTGCTCAATTTCTTTCCGATTTGTTTAGATCTTTTTCTTTTTGTTGTTGTATTAATTGCTGTTTATCGATCTTCCCTTTTTAATCTCGTTTTGATTTTATTGACTTGTCCTTTTTTTTTGTATTATATAATCTTTTTGATCTGTTTATCTCGTATCATTGATGTGAAGTTTTGGTGCTTTCTTGTTGTCCTTAGCTACTTGATCATTTTGGTTCTTTTGTTGCTTTCTTGTTTTCTCATTCATATCTCTGTTTTTTATTTTTATTTTGTTAAAAAGTTTTTAATGATGCAATTATTCAAATTTGTGTTGGGAAGACGTGTTGTGTAGCTTAACTGTGAGCTGAACTATCAACGAAGTAGAATTTATGAGTGTATTTAAAGGGTCTCAGGTTTTTCAATTTCTACTTAACGGTTCGACTTTTGATCACTTAATCAACGAGGCTGGTGCTCAGAATGCGCTTCTGCTATTGCTGTTATATATTAATAGTGGAATATTCTTAAAAATGGGAAAGCTTTGGGTGGATTTCTTTTAAGAATTGGATTTCACTGATTGCTGATCTAATTTTAAGTGTTTGCATTTCTGGCTCGTGGAAATGTAACTTGGGAAGCTAGCATTACATACTATTGGCTGCATTTATATATGAAATCAGGCAGCTCGGGGATGCTGCATCGACGGTTCTTATTATATAACATGGAAATACTATAGAGCCTATTTGAATCTTCCATCTGTGCAATATATGATAAAGGCTGGATCCTTTTGCTTGTAGATAAATAAAATGAAGCGATCATTGTTTGTATAGGGAAAAAAGCTTATTGAAAAGTCCATTTACCGATTTTTTCTGGTGGAGGATAGGAAAACTGAATTTTCTTATATATTCACTAAATTATGTTGATGAGTTCTTTTAGAAATTAACAGCTTCTGGTTCAGGAAAAACTCAGCAGTTGGACACTTCAGGTTGGGCCCTGCATGTGGAAACTTGGTCAATAGATGATTTGTCTATGCATCTTGTTTAAACTAGATTGGTTATGTCTGGATTCTTTTGGGATGATTATTCGATATCTGGTTTTAGACTATGAGGTATGCAAAGTGCAGTGTTGTAGTAGCAATGCTTTTGTTTTGTTGAAGACTATTGAATATTGAGCAGGTTCTTTGCTGTTAAACGTTGGTCGTGTTTCTCTGGAATTTTGAAGTTATATTGTCACTTGTTCTAAAGAAAAAGAAAGGTTAATGGTACTTATGAAAATCTTTTAATTTTATGCATGCAATGCTTTTAGAGGGTTTCCCTTTTATTCATGTCCAATGATACCAATCGTAATGCTGATATGGAAGAAGAAAGTATGAAAACAATGATATGTTATGGTCACCGTTAAGGCTTCAAAGAGATTATATGCTCTAAGGTTCTAATCTACAAGATGAAAGTACTCTCTTCTTTTGCTATGAGAGCACTGAAAATTGAGCATGATGGAGATCCTTAATTTTTCTATAGTGGTTCCTTGACTTCTATTAGTTGGATGGAATTTGACTATTTATTCTTTACTTGCGATTAGTTGGGTGCATTTGAGCCGGTCTAGCTGGGATACTAGAGTTCTGGACAACAAACCTCATTAAAAGTTGTGGGTCTTAGGTCCAAGTAATTGAAGTGAGTTTGAATGTATGCAAGTGACAAAATGCCAAACTTGAATTTACTTGTTGGTCTACATGCTCATGCCTGTGTCCAGCCTAGCAGGCATGCATGGTGTATGAGTTCTTGTATAAATAAGATATATTTAAACATTTTTCTTGAAGACTTTCTTTATAGCAGCTGCTAGGATAGCAAGTTGTAACCTACAAAACTGAATGTGTTTTTCAGCATTTCTTCTTTCTTGACCATGAAGATAGTTATATTGCTTTTCAGATTGCAGGAAAGTTGTTGGAGCTTTATTTTTTCTGTAAGAATATGAATGCAAGATATATTTGTGTCTTTTGCTTGAAAATATATTTAATTAATTGTCTCTGTTAATTTTCTTTGTTTATGACTTCTGCTTATCTGATTTACTGCAAAGTGGAAAGGAAATATATGTCAGCTTATGAAGTTTTCTGCTCTGTCTGTGTTGTTGGTTAGGCCAATATTTTAGTTACTAGTGTTAAACAAGGCTACCCAGATGAAGTGTTATTCATATCTTTGTATTTTCTTGACGCTTTTCTAATTTCTCATAATTTCTCTGATGTTGTGGACACTGCTTCTTCTTCCTTCTCTGCACATTCTACATGTCTTTATTCTGTTTACAGTTAGAATAGCCGTGAGAAGAAGAAATTTCCAAGATGTCTATCTCTACAAAATCTTTGGATCCTGCATTTCAAGGAGAGGGTCAAAGACTGTATCCTTAATCAGAGTAGTAACTTATAAATCTGAGACACATGCACACAAACACATAGGAGGAAGGGAGAACCATAATTTTGCTTGCTTTTTTTGCATACATATGGAATTCATAAGTGAAGGAGGATACGGTTGTGACTTTAGTTGTGTACATAAATTTTTTCTTCATATTACTTATTAAACATTGGTGTGCAATGCTATCAGCTTTGATGTTGTCAAGCTTAACAGTTCACAGGGGGACTGAAATCTGGAGAATTGAGAATTTCCAACCAGTTCCATTGCCTAAGTCTGACTATGGAAAATTCTACATGGGAGATTGTTACATCATCTTGCAGGTGCAAAAGTTCTTGAATGCTCTCTCTCAACACATTATACTGTCAGAAAGTGAATATTCTTTGGTTTGCCTACATCTAATTTAAGTTCATGGTTTATGTGGTAACTTTTAAGTTCTTTATCAATATTTAACTATATACATAAATTTTTGCTGGGTTGACTTAAATCTTTTTGCAAATTAATCATACGTTGAATGACATTTCTTGCGACCTGATCATAAACACAAATTAATTATTGTTTTGTATACATACATATATCTGTAGACAACACCTGGCAGGGGAGGCACTTATCTGCACGACATACATTTCTGGATTGGGAAAGATTCAAGTCAGGTGAACTTTTAATGAATTTATCTTTGTTCTTTGTTCTTTTTTCCTTCTTTTATTCTGAAGTTTATACTGTTTTAACACAACCTGATATGTAGATGAAACTATTTAACTCAAGATGTTAAGCTAATTCATAGTTTTTTGGACAATTGATTGTTTTTGGGTAAATCTCATAACATTAATATTGGTTTTTCTTCTTTATGGAAAAAAAAGGATGAATCTGGAACGGCAGCTATTAAAACAGTTGAACTTGATGTTGTTCTTGGAGGGCGTGCAGTGCAGCATAGGGAACTTCAAGGACATGAGTCAGACAAATTTTTATCATATTTTAAACCTTGTATTATACCATTAGAGGGAGGTGTTGCATCTGGATTCAAGAAACCTGAGGAAGAAGAGTTTGAAACACGCCTGTATGTATGCAGGGGAAAACGAGTTGTCAGGATGAAGCAGGTCATTGGAAGCTAATCTATATTTCATAAATTAACACAGAATTCATGTGGGTGTATCTACTGTGGATCAAGAAATTATAATTCCTTGTTTTGCTTTTGCAGGTTCCTTTTGCTCGGTCTTCACTAAATCATGATGATGTGTTTATCCTGGACACTCAGCATAAGATTTATCAATTCAATGGTGCAAATTCCAATATCCAGGAAAGAGCTAAGGCTTTGGAAGTAACTCAGTTTTTAAAGGAAAAGTATCATGAAGGGAAGTGTGATGTCGCAATTGTTGGTAAGGGTGTATTTAGATGCAACTTTCATGTTCTACTCTTTTTGTTTAAAGTCCCATTGAACCTTAATTAAATACTTTGTAGTCACAGTTTCTACATTATAATTGATAATTCTTCATCTTCCTCTTATTTGACTATAAACGCTTTTCACCTTGCCAGATGATGGGAAATTAGACACAGAGTCAGACTCGGGTGAATTCTGGGTTCTCCTTGGTGGTTTTGCTCCAATTGGCAAGAAAGTTGCTGGAGAAGATGATATTGTTCCAGAGAGCATTCCCGCACAACTTTACAGGTACTTTCTTTCATACAAAATTTTTGATATATGGAGAAGTAGATCATTCCTTTTGTCTGTTTCATTGTAAATAACATTGCCAAGTAATTCCTTATGTATGTAGCAAGCGATACGGTCATATTTGCACATTGATAAATGTGTGAAGCAATTTTTACTCCTCTTCATCTTTCCTTATTTCTTGTTGACATGTAAAATTTTTAGGTCAAGAATCTAGAAAAGACTACATTTGAGATCCACAGTGTTCAGTTTGCATTCTGTTTGTTTAATTTAATTTCAATTTTTTATAGGAAAATTTCTCCTGATATGAGATTATATATGGGACAAAAGCATGTTTTAGTGACACATTAATGTTTCATGATTTTTTTAAAAAAAAATGAAAAAGTTAAATATTGCATTATGCATTCAATCATAAACATAAGGGGCTGATTTGTTATGATTTGTTTCTGTAGCATTGAAGATGGTCAAGCTAAGATTGTAGAGGGTGAACTCTCCAAATCCTTGTTGGAAAACAATAAATGCTATATATTGGATCGTGGCAATGAAGTATTTGTTTGGGTTGGCCGGGTAACTCAATTGGAGGAGAGAAAAGCAGCTGGTCAAAAAGTTGAGGTAGAGGCATACCATTTTTCATTATATATTGTAAAAAAAAAAAAAAGAAGGATGGATTTTCATTCTTAATTCTATCTTCAGGAATTTCTTGCTAACCAAAATAGGCCAAAATCAACAAGGATAACCAGGGTAATACAAGGTTATGAGACACATGCATTTAAGTCAAACTTTGATTCTTGGCCATCAGGGTCAGCAACACCTGGTGCTGAGGAGGGCAGAGGGAAAGTAGCAGGTAGGCTCTTTTATCCTTTAATCATATTTAAATTGAAGCATTTCATGGATACTGTTATTTAAAGCTTTTTATGCTTATAGCCTTGTTGAAGCAGCAAGGTGTTGGTATCAAAGGCATGAACAAAAGTACTACTACAAATGAGGCAGTCCCACCTTTGCTTGAAGGGGGTGGAAAGATGGAGGTTTATTTGATAATTAATTTCGTGTTTACTTCTGGGAAGTATTTGATTTGTTTAGGTTGGTGATGTTGGTATGGTTTAGGATAATTGCTATTGTTTATTATGAAGGTATGGCGCATTAACGGCAAAGCCAGGACTGCCTTGCCTAAAGAGGATGTTGGAAAATTTTACAGTGGGGACTGCTACATTGTCCTTTATACTTATCACTCAGGTGATAGGAAAGAAGATTATTTTTTGTGCAGTTGGATTGGAACTGATAGCATTGAGGTAACTAAATTCTTCTGTAGTAGGTTTGAAATCATTTGCGAAATGGCTTAATTTTTAGTTACACAGCAAATGCTCTTGCAACACATGCCTTATTTGAACTATTTTCTTCCAGGAAAAGTATCAGTCTTATAGGGTATATAATATTAGTGCTGTGTATGTTTGAATAAATTTGAATATCCAAATTTCAACACCATTAAGTGAATGTCATTTCCTTTCTTTCTTTTTTTTTTTTTTAATAATAATAAAAAAAATAAAAAAGAAGAAATATATCTATAAATTTATTTTCCTCCTCATTTTGATGGCCTTCTTGAAATGAGTTTTGCAAGCATCATGGTGACCCCTCTCAACCGACATAGTCTTAATGGTGCCAGCGACATATTTTTTGTTTTGCTTCTATTTACTTTGGATTTATGAATTCCTGGCTCTCATTTGACTTTGATTTTGGTCTTCCTCATCTTAGGTCACCTCCAACTTGGAGTGCAGGACTTTTTTGTCTTTTTCCCTATCTCTCAAAGATTTGTTGCTTCTCTCATATTTTTTACCTCTTGGTGGTTATCTAGTTTGCTTATATACCAATCTCATGATTTTTCTTCAACATTATGTTTAAAAGAAAATAAAACCTATCTTGACTTAAACTTGTTTCTTTCGCTTCCCATATTTTTCTTGAGTGGTGATATATGCCCCTAAAAGTAATCTATACACCCAATTGTTATGTACATCTGATAAAATTATACTATAATTTTAAATATTACTTATGTTGCTAGTACAAAGTAAATAATAGATCAATACATAATTATGCATAAGTATTTTTAAAATTTTGTTGAAATTTGAGGAGAAAAAATGATTTATAAGTAGCAATTTATTAATAAGTCTTCTTGTGGCAAAATTTTACATTTTGTAGCACTTTTCTATCTATTCAAACATCAATTTACTGAATTTCTTAATTTTGTAAATAATGGGGTGCATAGGGATTATATTTACGTATGCATAAGGATTATTTTTGGGGGTGCATATAGCCCCTCTATTTTTCTCTTCTCGGTAACAGTAATGATTTAGTGTAGATTCTGAGAAAATTTTCTTTCTGTGCCTTCTGACTTATGGTTCTGCAATCATGTCTACACCTTTTTGCTTCTGCACGTTGAAATTAATTTCTATTTTTACATTGTAAAATTTATATATTTTGTTTCATTTGACTTTTGAACAAAAATATTTAATTTAATTTTATTTTCTTACACTATTCTAATTGTCATATTAATAACCCTTTATTATTTATAACATGCAATTTAGGAAGACCAAATGATGGCAGCTCAGTTGGCTACTACAATGTGCAACTCACTGAAGGGAAGACCTGTTCAGGTATCATATTTAGTTTTGCCCTGATTTGGGAGTTTGACTACATTAAGACCTGCATGTAATTGATGCATGTTACAGGGTCGTATATTTCAAGGTAAAGAGCCACCACAGTTTGTTGCACTCTTTCAACCTATGGTGGTCCTTAAGGTACTGTATTTAAGACTTGCTTTAAGATTCAATTATGCTTACTCTCTGACATTGTGGTTTTGCAAACAACGAGAGGGTAATGGAAATTTTCTAAATGATTGAAATTCTCAATAGGGTGGTTTAAGCTCTGGTTACAAAAAGTACTTAGCAGACAAAGGTGTAACAGATGAAACTTATACAGCTGAAAATATTGCGCTGATTCGGATATCTGGAACTTCTATTCATAACAATAAGGTGGTGCAAGTTGATGCGGTATGTAATAATTTGGTTTCATACTTTTTATGTTTTAATTTCTTTTTGTTTAAAGTCTAAACTCTTTTATCTCTCTCTCTCTCTCTCTCTATATATATATATATATATATATAATCATTGCTGTCGAACATAAATATCACTATTTGATTTGAAGAGGTGAATTGAGCATAAAAGAAATGACAGTATGTGGTTTTATACAACTTCCTGGGTTTAGAAAAATGATAGAGACAATTTAATAAACTTTGTTAAGAGGTCTGTTGAAAGCCAGAAGAGGGTCAAAATGTGTTTTCTGTTTGCCCAATCTTGTTTTTCTTTGTCTTAGCTTATTTCTAATATGGTCTTGTTTATTCTGGTTTTTTATCAAGTATTGCACCTTCCCAGATGCAGGTTCTTAATGGGCACGATACATCTTTATACTATTCCTACTTGTGACCATATGATCTCTTGACAATTATCTTTCTCAAAAGTATATTTAAACATTTTTATTGTTCAGGTGGCTACATCATTGAACTCTACTGAGTGTTTCCTCCTTCAGTCTGGCTCTTCAACTTTCACTTGGCATGGAAATCAATGTACCTTCGAGCAGCAGCAATTGGCTGCAAAAGTTGCTGAATTTCTGAAGGTATTCTCCTTTACAGGAATAGAATTCTTTTGATCTCTGGTGTAATATGGTATTTAAGAAATTACAGACGTCCTTTTTTAAGAAAAAGGAAAAGAGAGATTAGATGCTTCCTAATATTTAAGAGTAGCTTGTTGCCTCACTCTAATGATTGCACTGAGGCTACAGTCAATCTGTAATCTGTCTTTTAACTTGTTGAATCAACATGTTTTGTGAGTTCATCTTTTTTCTTAAGACAAAAATTAATGTAATGCTAGATGAAATGCGTTATTTTATTGCTTCTATGTGTGTCAAGTGAATGTCAACAATTCAAACTTATTGTAGTGTTTCAGTTGATACTTTCTGTCTTCATTTCTCTAGGCTTGTTCAGCCTATTGCTTGCTATACAACATATAATTGAAGTATAATTTTCTTTCTATTTCAGCCAGGTGTTTCTCTAAAACATGCTAAAGAAGGGACAGAGAGCTCTGCTTTCTGGTTTGCACTAGGGGGGAAACAAAGTTACACCAGTAAAAAGATTTCTCCAGAAGTTGTCAGAGATCCTCACTTATTTACATTTTCATTTAATAAAGGTGCATTTCTTAATCATTCATGTAGCCCTTGCTGCATCATAGTCCGCATAATGAAATAATATTTGCTGTGAAATGAATTTTTGTGTTTTATGAGTTTTTGAATCAGCTGATTATCTCTCTAACTTTTATATTTGTTGCTATGTTGGTCCCCAGGAAAGTTTGAGGTGAGTCTACCCTTAAAATTCAAGTTTCCTTATGGAGAGGTACTCAATGGCTTGTATATACATATTAATGTTCTGCTGGGCAGGTTGAGGAAGTTTACAACTTCTCACAAGATGATCTGCTGAGTGAGGATATTTTGCTGCTTGACACGCATGCTGAAGTGTTTGTTTGGGTTGGTCAGTCTGTAGACTCCAAAGAAAAGCAAAGTGCTTTTGAAATTGGCCAGGTTGGTTAAATAGAGTAAGCTTTTAGCTTCCTTTTTTTTTTCATATTGGACTCTATTTTCACTGTACAAGTTCTGCAGTATTACATAAACATGGCTACATCTCTGGAGGGATTGTCTCCAAAAGTTCCATTATACAAAGTTACTGAAGGAAATGAGCCATGCTTCTTCACAACATTCTTTTCATGGGATTCAACAAAAGCTGCTGTATGTGTGTGAATGACTCGATATCTCTTTTCTAATTGTCTTCAAGTTTCTTATGCTCTTTTATTTTCTTCTATTTTTAAAAGTTCATTACAAATTTCAGCTTCTTCAATGTTTTTTACTTTCAATCTTCAATTTCAAAAGTGTTTTCGTCTCCTTATTCATGCAAATTGGTGAACACAACTTATATCTTATAACAGGAATAATATTTATGTAAAAAATTACATTTGTTCAAATGTAAAGTAGATAATATGATCATACAAGTAAAACATGTTTTAACCATTAACTTCATGTTAAACCTACATAATCAATTTAATGAGTTTCCTTAAGTGCTAAACAAGTAAACTGGGAGGCTTTCCTAAATAAGGAGGATCGGGATGCGAAGAGGCTTTTTGGTCAACAACATGGTCAACCTACCCATTCAAGTTACATAATTTTCCTTGCGAAAGTTACTGAGCAAGGATATATAGATTGTAGTAACTCAGAAACATCTAGAGTACTGAAGTTTGACAGAATAATTATACTGATAGTAGAGACAATATTTACTTTGACTAAACTGTAAGTGGCAAAATAATTTTACAGTTGCATATGGTATCATTGATATTGAAATTAATCTTGAAAGTTATCATATTTCATAATAGGACTAAGTTGGCTTCAAATGAATTTATAAACAGGGATTGTGACATTTTGGGTGCCAAAATCTGTATGAACGTTTTATTTTGAAAACTTCACCAAAAAAAAAAACCCTCTGATTGTGGTAGCATACATTTGGGAAAGAAAGTCTGCATACTTGAATTCTTACTTTATCCCAAACCCTATTATTGATATTATTGTTAATATTGTATGTTCAATAATTTCTGTTTTATGTATCCTTAGAACTTATCTGAATGGATACAGGTTCAAGGAAACTCATTCCAGAAGAAGGTGGCATTGCTCTTTGGAGCAAGTCATGTTGCGGAGGTAATTTCCTTTTCTAATACGAGGACAAAATAATGCATGATAAGATCCTATAAAAAGCATATAGGAAGTTTTGGAACATCTTATCTTTTGTGCATAAATTTTGGCCCTGATTTCTTTAATTTAGAACTTTAGACTCAACTTTTGCAAAATAATGCAGATAGTACCTTGTGGCCTCTTTGATTTAGAACTTTAGACTCAAGTGATCTAGAACAGATATTCTATTTGCCAAAAAAGTGATTTCTGTATTTTGAGCACTTCAAAATTTCATCAGAGGTTTTTCAGTTAAACAAAACGTAAACTACAGAAAATCATATATTTTAATCCAATATTAAAAAATTGAAGTCAAAAGTTGCATTTAATGGATCTAACTTATAACTCTCTTAAATTCATGGATGAAGATAGATGAGCAGTCAAGGATATATATCTCAATTTAAGTAAAAAACAGGTCCTCTCCCTTGCCTATATGTCATAAAACATGAGTTGTTGTGTTTATATTAGCATATTAGATGTGTATTCACCATAACTTTACAATGCTTTATTGCTCTCAAACTCTTGTAACTACATGCATTGGGCTAGTCTTTTGAAGAATTTTCAGGGATGAAGGTTGTATTATACCTAGAATTTTGTACTAAGTCTTACATTTGATCCTTAAAAGATGCATTTAGATTTGCATCAAGGATTCATTTATCTGTTTCATAAGTTAATCTTTGGTGGCCATTTGATATTATATGCTATATGCTGGATACAGGATAAGTCAAACACAAATCAGGGAGGACCAACTCAAAGGGCTTCTGCCTTAGCTGCCTTATCATCTGCTTTTAATCCGTCTTCTGGGAAATCCAATCCAGTAAATTCTTTCTTCATGCTACAAGTATTGTAATACATTCCTTTCATTTCCATGTTTAATTCAATGTATATATTCATGTCCAAATGCAGGCATGTTAAACTTGTAATGATGTTTTTTTTAACTGGGGAGTACATGGTGTTGTGAAAAATTAGAAGGAAGTTGAGAATAAAGTTATTTTAAATTTACCTTGCCATTTATGGAGAAGATACAAGGTTAAATTCATCCATTCTGGAAAATTTTGAGGGTCGAAATGTAATTTAAAGGCCAACCTCAGTCAAATTGGTGATTGAGTTTATTTAATCAATAAATGAGGGGTGTCAGTTAAATATTTTTATTTCTGGTTATGATTGTGTATCTACTGTGAGATATTCATTAATCTCCCACTGATGTGATGGATATTCATTATTATTCTATGCTGCTGTAGACCCAGGATAGGTCCAATGGTTCAAACCAAGGGGGACCCACTCAAAGAGCGACGGCATTAGCTGCCTTATCCTCAGCATTTAATTCGTCACCTGGAAGCAAAGGTTCTGCTTCAAAGCTCTCCAACGCAGGTCAGGGATCACAAAGAGCAGCAGCAGTAGCGGCTCTTTCATCAGTTCTTACTGCTGAAAAGAAGAGATCACCTGATGCCTCTCCTCCCCAATCTAGCAGCCCTCCTTCAGAAACTAACCCTCCTTGTAAGAGCATTGTTAGAATTTTCACTAAATTATTGATGTGGTAACTTTTGTAGTTTAACCATTGCTTCAATGTTCTGTTCCATTATATACTAAGTGCTGCCTGATGCTTTCTTGCCATGAAAATTCAACTATACTTGGTTCTCAAACTGTGGATCATCTAACGCATGCAAATTTTTGCAGCTGAATCTGCCCAGTCAGAATCAGATTCTCAAGAAGTTGCCGAGGTCAAGGAGGATGAGGAAGTTCTGGCAGTATCAGAAAGCAATGGAGAGGAAGTGACTTCACAGGATGATAACGGAAGTGAATCAGGTCTAAGTACATTCAGTTATAATCAACTGAAGGCCAAATCCAAAAATCCAGTTACTGGAATCGATTTTAAACGAAGAGAGGTTGGTCTCATCATATATGCTATTAGTTCATTTCAATTAAGCTTTCAATCGGTATTCAATTTATTTCTCAATATGGTTTCCCAGGCCTATCTGTCAGATGAGGAGTTCCAGAACGTGTTTGGGATGGCAAAAGAAGACTTTTACAAGTTGCCAAAATGGAAGCAAGACATGCAGAAAAAGAAAGTTGATTTATTCTAGGTTGTTAAAAAAATGAGTGATTAATCTGTTTCTTTTGCATCCGAACTAAAAAGTTTGTGAGTTTTCTTGATCATCAGATCTCTATACAAAACTAGGAGATGAGTGGAATGCATCACGTAGGTTTTTGCGGCATGGAGTAGTATTCAGGATATTTTGATTGTGAAGAGTGAATTTGTTTTCAAACGCCGCTGCCTTCTTGTAGTTTTAAAAGACGTGGGTTGAGTCCAATTCTTTTATTTTATGTATCTCATTTTGTGGTTTATTTGAAAATTTTCTATCTTTAATTTGTCGTATATGTAATGCATTTGTACTTGAAGGAATGAAATTTGCTGTTGTCTGGTATCTGTTTGGTTTCAGATTATAGACCCACTAAATCGGAAAATGTTTCTCTAGCGAGTTTAGATGAGATTTAATATCGAAACCTTTTTATTTATTTGCATTCCTTTTACATAACAATAATACAGTTTTGGCACAATGTTACATATTGTATTAGTAATTAACAATAATACCTTTTACTACTTTTGTATAAACTTTCACCCTTATAATTTTCTCAGATTATTCAAATTTTTATTTTTCACCCAATATCTAATAACGTGTGTTTGTTTGAAAAAAAAAAATTGTGCTTTTGAGTTCGAATCGAAAAAAATTAGTTTGTGATAACAAAGTGATTTTATGAATTTTAATCTAAAACTTAATTTATTTGTGAAACAAGTTCTTATATTTTATTTATATAAGGGGTATTTGGATATGTAATAATATATAAGGGGTTTAATTAAAATGTTAGAAAAATATGAAGGTATTTTAATATTAGACAATTTATGAAGATGTTAAATTAAAAATGTTAAGAAAATATAGAACCATTTCATTTTGAAGCCTATATAAAGGCTTGATTATCTCATGTAAAGGGTTAGATTTTGATAAATGAAACTTGACCTAAGCTTGCATATTTGTTTCTTTATCCTTCCTCTTTTGAGATTGGAGTTAAGTGGCGGAGCAACCTTGGTCGTTGGTGAGTCTTTTAAGCCTTGCTTTGTGTCTTGGTCATACAACATTTCATAGCTCTTGTTTTCCTTGTTCTCACTTGGCGAAAATTGTCTAAGTAAAGCCACTAAGTTTAAACACTTCACTCACCTTAAATTAAACTAAACTTGTTTAAGAGCACATCAACAGCCCACAAGAGCCGACAACAACAAATATGTTTTGGAATGCTTTCCTCCTTCTTGAAAATCTTTGAACAAAACCATTACTGTCCCTCCGAAAGAGATTGTCAATTTGGTGCTAAGAGATATATGGACCGAATGTGGACAAACCTTGGTCTTGAAAAAATCACCTTCAATGGCCAAGGTATGTTCATACAAAAATTTAGAAATGGGGATGACCTATTGAAAATTGTTAAGGATGGCCCTTGGATTGGGGGAGGGCAACCTTTTTTTGTCTAAAAATGGTCTAGGAACCTAGTTAAGGAAACAGACAAAGTAAGAAAAAGTAGTGGTGTAGGTGAAATTATTTAGCATTCTTCTTGAGTATTGGAATCCTAAAGGATTAAGTTAGTTAGCTAGTGGCCTTGGGAGACCCTCTACCTTGACACGGTTTGGAGGAAGGATCCCAGTTAGAATTCACTAGAATTTGTGTGCAAATATGTGTAGATAATACTTTTCCAGACTTTATAGACCTTATGCTTCCTAATGGAGAATGTTTGTAACTTTGAGTGGAGTTTAGTTGGAGACCCATTAAGTGCTCTATTTGCAACTCTTATGGGCATGTCAAAGAAGAATGTAAAAGTAATATGGAAAGAAAGGAAAGTACTAATCTATAAACTGCCAAAAAGGCTCATGATAATGCAAAAAAGGAATTGATAAAGAAGGGAGAAAGAGGAAAAGGATTTAATGGAGAAGAGAATGCAAGATGATAATTGTGGCAAACAAATCACAAAGCCCAAAGGGGATAATGTTTAGGAAAAAAATGAGTTGCTCAACCGATTTGCATACCTAATAGAAGAAGTTACATTCAACAAAAAGGAAGGTAGAGTTGTGCCGACCTCTGAAGCTAAGACACTAGACTCTACATCTAAAGGGAAAGAAATTGCCACCTCCATTAACAACGAGGATAAAGAGGCTTCCTCAAAAGAGAATATTCCCACCACTATAAGGCAGAAATCTAAATCACAAGGCATTGGTTTTTTTTTTTTTTTCCTAAGCAAAAATGGATTAAAGAAACAACATAGGCCTAGAAAAGGAACCTAAGTTAAGACAACACAAAAGCAAACAAGGGTAACACCAAAAAGCTAAATAAAAAGAAACACACTTTTTGAGCTACTATCTAAGCTTTTCGAAAGATAGGGCTCAAGAGGGATAAGGGAACTGTAAACAATAAAAAATTATACACAAGGCATGGCTTTGGAAAACAAACTATACAACATATACAAAGTAAATAACAAATAGGAACAACATAAAAGATAAGAATAGATTGGAGTTTTCAAGAATTTACATTAAGATGGCCATTGATGAGTGTTTCCTAGACTACATAGACTTATCTTTGCTGAACAAAGAAAAAGTGGAACTACTTGTAGAGTACAATTAGAGACCTTTTAAATGCCAATTGTGTTCATGTTATGGGCATACTACAGAGGAATGTAAGAAGTCCCATTTTAACGCCAAAAAAGTGGAGCCTTTTAATGATAATCAAAGCCTTTCATGGACTAATAAAGGTGGAAAGTGAATTGCAAATAATGATAAAAGAATAATGGTTAAAAAGGATAAAGTGGTGGTGCCCAACCTGATAATGACAAAAAAAATGGTGAAGAACCTGGTTTTTACTGGTAATAAACAAGATCATATGGAAAATTCGCCCACTTTGGTGATTGCTAAGGGTTTTGAAGTGCTCTCAACAATGGATTAAAAGACAGAAGTGGGTGAATGTAGTAAGGTGATGGAAAAAAGAGGTAAAGTAAGGAGTGAAGAAACAGATAGAGGAAATAATGGTAAGTTAAGCTTAAAAGTGCAATCGAATGAGAAAGAATTGCTAAACCTAGAGGGGAAGAATACTAGTAAGGATGATGCTTGGGGTGAATGTGGGAAAAATAAATTTTTGGTTGTCCATTCAAAGGGATTCAATTTAAGTTTAGGGGAAGTGGTGGAAGATCTAGAGTCCTTAGCCTTGATTCCATTCGGCAACAAAATTAAAGTAGATGAGAAGGATCTTAAGAAAGCAAAAAGGGAAAGCTTGAGTAGAACTTAAAGGAGAAAACAAGCGATGAGGAATAGAAAGTTGGCGCGGTTGTTGACATTTATGAAACAAAAGTTAGAGATCATTGTATGAAGAAGGTTAGGGAAAATATCATTAGGGATTGGAGCTTTGTCAATAACAATGATTTAGACATGAAAGGTGGGATTTGGGTGGCTTGGAATCAAAATGAAGTTGATATGAATGTGATTAGTAGGAATTAAGAAATGATTCACTGTAAAGTGTTTCAAAAAAGGCCTATCCCTTACTGCTTTATCTCATTCATTTACGGCTTAAATCTTCCTTCAAATAGGAGAATGCTTTAGGATAACATAAGAAACATTATGGATGATGTTAAAGGTAACCCATGGAATCTTTTAAGAGATTTAAATTCGGTTAGAAGTCTTAATAAAAAGATTGGGGGAAACTCTAAATAGGAAAACCATCATAATGACTTTAACCTTTGTTGTCATGATGCAAAACTAGAGGACTTGAAGCATATGGGGTAAAAGTTTACTTGGAATAGCCAAAGTAAGAAGACAATAGAATTGCTTGCAAGCTTGATAGCACACTTATCAATAAGGTTTGGTTAGATGTTTTCCCCTGATCCTTTACAGTTTTTATGGCTAGAGGTCAATTAGATCATGCTTTTAATGTAGTCGACTGCATGAATTATAACTCTAGGAGAATAACCCTTTTTAAATTCTTTAATATTTGGGCTTCACACGAACAATTTATTCCTGTGATTAAGAAAGGTTAAAAGAAGGAGGATAGTGGTAACCCCATGTATAAATTAGTGTCTAAACTTAAAAGGGTTAAAAGAGCTCCTAAATAGCTTAATAAGAAGGAATTTTAATGTATCTTGGAGAGAGTTAAGATAGCTAGAAGTACACTTAAAGCTATCCAAATCTGACTTGACAAATCCCCCTTTGATAGGAGTTAATTTGTGAGAAGAAGTTAATGAAAAGAAACCTTAGAATGCTTAGTTAGATTAAGGAATCCTTGATAGATAAAAATCTAGAGTCTAATGGCTTAAAGATGGTGATCAAAATACTAGGTACTTTTTCAATTGTGTTAAAAGTAAGAATAGTAAAAAAGTTATTAATGAAGTGATGCTTGAGGATGGCAAGCTCATTGAAGATAAGGATATGGTTATGGAAGAGTTCTTAAACCATTTTAAACAAGTTCTTACCCTTTGAATAAACTCTACAACTTGGAAGGTTTGGTGGATTTGATAAATAAGAAAATTGATAAAGATGTTGCCTTTGACATAGTGAGAGAACTTTTGGATGAAAAAAATCACACAAGTTATCTTTGCTATGGATAATGATAAGGCTTCTAATCCAAATGTGTTTAATGCTTACTTCTTCAAGAAAGCTTGCAAGCTGGTAGGCAAAAATGTGATTAAAGCCATCAAGTTCTTTTTTGCCATGGGATCTTTACTTAGGATGGTAAATTGTACTATTATTGCTTTTATTCTAAAGTGTTTTAACCCTTTTGTTGCAAGGATTACAAGCTTATTCGATGTTGTAATCTCATTTACAAATGTATCACAAAGATTCATGCAAACAAACTCAAGCTAATTTTTCCGTCACTCATTGATAAAGCCCAATCAACCTTTTCCCAAGGTAAAAAGATAGGTGATAACATTCTTCTGTGCCAAAAGTTGATGTATGGTTTCCACAAAGATATCTTATCTTTTAAGAGGTGCGCTATCAAGGTTGATTTGAAGAAGGCCTTTGATTCTTTGGATCGGAATTTCATCATAGAGGTGTTTAAGGCTATTGACATTCACCCAAAGTTTGTGAACTAGATTAAGACTTGTATTACCTTGCCCTCTTTTAGGGTTGGATTCGAACCGAGCCAAGCTCGGCTCGCAACCAGCTCAGGCTCGGCTCGGTTTATTTATGGCCGACTTGAGTTCGGCTCGAGCTCGACTTGAGCTGAACTAGGCTCGACTCGAGTTCAGCTTGGCTCGTTTACGGCTCGGCTCGACTCATTTTTTATATCAAAACGATATCGTTTTGTATATATATATGGATCAAAACGACGTCGTTTTGTATAAAAAATTTAAAAAAAAATCTACCAAGCCAACCTGAGCCAGCTCGAGCTCGATCGAGCCGAGCAGAGCCCGACTCGTTTTAGGCTCGAACTGAGCCGAGTCGAGCTCGAGCTCGAGTTGGCTCGACTCGAGTCCAGTCCTAGCCTCTTTTTCTTTGAGTTTCAATGAAAAGTTGAAAGGCTTCTTTAAAAGCATGAGAGGCTCGAGGCAAAGGGATCCAATTTGGCTTTACCTATTTGTCATTGCAATAAAGATTCTTTCCTAACTTCTGAATAAGAAAAGGGAAAACAAAGAGATTAACTACCGTTAGAGATGCAAGGCTAATGTTACTACTTATATTTGACTTGCCAATGACTTGCTTATTTTTTGTAGGGTAAATGACCTTTCCATAAAAGCCATTGGCAAAGCTTTAGAGGAGTACCAAAGTTGGTCTAGGTTGGAAAAAGACCAATTTATGAGTATGCTTAATTATGTTGAAGGAAAGTTGTCGTTCAAGTACTTAAGTGTTCCTATGGTTGCATCCAAGTTAACCTACGAGGATTGCAAAAGCTGGATCGACAAAATCATGGGGAGAATCTCGTCGTGGAAAAGTGAGTTCTTGTATGGGAGGAGAATTCAACTAACCAAGTCCATCTTGTTTAGTGTTCAAGTATATTAGTCTATGCTCTTCATCCTTCCTTCTAAAAAGCACAAGAAGATTGGTGCATTGTTGAGGAAGTTCCTTTGGGTTAGGGTTAATTTAGACAAGTGCAAAACAAAAATCTCATAGGATGAAGTTTGTGCTCCTAAGAGTGAAAGGGAGTTTGACATCATGAGAAGCGTGAAGTGGAACAAAGTTGTAATTACTCAACATTTATAGAATATGATTGATCCAAGAATAGATTCCTTTCAGGTGGATGGATCAGAACCAATTGCCTTTGGTATAAGAATATTTGGAGGTTAAGCCTTCAAATTCTTGCCTTTAGTCTTGGTTCTAAGTTGGAGATGGGAGGGGTATTATTTTTTGGCCTGATAGTTGGCTTTCGTATGGCTTTAGTATAAAAAATTATGGTTGTTGGGTCATTTATGATGCGAGCCTTAATAATAATATTAGGGTGTGTGACATTATTAAATATGGTAAATGGTCTTAGTTGACTGCAAACTCGCTAAATTTGCTTGAGCTTAAACAAACCATTAAAATGGTTCATCTTGGTAATAACAAGAATAAGATTTTATGGGGTCCAAATAGTGCTAACTCTTTTTCTACTGAAGCGTTGTGGGACTCATTTAAAACTAGAAGGGAGAAGGTGGCTTGGCATGGCTTGGTTTGGTTCAAAAAGCATGTTTTGAGGTATGCATTTACTCTTTGGTTAGCAATTAAAGATAAACTTACAACTAGAGACAAGCTTGTTAAGTGAGGGATTGCAAATTTTGCCACTTACCTGTTATGCTTAATCGAAGATGAATTTATTGATCACTTATTCTTCCATTGTGAATCTGGGAAGCGAGTTTGGAATTCTATTTTAGGCAGTTGCAATTTGGGCTATAGGTGTAGACCTTAGGGCGATTATATAGAGATATTAGCAAAGCTTGGAGAGGTGGGCACCTTAAGTATAGATTGGCCAAGTTATGTCTTTTTGCAACAACTTACATGTTTTGGAGAGAGAGAAATGAAAGGATCTTCACCATGACTCAATCAAGTTTTGGTGGAGACGGTAGCTTGGAAAGTGTCCTTCTTGCTAAGAAGTAGGGGTTGCTAAGTACTATTTTCAAATCCTTTCCTATAGACAATGAGTGAACTTTTATTTTTTGGAGTGGTTGGCTATCTTCTTGAGGTTTATTTTGGTTCTCCATTAGATAGGTTCTCAAGAGAAAGCTCATTTAGTATGCTATTTGACTTTGTGTTATGTGTTAGTGTTGTTGTTGCGTCGTCACCTAGAGGAGTGTCTCATGGGAGTGGCCTTTATTGTGGTATTCTTGAGTGGTTTTATTGTTTCTGCCCTCACCTAGGGAGGCCTCCTATAGGAGAGGTTTGTAGTGTTCTTGTTTTCTTGCTTGTTGCCTTAACAAGCATCTTTTGTCTTTTTGGGTTATTTATTTTATTTACCAAAATAATGGGCCTAATGGGAGGCCAACCGAACGATCCTTCTATGCATACTGACTAGTATTTGGCTCAAAAAAATGCATTTCAACAACTCAGTTGGGAAAAATTTTGTAGTAGGATGCCAAAGGTTTGCACAGTGCAACTTTTTTTTATTTGCACAAAAACCAGTCCCCAATATCTTCAAAATAAACTTCACTTGGTTTTGAACTATATTTTTACAAACATAATCAGAAGAGAAGCTTGCATTCACTATAATCTTCACTATAATATCTGTGATAGAGAGCAAAACTAAGTAGATCTTTGTAAAACTAGAGCAATCTGTAGGGGCTGGACAACTAGAATATTGTATTAACTTACCTAATTGAATCGTGACTCTGGGTAACTAAAGAGCTATTGGTTGGAGGCAAGGCTAGGCGTTGAGAAGGTTACATTTCCTAGAAAAATTTTTAAATAGCTCTAGGGAAAAATACAAGCAGGAAGGTCTTCTACTGAGACCTTTATAATTCTAAAGCAGAACTGCATAAACAAAGGATCATAGCGTCTGTCGAATCCTAAATATAGAAGGACTAAATGAATCTACAATAATTTGAAAGAGAACTGTACTGGGTGCCAACTCCAGGGTATCATCTGTAGACTGTCCTAGAAGGTGGCAGAGAATCTGGGTTTTTTCTGAGGCAAAAAATAGACTGTCTAAACTTGGAAAACTTATCACTAGCTGCATCTGAAGAGAATTTTAATCAATAGTAGACTCCATCTTCAGAATAGAAATTTGGATGAGCATCTCATATCACTGGACTGAATGAGCTTCCTTGTTTGAGGAGGCAATAATCCATTGAGATTAAACAAGCCCAAAATTTCGGTAAGTTGATATCTACAAGTCAAACTAGAAGTTTCAGATTTTTTGGGGGGAGCTTACAAAACAAAACACTTGTTAAAGAAAACATGGAATGTCTCATTGATTCCTTACTATGACAAAGCACACACATGGCATCCAAAATAACGCCAATTCTCAATAGCTTATCCCTAGTTTTTAATCACTTTTTTAAAGTAGGCCAAAGAATGATGACATGCCAAGGTATAAGGTTTTTATGCCACACTATATGAGCCTACTTAACCTCGTTTTTTTTGTCTCTTATCTTATTCCAAGTGGATTTTATAGAGATTATTCCCATGGGGTTGGGAAGTTATTTTATTATATCATCACCTTCATTTGGGTTATTAACTATCAAAGCTTTAATATCTTATAAATCTAGGGAATTTGCCAAGGCCACCTCTATTTCCTATCTTCAACAATTTCCTTCACTTTAGCATTTCTATTAATCATTGAATCATAAATGATTCTCTCTCAAAATCTGTCTTTAAGGGGGCCCATTGAGTGCCAATTATCCGTCCATAAGAATGTGTGCTCATTATTACTAATAATGTGCTTAACATTTTCTTTTATAACCTCTCTTACCTTTATAAGTTTTTTCCACCACCATGGGCTATCACTAGAAGGCTTGGCCTCCCAAATACTTTTTCCTCAAAGTCTATTCAATCCACTTGACCCAAATTGAGGGATTTTTCGGTTGGATGATAACCCATAAGTGTTTAGCCATGGCTACTTTATTCCAATCTTTACTTCTCATAAAGCCTAAAGCACCCTTATTCATAGGCACTCAAATTTCTTCCTATCCTATGTAATTTTAGCTTTGTATTGATTAAGGTCTACTCTACTCTAGAAAAAAGCTCTAAGCTTGCTATCAATTTTCCTAAAGATTTTGGTAGGGAGGAAAAAATGTGAGGACCAGTAGATTTGCACACTAAATAAGATTGCCTTGATAAGTTCCATTCTACTCACATAGAAAAGAGCTTTGCATTTCCAAGATATAATCCTAGAGAGGATTTTATCAATCAATGGTTGACAATCCTTCTTTGAAAACTTGGAAATCACCATGGGAACCTCAGATACCTAAAAGGAATAGATCTTTCCTCAATGACAAGGGTATTTTTTAACTTATTTTTCTCTAGTTAAGTCACCCATGAGAAATAGGCGTTGCTCTTTGTGTTGTTTAACCTAGGCTTAGACCATCTCTCAAATATGAGTAAGGACTCTTTAACGAGTTGAACCGACTTTTCCTTAACCTTGAAAAAGACGAAGAGATCATTGACAATGAATTAGTGGGTGATTTTACTCTCCTTGCATTTTCATTGGTACTAAAACTCTTTCATGGACATGTTTTCAAGAATTCTAAAAAGGACCTCCATCACAATCACAAAAAGGTAGAGGAAATAAGACCCTTTATCTAAGCCCCCTAATGCTATTAAAAATCCTTCAAGCTCTCCACTAATGCTTACCAAGAAAGAAGGGGTAGTAATATATTCCTTCACCTATTTAATAAACAAGAGAGAGATACCAATCTTCTTGAGAATTGTAACAATGAATCTCCAATTCACCGTGCCATAAGCTTTCATAAGGTCTATTTTTACAACACATTTCTTCAAATTTTTCACATCCTTGTGGTAATTATGTGTAAGCTCATTGCATGGAAGAATGTTATTACCAATTATCCTTTCCCCGACAAAAGCCCTTTGGGTTTTTTTGACAAAGAATAAGAGAATGTTTTCTAGTTTATTGGCCATGATCTTTGTAATGCATTTGTAGATGGTATTACAAGAAAAGATTAGTCTAAAGTCTTTGGCACCTGAATGTTTATCATATTTCGACACAAAAGCAATTATAGTGCTATTAACCTCTTGAAGAAGAGAACTGGTTAAGAAAAAGAATTTGATGGCATCAATTACATCCTTTTGTTAGGGTAGGTGCCCTAAAGCCAATCAAATTTGACATTTGTGGATATAATTTTATATTAATAATTAATAAAAAGGATTTCTTGTTATTCAATTCATATGTTGACTATTTATATGATCATAAGAATAACATGCCCTTGGAATGGTAAAACTATGATAAGAGGATTAGATGACTAATTGTGAGAATCTTATATACACATTTAGTGGCCATTATAGAAACATTTATAATTCTGATATTACAATGAATAAGAGCACATGCAATGATGATAAAATTATCAATGTCGAGTGACCTACCAAAAGTGGCAATAGTTCTTATGTGTCAAAGCTATTATAGATAGCTTGGTACAACACATAGGTGCATGTTATAGACGTGTTCATCAGATATACCTGACCAGAAGATATCCATAAATGATTGCTCTAGTGTCTATAGAATAAATTTTCTAAACACCATAGATACATGTGATCCTTTAACTTAAGGTCACTAGACTATCTTGTGTAAAAATCAGTATAGTTTGACGTTATCTAACATGTCACCATAATTGGGGTAACTATAAAGGTAATAATCAACCTACCAATGACATTATAGGGATATACATTACTTTCTATTATGCATATTCTAAGTAGAACACCATCCAAAATTATCCATAAGACATTATATAAAATGTGGTCTGACAAACCTCCCAGTATTAATTATCCTAAAGTTTGAGGATATCCAACTTATGTTAAATTAAATAAAATTGATAAGTTAGATTCTAAATTTGAAAAATGTCAATTTATAAGATATCCTAAAGATTATTTGGGATATTATTTCTATTTCCCAACTAATTAAAGAATTTCAATCAATAGATATGCATATTTCTTGGAGAAAAAACTTTTTACAAGAAAAAAGTTTTTGCAAGAAAAAAATATGAGAAGAAGAATAGAGCTTAAAGAAGAGTTTGAAAAGCTTAGATTGAATGGTTTGAGCTAGGAAAGTCTTTTTAGCATACCTCAACCTAGGATGTACCAATTCTAGTTTGAAAATCTTTTAAAGTATCAAGACATTCAAATAGATATGGATTTCTTTATGAGTAGGATTTTGAATCTTTTTTAGTAAGCATAATAGATCATGGTGATGATCCTAGAAGTTATAAGGAAGCTATACTAGATACTGATACAAGTAGATGGCTAGAAGCTATAAATTTTGAAATAAAATCTATGCATGTCAATCAAGTATGGATACTTGTTGATCCACTGGAAGGAATTGTTTCTATAGGTTATAAGTAGGTCTTCCACAAAAAGATTGATAAGGATGAAAAGGTAGAAAAACCTACAAAGCTTAGCTAGCAGTAAAAGATTATAATCAGAGGCAAAGGTTGAATTATAAGGAAACCTTTTCGCCCGTAGTTATGATTAAATCAATTCATATAATGCTAGCCATTGTTGCATACCTTAATTATGAGATGTAGCATATAGATGTCAAGACAACGTTCCTCAATAGATTCATTAAGAAAAAACATTTATATGAAACAACCTATAAGTTTTGTATCCTCTATTGAAAGATATAAGGTATGCAAGTTACATCGATTCATTTATGGATTAAAGTAAGCTTCAAGAAACTAGAACAAATAATTTGATGAAACAATCAAATCATTTTGTTTTATGAAGAATCTAAATAAACCCTATGCCTACAGATGGATTGAGGATCATGTAATTACATTACTCATATTATTTGTAGATGACATACTATTGATGGGCAATATTATTGGCATGATGAATGAAGTCAAGATTTGGTTATCCTAAATCTTTTCAATGAAAGATTTGGAAGCTGCTACATATGTCCTTGAATTTTGTATCTATAAAGATAAAATCAAAAGGATAATTGTATCATCCTAGAAGTTGTACATTGAAAATTTGTTAAAGAGGTTTAGCTTGGAAAACTCAAAAAAGTACTTTTGCCTTTCATTTATAATCTGCATCTTTCTAAAGATATAGGCCCAAATACCAATAAAGAGTGACAACAGATGTGTAATGTGTCTTGTGCTTTGGCTGTAAGCTAACTTATGTATGCAATACTATGTACAAGACTTGATATCCTATGTCATAAGTGTTACGAGTAGTAGGCCAATCTAGGGAAAAAAACATTGGTTGATTGTAAAATTAATCTTTAAGTACTTGAGAAGTGTTGGCGATCTAATTCTAAGTTAGGGATGTTGTAACACCTATAGGTATGTCTATGGGTACTTTGGTCTTTCACCTTCTTGTTTATGTATTTAATATATATCTATGTGATTTTTGGGATGCATAATTGTATGGATAGGCCACACCCCTATGTATGTGGTGGCAAGGGCAAAAATGGTATTTTTTTGTGTGATTTGTGAAATTTAGCTAAGTCTAGGAGGTACACACACTTGTGTATATTGGTATACATGCTTATACAAATTTAGTGCGTTTGAATTTTTAGATGAGGAGTAATTTCATGATGATCTTAAAAACTGCCATTATTCAGTAACAGAACACGTGCCTATGCATAAATAGTTCACATCTATGTGTCATTAAATTTTGTGAAAATAAAATGAAACCAGATGCATTTTGGCTTATCTTTCACCTATTTCCAAAAAAATTAAAAAAAGTAAGAGAAAGAGCCAAGAAAGGATTTGGCCAAAGGGAAACCATTTAAGGTGTGTTAGAAGAAGTTCTTGCCATCTGAAGACCTTCGCACTATCAAAAGAGAGGTGGGTAACTTTTTCTCCTTGATTGATATTAAGTTGCTATTGTTTTGGGTATTTTTGATGAATTTGTATGTAAAGGAATACTACACGTGTGCTATGGACTTATGGAATCGATTCTTAGTTGTTTGAATCATATGATGATGATTTTCGTATGATTTTGCATCCATGGTTATGTAAGTTCTAGTTAATGATAATATTCATTAGAATGTTATTTGATAGTATGTTTATTAGCCCAAAAATTTTATGATCACTAGAGATGTTTGGATATGATTTTATGATCATGAAATGATTTAGAGCTAAGTTAATTGGTGTGTGCCATGGTTAGGTATTGTTTTAAATATTTGATGTATGTAATCAATCTTGGAATGTTGAATCACTCTAGAAATGTTTAGAGACAAGTTTGGGATGATTTTACTTTTAGGTAATTGCATGTGTTGGCTAGAAAAGGAAGAGAAATGCAATTCGTAATTTTACTCAATTATGTTACACATCTGTGTGCCTCTTGACACATAGTGTTGTACTTTTGGGGGAAATTATCCCTATGTATTTTTAAGATCATGAGTGTGTTAAATTGGGGATTGATACATGCCCATGTGGTATGAGACACAAGGTTATATATCTTACCCTATTTTGCATGCTTGTGTATGATTCATGCATGATCATGTATCAGGAGAAAGTACACCCTTGTGCATGATAGGTACACCCCGTGTACAATTAAAGAAAATCAAAGAAAGGGTTTGAAAGGTTAGTATTGACTATAGATAGTCAAAGTAATAACTATTTTATCCTATAAGGAATGAATGTGAAGAAAATAAATGATAATTCCCTAATGAACGTAGTTTGTGATGAAAACCATTATGGGGTGCTTGACTATATGGACAACGATACGGATCTTGACTAGAGCGATTTTGAGTTGAACACACTAGCGATACATCATATCTTACCACCAAATTACGTGCAGTATGTGTACTACTAAACTTAGTATAATTTGGATTTGTTACTGAGTTATGTGTAATGTGACTTGTTACCAAGATATATGTAATGTGACATATCACCAAGTTTTGTGTAGTGTGGTAGTGCCACTGAGCTGTGCACAGTGTGATAGTGAAAATAATATGTTTAGTTTGTATGATTGTCTATATGACCTCAACCTTAAATTCGACTGACACGTGCATAAGTTACACTGTATAGCTAACATCGAGGATGTCATTTTTACATCATTGGATATGCATCATTGAGGATGACTCTAATGGTGAAATTAGGCATAGGGTGCTCGTTACTTGGATAAGAATTTGGGATGTTGGGGAAGCATCCAAAATACTACAACATAAATAAATATAAGACACTTAGGAAATATTACATGATATTATGCTATAGGCTTACTTATTTACTGAGTGTGTTTCACTTAGTATATTCCCTTGTGTTTTTTATAAGTTGTTGATGTGTTTATTGGAATGATCTGACAGAAAAAAATCCATATGGATTGTTGCTCTAATGTCTATAGAATAAATATTTTGAACATCACAAATGCATGTGATCCTTTGACTTAAGGTTACTACACCATCTTGTCTAAAGATTGACATGTTTTGATGCTATTTAATATGTCATCGTAATTAAGGTAACTATAAAGGTTGTAATAAGTCATATCGTGAGATACATAGAAACTGTGATTTATCGTTAAAGGATTCGTCACTCTTGAGTATAAGAGAAGATATCTCACAAGAGAATACTGAATGACATTTATGACAACTTAAATCTATAGCCACAGTGGGATAAGGTTTTAACCTAATCTGTGTTAGTTATTGATGTCTATCAATTCATATTGAGGAACTACTGAGATAAACATTTTTCTTTGTCTCAACCTCGAGAGATATTACTTGACAAAAGGATTGAATTGCATATAACTACGATGTTGTAAAAGCTTAAAAGATGTCTACTGAAACTCCATCATTTAAATGGGCATAATACGTTGTAAAAGGCTAGTCTTGGTATATGTTTGAATTCAATCTGAATCTAGACACTATATATCTGAATTCAGTCTGAATTTAGACACTATTGATTTAATAGAGAGCTTATGAGTCATACACACATAAAGGTTTAAACTTAAAGACAAAGATTATTTAGTAATAATCCTGGTGGCTAGAGAGAGAGAAATCATTGAGAAACTGGGTTTGCCTATTTCAATTGAAGAACCTAGTTGATTATGTTTTGACCAAGGTATACTTAGTGTCTATGGTGCTGGCTGGCACCATAAAAATAAAAAGCATGGTAAGGTTGGATAAAAGATTGTCCAACCGTGTAAGATTTGAAAAACATGTCGGGTGGCACATTTGTGTTACCACCCATACACGTATATGTTGAAAGTGTCAGGCTTGGTTGAAATTCTTGCCATACTTAGACACTTATACATATATAAAGGTGCATTAAAATAAACAATAAATGTATAATTAAAAAGGCAAAAAACCATAGTCGTTTTTTTTTTGTTTTTTCTCTCTTTCTTCTGTGAACACATTAGTCCATTAGAAAAGTCATAACAACCTCTTCACTTAGATTGCCTTTCTTGTGATTGTGCTTTGTATAGATACCAAAGCGCCACCTCTCAAGGGTTGGATAATATTCAATCTCAAGCCACAAGAAGATTTAGAGGAGCCATCAATATAGGTATAAATTCTAAAACACCCTATGAGTGTTTTGCATATTTATGAATATATGTTCTAAAATAGGTATCTTGGTTAAGGTTTTAGGATTGTTTGATTTGAAAATTTTTAAATTTTGTTATGCTCCTAGTTATTGATGCCTTGAAAGCCCTATAATACTTTTTTTTTTTTTGGCTAATTAAGTATGTATTAAAATCAAAGCAAAATCGAAGCCAAATGGCACTGAATGAAACAACCTAAGCTCTATAGCCTAGAGACCAACCACAAAAAAGAAAGCAACAACCTAACCCTAGGATAATTTTCTAGGTTACAAAAAACCAAAGCAAAGGACAAAGACCTTCCTTTCTTCCATCATATCATGTTTATTAATATGATAGGAATTGAGAAGAAGGGTAAGCTATAAAAAAGAATCAACAAATCATATATAAATAAACCTAAATACTCTTTTTTTTTCTATCCCTTTTTCTCTAAATTTGTTGTCTTTGTCCATGGTCTTTCTTTATTCATTCTCCTTTTAGTTCTGATCATTTATCTCCAATCTTGTTGGTTACTTTTCTAATATCAGTGTTCTGACTGATGGGCCTATTAGCCATCGATGTCAAAAGTTTCCCATACTTCTTTCTCTATCCCAGTTTGCATGTATGCAAATTTAACATCACTCAAAGTAGCTAGTCAACCTGCATATTTCCTTCATTATTGGCTATAGATTTCCAATTATGTCATCATTCCCTATTTCAGCTAAACCTTCTAGCTCTTCTTCTAAAATTATTGTAGTTGCTCATTCTAGTAAACCAGTTGTTGTTCTTGTACCTAATGAGCTTCTTGAAGGTCTTAATACTGTTTGAAAGTCCTTATTCTCTCTGAAAAAGTCAAACTCTTCTCTTAAATACTGTGAGTCAAATTAGAAGGATAAGAAGGGTATAATTTATGTCTCTTTTAGGTGTTAAGTAGCTAATCTTGGTGTTGAAAAATAGAAACATTGTGATGTTGGCTTCTTTTTTGGAAGGAGACTTTCATATGGCCTAGAAAATATCATTTCATTGAGGCAAAAAATTTTCATATTATGATTCTAGGGCTAGGATGACATTACCAAGGTTGTGGAGGAAGACCTTTGGACCATTAAAGGGCAACCTTTCTTGGTGAGGAAGTGGACGAAAAACTTGCCCATGAAGTTGGATGATGTTAAAAAGGTTGTTATGTTGACAAAATTCTTTGGCATGCCTTTTGAACTTTAGACAATGAAAAGGTTGAGCTATATGGCTAGTGTGATTAGGAAGCCTCTCTATATAGATTTTATCATGAAAAGAGGAGAACAGTTAGACTGTGCTATAGTTTTTGTTGAAATCCTATTTCACTCTAAATTTTTAAAAACCATCTCTTTGAACCTCTTGGATGGTGAGAAGATTATGGTTGGCGTAAAATTTAGTTGGAAACTGATTAAATGCAAATGTTACAATAACTTTGGCCATAGAATTTTGAGTGCAATATTATTAAGAAGAAGTTGGCTTATCCCAAAATCTTTAATCATAAACCTGTTGTTGCCTCTACTAATAAGGTTAGGAAGAATTATTTTAGAGGCTAATTAATTTTGGATATGGAGATCAAAAGGTAGGGAACTAAACCTTCAGGGAATTAACAAAAGTAAATAGGTTGATGTGCGTGAGGACAATAGCAATAGGTTTGAAGTGCAAAATTTTGATGAAAAAATCTAAAAGAGAGCATTATAACTTCAAGTCATTGAGTTATGGAAGTGAAACAAAGTAAGGTGGTGCCTTTGAAAACCAAGGGCAAGAAAAAGACTAATTTGGTGATTAAAGCTAATAGGATGGTAAAAGGTTTTCGAGGAAAACAAATTCTCAGCTTGTATTGAACCCTCTAATGGTGACATAGACCTCGAGTAAGGTAAGTCTTCTATAATTGCTTCTTTTGGTGGTAAACTTAAAGTAGATGAAATGGATTTGAGGAAAGAGATAATGAATTCTTTCAGTAAACACCAAAGAAAGAAATTGGCTAAGCTCAAGAATATTAACTCCCTCACTTAACCTTCTCAATGACTACCTTTGTTAGTTGTAACATATGAGGTCTTAATTCCCCCTTAAAACAAAAGGAGATTAAGAGATTCTTAGTTTGTTATAAAGTAGCCTTTATGGCTATACTTGAAATAAGGGTAAGAAAGAATAATGTCAATTTTGTGAGCCATTGTGTTTAAAGAGATTAAAAGAATGTTAACAACCTTGATCATGCCTTCAATGGTAGGATACGATAGAGCTTTAGGTCAGTGAAAGTCTTAGTGAATTTGCAAGGATTTAAGGTCGATAACTTGTCATAACATGATCTATAAGTGCATTACCAAAATCATTGCTAATAGACTCAAAAGCATTCTACCATGGTTTATCAACAAAGCTTAAAGTGTTTTTATGGGTGGTAAAAACATTTGTGAAAACATCCTCCTTTGCCAAGAGATTATAAATAGATACCATAAGGACACAAAGGAAAAGAGATGTACTATAAAAGTGGACCTCATAAAGGTCTATGACTCTTTAAATTAGGATTCTATTGGAGAGGTTTTCTCTATCATTGGCATTCTCTCTCGGTGCATTGATTGGATTATGAATTGTTTCACAAACCTCTCTTTCTTGGTGTGCTTAAATGGTGAGCTTGTGGGTTTCTTTAATGGCTTAAGGGTTTTTAAACAAGGAGATCTTATCTTTTTATTTCTCTTTGTCATGGCTATGAAAGTCTTCTCTTACATGCTTGAGGAATTGAAATTCAACCCCAACTTTGGTCACCATTAGAGATACAAAAAGAATAACGTTACTTACTTTTGTTTTGTAGATGGCTTTATATTGTTTTATAGGGTAGACATAGACTTTATCTCTCTTATGAAGGATGTATTGAACTGCTTCCAAGATTGGTCCAACCTTAAAATAAACCTTACCAAGAGTAACCTTTTCCTCTTGGGTATGTCAAATGAATAGAAAATTCTACTTTAGAAGTGTATCAACATTGAGATTGGCCAACTTCTATCCAAGTACTTAGGGGTTCTTATCAATATGGGTAAGCTTAAGCTCACGAATTGCAAGCCTGTCTTTGATAAAATCTTGGGTAGAATCTCTTCTTAAAGAAACAAATTCCTCACCAATACTGGTAGTCTTATCTTTATAAAGTTCATTCTCCTTAGTATCCAAGTTTATTGGTCTTCATTATTTATCCTTCCAACTTGCAATCATAAAGAGATTAATAGAATCTTTAGAGTTTTCCTTTGGAGTAGGGTGGATTTGAACTTTAGGAAGGTTAAGATGGCTTAGGATGAAGTTTGTATTCTTAAAAAAGAAGATGGTTTGGGCATAATGAAAATTAAGACTTGGAACAAGATTGTCATGGCTAAGCACATTTAGAAAATCTTTAATCATAATAATAGCTCCGTAAGGATTGATTAGATTAAGGCCTACAGGCTTAGAGGAAGAAGCTTTTAAGATGTTGGTTCTAATACTAATTGCTCTTGGACGTGGGGAAGATCATAAAGCTAAGGAAGGCCATGAAACCTCTTATTAAGAAAATTGTTGGGAATAGAAACAACACCTTTGTTTGACATGATAATTGGCACATTCTCGACCCCTTAAAAGATAAATATGGTTCTAGAGTTATCTATGATTCGAGTTTTCCAAATGATGCTCTTTTTAAGGAAATTATTCATAAAGGTTCTTAGAGATAGTCGACTACAAATTCAGTTCATCTTTTAGAGATTAAAAATGCTATCATGCCTAATAGTGGTTGTTAAATCCTAATGATTCATTCTTTACCAAATCAGCTTTGGAGGTTATGAGGGAAATATAGGAAAAGGTTCCTTGGTTCAACCTAATTTGGTTCAAAAGGTAATTCCTAAGACATTTTTCCGCCTCGTGGCTAACTATCAAAGGAAAACTTATGACAAGAGATAAACTTCTTAGGCTTAGAATCATCTTTCATCAAACTTGTGTGTTTTATGACCAAGGTTTGTAGGATATGGATCATCTTTTCTTTAAGTGTATGTTTAGCCTTTATATTTGGAGAGAACTTTTTCGCCTTTGTTCGCAGATTCATATAGCTCAACCTAGGAATGCCTTTATTGAGGACAAGGCTAAACTATGGAACAAGGATAATTTGAAAATTGTGTTTAGCAAACTCTCATTAAGTGTCTTAGTGTACCACATTTAGAAGGTTAGAAACAACATTTGCTTTGGGAGAGAACAAATTTCTAAGGAAGTCACACTTTCCACCATTAAATCTTATGTCAAGGAATGTGCAGGTCTCTTGAAGAACCTTTAGACTTCTAATGAGAACTTATCTCTTGCTCATAATTGGGACCTTCTAAATAGCATCTTCTTATATTCCTCGTCTTGTAGTCTTTTGGTTCTTTGTTGTTTTGGTTTATGTTTGTTGCTTTGGTCTTTGTTGTTTATCGTGGTTTATTTGGCCTTTGTTATGACTTGGCTTTCTCATTGGTAATGGGTTAGCACAACTCGAGGGTTTGGCCGGTGGTGTGCTTTTTTTATAGCTTTGCTTCTGGTTAGTACAATTTAATTACCAAAAAAAAAAACAACATATGTCAAGAAAAAGAAAATGAATAAAAGGAATATCATAAAGCTTATAAAGGATTATGTATGGGAAATGTGTGCTTTTCTCAACAAGTTCACCAATTCAGGGGAAAATGCAAGGCTTATAGAAATTTTAGGTTTACCAAGGATCATTCTTAGATAGTTAGGTTCTTGTGCTTTTGTTATTGCTATTGTTGTTATTCTTATAAGTTGGCTTTGTGATTGTGTTTTGTGTTATTTTGCTTTGTTGTTGAGTTGTGGAAATTTAGGTTTTGTTTCCTTAACCGTGGGAGTTTTTGTCCCGTTGTAAGGCTTTCTCTCCTTAACCAGGGGGCATGTCCTATGGTAAAGCTCTTTTTGGTTGGTTAATATATTTTAATTACTAAAAAAAATAGGAATCAACAAATTAAAAGTAAGCCAAATCCAATTTACATATAAATACATCTCATGCTAATTAACACAGACATCAAAGAAAATAGCCAAAGCAATAGAAACAAATAGATTAGCATAACATCTCGTAATACTCATGTACAAACTAAAGAGAACTTAAAAGACAACTATGAAGTGCAAGCTTACAAATAGGCAAGAGAACACCAACAAAAATAAAGCACCAAAAAAATCAATGAAGACAATTATAATAAGAAGCTTTAATCTAATAGAGGAGCAATGCATAAGAAAACTAAGCATCACAGGTTCGTCAAGTTAGTCTTCATAAATGGCAATATCACTACAATTGCTAAAGGAATAAATATGCCAAGAAAGCCAAAAATAGTCTTTGCATGCTATCGTAACTCCAAGAAAGATGTTGGATGATATCTTAAGAAGGAGAAGAAAGGAGATGCAACTTGGCAGCTCTACAAAACAACAAAAAGGTTAGCAAAACACCTCTTTAACCAGTAGCAATGAAATTGGAAATAAAACCATATCAGAAAGGAAAAAAGCAACCTCATCCAACCATTAGGAACTTTTGAAGATACATCTAGGAAGGTCTTATTTCTGAACAACCTTAACATTTCCTTTAAAGCTTGTAAAACCTAAGAAATCTGCTCCCTTGTGATAACAAGTTTTGAGCACTCTACTTACTACCATCTTTTTTAAAAGCAAAGAATTAGCAAAACATCAGTTGTTATGCTCCTTCTAGATAACATAAGCCATGACAACAAGACTCATTTGAAGCATAATATTCTTTACATTATTTCTTTTCCACTCTACCGTAATTTTGTTTACATAATCCATCCAAGGCTGAGGTCTAGAGAAGTTACCTTCATTTCTCAATATCTTTTTGCTAAATATGAAGGTTATATTGGCACTGAAAAAAGAGGTGGTTATGGTCTTCATTCATAATATTACATAGCACACAATAGGTTATGTGTGTATGAAATACACAAATAAAATTATAATAGTATGTTTTTAAAGTGAGTTTTGGTCCATTTGGTCAAATTCTTTAAGTTTTATTTAATTTTCATGGTTTGATCTTATTTTGCACTTTAAATTATATTTTTAGATGTTGTAGAGACATTTAAGCAACTTTGAAGCGAAAATGGAAGCTTAAAGAAGTAAATAAGAAGATTTCATAATAGGAGGCAGAAGACAATTATGGGTAGTCTTACGACCATAATTGGTGCCTATAATTACTAGGTATATATAATATTTTTTAAAAATAGAGTTAAATGGCAAGTATAAGAAGAAAGTTACATCTTCTTGACTTTTCTATCATAAAATACAGTAACCTAAAGGATTTTTAGAGAGAGAAAGCTTCAAGAAACAAATAGAAGAGTGAAAATCTAAGATTAAAGATAGAAGACCCAAGAGAACCAAGATTGGAAAACTTGAGAGTTTTTCTTATCTCTCTTATTATCTTCTTTACTGATTTAAAATGTCTTCTTTTTAATTTTATCTTGTAGTTTGATTTATAGTCATGAATAACTAACTTCCTTTGCTAGGGTTTATGATGAATCTATAAGTTCTCAAAGATTATGTAATGGGTTTTGATTTTTAATTAATGATGATGAATGTTTGATTTAGTAATTATGATTTCAATTTCTTGCTTGGTGTTAGGGCCTAATACCGTGCATGTTTGTAGATTGAAGCGTGATATTGAGAAATACATACCCATTGAGTTTATGCCTTTGCTAAACCTAAGGTTTTATTTAAAGATAAATATAAATCCTGTGTCGGTAAATTGATTGTTATAAAAATTAATGGGTTTTGATTAACATCATACCATGAAAGTAGGTAAGCTTTTATTCTTAATATGTTTAATTAGCCTTGAGAGAAGAATTGGATAAAATATGATAATCAACCATCAACAATTCATCTTATCATTTATATTAATTGGATTTGTTACAATTTTTGAGTAATTGATAGTGAAATCATAAACCAGAGGCTTCTTTATATTGGCATTTCACTTTTAACTTGTTAAGTGTTTATTTTCCTTTATTAATTTTGACTTAGTTAGTTTGTAATTTAATTAATTTTAATTCGATTTTCATCTATAGCATTTCATTTCTCTAGCTAATTTAAATTACAAAACAACCTAATACTCGACAACCAATCCCTGTGGGATCGACATCTTTTTATATTACTTAATTGACTCATATACTTGCAAGCTATTGGCAACAAGTTTTTGTTACCGTTGTCGAGGATTGGTGCTTTGTTGATATTAGTATAATTTGTAGTTTGGCTAGACTAGAGTTTTATTTTATTTTATTTTTGTTCTATTTGATTTTTTGTTGTCTTTGTTCTTTCCTTATAATTACTCTATTAGTTTATGACTAGATCTTAAAATCAAGAATTATTGGATTTTGACCTAGAATTGAAAGAACTTTTAGAAGACGTAGAAAAGAAAGACAAGCAAGATAAAAAGTTGTCATAGAGGATAACATCAACAATCAGTGAGCTCTTTGTGATTATGTTATACCTACTACACATGATGGTTATTCTAGTGTTGTAAGGCCTGTTATGGTTACTAACAATTTTGAGATCAAACCTTCCATTGTTCAAATGGTATAACAAAATCAATTTGGAGGGTTAGAAAATGAAGATCCATATGTCCACTTGTCACGTTTCTCTTAGATATGTGACACCTTCAAAATGAATAGAGTTCTTAAATATGCAATCAAATTGAGGCTATTTCCATTTTCATTGAGGGATAAAGCAAGTGCTTGGTTGGATTCTAGGGCACTTGTACAATTACTACTTAGCAGAAACTTTCTAAAGCTTTCCTTGCAAAATATTTCCTACCTAGGAAAACTGTTAAATTGAGAAATGAGATCGCCACTTTTTACAAGAGGGATGACGAGTCATTATATGAAGCTTGAGAAAGGTTTAAAGATTTACAAAGATAGTATCCCCATCATGGTTTGTCTGACTGGCTAGTTGTTCAAACTTTCTATAATGGTCTTTTTTCCTCATTGAAAAGTATTTTAGATACAACTGCTAGTAGGTCATTAATGGGTAAAACATCTTATATGGCTTTGCACTTGATTGAAGAAATTGCTTTTAATAATTATCGATGGTCTAATGATAGAACTAGTCAAAGAAGACATTTTAGAGTACATGAGATGGATGGGGTTACTATGGTGAATGCTAAGTTAGATGCAATGACAAAGAAATTAAAGAGATTAGATATGAAGGTTGTAAAAACTTCTAGTTATGAGAATTATAAAAGAGATCATGCAAGCTTCGAAAGTTATTTGGGTATCCACTATGCACATGAGCCTACAAATGAGCAAGTGAATTTTCTCAACTACAACCAAAAGGGATAAGGAAATCTTTACTCAAATACATATAACCCAGGTTGGAAGAACCACTTAAACTTTGCATGGTCAAACCAAGATAATACTTCTTACCTAAACCAGAACTTTAGACAGCCACCTTTAGGGTTCCAAGTTAGAAATAGTAACCCTCAACCTCTACATTATTGTCAAACTCTTTAAGAACAAAAATCAAATTTGGAATGATGATGGAGAATTTTATTCTTGCCTAAAAACAGAAGGCCGATGCCTAAGATAAAACGATTAGACAACTCACTACCAAGGTTGATCAATTAGCCACACATAATAAGATGTTTAAGGTACAATTGACAAACAAGTACTTTCAATTCTAGGGAAATAAGAAAGCTATCAAGCTAACCTCAAAATCCAAGGAAGTATTGTAAGGCAATTGTCACTAGCAGTGGTAAACAATTGGATGAACCTATAGGCAAGGTTAAAAATAAGGATGATGATAAGGGTAAGCAAGAGGAAGTTGAAAAGTCTATTGACGAAGATACATTGAAGAAAAAGGTTAAGGTAAATGTCTAAGAAGCCCCTGAAAAGCAAATGCTATCCAAAATATGTACAACACCTTTGCCTTTTCCTTAAAGGTTTCAAAAGGCAAAGCTTGACCAACAATTTGGAAAGTTTTTGGATATCTTTAAGCATATTCATCTCAATGTTCCTTTTATGGAGGCTATAACTCAAATGCTGACATATGCCAAGTTTCTCAAAGATATCCTTTCAAATAAAAGGAAACTTTGAAGAGTTTGAAACAATAGTTCTCTCAGAGGAATGCAAAGCCATTTTGTAAAATAGACTACTACCAAAACTTAAGGATCTAGGGTGTTTTTCTATTCCTTGTATAGTTGGTAAAAAATCTTTTGGAAAACCTTTATGTGATTTTGGTGCAAATATAAGTCTAATGTCTTTGTCTATTTGCATAAGATTGGAGCTTGAAGAATTTAAACTTACAATAGTGACCTTACAATTAGAAGATAGATCTATAAAGTATCCTATGGGGATAATAGAAAACATATCAATTAAAGTTGGAAAATTTATATCCCCGTAGACTTTGTGGTTTTGGAAATGGAAGAGGATACTCATATTCCTCTTATTCTGGGAAGACCATTCTTAGCCACAATGAGAGTGATCATCGATGTTAAAAATGAAAAACTCACTTTTGAGATTGGATATGAAAAAATAGAGTTTAATGTTTTTTTAATGTCAAAGCAACCTAACATTGTGAATTCTTGTTATAGGGTTGACATTATCGATGATTGCATGAAAGAAATATTTATCAAGAAATACCCTAAGGATCCACTCAAGTCATGCATTGTTCATGGAGCTTCAGTCAAAGATGAAAACATGGAAATTACAACCTGTGTTTAGTTTATGGAAGTAAATCCTAAGCTTACTCCCATTTTGAATTTCAAGTTTGAAGAACTCGAGTTAGGTAACCATTCTCTTCCTTTTCTTAAAACAGAAGATGCACCTAAGGTAGATTTTAAACCACTTCTTGTTAATTTGAGGTATGTTTTTCTTGGTCTTAATTCTACTTATCTTGTGATCATAAATGTTGAATTTAATGATGAACAAGAAAATAAGTTGTTTAGGGAATTTAGAGCATATAGGAAAATCATTGGTTATAACATTCATGATATCAAAGGAATAAGTCCTACCATTTGCATGCATTGCATCCATATGCTTGATGATTTCAAACCTACCATTGAACATCAAAGAAAATTAAATCATATCATGAAAGAGGTAGTGAGAACTAAAGTCATCAAATTGTTGGATACAAAGATTATCTATCCCATTTCTGATAGTTCGTAGGTAAGTCCAGTATAAGTGTTACCAAAGAAATAAGGTATGACTGTTGTCAAGAATGAGAATAATGATTTAATATCTATTAGGACAGTCACAGGGTAGAAGATGTGTATTGATTATAGAAAACTTAATAGTGCCACATGTAAGGATCATTTTCCCCTTCCTTTAATTGACCAAGTTTTAAAGAGATTAGCAAACTATTCTCATTTTTGCTATCTAGATGGGTATTCAGGATTCTTTCAAATCCTCATTCATTCAAAAAACTAGGAAAAGACAACCTTCAAATGCCCTTATGGCATATTTGCCTATAAGCGTATGTCTTTCAGTCTTTACAATGCACCTGCTACCTTTCAAAGATGTATGATGTCTATATTTTTTTATTTTGTTTAGCAAATTATGGAGGTGTTTGTGGATGATTTTTCTATATATGGAATATCTTTTGATAATTGCTTGTTTAACTTGTCTAAGGTTTTGTAAAGGTTCAAAGAGGTTAATTTGGTGCTTAATTAGGAAAATTGCATTTTATGGCGAAAGAAATGATAGTTCTTGGGCATAAAGTCTCACAAAAGAGGATTGAGGTAGATAAAACAAAAGTAGAAGTAATTGAGAAGATGCCCCCACTGACATCCATAAAAGGAGCCCAGAGTTTTCTTAGCCATACTAGGTTCTATTGGCGTTTCATTAAAGACTTTTCAAAAATTGCTAAACCTTTGTCTAATTTACTTGTTAAAGATGTTCCTTTTAATTTTGATTAGCATTGTCTTAATTTTAAAGGAAGTATTGATTTCAGCTCCTATTATGCAACCATCAAATTGTAGTATACTTTTGAAGTGATGTGTGATGCTAGCGACTTCACTGTGGGGGCAATTTTAGGGCAAAGGAAATATAAAAAGGTTTATGAAATTTACTATGCCAGTCACATTTTAGATGAAGCACAAGTCAACTATACCACCACTAAGAAAAAACTTCTTGTAATTGTGTTTGTTTTTGATAAGTTTAAGTCTTATTTAATGGATTCCCAGGTCATAGTTTACATAGATCATTCAGCCATTAAATAACTCTTAAATAAGAAGGATTCAAAACTGAGGTTGATTAAATGGATATTGCTTCTTCAAGAGTTTGGCCTAGAAATAAAAGATAAAAAGGGGACAAAAAATGTTGTTACTGATCATTTGCCATGCTTAGTGCAAACTAAGTATGAAGGTTTTGACAAAAGTCTACCTATTGATGACTCATTTCCAAATAAGTAAATTTTAGAAATATCTTACCGAGTAGTACCATGATATGCAGATTAAGTGAATTATCTTATGTGTGGTGTACTACCCCAAAAGATGAATCACTAGTAAAAGAAAAAGTTTTTATAGGAGGTGGAGAACTATTATTAGAAAGAACCATTACTTTACAAAAGATGTTTTGATGAGATTGTGCAATAATGCTTACCATAAGATAAGATGGAAAATGTTCTAACCCATTATGATTCTTTTGAATATAAAGGTCATTTTAATGCCACCAAGATAACAACTAAGGTGCTCCAAAATGGGTTCTATTGGCTAACTCCTTTTCAAGATGTGAGGAAATTTGTTCAAACATGTGATAGGTGCCAAAGAACTAGAAATATTTCGATAAGGAATGAAATGCCTCTAAATGATATACTTGAGATTGAAATTTTTTAAATGTGGGGCACCGACTTCATAGGGCCATTTCTTATGTCTTAGAAGAGTAAATATATCTTAGTTGATGTAAACTATGTTTCTAAATAGGTTGAGGCACTAACAAGTCCATCTAATAATACTAGGGTTGTGGTAAAGTTTTTAAAGAAATATATCTTCGTAAGAGTTGGGATTCCAAGAGCCATTATTAGTTATGATGGTTCTCACTTTTATAATCACTTATTTGAGAAATTGTTGAAGAAATATGGAGTTACCTATAAGGTTGTAACCCCATACCACCCTTAAACTAACAAGCAAGTTGAGATTTCTAATAGGGAGATTAAGGGCATACTTGAGAAAACCATAAGTGCTTCAAGGAAATATTGGAGTTAGAGATTGGATGATACACTTTGGGCATACCGCACAGCTTTTAAAACTCTCATTGGTATATCCCCCTTCTACCTTTTCTATCATAAGTTTTGTCAACTTCCGGTGGAGTTAGAGCATCGAGCTTTTTGGGCTATTAAGTTCTTGAACTTTGATTTGAAGAAAGCGAATGAAAACAACTAGATGAGTTAGAAGAGTTTAGATTGGATACTTATAAGAATGCCAAAATATATAAAGAAGAACCAAAAGGTGGCATGATAAGCATATTCTAAAGAAAGACTTCAAAGAAGGTAATCAAGTATTGCTTTTCAACTCACGATTAAAGCTCTTTCTAGGAAAACTTAAGTTCAGGTGGTCTGGTCCTTTTAAGATTTTAAAGGTATTTCCCTATGGAGTCATTGAGGTATGGAGTGAAACTTTTAGAGCATTTAAGGTTAATGGGCGGAGGTTGAAGTTGTATTTTATTGGTGACAAAGTGGAAGTAAAGGTGTCTCGACCACTTTCTAATCCCCCAACTTAAGCCCTACCATTGATCAAGCTAAGGACAATAAATTAGTGCTCTTATGAGGCAATCCAAGTTTTTCTTTTCTCAAAGAATTTTCTTTCAGCTTGTTGATAAATAATTTTCCTCACGTTTAGTTGAAAATTGTTCTTTTTGTTTATTTCAGGTTGATTTTGAAATGTTTAGCAATTGGAGTACAAGTTTAGCCATTAGGAGTATATTCAAGTTACAAAGGGGTTATAATTAAATCTTGTTCAATTTGATATTTTCATTGATTGTGATTTGTTTGATTAATTGTGTTCTTACCACTGATTGCATTAATTAGATTAACTGATTTCTTTGTAGTGTTGAATTTGTTAAGAGAGTGTGGAATTTGAATTAAATTTAAGCTTACATTTTCAAGATATTGTGTAGTATTTATGGGCACTAAATATGGCTGTAAAAATGCCCATATTAAGCTTCTAGAATGAAAGGGTTGGTGGCTTTGTTTTTTCATTTATATATATTATGAAGAAACCTTAACCCCTTTTTTTTTCTTCTTCATTTCAATGTCGCGTGAACTTTTCCTCAGCAACGTTGTATGCAGCCCCACTCTTTCACCCATTTCAAGCACCAGCTAACACATCACTTCTAGCTTTACACAGTAACGCATTAGTTTTCCACTTCCTTATCTGCACAAAACACTATAAAATGTGTTAGTTTTCCAATTTCACCTCAACTTCAAACACGTCAGCCTCAATTTCAAAACATTACACACAGAAACGCATCATAAGTCTTTCAACCATTTCAAGCACGTGTTAGCTTTTTTTCTCTTTTGCATGACACCATTTCTCTATTAGCAAAACTAGAAACACATCATTTATTTCCTCTAGCCAGTGCATGAATTTTTCAATTTTTCCTCCATAAACTAGTTACGTTAAAGCCACACATCAAACTTTAGTTTTTCTCAATATTTTTCCAAAATAGTCCCAATTTCTCCAGCCAACATGAAACGAATTTTTTATTCCAAAATGGGTCAGATTAGATGATTACTAACAGGAAAAGGCCATAAAACATCTGACCAAGTCATCTTAGATAGCAACTTTGCCTTCCTTTTCAATGACCAGTGACACAGTGGCACCATTGCCCTCTTGTCCAACTCTAAATATGCCTAAAAGTCTATCAAAGCCTAAAGGGAAGCAGCGGGAACACAAATTGTGCCTTATAGCAATGAAACATCCTTTATGGGCATCCCAAGCAAGTTTTGGACCTTTGCTACTCTTCCCTCAAACTTCGCAATTTTGTGGCATTAATCAAATGGGCAGGTATAAAAAGCTTTTATGGCATTAATCAAATGGGCAGGTGTAAAAAGCTTTTACCTAGAAAAATTATCCCAAAAATGTATTTAGATTATCATACCCTAGAAACTTTGAATTTATATGATGACATCTATGAAATCATGCTTACGGTAGGTTAGGATAAATTTTATCTACTTCATCACCATACTCATAAAGAGCTTACTTTAGAATTTCTAAGTTTTTGCCACTTTATTGATGATCCTAATAATACAGTCTATGGATTAATGAGTTTCAGGTTTAATAATAAACATTATGGTTTAACACTTAGTGATATAAATGCAATTTTTGGTTTCCTAAATGATGGGGTAACACCCCACGATATGAGCTATTTTAATTGTGAAAATATATGACACAATTTGACAAACCATACCTTTCACAAATCACCCTTGGATAAAGCATCCAAATTGAGCAATCCCCTCTATAGAATTCTACACAAATTTATTGTAAAAAACACTTATGTAAGAGGGGACAATGATGACATTGTTACAACTGATTTGTTCTTGCTTCATTATTTAATTAATGACACAAAAATTAATGGTGGAGCCTTTTTAGGACAAAGATTCAACTATATTACCTTGGATGAAAAAAAAAGAAAGGTATTTATCAAACCAATAGTAGGTGAAGAACTTATCAGCCTTGAAATGCTCAAAAAAATAGGTATTTATCAAAAACTTATAAATGGTTCTTATGTTTCAGTAGATAAAAACACAACTCAAGACCAAGTAGGGGAAGAGGCTGAGGTTTTAATCATAGAGGTAACACCTAGAAGCTCCAACATGAGTGTGAAATTGCAAAACATAAAAACATGACAACTCAAGCTTTAAAAGAAACTGAAAAAAATCAACAGCATGTTAAAAGCCTATTTCCATCACCAAGAGTTCACTCCCTCTCCTTTTTCACTTAATCAGAGCTCCACTACGTCCAATTGAGAAAACGAATGCTTACTTTCACTTGCTCTAATGTTTATTTTCTATTTTGAACAGACTTTCATTATGTTTTGATATATGCAGTCATATTTTGATGAACTGATTCATTTGATTAGGTGATATTTTGATGACTGTATTGATGTTGACAAAGTGGACATTTTGACCAAGTGATTTTTTTTGTCATAATTGATTTATTGATATGGTTGGATGCATGTGAGCAATTTATGTTAATTCAATATGATGTTTTCCTAGTTTAATGATGATTTGATGCTCAATTTGATGGTTTACATGTGGCTTATTGATGTGGAAATTTGATGAAAATTTTGATGTACAGGCTGGTATACTTGAAATGTTAAGCTTATTGGACAATTGTTCCTGATTTGTTCATTATTTGATATTCTGATGATGGAGATTATTGCATATATAGATTCATAATTATAGATAATGTTGTTATCTTTCCCTTTTCATTAGTTGAATGTGATTCTGTGGGACCTCTTTTGCTAGATGGTACAATTTTGTTCATATTTACTTATTCTAATTTCAAGGATAATGTTTACATTTTCATCTAATTTCATCACATGAGCTTATATTGAGCCAGAGAGTTTTTCCTCTTTTTTTCTTCTCTTGTCCATCCTTGATTATATTTTCTTTAGGCCAAAGGATATATTTCCCCCCAAAGTATGTTGTTTTCCAAGTTTTCCTCATTTAACTTTGAAAATCTCAAATATCTACTTATAAGCAATTAAAATTAACAATAGTAAGGGCAAAATCATCATTTTATCTATAATATAAAAAATAAACTAAAATATAATCTATTTTTCCTCCCCTAAACTTTAAAAACTAAAAGTTTTTCCCCAATCAAAGTTTTAGAAAATGATAGTTTCCCCCTAAGGTTTAGTTTCTAGATCTCCGATGTCAAATTCAATGCCATTGTCGACGGTCTCTCCCTCCCGAAGCTTCCTCTTCCTCTAACAGTCTCTCTTTATCCATTTGTCGATATCGATCGGTTATCTAAATAGGTAGAGAGAGACTACCAGAGAGAGAGGAAGCTTCGGGAGGGACAGGCCATCAACAATGGGACTGGAGATTTAGAAACTAAATCTTAAAGGGAAATTGTCATTTTTTAAAACTTAGGTTAGGGGAAACTTTTAATTTTTAAAGTTTGGGGGGAAAAAGAGATAAAATTTATGGAGTTAGGATTCTGTTAATTTTAACTGCTCATAAATAAGTATTTGAAATTTTTAAAGTTAAAGAGGGGAAACTTAGGAAAACAACATACTTTGGGTGGGAAATAGTCTTTGGCCTTTTCTTTATTACATGTTGAATAAACATTGAGGACAATATTTGTTTTTAGTGTGAGGGGAGTCTTTAGTTTTAATTTTGCAATATTATTTTCAATTCCTAAATTAGGTTTATTTTTATGCAGTTTTTATTTTCAATTTTTTTATTTAATTTTCATATTGCAATTATATATATTAATTTTTATTAAGCCCACATTTGTTTTGCCTACTTTGACTTTGACTTTGACTAAATTTTGCAAATTCACTTTTTAGTACTTCAAAAGAGACATTTTTGAAAATATTTTCAGATTATTTGAATTATTAGAGCACCTTTAGTAATTGAACCCACTTTTTGTTGGTAAAAGGCAAAGTGTTTCGATACAATCATGATTAGTGATAGAGTTAGTGATCAAAGTTTATTGTGCATATGATTGTTATTTCGAAATTGTGTATGTCTACTTAGAGAGGGCTTATTCGTGCTTAGACATATTTTCTAGTGTCTCACAAGTCCTAAAACTTGTCACTCAATCTTTCGAGGCGAAATAAAAAGTTGCATGCATTGATAAAAAATATGATACAGACATTTCTTTGATTTTTTATATATCCCAATCTGCCTTACTCTTTTAGCTAACCTTTATAAATATTTAATCTTTTGTTAACCCTTGGAGCCATTTCTTTTGTGTTTTATTTACACCCTTTTGCATTTTCTTTGTTTTAACCCTTATTCACCCACCTAGCTAATAAATATATTAAACATACCCTTTACATGAGTTATATAACTGATGAAATGAATGGATTTGCATGTGATTCTTGGATCAGTTGAAAAGGGAGAATGAAGAAAAATGAGAAAATCATAGTATTATCACTCTATATGCCTCATGTACAAAGAAATAAATTTGGGGGATTTTTGAAAGAAATACATGTATCTATACATGTATATAAAAAAAAGAGAAAAAAGAGAGAGAAATATGAAAAATAAAAAAAATATGAAAAGAAGAAAAAAACTTATGTGAAAAAAAGAAAGAGGAAAAGAAAATAGAAAAAAAAGAAAAAAAAAATCTCTTTACATTTTATTAGTGCAATTTATATTCATATTTCTTTTCTAATTTCTATTTTGTAATCATGTAGATCTCTATTTCCCTCATTAATAGAATGCTCATGTTTATTTGTTAACTCATTTATCCTTTTATTCTTTAGCCCATACCTTTAGCGACTTTACAACCTAAATAAAGACCTATTGATCTTTTTGAAATGCATTGTACCTTTATTAGTGGAGATAAGTTGTTTGATTTTGCCTATAGGACTTGTTAAACTTCATTTAGAGATCATGAAGGTTGTTAAGTACGTATATGTCTATCTGAAGTGCAACAGTTTTGGTGTGATTGATCACTACATACATTTTCAGTTTGATTTTTGTGACTCTTATTTTATTTGGATATGAGATAGAGTGTTTTTTGCCAAAGGACTTTTGAAGAACAAATTTTAGTTTTCGATTGCGTAAGGTCATTTTAAGAATTCAATTACCTAAACCCTATTGGCTCTTCTATCTTTCCCTTCGATTTCACTTCTGTTTCTTTTTGCTTGGGGACAAGCAAATTCTTAAGTTTGGGGGAGTTTGATGTGTGTATGAAATACACACAAATATGATTATAATAGTATATTTTAAAAGTGAATTTTAGTCCATTTTGTCAAATTCTTTAAGTTTTATTTAATTTTCATGGCTTGATCTTATTTTGCACTTTAAATTATATTTTTAGATGCTTTGGAGATATTTAAGCCCTTTTGGAGCTAAAATGGAAGCTTAAAGAAGTAAATGAGAAAATTTTATAATTGGAGGCATTGGGCAATTATAGGCAGTCTTGCGGCTATAATTGACATCCATAATTACTAGGCATAAATAATATTAAAAAAAGTGAAAATAAGATTAAGTAGTAGGCGTAAAAAGAAAGTTACATCTTCTTCACTTCCTATCACCGAAATATAATAGTCCAAAAGATTTTTAGAGAGAGAAAGCTTCAAGAAACAAGTAGAAAAGTGAAAATTCAAGATTAAAAATAGAAGACCTATGAGAATCAAAATTGGAAGACCTTAGAGTTTTTCTTATCTCTCTTATTATCTTCTTTACTGATTCAAAATGTCTCTCCCTTCAACTTTATCTTATAGTTTGAACTTTATACCTATGAATAGCTAACTTCTTTTACTAAGGTTTATGATGAATCTATAAATTCTCAAAGATTATATAATAGATTTTGATTTTTAATTAATGATGATGAATGTTTGATTTAGTAATTGTGATTTCAACTTCTTGCTTGGTGTTAAGGCCCAATACCATGCTTGTTTGTAGATTGGAGTGTGATATTGAGAAATAAATCCTTTGTGGCTAAATTGATTGTTATAGAAATTAATGTGTTTTAATTAATATCATACCATGAAAATAGGTAAACTTTTAATCTTAACACACCTAATTAGCCTTGAGAGAGGAATTGGGTAAAATAGGATAATCAACCATCAACAATTCATCTTATTATTGATTTTAATTAGATTTGTTACTGATTTTTGAGTAATTGATAGTGAAATGAGAAACCTTAGGCTTCTTTATATTGGTATTTCACTTTTAACTTGTTAAGTGTTTATTTTCCTTCATTAATTTTTGAGGAAGTAATCCCCAGTTTGGCCGGTTTAGTCTTAGTGGGAAGTTTTATTCTCAAAGCCATCCAAAGGATCTATACATGTTTGGGAATGTATTTTTTGTGCCAAATAAGTCCACTCCAAACTTACACCACTACTTTTGTATCTTAACTCATTCCAAGCTGAAAATGTGAAGAATTTACTATTTTTGCAAGGCAAGGAAATAATTTCATCACTTCTACCTTTAGGCTCAAAGTTAGTCATATCAATGACTTCCATCAAATATGAGGATAAGGACAAAGGCCATTTTGAACTCCACTCATTAATCATCTACATTACTTTACAATTAAGATTAAGGTTGACATTATAGGCAATCCTCTCACCATATAGAGCAATTAGTGCCTCTAAAGGGTGTCGATTATCTTTCCAAAGCAAGGTAGAAATACCACCTCCAATGATCACCTTAATTCTAGTCTTTATGAAATCTCTAATGTTAAGTATTTTCTTCCAATTCTAAAGGTTGTGAAGCTAGACATGACTACCTAAAAGGACTTATTATTGAGCTTATTAACCTTTATCCAATCAGTATATAAGAAGAGAGACTTGGGTTGGCAAAGATCTTATAGGTGTTTGAAAATAGCTGCTTTGTTGCACTTTTTATAACTCATAATGCTAAAACTACCTTGATAATTAAGAGTGCAAACATCTATCCAAGCTATTCTAGCTTTTTTCCTATTGAGCCTTGTACTAGCCCAAAAAAAGGTCTTTAAGATAGCTTCCATCTTCTTTAGAATCTTAAAGGAGAGAAGAAATAAAGAAGCCCAATAAACTTTGATGTTAAATAACATTGATTTTAATAAAACAAGTCTTCTAACATATGAAAGAAACTTACTTCTCCAAGATGTAATTCTAGTAAGGATTTTGTCCAAGAGAGGCTTACAATCATTGCAAGTAATCTTAGAGGATACCATGAGGACTTTAAGATAAGTGAAAGGGATTTTCCCTTCCTCAAAATGAAGTTAACTTCTAATATTCTCTTTCGCTTTATTGGTAGCGCTCGATAAATAAACATTGCCCTTCAAATTATTTGTTTTTAAACCAAACTATTTATGGAACAACTCAAGAACATTCTTAATTAGGGCAATGAAACTTAAAACCCTATAATATTGATACTTCAATGATTTGACAAGTTGTTCAATAAATTCTCCAAGAGAATTATGAGGCTTCTGAAAGTGTTACACATCTGATAAAGGTTTCATCTATTGCTAAACACCTATCGATTATAGATATATGCCCCAACAGGGCTAAGTAGGTGAAAAAGTTCAAAAGACTGCAACTATTGGTGGTAATAGGGATAGTTACACCTCATATACAGTCTAACAAACTAACATCAACCTTCAAAGTTTCTTGATAGTGTTAGAAAAGGTCAATTTCGAGCAAGGATTGGCTCGAGACCATAGAAGAGATGATGAGACCTTTTGAGATGATGAACTATGGGAGGGTTTGTTATGCTAGTTATTTACTTAAGGTCGATGCCAAGATATGGTGGTGAGTGCTAAAAAATGCTTGATAGATTGATACGATCACTTAGGCCAAGTTTCAAGAGGTCTTTGAGAGGGAATTCATGGTACCTCACAATCTATATGTGCAGACACAAAAGTACCTTAATCTAAGGTAGAACACATGATTGTGAGGGAATTCTCCTCTAGACTTAATGCACTAGCTCGATATGCTCTCGATATGGCTAACACTGATAAAGGAAAGATAAAGATCTTTATCAATGGGTTAAGGTTAAACATTGCAAAAATGTGGTGACAAGAGATTACACTTCTAGATTTTATATAAAGGCATTGGGTAGAGCTTGGAGATCAGAGGTTATATGCTTAAGAACAACCCAAGAGAGAGATATATTACAGCGGCCTAAATCTATAGCCCTAGTTTCAAGATATGAGCATATAACCCCAAGGTATGAGCAGACAATACCGAGTGGTAGCTAGGATTTTAGAGATAAAAGGAATTTCTAGTCTAAAGGGTCTTAGAAGAATTGGAAGAGCAAGAGGCTAAAATGAGATAAGTGACCACGATGAGAGGATTATTCAAGGCATAGACACACAAGTAATTGCACAGGTCATACATGTAAGAAATTGAGGAAGAGAGTGAAGCAAAAATGACATGCATACAAGTTTCAAATAAGAATCAATACATAGATGGAGGTAAGCAAAGAAAGTATAGTGTTTTACCTACTCCTTGCTTTTTTTCTTTGATGAAAAAGATGAAAATCAACGCTTAAGTGAAAAGCCTCAAAAGTGATGCACCAACCAAGCCAAAAGCCACCAAACCTGTGAGGTGTAGAGAGAAGGACGAGGTTTTTATGTTTATAAGAGAAAATTTTAGTTAAAATGAACCAAGTGCATCGAAAATGAAGTAATGGTTCATTTATATACTAATGGCTCATTAACAATTACGTAATTGTCATTTAGTGCTTTTAAATTTTCAATTTAAATTATGACCATGTAAGTTTATCAAACATATACTTTAACTACCCTAATTTTATCTCACTAACATGTTAACTTTTATAATGTTACTCTTGCATCTATATAATATTTTATATAATTTTTACTTTTATTATCCTTTGGAATGTGCTAGCCAATTCTAAATAATTAATTCTTACTCTCTAAATGTTTGGTTTATTGGTGTGACCCTTTGGTTCATTGTGATGTAGTTGTGAGCCATTTTTTGGACAATCCAAAAATTTATTCGAAAACTCAATGACTATAGTAAACATCTAGCAATGTGTCATAACCCCTAAACCAATTGAAGAAACATTCTACCAAACATAATTTTCCAATCGTACATTCTTTGCGGCTAAGTTCCTTCCATTGTCTAATCTTGATCAATTTCAAGCTAATGATTCAACAAAGCCCTAATTTCAAAACTCTACAAATTGTGGATTGATATATTCAGAGCACGTCATTGCAAACAACCTTCATATGATTTACATTATACTTTGGCAAGAGATTTTGGTTTTCAATATTTATCAACATTTGTTTAGGAACTTAGATCCAGATCAAATCAATGGAGATTCTGAATTCAATATTTTTGAGTCAACGGATCTCATCTTAATCATCATTTGTCTCTGCATGCAAACAATGTATAACCAACATGGTCTTTTTGTACGGAATATGATTAGCCTCGTATTTATTCACCATATGAACCACACACATCCGTATTGGATTTGACTATGACATCTTAGGTTAAAGAATTATTTCGTACACTAGTACAATCATATGATAAATCATTGATAACGATTTAATAACCATATAACTTATCGTTACTGGTTACATTCGAAAAACAGTTCACTAATTGTTAGTTTATACTAATGTCCTAATGACATAACCATCATTATCATCCACACTAATATTTTCTGATAATATTCAAAGAGGCAATCAACTTGCCTACTATCTGATATTATGTCCTAGAATCACCGAAAAACTAATTCTCATTCAATTTCAAATTTGTTGAACTGATAAACGGATGTGTAGACTCCTATGCACAATCGTTCATTCTTCCACACTTGGCTATTTTCATACAACCAATGGGAAATGACAAATTTACCCTTCTTAATATAAAAATGGGTGTCTACTCTATGGTGCACATATGTTCCAACTCCCAAACAACAATTATGCATTTTTAATCACTTAACTTAAATAGCAATGCAAAAAAGACAAGACCAGCCTTGAGCATATAATTTTCAAAAAAGAGTTGAATTATAAGTGAAATAGTGTGATTTATGCATCCAATTTGACCAAATCTCATGTGGGAAAATGTAATTCACTTTAAATAAATTTTCTTGGCTTAAAAAATATAATTAAAAAAGCAATGTTACATTATAAATTCCTTTATAAATCTTGGAATGAAAATATGGTTTTATTTTTAAAGAAATGTCTCACTTACTAAAATCTCAAGATTACATAATATAAATTTTGATTTAAATATTCAAATAATTATATTAAATTTAAATTACTATATATATAAATATATGATTGAGTGATGTTAAAATAAATAAATAAAAGCTATGGTATAACTCAATTATACGATAAAATCAATAATTACATTGGACTAATTTTATTATTGAAATAACCGTCCATATTGAAGGGTTTTCTAAAAAAAAAAAAAACAATAATTATAAATAAATGAGAGATTTTGCATTTTTCCATACTAGATGTGGGTTAAAAAGGCCTTTTCACTATAGAACTCTAGATTTGCAAGGCCACCCCCCAAAGTATGTTGTTTTCCTAAGTTTCTGTCCTTTAACTTTGAGAATCTCAAATACTTACTCATCTCTAGTTAAAATTAATGGTAATAAGGATAAAATCATCATTTTATCTATAATATTAAAAATCAACTAAAATATATTCTCTTTTTTCTCTCCTAAACTCTAAAAACTAAAAGTTTTTTCCTAAACTGAAGTTTTAAAAATGATAGTTTTCCTTTAAAGTTTAATTTCCAGATCTTCGATGTCATCTCCTATACCATTACCGGCAACCTCTCTCTCTTGAAGATTCCTCTCTCTCTCTAACGGTCTCTCTCCACCTATTTGGTTCCTCGATCAACATCAAATGAGGCTTAAAAGACAAAGAGTTTTGTCAGAAAAGATGAAATTGTTCATCTTCCTAGAAGAAGACAACATCTTCGTCTTCCCCAATAAAACTTTCGTCTCCTATCGTCTCCCAAATCTCATTCGATATCGATCGAAAGTTCAAATGGGTGGAAAGAGACATCCAGAGGGAGAGGAACCTTCAGGAGGGAGAGATCGCTAACAATGACATCAGAGATAATGTCGAAGATCTAGAAACTAAACCCTAGGGAGAAACTGTCATTTTTTAAAACTTAGGTTGGAAAAAACTTTTAGTTCTTAAAGTTTAGGGGAAAAAAAGAGATAAAATTTTAAAGAATTAAAGTTTCGATAATCTTAATTACTTATGGGTGAGAGATTTTTTAAAGTTACAAGAGGAAAATAGAGAACAACATAATTTGGTTGGTAAAGAGTCCTTTGGCCAATTTGTAACCCAATTTGAATAGTAAAACCAAATAAAATACCTAACATTAATTTGATTGACCTTGCTGCTCCGCCCCTGGGATTCCGCGGCTTTTCCTTAACGCGGATTCCCGATTCTTGATACATTCAAAATCTTACCTCTGTTTTCTCTTTGATTGTTGTAAGGTAATCACGAAAGTCAAATGGGGACTCCCCAATTCCCAGATCTTGGAAAGCATTGCAGCCTTCCCGATTGCAAGCAGATCGATTTTTTGCCTTTCACTTGCGATTGTTGCAACAAGGTATCCTTCTCACTTCATTTCTCTATTCAAAGTAATTTCTTTTTGTAACTGTTTTTATTCGTCTTCCCCCTTTTCCTGGACGGAGCCAAGAAGGGACCACGAGGGAAATTGACCCTCGGATTTTTTTGAAGAAAATTAAGAGCCAGACCATGTATCATATTAGAATTTTAAATCACTCCACTTAACAAATTAAACAAAAAAAAAAAACCTAAGGGAAAAGTGAATTTACCGTTTCTCTGCCACTCTTCCTCGCGTTTTCTTAATTTAAGGATGATTTTTGTGCCTTTTAATCATTCTTGTTTGTGCGAAATTGAAAATTCGATCTATATTTTTTGGTTGGTATGTGGTTAGGAAGCACAGAAACTTACAATGGGTGCGTTTCCACATTTCAGAAATGTTTCCGTTTTCAAAACTATTCGAAACTTGTATGGAATGTTTCAGGGGCATTTTGAACCTTTTGAAAAATTCTGAAATGTACTGCTTTAAAAAAAAAATCGTAAAATCAATTAATTATACATTTTTTGTATTTTCAAACTTGAAGTTTCTCTAACTCTTATACTGAATTCATCTCCTCTCCAATCTTTGATATGTTACTCATCTCTTCTCTACTCTTCAATGTGTTACTTATCTTCTCTCTTACATGTTATATAGATTAGTGTGTATTGTTGTTTTCTTCTTAAATATCTACACGTGTTTACATAAGAATAACTTATAATAGATTTTATGATTCTATTTTATAGTATTCTTTCTCTTCATTATTTTTTATTATTTATTTTTATATTATACAAGTTTATGTATTTTTGTTATAAAAAATTTAGTATTTATAAAAAAAAAACTTTTGCATTTTTTATATTTATAAATTTCTCCACGTTTTAGTTTTCTGTACTTTTTAAAAAATACATTTTCACGTTTCTGTTTCTATATTTTCACGTTTCTACGTTTTCGTTTCCGTTTCCGTACTACGTAAGTATGTGGGAATCTTTGGTATGTGGTAAAGTGGTATTGTGTTAAAATTTTTTACAGGTTTTTTGTTTAGAGCACCGTAGCTACAACCAACACAAGTGTCCAAAAGCTGAAAACCAGGATGTTACTGTTGTTATCTGCCCACTTTGTGCGAAAGGGGTTCGTCTAAAACCAGATCAAGATCCCCATATCATTTGGGAGAGTCATGTTAGTACTGATTGTGACCCTTCAAACTATGATAAAGTCACTAAGAAGAAAAAATGTCCTGTCCGTGGCTGCAGGGAGGTCCTAGTGTTCTCAAACACAATCAGGTGCAGAGATTGCACCTTGGACCATTGCTTGAAACATCGGTTTGGACCTGATCACAATTGTCCTGGTCCACAGAATCCTAACATCGGTTTTGGATTTATGAGTATGTTAAGTAGGAGTAGAAAAGAAGAGCCCAAAACTAACCAATCTAGGGCCAAACCCTCGCCCAAGTGGTCTAGTTTTCTTACTGCAGCTTCAAACTTTCGAGCTTCAGCTGAAGCAAGCATGGCAAAATTGGGTAGTGAAATTAGTCAAAAGTTGCAGATAGTGAATGGGACAGAGCAGAGTAGTAGTAGTAGTGGCAGCGGTGAAGGAATTGAGGGATGCCCTCAGTGTGGGTTGAGGTTCTCCTCCGTTACAACTCTGATAGAACATGTGGAGAAAGTTCATGAAAAGCATGGCAACCAGGCTTGTCCAAAGGTGACAATAGATGTATGTCCAAAGTGTAGTAAAGGGTTTCGTGATCCAGTAGCTCTTGTGGAGCATGTTGAGAGGGATCATGGTGGTACGTCAAAAGCTTAGCAAGGGTTTGCCAACAAATCAACTGGTTACTCATCTGGAGAAGCCATTGTAATTCCATTGCACATTGCTTTCATTGATCTAAAGCTGCACAAAAACACTGTTTGGGCTGTATCTTGAACTTATAACACAAAATAGTTCTTTCAGAGTGGACTTGCTGACAGCCAAATTGATGTTATAGTTTTTGAAGTTTGTGTATTTTGAATCCTCTATTGTACTCCATTCTGGAGAGCATATGGAATGAAAAGGTTATATACATTTAAAGCATTCAGCATGCTATTTTTCTGATGTATCAAATTACTTTATCATAACAGCCTTTATCTTGAAATTTTGAAATTTTTAGTTGTCTTAATTTCTTGATGTATTCTGTTTCTTTTCCACTCTTCTTTTTTAGGTTTAGCATCGTTATTATTCCATGATGGTATTTATTTCTGTTTAGAGATTTGGATTGTTAACATGGTGAGAATGGTTTCTTTTTTTTTGGTAATCTGTTTTTTGGAGCATGACCTGGGAAATCTTTAGGGCCAGCATTTGAGATATGACTGAAGTCAGATGTTGCCCATGAATAAATGTCCGATATGAATGATTTCACCAAATATAGGATGATTACTCACTTTGGTTCTTATTATCCGTGTGCTGCTGCAAAAACTGTCCTTGCAACTTTAGGAATATATGGATTATCTTTTGAGGCGTCATGCCACTTGCAACTTAGGAATATGGATTATTATATTTTGGGGTGTCATGCCACCTATAAAATCACTAACTGCTTGACAGTTGACTATGTTTCTATCAGGCGTAACTCCTCTGGGAAAATCGTTGTAAGATTGTGTGCCAAAATTTTGTATGAACGAGCTTACATGATGCAGTTTGATCTTCTCAAGAGTTGGTTGACAGTATATTTGCTTTTTATTACACGTAGCGTTGCATTCTAATTGTTCCATCCAAGAAAGGTAACCGAGAAGCAAAGAGAACATTCAAACAGCACAACTCACAGATTTCAGTATAAACTATGCCTGGATGATGGTCTAATCCCTTATGCAAATCTCTACTTAAATGCAGAGACAAACTTTGATTGATTGACACTATGCTCGTTGCCATATATCAATTCAAGGTTGGTAACATTCTCGACCTAGTTCTACACTCTGTTTCCAGAACAGAAATGGTTAAAATGAATTGAAGTTATGATACTGGACGCTCTCTGTAGACTTCTCCGACTTGGATGATGCTTTTCTGGCATATTGTTGCACCTATCACCAACATTCCAAAACAACTGAACATTTTGACCACTTAATTTCGTGGTTTCCAAGTTAATTATTTCTGGAGTTTTGCTTTAAGGAAGATGATATAATGAAATCAACTCTTATCTTTTCTCTTTTTGTGATACTTTTGGAGTTATTTTAGTGATATATCAGCCATTTTGACCCTAAAGATGTTAAATGTTATTATATGGCATTGGAAAATTAATGGTGCTATAATCTCTATAGTTTTAGAAAATTCAATGATACTTTTGTTGCGAATGTGAACTGTGGAGAGCAAACGACTTCCTTGCCCAACGGTCATATAGGTGAGACACACCGTTTGGCTAAAGATGCAAACAACATGGCTTCGTGAATTCATGGGATTAGTAAGACTATCATTTTGCGAGACACGAGAGAGAGAATGTAGTGGCTTTTGCACTGTTTAAATTTCGTTTTGAATTTAGTTTTTAAATAAATTGTAATCCGACGTGGCAATCATTAAAGGATCGGTTGTTAAAAACCAATTTTATGGAAATGAAAAGTGTGTGATGCATTACTGTTTTTCTTCTTCATTTGCTTCCTCTGCAATTTTGTTTCTCTCTTTACACTTCTTCCTCTCTTTGGTTGTGTTTTCTGAATTTTCCCACAACATGCATCAATTAGTATTAGAGCGACGATCCTACGATGGCAGAAGGCACTAGAAACCAAGAGCTAAGGCAAGAGCTCATACAGTTAATATAGGAATATGAGGTTCGACAACAAAAGCTATTCGAAGAGTCAATCAAAGAATTGATAGAGGAAATCAAAGGCCTAATAGGACGACCTAGTGTGCAGTAGTCAATGGCGCCAAGGATTCATGTGTTGTAGGGGAGTTTATATGGTGAAAGAGGAAGAGTACATGCAATTCCTAAGAGCCAGAATTGTAGCACATGCCTTTAATGATCCGATGTTGAATTTGCAAAACTTGAGACAGGTAGGTTCCATAAAAGCTTACTTAGATACTTTTGATGAATAATATCTGAGAGCTAGAGTTAGGGAGTACTAGACTTTCAGCTTATTTTTATCTAGCCTAGTGGATGCTCTCCAGATGTTGGTTTGTATGTTCCAACCAACAACATTACCAAAGGCATATTCATTAGCTAAACTGCAAAAAATCACAATGGCCACTAAACAGGGTTAGCCAAAGCCACCATCAAGAACATCTTACTTAGAACCACCTTACAAGGCTAGCACCCGACTTTATACAACTCTTCTCCACCTCCATCGATAAAGAACAACAGCCAAACACCAAACCGTGTTGGTCTTCTTCCCACTCTAAAATTTCTAAAACCATAGCCAGCCAATGCCAAGAAAAACTACAAAGCCTTAACTAGCAAAGAAATAAATCAAAAGAGAGTTAAGGGCCTGTGTTTTTGGTGTAATGAGAAATATACCTTTGGGCTTCAATGTAAGAAAAGCAATTGTACACTTTACAATCGTAGGTAGATATAGGCAATGATGGAGATCCAATGATGGAAAATGAAAGAAAGGAAGTAGGGAAAAGTCAAGTCTTCTACACTTGTCCTTAAATGCACTTAGTGGTTCAATAGGTCCTAAAATCATGAGACTGCAAAGGACACATGGAAGAAGCCTATCTTTATACTGATTGACTCTAGAAGCACTCATAATTTTTTGAATGCAAGAACAACCTCTAAACTAGGTTATAGGCTCAAATCCATTGAAGGAACAAAGGCGAGAGTAACCAATGAGCAAGCATTAAAGTGCAACTTGATATACGAGGCCTTTATTTGAAAATGCAGAGGCAGCAATTTTGAATAGATATTTATATTCTTCCCCTAGAAAATTGTGATTTGATATTGGGAACTCAATGGTTATCCATTTTGGGGAACATATTGTGAAACTTTGAGGAGTTTTGGCTGATGTTCAAGTTGGAAGGGAAGCAATTGGTTTTGCAATAAGCAAAGGAGGATGATTTAGTTGTTATTAGTGATGACAAGCTTATGATGTTGTTAAGAAGAGACCATCAATTAGCTTCAATGGAACTAATATGGCATTTCGAAAAAAAAAAAAAGGAGCTATAGGCCATAGAAGACATTCAGGGGAGACCTAGCAAGAGTTAGAAGCTCTTTTTCAAGAGTTTACTGATGTGTTTAAGAAGTAGACTAGACTCCCACCTTTCAGAGCTCATAACCATCAAATTATCCTTGAAAATGGAGCATAACTTGTTAATCTCAAGCTTTATAGATATAACAACATTCAAAAAAAGTGATAGAAGATATGGTGAAAGAAATGCTAAAGGCTAGAGTTATCAGACCAAGCAACAATCTATATTCCAGCCCTATAGTTTTAGTCAAGAAAAAAGATGGCACATGAAGGCTATGCATTGATTATAAGGGGTTAAATCAAAATAAAATAAAAAATAAATATCCCATTCCAATAATTGAAAAGTTGCTTGATGAGTTGGCTAGGGTAAGGGTGTTCTCTAAGATTAATCTTAAATCTGATTATTGGCAAATACAGATACATTCAACTTCAATTGACAAAACAACCTTCAAAACTCATGAAAGCCATTACGAATTCATGGTTATGCCTTTTGGGCTAACCAATGCTTTCTCTACATTCTAAGACCTCATAATTCCATTTTCAAGCAATAATTAAGGAAAACAATGTTGGTATTTTTATATGACATTCTCATTTATAGTGGCAGCCGAGGAGAATACATTTAACACCTCTAACTTGTTCTACAACTTTTAAGGGATAATTAACTCTATGTGAAAAAGTATAAATGCAGCTTTGGTTGTTCTAAGATAGCCTATCTTGGCCACATAATCATTACGTAAGAAGTGATGACAGAACTTGCAAAAATAAAGATTGTAGAGAAGTAGCCAGTTCTTAAAAAAAAAAAATCAAACAACTGAGGGAAATCCTTGATTAATAGGTTATTATATAAGTTTTTTGAAAAATTATAGGCATCTCGCTAAACCTTCGATAGACCAACTAAAAAATAATTCAATCTAGTGGAATAACAAGACACAAGAGGCTTTTGAGAAACTCAAAATAGCCATGACATCTACTTTAGTTTTGACATTTCTAAACTTTTCTAAAGAGTTTTTAATATAGACTGATGCAAGTGGAAAAGGTATAGGTACATTGCTCATACAAGATGGGCATCCCATTACCTACATTTGTAAATCACTTTCTCTTAAAAATCAAATGTTATTAGTATATGAAAAAGATATGCTAACCATCTTGTTTCCCATCAAGAAATGAGAAGCATACCTAACAAAATTGACCACCAAAGCTTGAAGCATCTTTTAGAGCAGAGGATTACCACTTTTTCTCAGTAAACATAGGTTGCCAAACTTATGCAGCTTGATAATGATATAATTTACAAGAAAGGAAAGGAAAATGCAACAGTAGATGCACTGTCAAGGTTGCCTATAGTTGAGCTTCATGTTGTTACAGTGAGTGTGTTACCCATATAGCTTATCCAAAGAATACAAGCTTCTTGGAGCCAATATGAACATTTAAAGGCCATCATAGCAATTAAAAAGTAGAATACTCAAACTTATGATAATTTTTTGTGGCATCAAGGTAAGCTACAAAGGCATAGGAAATTAGTAGTGGGGAAAGATGTGTAGTTAATGAATGAGCTCATTACTCTATTTCATAGCATTGCAATAGAGGTCACTCAACGGTGAGTGCATAACTAAGAGACTGACATTAGTTGTGTACTAGGTAGGCTTATGGAAAGATGTTAAGAATTTTATTAGAAGTTGCTCTATTTATCAAAGATTCAAACCTAAAAATGTGGCCACACCAGGGCTATTGTAGCCTCTACCCCTGCTAGCTAGAATTTTTACAGATATTGCACTAAATTTCATTGAAGGTTTACCTAAATGTTAAGAAAAATCCAGTATCATGGTGGTTGTAGACCATTTAAGTAAATATGCACATTTTATAACCTTGTAACATTTATTCACAATGATGACCATCACTAATTATTCATGGACCATGTGTATAAGCTACATGGTATTTCTAACACCATCATAAGTGATTGAGGCACTCTATTTGTTAGTCAATTTTGGCAAGAAATGTTCCAGTTACAAGGGGTTGGTCTATAGTTGTCAACGACCTGTCATCTGTAAACAAAAAACCAAATGAAGGTCATTAATCACTGTCTAAAAAATTATTTGTGAAACATGGCAAGTGATCACCCTCATACCTAGTCAAATTGGTTGATTATGGCAGAATACTAGTACAACACATCTCAGCACTCCAATAGTTAGATGACTTCTTTTGAAGCATTACACAACCATTCTTTATCAATTCATGTGTCCTACTTTCCCAATGACACTAGAGTATAGGCAGTGGATGCATTCTTGCGTACTAGTGAAGAAAATGATTCAACTATTAAAGGGACACCTCATAAAGGCTTAAGCAAGGATGAAAATAATGGTAGATAAGAAAAGATTTGAAAAAGAATTTTATATCAGATATTAGGTTTACCTTAAGATTGAACCATACAGATAGAACACCTTGCATTAGGGGAATGTTAAACTATAAGCCAAGTACTATAGGCTCTTTTAGGTTACGGACAAAATGGGAGTTGTTGCATATAGGGTTTAACTTTCAACTAACGTTGACATTCACAATGTGTTCCATGTGTCTCAATTGAAGTTGATGCATGCCTCGATTTTAGCATCGTCAACTCTACCTAGGTTTACTTTCACTGCCAATTGAGTTCCATTAATGGTACTAGATTGCCAAATAGTCACAAGGGGAAATACAGTTGTTGCTCAAGTATTGATTCAGTGGCAAGGCCAATCAGAAGTCGAAGTGTCTTGCGAGTATGTTGTTAAAATGTAGAAACGATTTCCTAACTTCTCTTTAAAGGGTAAGGTCACTGAAAGGGAGGGTATTATTGTGAATGTGCACTATGGAAAGTAAACGACTTCTTGGGCTAGCAGTCATTTAGGCAAGATACACTATTTGGCTAAAGATGCAAATGACATGGCTTTAAGAATTCATAAGATTAGTAAGACGCTACCAATTTGCAAGATGTAAGAGAGGGAATGCAATGGCTTTTAAATTGTTTAAATTTCATTTTAAATTTCGTTTTAAAAAAAACTGTAATCCAACATGACAGTTGTTTAGAGGATCGGTTGTTTAAAAACAAATTTTACAAAGATGACAAATGTGTGATGCATTATTGTTTTTTTTCTTCATTTGCTTCTTTTACAATTTTGTTTCTCTTTCTACATTTCTTCCTCTCAGTTGTGTTTTCTAAATTTTCCCACCAACACACATCAATTTTATTCTTATTACAGTTAGGTTAAAAAACCTTAAAGAAATTGAAAAGTGTTCTCAAATTTTGATTAGTATTATCCATCAAAGTTTGATAATTAGTTAGAAATATTCTTAGGAGTTTAATACAGAAAAACTAAACCAATCATGTTTCTAATTTATATCAAGTAAATGTAAGAAATTGTATGTAAAAGAACCAGATCAAAAGGCAAATAATAACTGTCAAAATTTTTTATAAATACAATTAATAGTTATTTAAATATTTGTTGTAATATCATGTAGATAGGGAATATCATGTAAAATAGGAATGCTAAGATATCTTTCTTAAATTAGATAGATGTAGTTAATAGTTTTCTTAGATTAGTCGAATTCACTTTCTATATAATGTTGTTCTTTTCTTTAAATCAACATATCAAGTTATTCTACAACCTCTTTTTTCACATGTTATCAGAGTCTGCAATAGACTTCTAAAATTTTTTCAATGTTCTCAACTTGTTTTTCAGTGACTCTAAGTGTTTTTTTAACTGTTTCTCCAATCACCATACTTTTGTCATTTTTCGATGATTGTGCCTATACCAATGTGACCAAAATTATCTCACTAGCAAACCTTTTAAAGAAATGTTGCCATTCACTGTTGTATATGCCTCCATGCATAGTTCATTCTCTTGGTAGCTTTCATCATCGATCTCTTGTTTCGATGACCGTGTAATGACACCACCTCTCTCATTAGACATAGACGACATCGATAAGTCTATTTATGGTAACCCTATTGTCATTGGATACCAAATCTATTGCATATATTGGTTATTTTCTCCTCAAGTCATGCTCTTTGATTTACTGTTTTGACACACGTTAGACTACATCACTAACACCATCCTCTTCAGATAACACCGATGAATCTTCTCTAGTTAGCCACGTATCTATTCATCACTAACAATCTTTTTTATCACTAAAAAATAGTTTCTACTGATTTTTCCTTCCCTCTGGGTTATGTTGATCTGCCAACCTCGTCTCCAAGTGTGTTTTCAACAACTTTTATAGTTTATGGTTGATTTTCGCTTTAATATGGCTTTTGAGAGCTCCAAATCCAATATGAATTTTCCATTCACTTATTTCCCTATAATTACAACTGAGAAGTTAGTTGGCAATAGTAGTTATGTTTTGTGGGCTACTTCTATTGAATTATATGGACAAGTTAATAAGGATCATTTAACGACCAAAGCTATAGACATTAAATCAAATACTACCTAGATTAGAATTGATGTTGCCCTATGAAGTATGTTATGGAATACTATTGACACACAACTTTGACCCATTTTCAAGGCTTATCGAACATGTTATGAAATATGAACTCAAGCCAAGCTTCTCTATACCAATGACATTTAACAATTATACTCGATGGTGTCTAATCTGGTTCATCTAAAACAATGAGGAATGAGTATGTTAGAGTTTCTTGAATAGATGACCTTTCTTAAAATTGAATTCAACTCACTTCTTCCTGTCAGTATATAAATTACAAAAGACTTAGCTCAACGAGATAAATTTTTTATGGTGTTGACTTTAGCTACTCTTAGTCTTGAACTTGATTCTATTCGAGATCAAATTTTGGCTAGTGCTATTATACTATCTTTTAATTAAGTCTTTGCTCGATTACTCCATGTGTCATCTCTAGGTGTTGTAACAAGTTCCTCGAGTCCTTCCAACCTTAACACATCTGCTCATTCCTCTCCGACACAACAAGGTGATCGTGGTAGTCGAGGAAATCAACCACAATGTAATTATTGCCACAATTAGGGTCATACCAAAGAAAAATGTTATAAACTGCATAGTCGTCCTCCTCGAGAAGCCAATGTGATTTAAACAGACTTTCTTACTCCTTCTACCTCTTTATCTCAACATTCTTTTACTTTTATAGGTGTCGATTATGATGAATACCTTAAGTATTAGGCTTTCAAGCAGTCTTCCCCTAATATTACTTCAGTCATACATAGGGTCCTCCAATAGTATGCCTCACTCAATCTTACCCTCCTGGCCTATATGTCATTGATTTTGGTGTTTCTGATCACATTTTTGGTAACCTTAATTTACTCTCTCGTTGTATTGAATCTCAATCTCTACCTATAATTACATTAGCCAATGGATTAATCACCCGTATAATAGACCTTGGTTGTGCTGATCCTCTTCTTTCTTTACTATTACACTTTATTCTTTATCTACCTGTTTATCTGTTTAATCTCATTTCAGTTAGTAAACTTATTTGTTTTTAAACTTTGCCATTACCTTCACTAATAAGTCTTTTATTATATAGAACTACAATATGGGTCAGACTATTAGTGTAGGACATGAGTTATAAAGTCTTTACCGTTTATATCTACCACTGATTTTGTAGTTTACATGATTACTAAGTCTCCAATACTTTTTCACAATCATCTCAGACACCTCAGTATCTCTAAACTACAAAAGATTGTTTCTGGTCTTTTTTCTTTATCATCTTTTCAGTGTGAGTCATGTCAATTTAGAAAATATTCTCAAAAATATTTTTTCCAATTGAGTCAATAATTAGGCTACATCCTGATTTAAATTAGTCTATTCAGATGTCTGGGGTCTTAGTCGAGTCACATCTATTTTAGGGTTTCAATATTTTGTTACTTTTATTGATGATTATTCCCATTGCACCTATTTGTTCTTAATGAAAAATTGATTTGAGTTATTTTTTATTTTTGAAACCTTTTATGTTGAGATAAAAACATAATTTTCTATTATTATATGTACCCTTTGTAGTAACAATGCTTGTGAGTACTCTTCTGCTCCCTTCACTGAGTTCATGTCTTCTCAAGGTATTTTACATTAGTACTCTTGTGAATATACCCTTCAACAAAATAGGATTGCTAAATGTAAGAATAAGCATCTCATTGAGACTGTCTACACTCTTTTTATCCATAATAATGTTCCCTTACAATTTTAGTCTGATGCAGTCCTTACTGTTTGTTTTCTGATAAATCATGTCTTTTTCAGTGTTACAACATTAGGTGCCTCACTCTATTTTATATCTTAAACAACCATTATATTTTTTTCCCTTTGTGTTTGTGGGTGCCTTTCTTTTGTTCATGACTTATCTCCTGGTCATGACAAGTCAACCACTCGTGCTCTCAAATATGTATTTCTTGTTTACTTTTGTCTCTAAAAAGTTTATCGGTGTTATTCTCTTGACATATGCCAATATTATTTTTCTACTCATGTCACCTTTTTTGAGTCATCTCTTTACTTTTCTTCTTTGTTAGATGGTCAGCGTATTATAGAAATCCTTTCGTTACCACCTATTGTCTCTTTTTCAAATTCCTTTTCTCAGTTTGCTCGTTCATCTCTTATGTTTTCTTCCATGACGAAACCTTCTTTCTTTTCAAGTTTTGATCTTTTTTATCCTTTTACAGATGACAGTGTTGATCTTGTGTACCTACTTTCTACTCCAACCTTCTCTACTATTAAGGTCTTGTTTCTTGTTGTTTAATTCCCTACTACTATTCGCAAAGGTATACATTCCACTCAAAATCCTCATCTTATCTTTTGTCTTTATTCCTAACATTTTTCGTGAGGCACTCTTTGATTTTGGATAGTGACAAGCAATGGTTAATAAGATGACTACTTTGCATGCCAATGGTATTTGGGAATTGGTTTCTCTTTCTCTTGGACACTCAATTGTTGGTTACTAATGGTTTGTCTAGATGGTAAAGTTGATAGATTGAAAGCTTGGTTAGTTACTAAAGGTTACACTTAGAAGTATGGCTTAGACTATTATGATGTCTTTTCTCCTATGGCTAAGATGTCCTTTGTTCATTTTTTTTTTTTGTCTATGGTTACTATTCGGTATTGGTTGTTACATCAGCTGGATATTAAGAATATTTTTCTTCATGTTGAGCTGCAAGAGGAAATTTATATGTAACAACCCTCTGGTTTTGTTGCTCAAATGGAGTTTGGATTGGTATGTGAACTTTGTCATTCTTTGTATGGCTTAAAACAATCTCTTTGTGTCTGGTTTGGTTGTTTCAACATTGTGATTTAAGCGTTTGGCATGCAAAGGAGCGAGTCTGATCATTTTGTGTTCTATAGATATACCTTGTAAGAACAATGTATCTATTTGGTTCTTTATGTGAATGATATTGTTATAACAGGAAACAATCAGAATGACATTGAGCAATTAAAGCAACACTTGTTTAAACACTTTCAAACTAAAGATTCGGGGCTACTTAAGTATTTTCTTGACATAAAAGTCTCACAGTATAAGTTTGGAATTGTTATCTCTTAAAGCAAGTATGCGTTGGATATTATGGAAGAAACAGGAATGATAGACTACAAACCCATATACTCTTCTATGAATCCTAATACTAAGCTTTTACTTAGACAGAGGGAGCTTTTTGCAGACCCTAGGAGATATCGAAGGTTGGTTAGTAAACTCAATTATCTCACCATTACATGACCTGATCTTTCATTTTCAATCAGTGTTGTGAGTCAATTTCTCCAGTCTTCATGTGATCATCATTGGGATGTAGTTATTCGTATTCTATGGTATATCAAAGGAGACCCAGGAAAAAGTTTACTCATACACAAATTGTTGGATATTCAAATGTTGATTGGGCAGGTTCACCATCAGATAGATAATCTAACTCTTGGTATTGTGTATTCATTGAAGGAAATCTCATATCTTGGAAAAGTAAGAAACAAGACGTTATGGCCAGATCAAGTGTAGAAGTAAAGTATTATGCTATAGCCTTAGCTACTTGTGAACTTGTCTGGTTAAAGTACTTAATTCAAGAGTTAAAGTTTGCAGATATCTTACAAATCCCTTACATCCATATTCATCAAATTTGAACACCAGTCTCAGGTGTCACTTACATCATTGTCACGTATCGAATTAATTCCAATTTTCCTTTATTTGGAACTAAGACATCTCATCAATCGATTTGGGCATTCTCAATACCAGGACATCTTATCAACTAGCTTCCAATATGATTTATAAATTGCCAACACTCATAATTCCAATTTGTTTTTTTTTTAAATTGAGACATCTCATCAGTTGGTTCATACATTCTCAAGACTAGGACATCTTATCAACTGACCTCTAATATAACTTATAATTACCAACACTGATAATTCCAATTAGCCTTTATTCAGAACTAAGACATCTCATCAATCAGTTCGAGTAATCTCAAGACCAAAACATCTCATCAAATGGCCTCTAATACAACTTACAATTACCAACGCTCATAATTAGGGCTACATTTTTTAGCTCGGTCCATTACGAGCCTTTATGGACACCAAATTTGTCTCTACATTTATGAATAGTGCTAACATTACCTTTCCAAGATTTGACTCGAATAATAATTGTTTGGCATAGATGCATTATGGGTTGCTCGAGTGTATTTTAAATAGTACAGGTGCACCGTAATATGTATGGATACTCATATGGTATCCCGACATAAAGCAAATGCATGTCTAACATGCAATGTTTTAATTAGTGCAAGCATACCACAAGATGTGTGGCTACACAAATGGTAAACTCATGCCTAATATGCAGTGCTCTTATTTTCATTCAAAGATGACGAAAATTTTGCCTTAATTTAAAACAATGGAAGTTTTACCCCTTCCAAGAGTATAACAAAACACCAACACGGAGCTTTCACATGTTCGTCATTCACAACACTCATCCGAATTGCTCTACACACGTTTGACATGTATAGTGCATGTTTGGTGTGTGTGTTATGTGGCTATTGTGTGCACTACTCGCCGGTGATAGTACTTTTACATGTGCATTTCCAAAGATTCGATAAATTCTAAGCGTGCCTAGGTTATCAACCTGGCTCTTGGTAGTGTCAAGCAATAACTTTGTAAAGGTATAGCCATACACCTCTTATACGTGAATGCACTTGTTGTGATTCGACTTATGATGCTCTCTGAAGTCTCAAAAGTTCATTGCCTTTCAATCTTCCATTACACAATTTTAAATCATCATTTTCCTATTCATATAACCTCCACCAAATCATCTATCATCATTCCTATTATATGTGTGTGTATATATATATTCTTATATCATTACCTGTTCCTATGATTTATAGATACAAAAGCCTTAGTATACACACATACACTATGATATAGTTTATCTTCATACATTTAAAATAAACATATATACAACATAAAAGGATCTTAATTACATAACTTTGATATAAGAAAAATTAAAGATTGATGGTCTACCTCTCCTCCGGCGATCATAACAGTCTTCTTGTGGCAAAAATCTCAGCGATTTCCTTCCTTTGTCAGTGCACAATGGGTTTTGTTCTCTTTTCCTTTCTCTATATGGATTTTGTGTGTATATGCAGACTCCTCCCCCCCCCCCCCCCCCCCCCCCCCCCCCAAAAAAATCAATCCCTTGTTTTCAATATATCTTTTTTTCTCCTTTTAAAGAAGAGAAACACATTGAAGATAAGTTAAACAAGGCAATTTTACCCCTCCCATTCTTATCCTGTGGCCAACTTAGGAATAATATAATTATGATGGTAAGAATTTATGGGATCATAATCTTGGATATTCAAGGATAAAAAAATTGTGAGATAATGAGCTTAATTTCCATAACCATATGCAAGGAAATTATCTGACAATTTAAGCAATAATGATAGTACCGAATGATAAGGAAATGATTGAAGTACCCTTTGTACTTACCTAGGGGTATTACATATGCTATCTGACTTTATTTAGTTTTTTTTTTTTTTGAATAGTTCTACTAATTTTCCTATTGATCTACTTTATCCAATGCACATTTTTATAATGTGATTTTGGAACTAGAGTCTAGTTCCTACTTGCCACTGAAGTTGGATAACCATTGGGTTTGTCTCTTCCAACGAAATGTGGTTTCTTTAACATGTATGATACATTTGAAATGGAAAACCATTTTTGTATAAACATAGTTTGATTTTATATGGGAGCTTGATTCCATGCTTTTCCACTAAAATCTTATTTGATTGGGACATTTTTCTTTATATTTTGATAGGATGAAGGACCAAATGATCGAAAGATAGGAAACCTATGTGAATATTCTAATAAGATTCTATTGTGCATACAAAAGGTATAACTTATTTTATGCAAGCCTCAAACTAATCTTTATCTTATTTGTTTTTATAAAGCAATAATTTTCTGCAAACTTCTATCTGTTGTTTGTTTATTTGCTTGTTAATATAAGGGATGATAATTTGAGGGGTTTCAACCTATTCCATATGTTTTTTGTAGTTCTTCTATTTATGTTAACTTATACTTTAGTTTAACCACTATTTGAAGATATTTTAATATAAAATGCAAGGAATCACTAAAGGTTCATTTCTCTATTGTAAGGCTATATTATAAATTGAAAATAACTTAATTCCCTATTTCTTGTTGTTCTCCTATTTTCTATTTTCAATATTTATAAATGGGTTAAATATATGTTTTAAGAGCAATTTGTAGTTAGTATTATCATTTCTAGAACTTTGGAATGCAACATTGTTTTTACCAAATGTGAAATGCCTTTATGAGCACGTTAGAGGATGTAAAACTTACCAATGTGCAATATAGAAAAGAAGAATAAGGTTTTGTGTAGCATATAAGATTTTATTTTAGCTTTCTCAAAGTTAAGAAATATTCTTTTGTATTAGGTTATGTTACAGAATCTATAAATATGTATATTACCATATAGGGCTTGATTATATGGATTATACAGCTTAATTATAGGAGTTTAATTATGGTAGAATTTAATTATAGAATCGTAATTATAGGAATCAAATATTCTTTTTTCCTAATATAGGATTCCTATATTGTGGGTGTTCAAATATTTATTGGATATTGAAGTAACAAGAAGCAAGAAAGGCATCTTCCTATCTAAAAGGAAATATAAGCTCTACTTATTGACAAAGACAAGAAAATTGGGAGCTAACCCATGTAGCACCCCAATGATTCTTAATTTACAACTTACAAAAAATGGTAAATTGTTTGAAGAGTCTAAGAAATACAAAAGATTGGTGGGAAAGTTGAATTATCTTATAATGACTTGTTCTGACATTACATATTCTATCAGTGTTGTGAGTCAATTCATGTCTTCTCCAACAGTTGATCATTGGGTAGCTTTAGAACAAATTTTGTGCTATTTGAAAGTAGCCTTTGGACATGGCATATTATATGGAAATCATGGACATACACACATTGAATGTTTCTCAGATACAGACTAGGTAGGTTCCAAGATAGATAGAAGATCTACTAAACACTGTTGTGTCTTTGTAAAAGGAAATTTGGTGTCTTGGAAAAGTAAGAAGCAAAGTGTGGTGTCCTAATCTAGTGTAAAATCAGAATATAAAGTTATAACACATTCTATGTGTGAAATAATGTGGACACATCAACTTTTGACTGAAGTAGGTTTTCAAATTTCATTACCAACACAATTGTGGTGTGATAACCAAGCTACTCTTCATATTACCTCTAATCCTATGTTTCATGAACGAACTGATTATATTGGAATTGACTGTCATTTCATTCAAGAGAAAATTTAGCAAAATTTAATTTCTACAAGATATGTGAAGACTGGAGAACAACTAGGTGATATTTTCACTAACTTTATAAATGGGGTTCGAGTTGACTATATTTGTAACAAGCTGGACATAATTAACATCTATGTCTCAACTTAAGGGGGAGTGTTAGAGAATCTACAAACATGTATATTACCATATAAGGCTTGATTATACAGATCGTAGAGCTTAATTATAAGACTTTAATTATTGTAGAATTTGATTATAGGATCCTAATTATAAAATTAAATATTCCTCTTTCCTAGTCTAGGATTTCTAATTTGTATATCTACATGTATCTTTATAACAATTACAATATGAATAAAATATCCTTCTTTTCAATTTTGTTTAGGTTACAGTTTACAATAAATGTTCAGATAATTTTTTCACACTTATAGTTGATTAGGGGATGTCACCTCTTTTTATTACCCCTATTTTTATAATTTTTCTAGTAAAATATACTGAAGAGACTCATGTCTACTATAATTCTAGAATCCTTCAATGGCATTATTATATATTATTTTCAACTATGCTTAAGTTGACTTGAAATTTAAAACTTATGGTATAATTGAATAAAACTATTGGACAATAACCGTTATGATACTTAGTAGACTGATCTTTAGATAATTCATAATTTATATTTGTTATTCATGTGCTAATTTTTTTAATGTGATCATTGCCAAACACAATGTGATTAATATTTTGGTGAAGATCAACAACTAAAAGTACAAGATCTTTACAAATTCTTTTGGTGTTTAGTTTGTGATTCTACCAACTATAATGTTGAGTAGTTAAGGTTGAGCTCTAGAATGCCATGAAGTCCACTATAAGTTTTTTACTTTTGTTCTACAGATTTGAAAGGCACAATTCGAAAGGATTCCAAGATAAATAATCACAAAAAAATTTTTTAAAAAAAAAGAATGTTGAGGTACCTTCAGAGGTCAAAAAGGACAACCTTAAAATATCTGTTATCATTTTCGTGATAAGTAAGGAAATTATCTGGCCCATTCTAATGTTGATTCTTTTGCTTATCTTTGCATTTATCTTCTTCCTTTTTTTTTTCCTTTTCATTTCTATCAATGTGTTATCAAGTGCCTTTTAAGTAACCTGAATCTTATATTTAGAATGGTTATAAGTACAATTTCAGTTGGACCTAGTCATATTTCAGATCTTCTCTACAGGCATGACTGTAATGGTTTAGTTTTTTCAACTTTATGTTGTTCTTATGTTTTACTGTTAGCAGGCTACCTTTGATCATACTGATTATCAGTTAGAGTTATTGGTCTCTCAATTAAAATTGGAAATTTTGTGATCAAATGAAGACCTCACTTGAGCAAAGGTGTTACAAGAAATTGAGAAATAAGAACTTCCAAACTGCAAAAATTGTCATGTGCATTTACATAAAGTTGTTGATCTCTTGTAAAGAGCAACGCAAGTTCTTTCTTCTGTTGTCCCTATGTTTTTTATCTCATGTGAAATGTTGCATTTCATTATTTACTTTTACAGATTATTCGGAGATGTATTATGTCATGAGCTTTTTTGTTTTTTTCCTTTTCATCAATTCTAATTTTGATGAAATATTTTAGGCTGTTGGTCTGTTTAATTAAAATTGCAAAAGTTTATTCTACAGAAAATAGAAGTTACGGAGAACAAAAATAGGCTGCTCAGTGTATTTTATTAAAATGATTACACTGCTTAAATAGATCAACTAAAAATAGAAAAGAACTAAAAATATGCAGCATATTAAGTCACTGATCCTCCTAACTTGCTGTTGTTGTTAACAAACACCAGAAAAATAGAACAAATTAACAGAAACAAATATGTGCAGCCTTAACTTAGTCCAAATCAAAACCTGCCACTTCAACAACTGTCAACAGCTATTAAGGCACAGCACAAACACACATCCTTGCATTAGTAGCTGCATACTCCAAGTTTCATTCTCAGAGACTCAAATTTGCTTTCAGGAAGTGCCTTCGTAAAAATATCAGCAAGCTGATTTTCTGTCTTGTAGTACAACAAACATACTTCTTCATTTTTCTGTACTTCTCTTAAAAAATACAACTTAATGTTGAAATGTTTAGTCTTCCTATGGAATACTGGATTATTGGAGATTGCGATGGTTGTCTGATTATCAATAAACACCTTTGTGCTCTCTTTTTGCTTCATATGTAAGTCAGCTAAAATCTTCCTAAGCCATAAGGCTTGATTTATAGTAGTTGTAGCAGTAATGAACTCTGTCTCGGCTATTGATTGAGCAATAATCTCTTGCTTCTTAGAACACCAAGAGAACACACCTGAGCCAAAACTGAAACAGTACCCTGAGGTACTCTTCATGTCATCAATAGACCCTCCCCAATCACTATCAGAATAGCCATGAAAATGAAAATTTCGATCATAATAAAACTTAACTCCATAATCTAGAGTCCTTTTGACATATCTTAAAACATGATTGGCTGCTTTGAGATGCACTTCACTTACACAGTGCATAAATCTTGATAAGACACTCACAGTATACAAAATGTCAAGCCTGTTGTTATGAGATACATTAGGCACCCAATTAGGCTTCTGTAAATAAGCTCTGTTACCTTCTCGGCACCATCTTTTTTGCTGAGTTTTTCTTTCTAATTTATAGGAGTGCTTATTGGTTTGCAATCTTTTATCAGAAACTTCTTTAAAATCTCTTTAGCATATTTCTTTTGACAGATGAATACACCTTGCTGATTTTGTTTAATCTTCATGCTAAGAAAATATGTCATTTCTCCTAGGTTTGTCATTTCAAATACTTTCATCATCTCTTTCTTGAATAGTTCAATGAGCACAGCATCATTTCCTGTTACCAAGAGATCATCTATATATAGAGAAACAATCATTATATCAGTTTTATGAAATTTAACATAGAGAGTAGACTCACTTAGACTTTTTACAAAGCCTAAGTTCAGTAAGTGCTCATTAATTCTATTGTACCAAGCCTTTAGAGCTTGCTTTAAACCATATAAAGCTTTCTTGAGTAAAAAAAACTTTGTTTTCCTGCCCTTTCACTATAAAACCTTCAGGTTGCTCAACATAAATCTCCTCCTGCAGATAACCATTGAGAAAAGCAGATTTGACATCAAGCTGAACCACTTTCCATCCATTTTGAGCAGCTAATGCTAGTAGCATTCTGATGGTGTCCAATCTAGCAACTAGAGCAAATGTTTCTAAGAAATCAACATCAAACACTTGAGCAAAACCCTTCACCACAAGTCTAGCTTTGTGTTTGTTGATAGAGCCATCAGCATTAAATTTTGTTCTGAACACCCATTTAACACCAATGATCTTCCTATTCTCAGACCTCTCAACCAACTCCCAAGTTTGGTTCTTCTCAATCATATTTAGCTCCTCCTTCATTGTATCTATCCATTTGGATCCTTTTTAGCTTCCTCAAATCCTGTAGGCTCAAGAATAGCAACACTATATCTCTGATAAATATCAGAAAGTGGTCTAATACCTCTAACAGATGGCTCATCAACCTTCTCTCCATGATTCAGTAGGATGTTGATATTTTGATTTCCTTTTTCAGTTTCCCAGTGCCACTATTGATGCTCCACAAAATGAACATCTCTACTTATCAAAATCTTCCCTGTTTGAGGTTGAAAGATTCTGTAAGCTTTAGAGAAATCACTATAGCCAATAAAAATGTCTGGCTCTGCCCTTCTATCAAGCTTGTCCCTTTTCATCTGAGGAACATGTGCAAAACAAATACAACCAAAAATTTTAAGATTTAGTATAGATGGTTTAAATCCATACCATGCCTCAAATGTTGTCTTCCCTTTTACACCCTTAGTGGGAAGTCTATTCAATAGAAACATAGTAGTATTCGCAGCTTCTGCCCAAAAAGTTTTAGGTAGCCCTTTTTCATGTAGCATACATCTTGCCATCTCCATTATGGTTTTGTTCTTCCTTTCACTCACTCCGTTTTGTTATGGAGTATGAAGGGCAATAAGTTGGTGCTCATTGCCAGCCTCTTCACAAAACATATTGAATTGTTTCGATGTGTATTCTTTGCCATTGTCTGATCTCAAGACTTGAATTCTACAACCACTTTGGTTCTCAATCCATGCCTTGAACCTCCAAAACACACCAGCAACCTCTGACTTGAACCTGAGGAAATAAATCCAGCACATTCTGGTGAAATCGTCTATAAAAATAATGTAATATTTACTCCTTTTGAGTGAAAGAGTCCTCTGAGGTCCAGTTAGATCTGTATGGATCAGTTGCAGCTTTTTAGTTACTCTCCAGGCTGACTGTTTGAAGGAAAGTCTAGCTTGCTTGCCATATTGACAAGTTGTGCAACTTGGTAGTTCAGTCTCCATGTGAGGTAAACCTCGAACTAGCTCTTTCCTTTGCATATATAGCACAACAGCATGATGAAAATGGCCTAGCCTCTTGTGCCAGGTTTCTACACTACTTACTGAAATAGGATAGGCTGCTTGTTCATCCTCTATTGGGTCAAAAGAAAAACACTTGCCTCTCATTTTGATTCTAAACATCACCTGGTCACTTGAATCTTTGATCAGACAATGCCTATCTTCAAAAATTACTTTGAAACCTTTCTCAAGCAACTATCTAACACTTAGCAAATTTTGATCAATATCAGGAACAAATAAAACATCAGAAATCATCTTTGTACCTGTGCAAGTTTCAATGGCTACTATTCCCTTTCCTTTGACTATAATTTGCTCACCATTGCCAATTTTAACTCTTGACACTTCAGATCTGTCAAGCTCCTTAAAAAGTTGTTGATCATAGGTCATGTGGTTGGTACACCCACTGTCAATGAGCTAATTTTCACTTAAGCTACAACTAGCAAAACATATGGCTACAAAGAGTTGCTCCTCCTCATCCCATTGGTCTGCAACTTGAGATTCATTTTGCTGATGAGAGTTGCTCTTGCAGATTTTCTCATGATTTCCCATTTTGTTGCATTTACTACACTTCACATTTGGCCTTCTCCAATATTTGAAATGAGGATGCCCTTTCTTGCCACAGTGATGACAAGGAGGGTAATTTTTCTTCTTGTTGCCACTATTACTGTTGTTGTCATTAGCAACAGCCTCATTTGCATCAGCATTCTTTTTTTTTCCTTTCTTTATTTTTCCTTTGTTTTGGAGCTTAGCTTGAAGGGCACCTTCAATTTCGCCTTTTTGCCTCATGAGTCTTCTTTGTTCTTGTGCCTGCAATGCATTCAATAATTCTGCCAAAGTAATACTTGACAAATCTTTAGAGTTTTCCAATGAGGAAATTGTTGCCTCAAATTTTTTAGGCACTATAACAAGGATTTTTTATACAATCCTACTGTCAGGCATATCAGAATTCAACAATCTTACCCAATTAACAATGCTGAGGAGCCTGTTAGCATACTCCTTGATTGTTTCTGACTATTTCATCCTCTATATCTCAAATTCCCTAATCAAATTCATCACTCGCATCCCTTTGACTTTCTCATTGCCTTCATACTCTTTCTTGAGGAAGTCCCAAATTTCTTTGGCTGTTTTTAAGGTCATAATCCTGGTAAAGATTGTTGGTGAGACAGTAGAAAACAAGCATGATTTTGCCTTTGACTTTTTTTGCCTTCTTTCTTTGTGAAGCTTGATTTGAGCAAGTGTTGGATTGTTTGGCAATGGAGGAATCTCGTAATCCTCTTCAATAGCCTCCCAAAGATCACTTGTATCCAAGTAGGCCTCTATTCTAACTGCCCAAACTTGATAATTTTCTCCATCAAATACAGTTGATGCAACTGCTGTAAATGGTGAGTCTGAATTCATTGTTTGACAGACTTGCTATAAAGTTGGTTAGGTCTTTTAATGGGAAGCACTTGGAAATACTCACAAGTCTCATAAGAAGAAAGCTCTGATACCAATTTGTTGGTTTGTTTAATTAAAATTACAGAAGTTTATTCTGCAGAAAATAGAAGTTACGGAGAACAAAAATAGGCTGCTAAGTGTATTTTATTAAAATGATTACACTACTTAAATAGATCAACTAAAAACAGAAAAGAACTAAAAATATGCAGCACATTAAGTCACTGATCCTCCTAACTTGTTGCTGCTGTTAACAAACACTAGAAAAATAGAACAAATTAACATAAACAAATATGTGCAGCCTTGACTTAGTCCAAATCAAAATCTGCCACTTCAACAACTGTCAACAGCTACTGAAGCACAGCACAAACATAGGCCTTTGAAGTCTTAAGTACATATAAATACATGTAAAAATGCATCCATTAAAATGGTTAATCTGTTGCTTGTCTTGTATCAGTAATTCCTTTTAAATTTTAATTACTAGTTATATGGTGATGTTAAGTTAACAATAAGGAGTTTGAAACTACAACTTCCAATTAATGTGTTGAATATTAAGTGTTGCTTTATCTCCACTTATAGCTTCCTTTTCTTAAGTGGAGTAAAAAATAAAATTATGCATGTGTTACAATTTCCATATTATATATAATTGTAAAACTTGATATGCACATGTCTCTTTTTACTAGTAGTTTACTAAGTATTATCTAAACTCTTTTGGATCAAACACCACAGGATGGGGTACAGATTGTAGGATGTCTTATTCTTTATGACCTTGTAAACAGTTAGGCAAGTGTATTTTCTGTTTTTAATATGTTAAGCGTGAAATGTTTTATTGATACCCTCTTTCAGTGTAACTTAGTTTTAGAGCGGCAGGCAAGTGATTGTACATTGACTTTGTTTCATTGCATTGAATGTGGTAGAAAGATAGGACTTACATGTTTAAATTATAAGGCTTCATTCCATAACTCTGTCAGTTAGCTCAAGAAGATGGGGAGGATGAAGGGGTAAGAAGTATACATTCAACTGGACTGCAAGCCCTGTCTGCGATAGTACTGTTTTCCATGTTACTTCTGTTGCTTTTGAATGTATTAACGTATTTTTCCTTTAGTTAGTTTTTGATGGAAATATAGGGGAAGAAAATATAATTCTCTTATCTCTTATTGCAGTTATATTGTTTTGACACTATACAAAGAAACACTATAAACCGTTCGGTTATATATTAGTTTTAATGAAAAAGATAGCTTGAATGTCATTACTTTTACCCAGATAAGTATATGGTGTACGCTAGCGATTTAAAAGTACCTTGAACGTTGATTTTTTTTTTCTTTTTGTTTTTATTGCTAGTCTATAAAACTTGTATTCTTTTAGAATCAGTACATAATTCTGAGTCTTTCTTTCTCTCACACACACATTTTTTAAAAATGTTGCACTATCTCCTGTTTTTCATGGTTGACACGAACTACTCCAATTATCAACTTAGAGGTGGTCGATTATCATAAACCAACCTGCATTGGTGAGAAAATCATAGCCCGAGACATGCCATGTACCTTTTGTTTCTTGCCATTACAGATCACTAAATTTCAACAAGTTTTGAAAGAAATGGTGATTTCATTCATCTTATCCGGGAAAACTTTTGCAGTATTTATATAACAAAGGAAGATCCCAATTAAGGATCATATCTGGAAGTCAACTCTTAAGAAAGAAAGAATCTATCAAATAAAAAAAAAATCAACTAACAAATCATTCCAAGATATACATAGATTTACATCAAAATTAAAAGGAGAGATTTTAGAGATTTAATAAGAGCAATTTCATGAATCTCTAACACTCTCTCTCAAGATGGTAAATGAATATCCTCCAACCCTAGCTTATTTGTTATTTGCTAAAATCTTCCAGTGGGAAGACATTTAGTTAAGATATCAGCCAACTGGTTGCTTGAGAAGACAAAAGAAGTGGTTATCAATCAATTGTCGAACTTCTCCTTTATGAAGTATTTATCGATTTCAATACGTTTGGTTTGATTATGCTGGAATGAATTATGGGCTATGCTAATTATAGATTTGTTGTCACAATACAACCTCATTGATCTACTTCTTTCTGAATTAAGCTTTAAGACTTGATCTAGCGATAACAATTTGTTTCTTACTCCTCTAAGTGACTAGGTTACCTATTATAAATGCACAATAACCTATCGTAGATCTTCTAGTCACCATAGATCCAGTATAATTTGCATCACTATAGGCTTCAATTGTTAATTCTTCTCCCTTTTTAAATAAAATACCCCTTCCAAAAGTAGCCTTCAGGCATTGGAGAATTCTTTGCACCGCTTGTAAAAGTTCTTCGTTTACCTTATGCATAAACTGACTTACAACACTTATAATGTCTAGTTTAATGTGGGAGAGATAAATTAATCTTCCAACCAACCATTAGTACCGCTCTTTGTCAACTACACCACTTTCTCTATTTGCACCAATTTTGTTATTCAAATCTATAGGAGTACAAGAAACCTTACAGTTAATCATTCTAGTGTCCTTAAAGAGATCAAAGATATATTTCCTTTGTGACATTAATATTCCTTGCTTGGAATATGCAACTTTAATTCGAAGAAAATATTTAAGTCTTTTAAGCTCTTTTATCTCAGATTCTTGGGCTAATTGATCATGTAACCTTTTCTTTTCTTTAACATCATCTCTTGCAATGATTATATCATCAACATTCACTAGCAAAATGGTAATCCTCCAATTACTCGAATGCTTAATAAAAAGGGTATGATCACTCTGACTTTACTTATATCCAATTCTCAACATTGCTATAGTAAACCTTCCAAAAGGTATGGTCACCATGACTTTGCTTATATCCAGTCCTCAACATTACTTTAGTACACCTTCCAAACCAAACTCTTAGTGATTGTTTTAATCCTTAAAAGGCCTTATTTAGTTTACAAACCTTGTAAGGACCAAATTTTGCATCAAATCCTAATGGCAATTCCATAAACACTTCTTCCTCCTCGTCCCCGTGAAGGAATGATTCTTCACATTAAATTGTTGAAGATCCTATTCAAATAGCACTGTAAGAGACAAGAATTCTAACTGTATTCATTTTTTTTATAGGAGCAAAAGTTTCTTGATAGTCGACTCTGTATGTTTGGTTATAACCCTTTGCAATCAACCTCACCTTATACCTCTAAAGAGACCCATCAACTCTGAATTTCAAAATATATATCTATTTACAATCAACTGTTGTTTTCCCTTTTGGTCTAGTAATTACCTCCTAAGTCTAGTTTTTTTTCCAAATCATTTATTTCCTCCTATAGGGAATTTGTAGCTTTTGGGCAACAGAATAATGTTTAAAATTAATTAATAAACAAATATATCACAAAAACCCCTTCTAGATCGGCCTTGTAGGATAATTAATTTATAAACATGTTATTAACATGCCTAAAGCATTTATAGAACACACATGTGTAGGTGGCTCTTTTGACTTCCATTAATTTAGATTGATTGTGAAGTCACTCTTAAGACCCAAAGTAGATGTGAACCTCGGTGTCCACACAAAACAAGACTAAATTAAAGGCTAAAATCATGCTCAAAGGCTACTAGAACTTGAGTATGATTTATTTAATTTGAATGAAAAGCATGACAATGCTTTTCTTCACCCAGGCGGCTAGGGTAATTCAAGGCACACAAATAATATGTGTGCTACTTGCAAAAACCATGTTTCAATAATATACATATAGCACATCACTCATTTCTTCTGCCAGAAAGAAAAACACACATATGTTATATATTTTGCTATGAGAAATAAGTGCATACACACACACACACTTGCAAACCCCATCATTATGATATGGGATATTAATTAAATTGCCCGTATTTCATGGGTCACAACACAAAATTGCCCATAATTTTGTGGCTTAAACGAAAATATCCAAATTTTCAAGGAGTTAAACGAAATTGCCTTAAATATCCCAAAAAATATCAAAATTACCCTTCTTTTATTTTATAGAAATCATAACCTTATAATGTTTTAACATATACAATTTTAATCATTATTCAAGAAAGACTTCAAGAGAGAGAAAAAAGGTTCATGATCATGATTTTGAACGAGATGAAAAAAAGTTTATGATATCAAGATATTTATACGTACTATAACTCTAATCGTTATTACTTTTATTAATAATGCAATTATATATGGTATCTTATATAATAAGTAAAATTGTGTCTAAAAATTAAAATGGTAGAAAAATATATGGGGTATTTTGTGATTATAATAATAAAGGGAGAAATGATATTTTATAATGAGGGTGTTAGAGACATTAGATAATATTTGGGGATAAAATGATATTTGATGTATAGGGGTAAAGTGATATTTTATAAAATTAGTATCAAATTATTTAGAGTATATTAACATTTATAATATGTAATAGAATTATAGAATAGGTGTAATCGTGCAATAAAAATAAAATCATGAAACTTAAACATCTTAAAATAATGTAATTCAAATATTTAAATAGTATTTTTAGTCATATTATTTATATTGATTATATTTGTACATTATCTTATGTTATTTTAAAATAAATTTGATTATCAATATTGGTCATTGTAGAATTGATCTAAATGATAGGATATGTTTCATTTAGATATTGGGGGGAGGGTGGGGGGTTGGATAGAAATGAATGACAACGTAGTAAAATATATTGAAGGTAATAGAAAATTGATTAAAATTCCAGAACACGTGAAATTTGAGGGGTCAATCCAAATGATAAGCAAAAAGTGTAATATAGATCGAAGAGTAAACAACATTCAAATAAGCATGAGATTAAGACATCTTAATAACGACATCCCTATTGAAATCTTAATGATGAAAATGTTAGGGTTTTTAATGGTTTATCTAATCTTTTTAAAGAATGTGTTCTAGTTTTTATAAAAACTACACTTAATGATGATGGTTATGAGGTTCAATAGACAAATGAAGGTTTACAAGAATGTGAGCTGAGTAGTTATCAATAAGATCTTGAGATTAGTTTAAGAAATGTTCAAAATATCGGGATCAATCCAAAACAAGAATTTTATGAGGAAAACTTTACATATTCAAATGATGTTCAAGTTGATGTATTGTATAGTGTAGAAAAATTTGTTCATGGCAGCAAAGAGAAATTTCAACATTGGAGTGAATTTGATAAGGAGGTTATGCATGATATTCCTTTTGAGAAACTATAGTTCAAGGAGAAAACACATGTTAATTATGATAGTGGACGTACAAATAGTATCCAACATGTAAATCCTAATGTCGAGAATGTTTGTGTTGACACATTTAATTGGTTATCCAAATTTCTTGACTAGCCATCCATATCGACATGCGCATCCATAAGCTGAGGAGTGCAAAGAAATGGTGATTCTCCAAAAATTGATACATTATTCCTATGTAAACAACAAGTCATTGATATAACAACCCAAGATGCTCTTAAGAAGGGATATCAGTTTAAAGTGCATAAGTCAAACATAATCAGATGAGAGATTAAATGTTGTCATGAGTAATGTAATTGGCATGCACGAGCAAACATGGTGGGAGACAATGATAGCTTTGAACTATGTCATTTCAATAGCTAACATACATGTACTAAAGATCAGATAATACCACATTATAGGTAAGTTGAAGCTCGAGCTTTAGGCAAAATTTTGAGGATAAGATTTATATTGGTTGATCATGTGTATTGGCATAAGGAAATCATTGTGGATATTGTTGACTAGTATAAAATTCATATATCATATAAACAAGCATGCAAGGCGAGAAATTAGACACTTTAAGCATTGAGAGGTACATCAAAAGAGTCATTTATGTTACTATCAGAATATTATTACAATTTAGTACATTGTAATCTGGAGACTGTGACACATATGCTAACAGATGAGTAGAAACGATTTAAGTACATTTACATGGTACTGGGTTGCAGTATCTATGCATTCCAACAACATATTTGCCCAGTAGTTTATCTTTACGTTACTTTTTTAAAAAGTGGATATCTAGGTTAATTATTTATCGTTGTTACATTAGATAGTAATAATCAAATATACCTATTGGCTGATATTGGCCCTCGAGAAGATCATAACACGTGATGTTGGTTTTTAACAAAGTTGAAGGATTTTTTTTGGTGAGATACCTCATTTGGTAATAATTTCATATCAACATGTTAGTTTTTTTTTTTTTTTACCATGGCTGAAGTCTTCCCAAATGTGCACCATGAATGTTATTATCATCACCTTTATTATAACATGCAATCTAAGTACAAGAACACAAAAGTCACGTGGATGTATTGGAAAACAGCTAAAACATATACAAAGTATGAATTTCAAGAGATAATGAACACATTGTCCCGTAGGCACCCTAATGTAGTAGCATACCTAGGTGAGGTGGGTTATGATCGATGGGCAAGCACATATTTCCCAAGCTATAGTATAATATAATGGCTACCAATATCATCGAGTCATTCAATGTACTTGTCAGACACGTTTGGGTTTGCCTATTATTATGCTTGTCAAGTTCATCAAAGGTACATTACAACGATGGTTTATAAAATGAGAAATCATGCAAGTAATTACATATTCAATGATATAACATGTTATCAATATGTTTATGTATACTTATACTTAATTATTGCTCACCATATGTATTGATATTTATATAGGTGGCAGATGCTTGTACCAACTCGATAACACTTTGGGCAGAGGAGAAGATTGCCAAGTGTGTGTGAAAGTCTTTGAACTTGGAGGTGCACCATGTTATATCTCAACGATACGAGGTTTTGGGTAGTGACCAATATGATGGTGTGGTGGACCTTACGAAGCGGATATATACGTGTTGAAATTTTCAACTATCATAGATTCTTTGCACACATGTCATCATCGTAACAAGGTATATGAAGCTCACCACTTGTGTTCACTGGGTGTATCTCTACTACAGTACCACATTTTGTCGTGTAGTTATGTAAAGGTTGTTAATCCATTAAAGGATTAATCAAAGTGGTTACATGTAAAAGAGACATGCGTTATCCATCCACCAATTGTCTATCACTGTCGCACGGGTCATCTAGTGAATAAAAACAGACTTCTTTCATAAGATGAGGTTATTGAACAACAGATTTGTAGTCAATTTAAAAAACCTAGGCATTCAAGACAAAATTGTAAGAGTCCTATTTCGATACCTAGCTCCATACCATCAAGTTCTACAACAAAAGACAATGGCTGAAAATAATTACACTTATGTTGCACTTGTTAATTTAGATATAAAATTTATGATTATACTTGTTAATTTTATCTATAAAACTTATTATTGTAATTTTTAATATATCTATAAAATTTGTTATTGTACTTGTTATAAATGTCAATGTAGATTTCATGTATCCAATTTTCTATCATTTGTTATTGACTTGGCCAATTAGTTATAGTAACTATATACATGGACAAATGCATATAAGTACATACACAAACATATGGACATACTAACACATATAACTTATAAGTGAATTCATAGACATATATAAAGATACAAACACATAACAAAAAAATAATTGTATGGCTAAACACGTGTATAGGTGTATCGAGTCCTAAACCTTAAAGGATAAAGGTCGACTAAGCATCAGACACTAGATGTAGTGTAACATGAACATACCACAATTGCCTAATAGGGGTGCTTGTTGCGGTATATCTACCACCCTATGCAATACAAATGGATCGTCTTGTGGTGTATACCCTGCATGAAACCAAAATGAGGTCATTGCTAGCAAGTGAGGTATCATAAACACATACCCCAATGTTTTCATAGTAAACATCTCCTGGTCATTAGTGAAACTTTGTAATGAGTCGTAAATGGTGATCTTCCACTCTTTAAAATCCACGACACATACCACACAATATGCATTATCGAAGTTTATTGGAATACAAATTTGCACACATTAACAAAATAAATTTAAGTGACCTTACTTGAATGGTTATTAATTAATTAATCCTTGTAAAGTAATTGATTGTCGAATTTGTACCTTATCCACCATACCCCAAGGTTTCAAATGAAAGTTGGAGGGATAATTTGCATCGACCAATCTTATGAAAAGTGGAGGAAGCTTGTAATTACCTTAATCTTTCATCCATGTGACATGCTCATACGGGAGATGTGCAACAAAATAAGCCATGACTACCATCTAGTTTTGATGGACCTTTTCTACAACATCATATTGTCGTCGACGTACTAATCCTAAAAAAGAATCCATATGTTATAAAAACAAATAATATAACATGATCATGCATCGCAATAGTGATTTATATTAAAAAACTAAATTAATGGACAAAATGAACTCACCTCCTTAGAAAACCATCCTAATTTGTCCGTAACTATATCCCCAAAAAAAAATTTGGTCCTCATCCGTATGTCGTACACCTATCTTTCTCAAAGAAGTTAGGTTCATCATACCATTTCTTGAAATATTAGTCATATTTGGTCCTTAATAATTGTATAACAAGCCTCGTTTGTTGGACCTTTGATTTTAACATGTTTATGTAAGGGCTACGAATGAGCAGTCCTTTTTTTACAAGTTAACCATGAAGTGTGTGAAAATACTATTCAAAAATAATAATATGCCATTTAAAATTATATTAACTTATGAGGTTTCCAAATCTATTTAAATACCTTTTATAAGGCAGGAATCATGGCCAATGAATTCTCATGAAAGGTAAGATTGACTACATCAAACATCTGGACTGGCTAGTGTTAAGACATATAAATAATAAATAAATAATAGATTTTTCACTTATTGAAACATAATGAAAACCTTTATGAAATTTGTATACCTCAATTTCATCCCTCTATAATGGGATCTGAACCACTTCATTCCCTTGAGAGGCAATGTTAATCACCTTGTCACCCTGTGAAGCAATATTAATCAACTTTTAACCCTTGCTTAGGGTGTTAAGATAGAATAATCAGATATCCTGTCATAACGATAGATAAAAAGTGAATGACTACATATTATTCACTTAGAAACTAGTTAAATCACTGAATACTTGCCTCAACCACTAAAGAAAGTGATAATGAGGAACCCTCATAGGATAATCCCTCATTGTCAACATCTTGTAACAATATTAAAATTTATGAATATATTGGTTAATTAAATTTTTTAACAAAAATTAGAATGTATACAATTGATATTGTATATACCTTGACTATCAAAATAGATTTCAATATGGGATCCCCTCTCAATGGGGTCTCATTAACCCCAGGAAACTTTCACAATATCAACAATTACAAGTTAACAGGTAATCAAATGTTAAATTCAAATGTAACATTTACAGACGATGTTATACTTACCTCAACTATTAAAGAAGGTGATAATGGGAAAACTTCATAGGATGATTCCTCATCGTCAACATCCTATAACAATATTAACATTTATAAATATATTGGTTAATCAAAGTGTTTTATATAGATTACAATATATACAATCGATGTTGCACGTACCTCAACTGTCGAAATAGATGTCAATATAAGATCCCCCCTCGATAGGGCCTCATAAACCTTGGGACCCTATCACAATATCGACAATTACGAGTTAATAGACAACCGAATGTTGAATTCAAATATAACATATACAGACAACGTTGTACTTACCTCAACTATCAAAGAAGGTGTTAATGAGGAACACTTATGCTATGATCCCTCATCACCAACATGTTGTAACTATATTAACATTTATAAATATATTGATTAATCAAAGTGTTTTAAAAATATTATAATGTATTCAGTTGACGTTGTACTTACCTTGACTATTAAAATAGAAGTCAATATAGAATCCTTCTTCGATGGTCCCTCATAAAGAAATTGACGTTGTAACAATATCAACAATCACAAGTTAATAAGTAATCAAAGTATTTCTCAGATATCACCTATAAGATGTTTTAATAATTTAGTACATACTTGAGTGTAGGTGGAGACGTGAATATAAGATCTTCCATCGATGGTTTGTCATCATTGTCATGAGGAGACTGTAACAATGTATGTAATTATAGTAGGGTTTACATGTTTGCATGTTAAATTAAAGTGTCCAAACAATTTTCATTAACTTTTTAACCTATACAATAGTATATATGTAGAAATGAGTAAGTGTGTCTTCCATACGTGTCATCCTATCCTCCATACAAGTCATTTTATCCTTTAGATGAGTTATTTGATCTATTATAAGATTGTCACATGAGTCAATGCAACATCAAAGTAACACATGGAAAATTCCTATGCAGTGATGTGGGAATCGTCTGAAGTGCACTTGGTGGCAAAAATAGAGGCATTAACTGGAGTGGGCTCAGTGATAAGGGATTGAACAAGAGCCTCAACATAAGCGACAATAATGACCGGAGAAACTACATTAGGAGGAGCAAATGATGGTTCTCTTGATAAGGAGGATAAGGATGTTAATGAACAAGATTGTCTATCCAACGTTCCCATGTATTGAATGATGTTTCATACCAATCTACGACTTTCTCAACCAGAGTTAAAACTAGCGGGAAATTTACATCATCTTGCTTATTAGATTAAAATTATGTAAATTTTTTTAAGTAAACTTTGTTACCTTATTCATATTTTATTTAATAATAAATTATTACTTACTGCATCTCCAATGAATTACTTGGGATAAACTCCTATCCTAGGATATTTTTCGTGTGCTACCTCAACATGCATGAAGATCCTAAAATTAATGTGATATCCACCCATTGATGTAGTGTCTCTAACATCTCGTATATCTAAAACTGCAATTTCAACTTAAATATGTTACTCTAAAAAATTACATTTTTATTAAATCATTTAATTTTAACCATAAATTTTCTTTTTAATTACTAAATGATAAAATTACCTAGAAAGCTAGCGAGAACCTTATGATGTCATATTGTTTTATGGGTTTTTCCTTATTCTTTACGGGGCCAGACTCTACACAAATTTGAGTGATATTGTCGCAGATCGATTGATGCATCATCTGCCATACCCACACTCCACACAGGAATGCATTGAATCCATCAAGATGATCAATCAATTGTAATACCTTTTAGGGGATTGTTTTCCTCAAATCACTCCCTAATAACCCTATGTGAAGATAATATAATAAAGCTAACTTTACTACATTAATATCATCCTCCCCCTAGGACCTCTGTTGGAAAATATACTTAACTTCATATACGTAATTGACTTAAGCCTATGGAAATATGTATGTTGGATCCTTTTTATGGCCTTTGATAAAATATACATGTCAATATCCAATAATTGATAGAATATACATGTCATAATGGCAAACTCGTATGGGCTAAAACCTGATGTCAACCCTATTAACTCATCGCTCGAGTTCGCCCTATTACCTCTTTTAGGATGAAGGAGTGTATCAACACTCCATTGAATCGACTATCTTTAAAGTCGATGAGTGTATCAACACGCCTCTCTATTAATATTTTTTTAATCATAGTTTCCACATCTATATACTCACGTGTACTAACTTAAGTCTTAATATACTTTTCGACAGAAAATCTCATTTCACCCTTCGCATCATCCTTTTTCTCTTTTGTGGATGTCTCTGTAAAAAAAAAAAAAAAAATGCAATTACATTAATTTTTATATTAAAAACAAGTCAATTTTCCATATAAATGCATTATTTAAAGAAAAAAAAGAATCTTAAATTTGAATTCTACACATCAAAAAACCTTACAATGAAACTCCTCAAATGAAAAATATCAAAAAACACCCAAAAATTGAAAACATCATTCTACCCTCCAACCACTACCACACGAATTCATGTGGTAGGAAAACTTTAAAAAACCACACTTTGCCCCCATCACACAAATTTGTGTGTCAAACTATTTTATAAATTTACAATTTTGCCCTATCACATGTTGTACCTGTGTGACATTATTTAAAAACTCACAGTTTAGCCCCCAATCACACGAATTTGTGTGGTGAGAGCCAAATTCATGTAGGCAGATTTGACCTCTCAAACTTTGTTTTTCAAATCTCATTTCATCAATAATAAACTCTACGCCAACTCTAATACAAAAACCTTAAGAAAATTAGTCCAAAATACCGACAAATCAAGTAATTTCATCAAAAGTTTTTAAATCGAAACCCCATGCTAAACACCTAAGTTCAACATCCAATTATCTAAATCTTTACACTAAAATATATAAAAACGTGACAATATTGTTTTGCTAATTTTTTCACCCATTTCGGTTGTCAAAAAGGTCTCAAAATTTGCCAATGGAAATCCGCTGGTGTGTTTGCGATTTTGTGGAGCAAAAGACACGATTTGTGTGGCTGGGGACGGAAAAAGTTCTTTGTTTTTACTAAATCCGCTGGTGTGTTTGGGAAAATGCGCCTTTGACCCATAAATTTTGGGCAAATTAATTAATTTCCCTTGTAATATAATACTAATATTAATATATTATATTCATATAATATATATATATATATATATATATATATATATATATATATATATATAATTATATTATATTATATTGTTTAATTCACTTAAACTTATGACTCACATATAACTATAAATTAGTCTTAGATTTATCTAATTGGATAAATCCAATCTAACCATGTATTTTCTTACATACAACCCTAACCACTTAGAATTATTTCACTTTAGTCTCTTAAGTATCATATAATATACTTTTAGGTCTAAAGACTTTTCCAAGACTCAAAACCATAAATCCAAAATCTAGATTGGATCTAACTTGGATTCAACTCAAAAAATCTTATACCTCCAAAGTTCGATTAACTTCTTTTTTTGTATAACCCATAGACTCCCTACTAAGTCCGTAGTGAGTAGATTTGTATCAGGCTCCCAACCTGACATCTTATTATTGATATTATATTTTATATAAAATATTATTGATCAATTTATTATCAATATTCATAAACAATACTACCATGAGAAGGTTTCGATTGAAGGTTTCTCCTGTACACTTTCCCCAATCGTAGAGGTAGCGTAGTTTTTTTATGAAATGTTATTGATCAATTTATTATCAATTTGTTATTAATGTTATTATGTATATTTAAATTGTTTTTTTTCTTCTTTTCAGGATAAGCAGTTGTGGTTAATTGTTGAAATCCTCAGCTTGAGTAAAACGGTCATTGCAATTAATTCATAGGGGGACGAATTACTGGAGGTTATTTTACATGGAGAGCAGGATGAGATATATCCATTATAATTTGTATATTTTCAGATATACTAATCATTGATACTATAAAATTACTTCTTCAATCAATATAAGTGGTACAGATGGTTGACTTGACAATAATGAAGGATTCCCCCACTAAACCTTCTCAGTCGTATATCGATAAGGTAATTAAGACACACCAACAAGGTCTTGCACATCTTCATCATTTTCAATCTTTACAGGTCAATCGAGTTTAATTTTTCTTAATTTCATACATAATTGAATATAGTCTCTAATTAGATCAATATTCCACTATTCATCATTTAACACCCTCATATTATCTTGTATTGAAATGCATTTATATATTCCTAATATTTCATTTAAAATTGTCTTATAATGTTTACTATCAAAACGTCTCATATTTTTCTAACATTTTATTTAACCTTCTATAATTATCTATCATTTCATTTAACACCTTTTATGTATTATCTTGCATCGAAATACCTCTATATATTACTAACATATCAATTTAAACCTTCTTACAGTGTTTACTATCAAAATATTCACATATTTTTCTAAACATTTCATTTAACCCCTTATTATTATCTAATATTTCATTTAACACCCTTATATATTGACTTATATCAAAAAAACTTCTATATTTTTCTAATATTTCATTTAAAACTTTCATACGTTATTTAATATCAAAATATCCTTTATATTTTTCTAATATTTTGTTTAACCCTCAATAACGTTATTAAATATTCAAATACCCCTTTTATATAACATGTAAACTATATTTAATAAATAAAATTAAATCTTAAATTAAAATTCATATAAATATTTTTTTTCCCATGAACTGATTTATTTTCAGTTCAAATTCAAAAATATAAATTTTTTTTTCGATTGAACCTACAGTATAAAAATTGAATTAAAATAAAAATGAAAGTGAGTATTTAAATGAAATAAGAGTTTATATAGAAGCGGTAAAAAATAGTTTTGATATTTTCAAAAATTTTTGGGACAATTTGGCTTGAAAGTTTGAAAAGTAGATATCTTTTTGCTTAGGAGTAGGAAAATAGAACATTTTTGCTTAAAGAGGGGCAAAATGGACATTTACTTCAATTTCCCCCTTTTTAACCTGCTAACACATTAATCTGCTTATGATAGAAGCACTAAACCACAATAATGTAAAGCCCATCAATAGATGACTAACCCCAATCCATTTATAACAACTGCAAACTGATCCAAACATTGGATGAAGACACAACACAATGCAAGGCTGTGCCACTGTGGAACATAACATAGAATGATGAAAGAAAATTGTAATGAAGAATAGCAGAGAAGTGAGATTGCTACAAAGACCATATTTAATTACCACTTGAAGAAATGCATACTAACCAGAAATCACCACTATAAAGAAACCACACAGATATCCATCAAACCAGCACAAATTGAAACTTACACGCTGTAGCCAACAACGGAATGCTCCTTGCAAATTAACGAGATATAACTGCAATGATGTCCTAAAAATCATTATCTAAACAATTTATAGCAATAAAGGACACCTAACAAGACAAGAAGCAAATTATGTGGAGACGCATGCATAGAAAGAGAGCATTGTAACCCATTACTTAAATGTTCAGATCATGACTCCTAGATCTTATCAAGCTTCTCTGACTTGACAACAGGGTTGGCTTTAGCAATTGCTTCCCTAGCTGCTGTTCGATAATCAAAAGGACATTCATGCTTGTCAGAATATCGGTGAACAGCACAAAAGAGATTCCCACACCTGCAATTGAACCCAGTTAAACCAACCCGCTTTCGACAAGAAGCACACCTGTTAGGAACCTCCTTTGGCTTCATCTCCATATTCTGTCCAAAGGATAAATCACTGGATGGTTTTATTGAGAAGATATTAGTCTTCGCAAGTCCAGCTTGTATATCCACATTACCATCAACAATGGGTTCCTTTTCAGTCCCACTGGTGCTGCCATTCACAATATTCCCAATGGATGATGCTGCAAATTGGGCCTGTTCCTGCTTCCGGATCATGTCCTTGTGGCACTTGGAGCACATATTCATGGTAGCAGCACTTCCGAAGAAGCCACAGTTGTTAATGCATAGAATGGGACCTTCAGGAGTTTGGCACCCTATCTCGTCATGTGAGTCCATTTTTCTTATCTCCTGCAAGAATATCAACTAACTATCTAAATCACAATATACAACTAAATAACACTAACAAATTTACCACTGAACAACTAACAGCCAACTGTGGAATGCACACAAAAATCAGTCACACCATGTAGGCATGCATAAAGACACACAAGTATAAAAGCATTTGTTGAAGTGGTCGAACACTCCAAGAACAAGAAATAATAAAAGAAAAATGAAAAAGAAACGGTGCAATTAGCAGACCAATTTTAATCAGCAATTCATTGTACTGCATCTAGATTGTTTTACCTATGGGTGTAACAAGACTAACCAATTGTCCTTGTGTTAAGAGCTATATACAGAACCTGAGTCAGCTGATACCTAGCAGAATAAAAGAGATAGCTTGACAGTGTGAATATTTTATAACTCTTGGTGGTGAGAAAGTCTTTAGAACTATACTGTTAACAAATAGGAAACTTTCAAACAGGAGGTCAAGGATCATAAAAGTAAATAGCACAGAAGTCCTTTATTGTGACAGTTGATGAGGGAATATTATCCCGGAGGATCAGTTTGAAATCTGTTCAAATATATATGAAATTATTTTTCATCAATACCCAAGTTCACGATTTGAATTCATACAAAGACAATTTTCAATATTAGGGAAAGACAATCCATTACCAACTTGGAAGCTCACAGATGATTAGCCACCATTACAACAAAGTCTCTAAAAAGAATCAAACAATCCTATACACAAGATTTTATCTTAACAAGTACATATTTCAGCTATAGAACAAACCAAATCCATAACAGAAATTTCAATAACTCAAAATAAACGTACAAAACACTCAAAATAAATACTCATTTGCCGTTTCATATTCAAAACTCGTCACTAATTCACATCAGGTAACAAACACCCTAACTTCCATATTTTCTATCAATTCCACCTAAATTAAATCTCATCAAGCTCCACTGTCGAATCCAAAAAATCAACGAAGAACTCACACATCAAATGAATTCCTATTAAAAACCTAAAAAGAAAATATTAAAACCCTCACCTGTTCAGTTTCTTCGGATCTTGATTTACAAAAGGGAACTGGCTTATTCCTGCACGAAAAAAAAAAAAACCAAAAATCAGTAACAAAGATTAAAGGTTTCGTTCAAAACAACATCAGAAAAGTAAACAGACGACGTAGAATTGAAACAAAAAAGTAACAATTCCTCACCGAAATCCGAGATATAATAGTAAAATATAATAAAAAGAAACAGATATCGAAACCAAACGAGAGGAGAGAGATTACTGTTGGGTGTCGTTTTGATTTTGATTTTATTTTTTTTTATTTTGTTAGTTTTAGAGTTGTTCTCTCTATTTAAGACTTTGCTTTTAATCTGCCAACCAACGCTTTCCACTGAGTCGGCGAAGTTAAGCTCACCGCCCTCAATAAACCTTGTATTTACTGTTTTGCCAGTTCTGGCTCATTACGTGGCGACTTTTCAGTTGCGTGTACACATTTCGTTGGGCTGGGCCTCATTCAACTTGGTGTTGTTTAATCAAATGGTTTAGGATTAGGATGAATGTACGTTGATTCAGTTACGTCTCAAATACGCTTTCTTCTCCTCCGGTAAATATCAAATTAACTTTCAGGCTAGGTTACAAAAGATTAGCATAAATGGAAGATTATGATAAAGACATATTAGTTAGAATATTAACATGTATAAATTAATATTATATTTAGTTAAACTGATATGTATAAATTTTATTATAATTATAATAATAAAATATTATATGTATTATTTTATTTAAACATCTTATTAAACTAAAATAAATTACTGAAAGTATAAAAAAATTGTAATAAATAAAAAAGATGGTTGGTTGCGGATCAGAAATGACATGGAAAAAATTGTAATAACTTAAAAGGTTCTTGTCTCAATCTGACCTAACCAATTTTTTCTTATTTCGATCGATCTATCTTTTAAATACAATAAAATCAATATGATCTTTCGTATTGATGGTAGTGGGTGTTCTTTCATTGCAAACTTTAATGTCTTTTATTGTAATATTTTTTGCCTTAACCATTATTGCAATTCTAACATCTTTGACTAAGGTTTCCAAATTTTGGTGATTGGTGATGATGGTTGGTGATGGAAGGGTTATCTTAACTTAAAATAAGAATATATTTGTCTTAATGATTGTTTGAATAAGGATTAAATAGTTATAATAGAGTTTAGGATTATTTGTGATTTAAATTTGAAAAAGTGCATTTTTTTTACTAAAATTTTATTTAATAAATGTAAAATTGTAACAAAATTAATACTATTTTAGTAATATTTTAATTTAATATAATAAGATTATTGACAAATAAAATAAATATATTATTAGAGTAATCATAAATTTATTCGAAACAATGCCCCCCAATTATGATTAAATTACTATTTTTCTATCCTTGTGAACCCACAAGTTTCCACTTACTAAATTATTAAATTATATATGCTTGCCCAATACCGAACTGAATTTTTAAAAAGCAAGGATTAAAGGATATAAACATCATTTTCCCCCCTAAATTTGAAAAAAGTAAAAAAAAAAAAAAAAAATTACTATCAACCAAAATTGTTGATTAGCACTGAAAAATATATAATATAATCAAAACACACTAAATGCATTATACATTTTTCAAATATGGTTATGTTAAAATTACACCTGTTTTGGTATAATTATGATAATTTCGACTATTGAATTGCACTTAAGTTGATATTCCAATTGTCAAATCCCCTTTTTTTAGGTGTACTCTAGCTAGATATGATAAGATCACATTATAACTGGATTTGGTAATATCACACTTTTTTGATGTAATTCTTATCACTAGTTTTAACCAATTGCCGGCAAATATAATTAGGTGTAAATTTGTAATTTCAAAAAAAAAAAGTGTGCCATCAAAATTATGAGTATCCTTTTTGACACTATATCTATCAAAATTATGTTTAGTATAGAGAATTGTAGTTTAAAATTCGTTGGATGAACCCTGAGAGAGAAATAATAATTTTCTTTTTAAAGATTTACATGTAGTAGTAGCAAAATAATATGACATTTTCCTATTTAATATGATTTTGAACCAATTTGGATTATTTAATATAGCTTCACTTATAATATTTTTTGACTTAAATTTTGAAGAGGATAAGATAATATTACACATACAAAAATATCTTGATCCTTGGTTTTTTAAAATTCGATAAATAAAAAAGAGATAAATAAATGCGATAATAAATAACATGTGCTGAAAATGAAAATGAAAAGTAAGAATTTTTCAAACAATTGTATTTTTTTAGATAATATTTGTAGAATTAATTATGTTTATAGTTAATTTAATTACAAAATTATATAATACTATTATGGAATTGATCAAAATTATAAATTTTGTTATTGATTTTATATGGAGGTGAATTAATATTTTTTAATATTTGTGCCAAAAACAAAAATAAAAAATTTGTAAACAAATGCATTTTTTATATTATATTTGCACATTGTAGTTATGAAATTATGTATTATCACTGTATGATTGATCAAAATGGTGAGTTTTATCATTATTTAAACTTGGTATAGAGGGAAAAAGGATGAAGATAAATGGTAATAATATAATGGAATACATGAAGTTGATGAGAAAATGGTAAAAATCCTTGCGAACGTAATATTTGATGGATTAGTTTGATTCATGAGCAAATGTCTTCACATTAACAGTAAACAAACCATATTTAGATAAACATAAAACTAGAAAATATCAACAATAAGAGTGCATATCAAAATCGTTGATGATAAAGACGTTGTCTTATTGATATTTCTTATCAATTAAAAAAATGTATTTTAATGTATGTGATGTATGCTCTGAAATCATGAAATGCATTTCCTGAAATCTCTAACATTGATGTTCAATAGCCACATAATGATGTAATATACGGTGATAGTTTATAATTGGTTGAGTAGTCACATAATTATGTATTAGATGATGATGGTTCATAAGAGATTGAACAAGTTAAATTAAATATCAATCAAGATATTTGTGAGGATGAGATGATAAATAAGTACGATGTTGATATTTTGAAAATTGTAGATAATTCGGTACATGGAAATAAATAAAATGTTTTGAATTGAGATACCTTTGATCGTGGTGATGAAATGAATAATTTTATCATTGAGAAACCTATGTTTAAGGATAAATCAATGTTAATTGTTAATTATGACACTAAGAGGGTGTTTGGTTGGTGGAGTTAAATATTACTGTAATAATTTATCTTTTATTACTAACATTATTGTGTTTGGTTTGTTAACTAATAAAATATTATAATAATATTCTATTATTAACGGTGATATGATAGATAAATAGATGAGATAATTTGATTACTATTTTAAATATTAAAAAATTACTAATATAATTTTTGTTTTATTACAGTCATATCATTACTTATTAATTTTTTAGGGTGAAAAAACTCTATTTTCAATTAATATAAAAAATATTTTTGAATAATTATACCAAAATATATTTAAGTAAAATAATATTTTATTACTATTTTATTACCTCCAACAAAACACACTAATTATTTATATTTATATTTATCAATTTTTATTAAACATAATAATAATTTATAGGGAAATTAAAATAAATGCCCTTTTTAGGGGGGTAATAAAAAATTTACCCCAAATTTTGGGGTTAAAGATAAATACCCTTAAATTAAAGTATTTAAACGAAAATACTCCAAATATCCCCTTAAATACCAAAACTACCCTTCTAATTTAAATTACTATTTTATTTAAGGGTAATAAACAAATTTACCATAAATTTTGGAGTTAAAGCATAAATACCCTTAAATTAAAGTATTTAAACAAAAATGCCCCAAAATAATACCAAAACTACTATTCCTCTATTTCTATATAAACCACATATCTTTCTTCATTTTTAACATATCTGAGAGAGATTTCTGAAGAAAGAAAATAAGTTCGTGTTCAAGATTTCGGGTGTGAAGAGAAAAGTTCGTCATTACGAGGTATTTATCCCTGTCATTACTTTAATCGTTATTATTTTATTAATAATGCAATTATATGTGATATTTTATATAATAAATTATAGTTGTATGTAATATGTAAAATAATAAAAATTACATAGGTTATGTTTTAAATATTATAGTAGTATAGGATAACATGATATTACTTCAATCGTTATTATTTTATTAATAATATAATTATATGTGATATTTTATATAATAAATTATAGTTGTGTGTAATAAGCAAAATAATAAAAATTAGTAGGGTATGTTTAATAATATTATTTTGTCAAATTGAAGTATGAAATAGATATAATTGTGTAATAGATATTTGTAAATACTATTTTCAGTCGTATTATTTATGTTGATTATATATTTGATTTAGGCAATATACAATTTACCCCCAAATTTTAGGAGTTAAGCGAAAATACCCTTATATTAAAATATTTAAACGAAAATGCCCCAAATATCCTCTTAAATACCAAAACTACCCTTTTAAATTAAATTATTATTTTTTAAAGGGTAATACCAAAACATGATATATTTAAGTAGTCACAATATATAATTGAATTTTGGAATAAGTATAATTATGTAATAGACATCTGTAAATATTATTTTCAGTCGTATTATTTATGTTGATTATATATTTTATTGTAGGATTAATCTAAATGGTTGGATATGCTTCAATTAGATATGGGGGAAATTGGATAGAAAAGGATGATAATGTTATAAAATATGTTGGAGGTAATAGGAAATTGATTAAAATTCCAGAACACACATCATTCGAAGAATTAATCGAAATAGTGAGTGACAAGTGTAATATAGATCGACAGATATTTAACATTCAGTTGAGTATAAAACCGAGGCATCTCGACGACGGTGCTCCGATAGAAATTTCGAATGATGAGGATGTTGAGGTTCTTAACGGTCTATCTAACCTCTTTAAAGAATGTGTTCCAGCTTTTGTTATAACTACAGTTACTGATGATAGTTATGAGACTCAACAAGCAAATGAAGATTTTCAAGGTGGGGAGTCGAGCAGTTATCCAGAAAATCAAACTATTGGTATAGAAGAGATTCAAAATATCGAGATCAATCCGAAACAAGAATTATCAGAGGAAGATTTTGCACATATAAATGAAGTTAACGTTGATACATTGTATCGCATAGAAGAATTCCTTAATGGGGATGAAGCAACTTTTCCAGACTGGAGTGAATTTAATGGAAAGGTTGAACAGAATATTCCAATCGAAGAACCAAAGATTGAAGAGAAGACCTATGATAATAACGATATTGGAGGTACAAGTTATTTTCCAGAAATAAATCCTGTTGGTGGGAATGTTCTTACTAATGCATTTCATTGGTTACCACCTTTTCCTGATCAACCATCTACATCTAGAAACTCTAAAGCATTGACCGAGACTGATTCTCCAAAGGCTGGTATATTATTTCCTAGTAAACAACATGTCATTGATGCAATAACTCAAGACGCGCTTCGTAGGGGATATCAATTTTTTGTGGAAAAATCAGACACGCTTAAATGGGTTTTTAAATGTCGCAACAAAGAATGTAAATGACATGCACGGGCAGTTAGGGTGGAAGAAACTGATAGCTTTGAATTACGTCGTATGGATAGCTGTCACACATGTTACAGAAATCAGATATTACCTCATCATAGACAAGCAGGTGCTCGAGCTTTAGGGCAGATTTTGAGGACCAAATTCATTTTAGTTGATCGTGTTTATCGACCGAAGGAGATCATTGCTAATATCGCCGACCGATATAAAATTGATATATCATACGCACAAGCATAGCGGGCGAGAAATTGGGTGCTTCAATCATTGAGGGGGACACTAGAAGAGTCGTTTATGTTGCTACCAGAGTATTGCCTCAATTTAGAGCGTTGCAATCCGGGGACGGTGACACATATACTAACGGATGAGGAGGATTGATTTAAATACTTTTACATGGCATTCGGTTATAGTATCCGTGTATTTTAGTAACATATTCGACTGGTTATTTGTATTGATGTTGTTTTCTTGAAGGGTCGATATCTGGGTCAACTATTTATTGCTGTCGTATTAGATGGGAATAATCAAATATATTCACTTGTTTTTGGGATTAGTCCTAGGGAAGATCATGACACATGGTACTGGTTTTTAACAAAGTTGAGGGATTGTATTGGTGAGGTACCTCATTTGGCCATCATTTCAGATCGACATGTCAACATATTTTCTGCATTGGCTGAAGTTTTCCCTAGTGTGCATCACGGTTATTGTTGTCACCATCTCCATTGTAACATGCGGTCCAAGTACAAAAAGAATGCTAAAGTCGCATGGATGTACTAGAAAGCAGCCAAGGCGTACACTGAATTTGAATTCCAACAGGTCATGAAGTCATTGTCCCGTTTGTACCCTGAGGTAACTGCATACCTGTGTGAAGTGGGTTATGATCGATGGGCACGAGCATATTTTCCAGGCCATAGGTACAATGTAATGACTACCAATATTGCTGAGTCATTTAATGTCTTGGTCAAACACACTCAAGGTTTACCTATTACTATGTTGATCGAGTTCATTAGAGGTACATTACAGTGATGGTTTTATGAAAGAAGAAATCATGCCAGTAAGTTCATATTCACTGTTATACTATGTTATAAATGTGTGTTACTAAACTTATACTTGTTTACTAACCAGATGAATTTATATTTATATGATTTACAGATGCTTGTACCAGTCTAGTCACACCTTGGGTTGAAGATAAGATCGCAAAACGTGTACGAAAGTCTTCGAACTTAGAAGTGCGTCCTATAACAACTGAGCGATACCAGGTTCTTGGTAGTGGCCAATATGATGCCCTGGTAGACCTGACGGAGCATACATGTACTTGTAGAAAATTTCAATTATCAAAGATTCCCTGCATGCACGTTATAACTGTAGCCAGATATATGAAGCTTACAACCTGCCTTCAATAGGTGCATTCATACTACAACACAGCTTTTTATCAAACCGTTTATGCAGACGTAGTCAATCCATTGGGAGATCAGTCAGAGTGGCTCATCCGGAGGAGACAACTGTTATCCACCCACCATATGTGCATCGTCGTCGTGCAGGACGTCCAGCAAATAAAAACAGACGGTCTTCTCAAGGAGAGGTTGTTGAACAACTTATCTGTAACCGATGTCATCAACCTGGACATACAAGACAGAACTACAGAAGCCCTGTTCCAGTACCTAGTTCTATACCATCAAGTTCAGGAAGAAAGAATAAAGATGGGAAATAAATGCACTTGTTATTTGTACTTGTTAATGTTAATATAAATATTGATTTTGTACTTGTTTTTATAACTCTAATGTTCGTGGATGTTAATTTTAATATAAATATTGTACTTGTACTTGTACTTGTTTCTGTAAACCTAATGTTTGTGATTGTTATTGCGAATATTATCTTTTTATATTGGTTTTTTTATTTTGGGTCTACAAAGATTCTTCGATTACGCTTCACAATTCCTTATATCGAATCACATGCATATTCAACCCTAATAAAGGCTATTTACTGAAAGTTGAAAACAAATTTTATATATAAATATGCCTTGCAAATATTCTCAATATTTACAAATACATTAAAAATAAAATGAAGATAAAAATTTGAGTAAAGAGAAACTTACCTTAAATAGTTGAAAAATCATTTTAAGGGATGCTAATTTTATCTTGAATAAAAATTCATACTGGGTGGTTTGTGAACTCCAAATTCAAATCAAAATTGTATCCAATCTTGCATTCGTATAACGATGAAACTATATATATATAAAAATCTTGCATTCGTATAACAATGAAACTATATATATATATATATATATATATATATATATATATATATATATATATATATATATATATATATATATATATTTAAATATATTGATAATATATCATTATATAATTAGATGATTTTAAATTAAACATAACGTAACACTTCTCAAATATATAGATAATATATCATTATATAATTTTATTTTTTTTATTATATGAAATTCTTAACTATCAAGTGATCTTTTTCAACTCTTCTCAAGTATTTAATTTTAACTATAGTCTTTTAATATTTCTTAATTCTTTGATGAAGTATTTTTAGCTATATATTTGTTATGAACATATAAATGAATCAATATATGGATAAATATATGGATAAATGAATAAATAAACATATATACAAATACAAATAACATATACAATAACTGTCAATCAATATCCTGAAAATATAGTTGTGTGCCTAAACGAGTGCGCAGGCGTAACGAGTCCTCCCCCTCAAAGCATAACGAGCGGTGAAGTGCTAAACACTCGATGTATCATAACATGAACACCCCACAGTCATGAACATATAAATGAATCAATATATGGATAAATATATGGATAAATGAATAAATAAACATATATACAAATACAAATAACATATACAATAACCGTCAATCAATATCCTGAAAATATAGTTGTGTGCCTAAACGAGTGCGCAGGCGTAACGAGTCCTCCCCCTCAAAGCATAACAAGCGGTGAAGTGCTAAACACTCGATGTATCATAACATGAACACCCCACAGTCACCTGATAGGGGCGCCTACTGCGGTATATCCACCACCCTATGCAATGCAAATGGATCGTCCCGTGGACTTCGATGCGAATCGGCCCAAAATGATGTCGCAGCTAGTAAATGTGGTATCATCGACGTATATCCCAACATCTTTTGCCTAAATAGCTCTGGGTTAGCTGTGAAACTCTGTAAGGAGTCGTAAACCGTAATCTTCCACTCCTTCAAATCCAACACCCTTGCTACCCAATGAGCATTCTCAAAGTTTATTAGGATAAAAACTTGCACACGTTGATATAATTGTAATTAGATCTTATTCGATTATTCTTAAAATATGTACTCGAGATTCGATTACTAACCTCATCGATCATACCCCAAGGTTGCAAATGTAACTCAGGTGGGTAATCTGCATCCACTATATGTGTAAAGAGAGAAGGGAACTGGTAGCTATCTGGATCTCTCGTCTAGGCCGCATACTCAAGAGGGATATATCCAACAAAACAACTCAAAACCGTCGTCCAATTCTGCCGAACATTCGTAGTATCATCATGCTGGCGACGACGTAATAACCCCAAAAACGAATCAACATGCTGAAAAAATAGAAGATATAACGTCATCAGGCCATACAAGGATTATCTAACCAAAATACGAAATTCATTTGTTAAAGTGAACTTACCTCGTCAAACAACCATCCGGAGGTGTTCATGAGTGTACCCCAAAATGCTGCTTTGGTCCTCTGACCTATGTCATACACATGACGTTTCTCGAACAAGTTCGGCTCTGCATACCACTTCTTGAATTCCTCCTCCCGTTCCATTCTCGGTAACTACACAAATGGTCTCGTTCGTTGGCCTTGTGGTTTCAGAAGATTCATGTATGGACTACGAATCAGGGGTCCCTTCTTGATAATCCTACCACGAACTATCGAATATATTTTCTTTTGAGACCGGCTGTATTCAAATACATGAATTGACTAAATGCGATGATAAATTATTTTAATTGTAGTTATTAAATTTCTTAAATATTCAATTACCTGCTCTTGGCCCTCGTGTGCAGGGATCTCAATAACATCATCAGTGACCTCATCATCCTAGGAAACAATCTCGATCACCGATTTTCCTTTGCTTGGAGTGTTGAGATAGACCAAACGGAGATCCTATTGTAACAGGATAGGAAGGTTAAACGACTGTTGAAATTAACAAATGTAACAATTAATAGATGAAAATTTTGGCACTTCACCTCAACCTCCTCCCAAAAGGATACTGGAGCATCCGCATGTGGTGATCAATCGACATCGGTAATATCCTATGACAATATTAACATTTAATATTAATAAATCATACTATTCAACAAAAAAATAATAAAATATTCATTATACAATGTACGTACCTCTAATGTCGAAACAGATGCCACAATGGGATATGTAATCGGTGCAGCCGTAGAAACGTCAAGCCGCTAGCACAAAGAACGATAATAACAAGTTTAGAGAAAATCAAACTACAAATGTGTAAATGAGATATAATATTGTATATCTATGTTATACTAATCGGAATAATCACAGAAAGTGTCGACGGAGAAGGGCTCATGTGAAGTAATCCATCATCGTCGACATCCTGTATCAGTATTAGTAATTAATAATAATTAATCGAAGAGCTATATTTAACGGGATTAATAGATGTACAATCAAAGAATTTAGATATAACATTGATTTCAAGAGGACGTTTTGATTACCTAAACCATCGTAGAAGGTGCCATCGAGAAGACCTTATGCGATGATATATAATCGCCGATATCAATAATCAATATCATATCTTCTCGGGATGGTCTCTCATCAAACAACTGACGCTGTAATAATTTTAACATATTAAAATTTATTTAAGAAATAACATTCTTAAAATACTCGAAGCAGTTAACACTCACATCGATAACAGGTGGAGACGGGAACGTGAAAGCACCTGTCGAGTGTCTATCACCATCATCCTAAGAAGGCTGTAAGATAATGTACAATTATTATAAAGTTACAAACAATTACGTATATAAATAGATTTTAATATCTTGTAAAGTATTAACTTTTTTACCTGTCCGACAGTATCTGGATGGTGATGAGAGTATCCGGCCTCCGTACGACTCAATCTCGTCGTATCCTCTATACGACTCAATCTATCCTCCATAAGAGTCATCCTACCATCAATGCGACTAAACCTATCCTCTATCCTAGCCTCTAACCCAGTAAGTCGAGCTAAGACAAGATTTCCCCATCGAGTCAATGCAACATCGAAGTGATGAATGGAAAAATCTGGTCTAGTGGTAGGATGATCATCTGGTATCTGCTCAGTGGTAGGGGGCATAAGCACAGGATATGGTGATATATGCTCGGTGGTAGGGGGCCTAAGCCTGAGACCCGGTGATATAAGCTCCTCGATAGGGTCGCTAATCAGGCACGTGGGAAGGGGCTGAACAGAAGCATCAACAGGAGGAGGAGCTACGATCGGAGAACTAACGTCACTAGGACTTGATGGTGCATCTCCTGACACTGAAGAAGATCGATTATCCGACATCCCTGTCTATTGGACGATATCCTCATACCACTCTGTATCTCTCTCAACCGGAGATAACTCTAATGGAAAAGTAACATCATCCTACAAGATATTTATTTTCAGTATTCATTATTGTCATATCTAGAGTATATGTTAATATTTAATAAATTAATACTTACTGGATCTCCAGTGAAGATAGCTGAGATAGAATCCCATCCCGGAATGTCCTTCGTGTGCCATCTCAACATCCGGGCGGCTCCCACATACGGCGACTCGTCTACCCATCGAAATAACGAGTCCAGCGTCTCGTAAATCCAAAACTGTAATATCAATATAAATCGATTATTGTATATATTTACAATCATATTAAACTAATTTTATTTTAAACATTCATTTTTTGTTTGAATTAATAAATATCATAATTACCTGAAACGCTAATGGAAATCCCATAATGCCATACTACTTAAGCTGATTTTCCTTTTTCTTTTTCGGATCGGAATCCATAGAAATTCGGGAGATGTTATCGCATATAGAGCGATATGTCATCTGCCATACTCGTACTCCCCACGGGTATGCATTAAACCCATCCAGATGATCAGCTAATTGTAATATCTTCTAGGGAATTGTTTTTCTCAAGTTACTCCTTAACAACCCCATGTGAAGATAAAACAACAATACTAACTTAACTGCATCAGTGTCATCCTCCCCCCACGGTCTCTGCTGGAAAACACGACTCAGATCAGCATATGTAACTGATTTACACCCGTGAAAATATGTCTGGAGGATCCGATCTGTGGCCTTCGATGGAATGTAGAGGTCGATATCTACCAAATGACTGAATCGAAGGCCTGTCATAATAGCAAACTCATATGCACTGAATCGGACATCCACGTCATTAACCCGAAACCATAACTCCTCTCCTAAAGTCACCTTATTTACTGCTCGAAGGATGAAGGAATGTATTAGGACCCCACTAAATCGACTATCCTTCAACTCTAGGAAGTGTCCGAAACATGTACGTCGAAGCATTTCTAATTGTCTCTTTGTTAATAATTTTTTGATCACGGCTCCAACATCTCTATATCCACGTGTAGTAACTTGAGCCTTAAAGTGTTTTTCGAGAGGAAATCGCAGTTCATCTCAGTTTTCGTCTCTTTTTCTCTTTTGTACAGCTCTCTGTATGAAAATTAAATTACAATTATATTAAATTTATATAAATTTTTAGGAATAAATTATTCAATTCTATACATAGAGGCCTTATGCGAAAAAACAGATATCAAATTCGAATTCTACACGTCAAAAAACCTTAAGATGGTTAAATTTTAATTTGATCCCATATGAAAAATATCAAAAAAGCCATAAAATTTAATAGAATTATATTCTGCCCCCCTAATTCCAACCAGAGGAAACGCATGCTGGATAACTCTGGAAAACCGCAATTTGCCCCACCACACGAATTCGCGTGTCAACCACGCGAATTCGCGCATCAACCACACAAAATCGTGAGTCAACCACACGAATTCGGGGGTTTGACCATGATTTTCCTAGCCCACAAAGTTTTCCAATTTCTACTATGCCCCACCACACGATGAAAACGCGTATTTTCACCCCCAACCACACGATTTCGTGTAGTCCACGAAGTTTGAAAAGTTCAAAACACCTCCCCGTCTACACGAATTCTGACCACATGAATTCGTGTGGTCATTGCGCCATTCGCGTGGTGACTGTCGAATTCGTGTGGCCATATTTCACCTTCCAAACTTCATTTTTCAAACTCCATTTCAACAACAATCAACTCTACACCTAATCTAACATAAAAGCCCTAACATAATTCATCAAAATCAGCAAACAATCAAGCATTTTCTTCGAAAATTTCAAATCCGAACCCTAACGCTAAACACCCAAATTTCACATCAAATCGCTCAAATTGTGAAACGAAATGCATAAAGAGATGACAAGGGTTCTTTTACTAACCTTTTTATCCATCATCGTTGCCGGAAAACATCAAAAAAATCGCCGGATGAAATCGGAGTTGCCGAGTGCGCGAACGTGAGTTCAAACTTTTTTGTTTTCGTGTGTTTGGCTACATTGCGCGTGGTTATGGACGATTTTGAATGGAGGGGCATTTTCGTCTCTTCGTAATTTTGGGGCATTTTAGTTTAATGTTAAGATTTAGGGGTAATTGCGCTCTGCCCCTTAATCTTTGGGGTATTTATTTTAATTTCCCTAATTTATACCCGCTAATCTTTTGGGGTTTTTTGGTTAATACTAATGAAATATTATCTGGGTAAAATATTTTTTATTACTAATATTATATTATATAGTTTGTAATTAATAATAGATTACGATAATTTATTATTACTAATGGTGATATAATATGTAATATAAAATGTGATTTAATTATTAACTTTAACTTAGATATTAAAAAGATTATTAAAATAATCTTGCTCTTGTTACAGTTTTATCGCTACTTATTAATTTAAAAATATATATACTCATTTTCAATTCATATGATGAGTAAAACACATTTAAATAAAATAATATATTAATATTTTTTTAATTCTATCAAATGAATCACAATACTAAATTATATATGCTAATTTTTTAAAATATTATAGGGATATTAATTAAAATCGGCAAAATTTTTTTCACGTAAACCTTTTTAGGTAAACATACAGCGGTTTTACTTTTATAAGTAAATTTACTTTTAATTCCAAAAATACCTTCTCCAGCTTATTACGTCACTTTCAATAACTTACATGTGCGTATCACAGTGTATGAAGGCGTAAATGATGCATACAAGGTGCCTATAGGGTGCATGGGTGCGTATGGTGCGTACAGGGTGTGTAGGGTGCATACAAGGTGCATACAAGGTGCATAGGGTGTGTGGGTGTGTAGGGTGCGTGCAGGGTGCGTGAAGGGTGTGTTAGGGTACACAAGTAGTGAGTTGATGCGTGGGGTGCACGAAACTAAAAAATTAATTTCTTCTAATCAATTACATAAATATAATTTTATAAAAAATTGATTTGAGTAATTAATGAATTGAATTGTTAGCTTGAAGGCAGGTGAATATATTTACTCTATCAACACAGTTTAACTTTTTCATTCTTTATTTAATTGATTAGGAACCAACTATATTTCACTTTTTTCATTTCACTTTCTTCATTTTCACTTGCTTCAATTCATCTTTGCCTCATTTTCACTTGGTTCAATTAATCTTCCAGCTGGTTAAATTAATTGAAATTTTTGATAGAGATGATATTCATGCTTGGATTTGGCGGGCAATGGCACAAAGAATGTGATAATAATTTAAAATATATTAGTAGAGTTCAATCGTTAGTTTCAGTAAATAGAAAAATCAATTACGATGGATTTGTAGAAGTAGTATCTTCTCGTTTAAGTATCGATACAAGTTCTTCAGAGATAAAAATTTATATGTTAAATCCAATAGAATTTAGTGATTTGCCATATTTATGAAAAGATGATTATGATATTCGGATAATGATGAAGTTGTCTAGGTCACAGAGAAAGTCTTCCTTATTTCTTGGAGTGGTGGCAAACCAAATTAAACAACAACATGTAGAAGAAGTACAAGTTAACAATGAACAACAACATCCAGAAACAGAACAAGGGATTCACTCGGCGATTCATCAAAACCCTTTCCCATCCACTGAAGTTGACTTTGATCGTGATGATATTGAGATTGCTGTTAGTTGGAATATTTCTAAAGATTGGGCACATGACAAAAGAGGTCCACCCGAAGGATGTTATCAAATGGGCAACTCATCAACAAATGATTTTCATTCTGGCGGAGAAATTGAATATCGTGGTCATGATGACGGTGGTATTGATTGTAATTGTGGCAATGATATTGATGGTCTTGAAGGTGTGACGATGTTGTTGATAACACAGGGATTGGTCCATCAGGGTTAGTGCATAAAGGTTCAATACATCATGGTTCAAATCCTTTTTTTGGTGGTCTAGAACCGTATAGAGAAGTAGAAAATGAGGTAAGTCAAATTCACGCAGTTGCACCACGCGATGGTAGATTCAAAGTCAAAGATCAATTTGCTTCTAAATCAACTTTTAGAATTCTAATTTCAGTTCTGTTTTTTCGAATTTCATCGTTTTACGATATATTGATTCGTATTTTTCAGATTTCTGAAGAATTTTTCGATTATTGCCATTCTAGGGTATTTCAACTTTTAAAATTCGAATTTTACCGTTTTACAATACATCACTCAAATCACATATAGAATGAAATCAAATACATATCTATATATAATGACAGATAAAGTACATCATACACATACGCACATACAATAAATATATACATACGAACATATGAAGAATGATAAACAAGCAATGAGGTAACTAAATATACATTCGTGAGCTACTCGATACAGTGAAAATACAACAGTGATGCTAAACGTCGACGCATAGAGGTAGACGACTCTTGAGAAAAATCGTAGCTCCATGACAACGCCAAACACTCAAAAAAACGTAACATAAACACGCCACAGTCAGCGGAGCCCAATCCCTGCTGAGGCACATCCGTCGCTCGATACAAAGCGAGGGAATCACGTCGTGGAGTCCTCCCAGAATCTATCCAAAAACTCGTTGCGTCTAATAACGCGGAAATGAATGTCATATATGGTCACATGCGCTGCTCAAGAGACCCCATATTCCTCGAATATGATACCTCCAAATCGTATATCATAATCGACCACTCATGGAAATCTATAACTCCGACGACCCAATGTGCGTTGTCGAAGTTTATAGGGATGTAAACCTATAAACAGTGACAAATTTTAGTTAATTATTGTTGTCGTCAACCAATTCAATGTAATAGAAATATATATACACTATACTTGATCGACCATCTCTTATGGTTTGTACAATAATCCCGGAGTGTACGTTGCCTCAACCATCCTCGTGAAGAGCCTCGAAAACTCAAACTCGTCAATCGGTGTGGTCTGCCAATTCTTCCAAACCATCTCAATATGGCCTTCGAAGAATGTGTGGGCAGTCATCCAATGCTGGGAAACAGTCGCATGGTGCTCGTCTTGGTGTTGACGTAATAAAGCCAAAAAAGAATCCACATACTAAAATGGTATAAACAAGTTCACGTGTTAGTTATTGATAAATATATCAAATTTTTTACCAAATTATATAGTATAGACAACTTATATCGTCGATCAGCCACTCGCGCAACTCTACAATAAGCTACCAAAAGTTGTCCTTCGACTTCGATCCGATGAAGTAGACATCATGTATGTCAGAAGCCGCAGCTCTGGTATACCATGTGAGGAAAGATTCCTCACACTTTGACGTAGAGGATGGAATGGTCGGGAGTTACCGTTTCGCCCTCCCTCTGAGTGGATTTGTATACGGGGTGTGAACCAGCGGACCCTTCCGAACAATCTGACCACGTGCTGTACGAACCAGTTGCATGATACAAAAAACTATTAATTCATTATTTCATTCTACATTACAATTAACATTAATCGATTTATTTTACCTTCTCCATGTATGCGAGAGAAGGTTTAGCTAGAGAATCCTGAATCACGGTCAATTTCACAGTGCGTGCTCCCTCGACGGATTGCATAATTATATTTTTAAACATATTAGTGACATATATTTGTCAATTATATTTATTTACTAATTATCATTGACAAACTTCAATATGGACAGTCTCAGAAATGTCCTCCTGGAAGTCCTCCTCCTGTGAACTAATATCCACTATCTTTTTGGTCGAGCTCAGGATATCAGCACATAACCATAGTCGCTCGTCCTGAAAAAGAGACAAAACATCATTAAATAAAAAATATAATATTAAACACAAATTGATCAATGACATTTCTTAAATCTCCATCACTTGGACTTCCGGGGAAAATAGTGCCTATATGAGCCCAACTAGGAACGTCCCTCGTATGCCACCTAAACATCCGTGGAGACGTATAGATATCAATAATATCAACCCAGTCGTGCAAGGTGTCCAACGTCTCATATATCCAATACTGCAATATAATTATTTACGATTTAAATAAATCAATTTATTTTTTTGTCAATTAATATATTATATATATAATATTATAAAACTTACCTGAAATGCGAAAGGAAATTCGTATAGGTCGTATTTACGAATTTCAGGCATCCGTCCGGAACACACTCTCTCGCTCGCTTGTGACATAGAATCGTATGTCATCTGCCACACAACAACGCCCCAGGGGTAGGAATTAAACTTGTCTAAATGATCAACTAACTGTAAATAATCTGTGGACACCTTCTTTCATCGATCATTTCCCAGCAAAACCATGTGAAGAACATACAAGGCCATCTTGACAGCGTCATTATCGTCATCCCCCTACGGCCTCGACAAGAAAACACGCTCTATGTCGTGATACTGCACCTTCGAAAACCTCGAAAGTACGTATCCCTAATCCTATGTCCGGAGGAGCGAGGCATATATGAAGAAACATCAGTCCGTCTACTAAACGAAAGACCTATCACCAGCGCAAACTCAAACGGGCTAAATCTCGCATCAACCCCACTAACCCTGAACCAAAACTCGTCTCTGGTAGAGGGTCGATGTAGCTATCGGAGTAGAAATGCATGAACCAATATCCCAGAGAATTTGGTTTCAGGTAAACGAAAGAGATACCCGAAACATGTCCTCTCAAATAGTCGAAGCTGATCCGAGGTCAATATAGAAGTAATCCTAGATAATGTGATGCATTGTACACGACATATCGCATCTGCCCGGAAGTATCTGAACTCATCGGGGATTCGTAGCTCGCCGTCAACCCATTTTCTTTTGCGAGAATTATCCTGCACAAATTTTAAAAATTAGTTAGACATTCAAAAAAACAAATATGTAAACAAATGATTCGTGGAAAAAACATAAAAAGAAGAAAAATACGAAATAATCAAAAAGGAAATGACAAAACTTAACAAATACCCTAGAATGACAACAATCAAAAAATTCTTCAAAAATCTGAAAAATACGAGTCGATATATTGTAAAATGGTGAAATTCGAAAAAACGAAACTGAAATTCGAATTCTAAAAGTTGAAAAACCTTAAAATAACAACAATCAAAAAATTCTTCGAAAATCTGAAAAATACGAGTCGATATATCGTAAAATGGTGAAATTCGAAAAAACGAAACTGAAATTCGAATTCTAAAAGTTGAAAAACCCTAGAATGACAATAATCGAAAATTTCTTCAGAAATCTGAAAAATACAAGTCGATATATCGTAAAACGATGAAATTCAAAAAAACAGAACTGAAATTCAAATTCTAAAAGTTGAAAAACCCTAGAATGACAACAATCAAAAAATTCTTCGAAAATCTAAAAAATACGAGTCGATCTATCGTAAAACGGTGAAATTCGAAAAAACAGAACTGAAATTTGAATTCTAAAAGTTGAAAAACCCTAGAATGGCAACAATCGAAAAATTCTTCAGAAATCTGAAAAATACGAATCGATCTATCGTAAAACGGTAAAATTCGAAAAAACGAAACTGAAATTCAAAAACACGAATCAATGTATCCTATAAACGAAAAAATCAAAATATTGAGTTGAAATTACGTTATTACATCGTAAATTGTGTCAAAAGCTCCAAAATTCAAAAAATCGAATCTCAAATTTAAAAATTACATATGGAAAAACCCTAAAATAGAAAAAACAGATATAAAATTCAAAAACTACACGATCAGAAACCTAGATAACAAAATTCTCAATTTCCCCCCTCATGAAAATTCCTTTTTAAAACAGGTCAACTGTTATATGGCAAATTTCAGAAAAACCTGTTGTGTTCTAAGGAATTTTCCTAGGCTCTTCAATATTTTAACAAAGCTATTTTACCCCCCTAACCCACGGTCAATGTCTGCTGACCGTGGGAGAAATCGTTTGACCATGGGAAATACTGTTCCCACGGTCGGACTGCCGATCCTTCGGCAACCATTTTCAGCCAAAATTTGGTTGTTTTGGCCTCCGATTTTTTCATAAATCAAATCTACACGTTGTATAACACAAAACCCCTCAATCAATTCAACGAAAACAACTAAGAATCAAAACATTTTAAACATTGTTCAAATCGAAACCCTAAAATTTCAAACTGCAAAATCTCAATAATATGAGCAATAACTTGATTCAAATAAGATTACAGGAGATATACTAACCTTCTTTACTATTTACCATTGCCGGAAAGCAAGAGAATTGACGGAAATCTAATCGACCGTGGGATGACCGTGGGAGAGTGGGAAGTTTTGAATTTTCTTTGAATTTGTACAGTAAAATCGCAAAGATTACTGTGGGAAGTAAGCAAATTTTGCTGTGTTTATATAGAGGGCCAGTTTCGTAATTTCGCCAAACCCACGTTCACATGGCAAATTTCGAAAAAACCCGTTGTGGGCTAAGGACTCTCCCCGACACCCCAATATTTTAAAAAAGCTAATTTACCCCCCTAACCCATGGTCAATGCCTGCTGACCGTGGGAGAATTCATTTGACCGTGGAAAACACTGTTCCCACGGTCGGACTGCCGATCTCTTCGGCAGCCATTTTCGATTAAAATTTGGTTGTTTCAGCCTCCGATTTCCACATAAATCAAATTTACATGTTGTATAATACAAAACCCCTCAATCAATTCAACGAAAATAACCAAAAATCAAAACATTTTAAGCAATGTTCAAAATCGAAATCCTAAAATTTCAAACCTCAAAATCTCAATCAAATCTTAATAATATGAGTAATAACTTGATTCAAACAAGATTACAGGAGATCAATCTGAGTGTACACTTTAAGGTTCCACTCATGAGTGCGAGGAAGGTTTGGTTAAAGATCTTAATGCTTGGTTCTTTGTAGCTTGGTTTTGTTTTTTTTTTTTTAACTGGGTTTGAGGTGTTCTTTTCTTGAATAAAAACCGCTTAAAAAGCACCCTATCGATATTTTTGTGTCTGTGGGTATCAGTTAAGAAAAATGTTAAACTCATGAGTGGAACCTTAAAGTGTACACTCAGATTAATCTTTGAGGGGAAACTGATGGCTGGGAATGCTCAGTTAATAGACATGTATTATGTACTCGCGAAGCTTCTTTATAACATATGCTTCACTTAATTTCTGTTGAAGTTCTATGTGGGTTTAAGTTCATAAAGAAACTTTTGATCTCAAAATGATCTTCTTATATATTCTTTGGATAGATCATGCTATTTCTTTTATTCTTTAGATACTCAATTTACCATTGGGCATGAAGTGTTATTATTGGTTTCTGACTGGAAAGTTTTCATTATGCGTATTTTCTTTTGCTTTACCCATTATTGGGATTTCATTTTTAAATTCCATGGTCATAATCATATTCTACAGATTGCATGCTCACGTATATTTAGATTCTGGTTTCCATATATTACTCACAGTGTTCATAATATAGTGCGTTTGGCTTTGAATAGCCAAAAATTAATATACCATTTAAGGTTTTAACCTTTAATGAGTTATTTAATTGCAAAAAAGCAGCTTGTTTATTCCATATCAGGTGCAGTGAAGTTTAATTTCATAACCATTTACTTCAGCTTGTTTTGTAGCAGTTCTTTATAGGTGAATCCTACTTCAAATATTTCAATTCTTGCAGACATTAGGCTCATGCATTGTCCCCATTCATTCTCTATTGCTTGCTATCATGTTCAATTTGCATTATCATTTGTAGTGGTGCAAGATATATCAACTGATAACTCTCTGCTTGTAGGTTCTCGGTGTTGAAAGGTCAGCATCTCAACAGGAAATAAAGAAAGCTTACTATAGGTTGGCCTTGCAAACCCATCCTGATAAAAATCCTGGTGATGAGGTAATTAGTGCTCTGTTTTGGTGTCAAATTTTCATTTGAAGCATTTTGAGTAACTTTTTTTTCCTCTGTGTGTGTATTCTGTTGTATTTAGTCTCCACAGGAAGCAAAGGAGAAATTTCAGCAATTGCAGAAGGTCATAGCAATTCTTGGTGATGACGAAAAACGGGCACTTTATGATCAGACTGGTTGTGTTGATGATGCTGTGGGTGCTGGCAATTTTTACTTTGCATAATCTTTTTGACTAAATAGGGTTTGGGGCTAATTGATATCCATGGTGATGGAAAATGTTTTCATCTGCTTTCTACCAACTGAAAGTCTGAAAGAGTCTATCCTCTAGAGTTTCTTTTTCATCAGACATTTATTTTGAGTGGAAAAAAAATCAAATTATCCTGTTTCTTCATATTTGGAATATTTGACTATATTATATGAAGAAGAATTGTTTCAGTGTTTCAGCCTTTGAGAAACTAATTAATTATTTTTTATTTATTTGCTAATCAAAGTGAAAGATTGTGTCTCAGAATTTTAGGACTTCCTTAGCCACCAAGGCATTGTGTATCTCATTTTTTTTTTTTTTTGTTAAGCAGGATCTTGCTGGGGATGCTGTTCAAAATTTGAAGGAATTTTTTGGAGCTATTTACAAAAAGGTTACTAGTGATGCATTGTACAGCTGAACTTTATTGTTTTCCATTCCCATTAGTTGACAGTTCATTCAAATATTTCAGGTCACTGAAGCTGACATTGAAGAATTTGAAGCAAATTAAAGGGGATCTCATTCAGAAAAGAAGGATTTGATTGATCTGTATAAGAAGTACAGGGGGCATATGGGCAGGTAAAAGATTAAATAGAACAGTGTGTGTTGCTTCTTTCCTTTTGGCATTGCCGGTTTGATGGTATGAACTTCTGGTTACAGGCTCTTCTGTTCGGATCCTAAACTTGATTCACATCGTTTCAAGGATATTCTTGACGAGACAATAGGTGCAGGTAATGCTTCATACTATCTTTAGCTGTTAATAAAGTTTGCATCAGAACTTGAACTGACTTGCAATATGAGCGTGCAGATTGTCAGTTTCCCTACCATCATAGCGCCCCATTGAACAGAATTAAAATTTTGTAAATACTGAAGGTTCATGATTTTCTCACAACTTCTAATGTCATTTTGGTACTAAATGTTTGCTCTTTTTCTTGTGTAGGAGAACTGAAAGCTACTAAAGCTTACCAAAAATGGGCAACAAAAATATCTGAAACTAAACCACCAACCATTCTCTGAAAAGGAGGGGAAAGTAAGATTTCTGCTGCAGGGTGTTTCTATTGAATGCCTTTTGTATATTGTTTATGTAATACCTTGGCCTTTTTTTCTTAATTTTTTCAATCTGAATCAGATCTCTTAGCAATTATATCTCAACGCCGAACTGAGAGGAAAGATCGATTTGACTCCATGTTCTCATCATTGGTGTCTAAATATGGTGGTGTTAGTGTAGATTGGGAACCCACCGATGAAGCATTTGAGGCTGCGCAAAAGAAACTTGAGAAGCGTAGGGCCTTCAAAAAATCAAAGCGGAAATAACTTTTGCTTCAGAAAAATTTGCTTGGGTGTACAAATTTTGATTCTGGCGGTGTTGTGCATATTTCATTGTTCTATTCTGTTAGCTTGGCCTGGCTTCTAACAGAATTCAAGGTAGAGTGTCATTCTTGTTTTTTTTTTTATATATAAAAAAATTTGAAAAATATATTCCCAAGTAAACATATTAAAAATTTCAGTTATCTATTTTTAAGCTTTGTTTCATAGAACATATATATAAATGTAAGGGAGTTTGGATATGCCAATTCTATTCTATTCAATCTCCTTGAAATCTTGGACAATCCAGGCATGGTTAACCCATCGTCCCCTTCACTTCACCTTGACCCAACTGAACTGACCAACTTGAAGGAGGATAAAATGTCATTTTCTCAATTTCTTACCTAAGAAATCACTTATTTCTTGGATTATTATTAGCATTGATGTGAGATGGGTATGGTTATGGATACATGGTCTGGCTTGAACAAAGGGGTATGCTTGAATGCTTAGGAAAGTCGGTCCATTGAGAAGGACAAATGTTTCGGTGAAAGATGAATCGAGTGGACCAGTTGTACTCCTTCCATTCGTTGTACCCTATGGTTATGGCTATGGTGCTACTAAAACTGCCGTCTCAACGATTTATATTTCATTTATGTTCACCTAATGATATATTTATTGTGTCATGTCATGCCTCAATTAAATTGATTTTTAGAAAATGGGGATTATTAATTGAATTTTAGTTAATTTATTAAATTAAATATATAAAATATGTTTCCAATCCTCTGTTTGTTCTTGTACTGTTAACTTTATTCTAAATTCATACGTTATAATTGAATTTAAATTCTCTCTTGCCGTAATTTACGGGAAATTTCTTTAAAAAAAAATTAATTTATGTTAGTTAATAAAACAGATATTTAAAAATAATACAGCGTGCACAAAATAAATAAAATGAAAAATTAAATCAAATTAAATTTAAAAAATAAAATAAAAATTGTATTTTTTAAAAATACTATAAACAGTATCTTGCCTCCATGCTTGTACGGGTGAAGAGTAGCTGTAAACAATATTTTTGAAAAGTACTCCCTTCTATTCTACCCGGCTATCCCACACCGACCCACATATTTATTATGTTTTCCAACAACTCGATCAAACTAAGTATTCTTTTATTATAATTTAAAATTTGATATAAACAAAAAATTCTTATAAGTAAATCAACTACAAAATATCAACAAAAAACAATTAACAAAGTTGGATTATCACTATATAAGGAATTCTCAAAATTTTAATTTAAAATTTTTAAACCAAATAACAACAATATGATGAAATGTTATTTATTTGTATTAAAATTATAATATTTCGATACATAATTTCTTTTATTTTGAACTAATTTTTAGATAAAAATATAAAATGAAAACAAGTTTTACACGCTAGAGTCTCTAAGATAAGGATAAAGGGTAAGTATGAAAAAAATTAGAGTCTTGAATATATCTTTAAAATGTCAAAAAAAAAAAAAAACGAGTTAACATTATACATCATGATTTAAAATAGTTAAATTAATTTATTTTCCAAACTCTTAATCTAAGATTTAAAAAAAAAAAAAAGGATCATAAACTATAATGACATTATACCTCATGATTTGATACAAAAACAAACATGGTTTTTTATTTATTCATGATGATCCTTATAAAAAAATATTTAACATGAAAGTTTTAAATGGAATAATAGTACATCAACTCTAATAAATCTTGTATAGAATGAGTAATATTATATGTATCTATTTTAAATATATAAATTAATATATATTTATATGTGTTATCACATGATTAAGTGTTATTTTATTTTTAATTTAAAATTGTTCGATCAAATAATGACACATATAAATAAGTATCTATTTATGTACTCAAAATAAATATACATAATTTTATTGATACATTATATATTGATGTTTTCAAAATGTATACCCAAAGAATGAGGCAATTTAATTAATTAAATTGTTATAAGGCCGAAGGACTATTTCCCACCCAAGGTTTAGTAAAATGATAAATTCTCACTTGTTAACTTTAAAAATTTCAAATACTAACTAATATGTTAAAATTCACTATTAGGGTCAAAGATAAAAATGTCTTTTAGCAAAAATATTTAAAAAAATAAAAATTTATCACATTTTCTCTCTAGGTTAAAAAATCTAAAAATTTCTCTCAACTCGAGATTTGAAAAGTGATCAAATTATACGGTTTTTTTTTTCTCTTCTCCGATAACCATCTCTATCTTGACCGACAATTGACCTTCATTATATCTTCCTCTTCCATAAGAGATCAAGTAATGATATGCATTTTTGTCAAATAAAAATGAATTGTCTTTGTTCAACGAAGAGACGAAGATGATTCATTTTTGTTCAACAAAGAGATAAAGACGATTCATCCTCGTCCTCCTGAAGCGATGTCTTCATCTATTTGTTGGACGAAGACAATTCGTCTTTGTTCGACGATTTTAATCAAAGATTGACATATTTTGGTAGGAGAAGAGGACTCTGAGAAGGTCGACTATTGAAAATGGTCATCGAAGAAAGGAAAAGAAAACCCTAAAAGGAATTCGATCACTTTTCAATCTTTAGGTTATTAGAAAATTATTAGTTTTTAAACCTAAAAAGAAAAATATAATAAATTCTTAGTTTTTAAAAATATTTTTATTAAATGATATTTTTACCTCTAATCTTAATAATAAATTTTAACATATAAATGAATATTTGAGTTTTTTAAAATTAACAAGTGATAATTTTTCATTTCATTGAACCTTGGGTGGGACATAGTCCTTTGGCATTGTTTTAAGGAGTTGGTACTGTAATCAACAACCTTTAATTGCAATGAGTGAACAAATTGATCCAACCCACCAAAGTTTGTAATTATAACCCAAAGCTGCCTATAATGGTTTTCCTTGTGGTAATAAAAAGAAAAGTTTAAGCTATTAATCATCATCTTCTTAGCCGACAACCACCAATTGCTGGCTAATCACAACTCCAAACAAAAAAGGCTCCAATCTTTAAGATGTTAACTAAGGAAGATTCTAGCTTGCTAATAGGGCATTTCCAAGATTGCATTTTTTTAATTGTTTTTTAAGTTTTCTTAAGAAGCTGACTTCACAACTACATCTCAGAAACATTCCATCCATTCTTGTTCATGAATTTGTAAATGTAAGCAAAGTTTTGATCTTTTCCTTTCTTTGGTCTTCAATACCTGTCACCATATTCACTTTCTCTTTGTCTTATTGGTTTTGGTTTTGTTGGATACTCAACTTACCAATTACGTATTATATATATATATATATATTTGAGTTGCCTCACTTCAACTGTCCGTCTCTCTCTCTTTTTTGGTAGGTCTTCAACTTTCTAATTATCTTATTCGTGCTATGGTTGCTTTATCTTTCTCTCTCAACTTCTTCTCTAAAACAATAATTATGTAACGCAGCTTTACATCCCTTTATGTCTCTTTACCTCTAACATTTTATTAATTTTTTGCAACTTAAACATTCTCAAGAGATACTTACCCAAAAAAAAAAAAAAAAACATTCTGAAGCCTGATATTAGTACTTCTCTCACTTCTGTTCCTTCCAATTCAGTTTATATTGCTACTTTTATCTACTTCTGCTATTGGGTTTATTGTTTTTCATGTGTTTGGGCTTTTGAAGGTTCTCATGGAGACTGATAATGGCGATATGAAGTCCAAGCTTGATGATTATGAAGTGATCGAACAGATTGGAAGAGGAGCATTCGGAGCTGCTTTTCTTGTCCTGCACAAAATTGAGAGAAAAAAGTCAGTAATTCTCTTTATTTTGATCTTCGTATTATTAAAATCATTGAAGAATTCAAGTGAATGGCCAAATGAATTCTTGGGAGATTTCATTTTGAAGGGAAAAAAAAAATGGGTTGGTGTAAAAATTCTTTATTTTTTACTTGTAATTTTACAAATACCTTTTTTTATTTATCATTATAAGATAAAGATGGGGTTTGTTTTGTGCAACATGTTTACAATCAAAACTGAGGTGTTCTATGAAATACAATAGTTGATCTTGGTTGAAGTTAGTGTCGGCACAATTGGCTGTCTGCTACTGATGATTGACTTTAGTTTACAAAGTGTGTGGTTATTAATTTTCTTACTATGTTAGGTACGTACTGAAGAAAATTCGCTTGGCCAAGCAGACTGAGAAATTCAAGCGTACAGCGCATCAAGAGGTCACTTTCTTTGATTTCTTTCATTCAATTGTTTTGGTTGACTGTTGAAGCAATAATTCTGTTTATATTAAGCTATGTCAAAGGGTTTTATTTTTGCCCATGTTCCTTTCATCCTGCTTTTCATGTATAGTGTCCTTTTATCAGCATTGCTCAATTTATGTAAGGTGATGATTACCTTCAAAACTATTATGTGAAGTGGACAAAAACGGCCAAACGGAAAATTAATTTGAATAGAAGTGGAGGACAAGAGAGATTTGAATTGGTAATTATTGAGAGTTGGAAATGTTTCCAGTAGAATGTGCATACAAGGTCGTTATGCCGATGTTGTGCTCTGGTCTTTAATGAACCAAGCTAGGTGTATATCTATTTCTAAGATATAATATGAAAAAAGGCATGGTTTTTTAAAATGAATTTACCTTAACAATGTTTTATCGGATGGACTTGACATCTAATTAGTGCTAATATGGTATGGACACCTATTCAATGCTTTCCTGATGACTCATATCTAAGAAGTTCATAACTACTTAAGTGGCAAGAGAAGAAGTAAGTGTTCATTACGCAGAGAAATTAGATGCAGAGAAAGAAGAAAGAGTAGAAGTTGTTGTAGTTGAGGAACAGAGAAACTTTTTTTGGGGAACAAACATCCCGCGTTCTTATTGCTTACATGGTACATCTGCATCATGAAACATTGCTAGGTTTTTATCTAATTCTAAAAGCTACTCTTGAGAATGTGAGAAGTCATCAGGGGGCAAATTTATGGTTTCATGCTCAGGCTGTATGCCTGCATGATGAATCATTTTTAGCTCTATATATGTTGTTAAAAATCATCAAGAATGCCAGTGGTATGGGATGACTGAAAGATCGCTTTTAACATGTTACACAGAAGCGCCTCTTAAGTTTTATACCTGGTATGCAAATTCCTCCTAGCTTTTCTTTATAATGCATAACTAAAAGTTAATTACTGATTAACTAGAGAGAGAGACAGAGAGAGAAGTGATTGTTTGAAATAACTTTCCATAAAAATGAAAAAGTAAGAAGGTCTCCTCTTTATGAGCAATTTTATGTGTACATTCCTTGAGTACACAAAATGGGTATATAGATGATATGTTATCATGTGATTGAGTGTTATTTTATCATTAATTCAAAATCATTTAATTACATAATGACACATTATCTTTATACCAATTTTGTGTATTCAAAGTGTGTACACATAGTTTTATTGTCTTTTTATTATATAGTTTAAATTATTATAGATATCCTGTTTTCAGTATCATTTTACAAAATTGTCATTCTCTTTTATCGTTACATATAAGGAACAGTTTCTAAAATACATAGTGTACAACTTTTAAAATCAAAGTGAAATTTGAAACATCTTAGAGATATTTTCAGAGTATTTGAAAATTGTTGAATCAGTTTAGCTGGTTACCATTTTTACTCAATAGTCTGTGTTTCTGAAAATCTCTGTAAAATTTTAAAATGTTCATTTTCAGTTACTAATATGATATGTGGAACAATTCCAGAAAATTTGGTTTAGTGGAAAATTTATTTGGCTAAAAAGATCTTTTCAAAGACCAAACTTGTTCTTAGATTTTAAAAATACAAAATTCATTTTCTCATTTCTGATTTAAAAATGTTATGCTAAAAGTTTCTGAATGCCTTTGTTGTCTGGTTCTTGGCCAACTCCTTATTAGACTTAAAAAGATCTGATAGAATTAAACATCCTGGTTGTCCTTCATGATGTTAGAGAAACCCACATCTTGTCACATGACAACCCCTGGTTGCTCATTTGTCTCTTGCCAAATGGTTCCTCCTTTTATCACTTCATTATTTCCTCACTGATTCTGCTGTTGATTTTTTATGCCAATTGATAGCTGCTTTCTTTTAAGTTCTTACTTGAATTGTATCTTGCATACTGCATTCTGCTTTTTGGTTTAGTATTGTCATCTGTGCAGTAACACAAAATAAACATGATGTTCTATAAAATTGAGATGAAGTTGGAACTGATACTTATTAAATACTTTAAAATCATTTCTATCTATTTATATGACTTATTAACCTCCTGGGAAAAGACAAGTTCTTTGCACCTATACTAAAAACTTTCATGATAGTGATATGTTTTGATATTTATTTTTAAAAATTTTTTGTGCCAATTTAATTTTAAAGACGATATGCTCTGTAGAGGACCTTCCTGGCATGGGAGGATAAATGGTTTCTAATGTTCAAGTTTTTAAAAGATGCAATTTTCCCTCAAGATATGTCAAACTCGTGTCGAAGACTGTTCATGTCTATGTATTTGTTGCAGATGGATTTGATTTCCAAGTTGGATAACCCATACATTGTGGACTACAAAGATGCATGGGTAGACAAGGTAAATATGTTGTCTATTCAGATCAAAGAAGAGTTCAAGCATTGCAAAATGGCTTTACAATAATTTTTTTCAGAGAGTTGATCCTATACTAACATATTTGTGTCTACAATGTTTATAGGGAAACTGTGTATGTATAGTAACTGGCTATTGTGAAGGAGGAGACATGTAAGTTACTACCTTTTGTACCACTTTTGTCATTATCTCGTTTGAAAATGGTGGTATGCTGGAGTCGATATGCATCCTTGGAATCATTTTTACTGATAAAAAGATAAAGCTTCTGCCATGAGTGTGTTAGTCATTTTATACTGGGAATTTGAATGGAATGTCAATCTTTGTGTTATTAATGCTAAGCGTTAAATGGTAGCATTAAACATCCTGCTTACAGCTCACCTCCCTTTTATTTGTCAGAGAGAACTGACCCAATAATAGGACTGCTCTAGGAATATATCTAAATTCATCATATTCTCATTTTGTGTGAATTGAGAGCCTTAACAGTTGATGTCTACTGACGATATGATTGTTTCACTGTACATCCCAAAGAACTTGTACTTGCTTATCTTCAAACTTTACATCTATCAAACAAAATAAATAAGCAGACCAGTTTCTGTTCCCATACTGTTGACAAGAAAAATTTCTTGAGCTAGAGATTTTGCTGTAATAAGATGCAAAGTGTAGTGAATTTATTTGTTTTTAAGATGATTGAATGGAAGAGATTTTTTTTCTTTTAACTCAGGGCTGAGATTATAAAGAAGGCCAGAGGAACGAACTTCTCAGAGGAGGTAATCCTTGAGATTTACTTAAAATTAGCAACACATCTCTACCTGGATGAGTTAAGGTTCACTCACAGTGAAATATTATTGCTTTTGCTTCCCAGAAAGTCTGTAAATGGCTGACCCAATTGTTGCTAGCTGTAGACTATCTACACTCTAACCGTGTCCTCCACAGAGATCTTAAGGTATAAATTTATCCACCCTTATAATGAAAAGAATATATGAATGGCATATTATTTATGTAATTTTGTTCAATTTCAGTGTTCCAACATATTCCTTACAAAGGAGAATGATATCCGTCTAGGTATGGAAGACTATAGAATAAAAACATTTATTCTACATCATATTTGGCTTCCAGGTTCCAGTAACTATACGTCTTGTTTGAACTATACAGGTGATTTTGGACTTGCAAAACTACTCAACACCGAAGACCTTGCTTCCTCAGTATGATCTCATACTTTTCTTTACTGCAATACTATCACTCTGTTTTGAGACCTCGATCTAACCCATACAACCAACTTTATATGCCATCAACACTCTGATTTTTTCTAGTTAATCATGCTTTTAGTCACAACATGATAATGTGGTAGAATATTCACTGAATAGCCACTTTTTATAAAATACACTGAAGGCCAGTACATATTATACATACCAGATAGATTTTGGTTATAATTTTGTAAGAGTTTGTTTAGGCATATTATGAACTTATAGTTATTTAGATGGTTTATGTTCATTGCTCTTTTGTATCTAACATAGGTTGTCGGCACTCCCAATTACATGTGCCCTGAGCTTCTAGCTGATATACCTTACGGCTATAAATCTGATATATGGTCGCTTGGTAAGAAATCCAGAAGTTTGGTTCTGAACATTCCAAAATCATGTCTGTGATCTTTACTAAAATTAGCATCTAACCATTGTTACAGGTTGCTGTATGTTTGAAATTGCTGCACACCAACCAGCATTTAGAGCACCTGTAAGTTTTAGCTTGGGATGTATGTAAAACACCAACGTCATTTAGTTGTCTGTAAAAATGTCTATAAGTTGATTTAGTAAGATTTTATAATAAAATACTTTTATCTCGAGTAAACAGGATATGGCTGGACTTATTAACAAAATAAACAGATCCTCTATTTCTCCTCTCCCAATTGTGTATTCCTCCACACTGTAAGTACCTTCTCCAACCCTATATTATATATTAGCTGTTTCTCAAGGACCACTTGAACGCATATAACATGTATAAACATGTTTGTTTCTCATAGCTCTGTCAACTAAATTTTTTTTTAAATTCTAAATGAATTTATCTAATGAGAGGATGATTTCTTGTCACAGGAAGCAAATAATTAAAAGCATGTTAAGGAAGAATCCAGAACACAGACCAACTGTGAGTTTTAGTGACCCCAAGCTCATCTATGATTAAATAAATGCTGTGATTGACACTTATACCTATACTTGTTAAATTTTAGGCTTCAGAACTATTAAGGCATCCACATTTGCGGCTGTATCTCCTAAGGTGCCAAAACCCATCTACTGTTTATCTTCCGATAAAGCCTACAAACTATGTCAAGGAGAAAACGCCAAGAAAATCTCCATCTAGCAAACACAGTAGTGGCAGTGGCAGAGACAAGGTAGACAGAGAGGTGATAGCACCGAACCAGTTGGAAAAGACATTTGAGAGAAATATTCATGGACAGCCAAACAGTTCACCACACAGCAAGCCAACTTCCACAACTAGTACAGAAGACAACCTTGAAACGAAGAAAGTTGATCCTACTAGCTATACATTGGAATTTGAAATATCTAGCTCCGTCTATAATTCTAAGGACAGGTCCACTGAAACTTATCTAAGTGTTTGCAACGGAGACAAACTAGCTGACTCTAATGGCATGACTCAAAAGGGCAGCACTGACATAGAGTTAAGCTCAGAAAGCACTCCAATTTCTAGGCAGGAAGAACCTGCTGCACACTTTCAACATTCACTAGAAGTTGGTGTCAAGACTGTGAGAACAGAAGACCAAGGACCACTTTGCAATAAAGCTCCAGTTGAAGAACCTGAAATACAGGCAGCGTGTCCTGCATCAGAGGATTGTGAGAAGTTGGTGATGCCCGGTGAAGAATGCAATGACAACACTGAATCTCCTGATCATAAAAGCTCATCATCAGCCATATATGAACCTGATGTAGCACCTGAAGGCTGTTTACCAAAGTTAAAAAGCCAAAATGGGCATGTCAGAGATTCTCATGTGGACTACTTGTCTGAGAGCAACAAGGTACTTACTTGTAAAGATTACATAAAAGCAAATGCAGATAAAATCAGTTCCTTCTTGCAATCCACGCAAGATGGTGGGAATGGTGTTAATCTGACACCAAAAGACGTCTCATTATTAAGTACACTTACGGGGATATGTGATGATGAAAGCGGGAATGAATGGGGGAATCCAGGGCAACAAAGAGCTGATGCTTTAGAATCACTTCTAGAACTATGTGCAAGACTCCTTAAACAGGATAAACTTGAAGAGCTTGCTGGTGTGCTAAAACCATTTGGTGAAGAAGCTGTCTCATCTAGAGAAACAGCAATTTGGTTGACAAAAAGCCTCATGTCTGCCCAAAAGTTTAATGGGCCAGCCTAATTTTCCAACAATGGCCATTAAATTATTCATTTTTGTGTGAAAGAAGTTCCTTTTAAATGTGTTGACATAAATGCATTTCTTCCAGAGTGGTGCTTGATTGTATATTAGAAGTTTGAAGGGGGAAGAAAAAAAAATAAAACGAAATTTGCAGATTGTTAACTCACAGTTGGCTTGCATGGGAAATAAACCTGATTTTGGATATATGTATCTGCTATAATGTCCAATAATAAGTCATCCACTGCTCCAAAATACACTATTAGCCTGCTTGTCTGTTTCCACTGGTGATGCTTTCTCACTGTACAATTCATATGCATATTTGTGCTCAACATTTCAAATATACTTGGGATTAAATTACATAAATCATTTCATATATATATATATATATATAAAATTAGAGGATTATCAGAAGGGAATAGAAGATCTAGATGATGATAAAAGAATCAAAATATATATTAGAATTTTATTGCAATTATAATATGATAATACAAATACAATACAATATATAAGCCCACTGAATAATGAAACAAAGTTGGATGAGACAGTCAAATAGAGACTTGCAACAATTGAATCAAAGAAATTAAATTTCTTCTGTGCCTGTCTTCATTTTGAACGGATCTTTTAATTCTTTGTTCCATCTTCATATCCCCAGAGTTTAATTAATTAATTAATACTGCAAGTAGTAAGTGAAGAAAGACAGAAGGGAGGCCCCAACAAAAGATCCAAAAACCTGTAATTGGCCCGCCCCACTACTGGGGGCTTCACCTGATGCGGCCCCAGCACCAGCTGGGCCTGATGCTGCTGCCCCAGGAGCAGCGGCATCAGTTGGTGCCGCAGCTGGAGCGGTTGTTGCAGCTGCTGGGGTCTCGGCGGCCAAGATGCAGCTGATGGTGGTGGCAGCCAACACAACAATAAGACAGATCTTCTTCATGTCCATTATAAATATTAGAAGATATCTGAACAATTTATTCTAAAAGGTGAAGAAAATAAAAGAAATATTTTTGTTTTGTTTTTATTTGTTTTTGTGAATGTTATTGGGTGGCTTAGGTGGTATATATGGAGGAGGAAGTTGTCATACGTGTTGGATTTTGCATGCATGCAGGAACGTCCTAAGGTTTGGGCAAATGGTTTTAGTGGATTTGACGGATTTGCGGTACTAAATATGTTTGACCAATTTTTTTTTCTGTTTTTGTAAAATATAAATATATTGTGCTTGTGCCTTAGATTTAATCCATGTAAAAGACTAAATATAGAAAGCGAATGAAATTGTTTGGGCCACAAGAAGGATTTATTGTGTAAATAAAGGCGACTTATTCCCATTTAGATATTGTTTTTTCTTTTTTCAAGTTTTCATCCTTTAAATAAAGGTGACTAATTTTTTCAAGTGTCTTCCCAGAAGAAGACACTTATCTTCTTTTGGGAAGACAAAGACGAAGCTGCTAGAGAGAGATGGGAGAGAGAGATCGTCGAAGGCTACCGATGATGACATCGAAGATTAAAAACTAAACCTTAGGAGAGAAATATTAAAAATTATTAATTTTTAGGATTAAAAGAGAGAAAAAGAAAAAAATTAGTTTATTTTTAATATTATAGATAAAATAATAATTTACTCTTAAAAATTAACAGATTTAGCAACTCATATATAGAGAAAAAAGTTTTTTAAAATTAAAATATGAGAATTTTAAAAAACAACAATCTTTCTGTGAGAATAAGTCCATCACTAGTAAATAAATTGAAAGACAATTTCAGTAAAGAATTATTAAACAGTAAACAACCTACCTTACCCAAACACACTTCAACTTAATTAGGAATAATTATCATCACTCTGTTTCCCACATGACATCCATCTTCTCACAGTAATTTCCACTGCAATCCGGTTCACCATAACTAAATATTCCCTTAAGTTCAACAGACATATCATCTACGTGGCAATTATTTATTGTATAATAAATAAATGTTCAGAATAAAATATCACCTGCTGTCACACTTGGTTTGCGTTTTACCTTACTAATGCTGTGGGGATGGGGCCTCCGAGACGTGATAAAAACGCAACGTTTTGTCATAACACCGTGGCCATGGTCATGTTACCTGATTAATTAGAATCTCTTCATTTATATATATATATCTTGTAATCTGCCAACAAAATTATTAAACACGCTCTCTCTTAATCAATAAGTGAAAATGGCAAAGGTTGATAAATTCTATGGTGAGATTGTAATGGCGATGGTGGTGGCAGCCAGTAACATTGTCGTTAAGCGTTTTGCCTTTGCCTGCAAGTGTGGCTGAGGTCATGGATTGGAAGGTTGTTGTTGTCGGGGAATGGTTGTTTCTTGTATAGTGGGATGTGTTGTTTTGCTCTTGATTTACTGAAGCATTGATACAGAGAGTGTGGTGGGTTGATGATGATTTGGTTATTGTTTTCTTCTTCATTTGATGATATATTGAGGAGTGTGTGAGTGTGACTGAGTGGATTCAATAATTTCTGATATATATAATTTTTTTATTTTATTAGTTAACTTATATATATATATATATTTGTTAATTCAGTTCAATTCAAATGAAACTGTGAGAATTTTGCTCTATTCTATTTACATAATTAAATAATTTATAATTTTTTTTAGGTTAAATGATTTATTACTGTCCAAGGTTTAACCTATTCTTAAATTTTTATTTGTTAAGTTTTAAAAATCTAAATACTTATTTATCAACTATTATAATTAACAAAATCTTAGTTAACATTTAATATAAAAAAAAAAATTCATATTCTTTCTCCCCCAAAATTAAACGAACTATAAATTTTCCCTTAGACCTAAGTTTTGAAAACTTCACTTTCCTCCCTCTAGGGTTTGCATTTTTCTCTCCCCTCTCTGGTGACCAAAGTCGAGTAACCTCCTATCTTTGCCAATGCTATGCCTCTCAAACAACCGACCAACGATCCGATCAACCTCCGATCGAGCGATGCACACAAGATCGATCAACTCAACCGAACTTCTTTGTCTGCTAATGAGCTCTTTGATGGCAGCAAGATTCGACCTTTCAAGCCATCAAGTAATTACCAATTTGAATCAAGAATTGCTCTTGTTTCTTAGAAAATTCAAGTTCTTGAAGAAGAAAATATGCAGGAATTACAAGGACAATGGAGTAAAGAAAGGTTTTTGATTTTAAATTGTTATCATAAAGGAACTTAATCTTTGTCTCCTGTGCTATGTGTCATCAAAACTTTTGTCAATCGTTTGGGAGGCATAACATCGATAGAGATGGGAGGCCAGCCAACTCTAGTTGCTGTATAAGGAAGAGAAAAAAAATGCAAACCCTAACAAAGGAAAAAGTGAAGTTTTCAAAACTTAGGGTTAGAGGGAAATTATTAATTTTTAAAATTTAAGGGGCAAACGAGATGAAATTTTATTTTTTAATATTAAATATTAAATGACAATTATACCCTTCACACTAATAGATTTTGCTAACTTTAATAACAGACAGATGAGTATTTGAGTTTTTAAAATTTAACGAGTGAAAGTTTGAAAATAAACTAAACCTTGGGTGGGAATAAGTCTTTTGGCTAAACATGATAGTGAGTCATATTGGGTTGGCTTTGGCATGGCCCACAAAGCTTGCATGTGGTGTCGGGCCTAAGGCTCGCACATTTGTAGGCCTTTGTTCTAGGCCAAACTGTGTGTCGGGCCCTAAACAAGTTGGCCCATAGGCTAGCTCGTTAAAACTATTTTTTAATTAAAAAATTAAATAAAAATTACTTTCCAACTTTTAAAACCAAGCAAAGTACCCCTAATATTTTATTAATAATCTTTCACTTGTGATAGATGAATATTGTGGTTATATAATGAAAAATATTCTAATATATTATAAATTAATTCATTTATATAATATGCAATTACAAATATAAGTATGATATATATATACCATTATTTACTTGTCCTCAATGTTTAGATTCTTGAATTCTTCAAAAATATTTTCTGTGACCCGATTTTTTAATTTGAACTTAGCTTTCATCCAATCCATCATACACTTGATCCCTTTGACTATGTGTGGGTGTAAATTGGATTGTTTATCTAATATGCATCCATTTGTATTGAAAGTAGATTTCGATGCTATAGCAGACATAAGAAGGGTTAGTAGATTTTGGGCCATATCGACAAGCACAAGAAAAATTCATGATTTGTTTTACACCATGTTAGAACATCTAATTTGACATCACCATATTGTTTAACAATTTTTGAATAATGATCAATATTGATATAATTATAAAACTCACCATAATTTATACTAACCCACTAGATGCTTACCTTTGTGATTTTTTTCTACTTGAACAACCATAAATTACTTTAGATTCTAAAGTTTGTGCTCCACTTCCATATTTACCTCCATAAATACTATACATTTCCAATAAAAATTCTTGAACATCATCTATGCTATTACCATTGGAACTTAATAAATTTTTATTAATAGCATTTAATAAAATTTTTACTCTTAATAATTTTGCCCTAAGATCTAAAATAGTAGTAGCAACATAAACTAAAGGAGCTTGATTCAAATATTTTTAAAATTTTTGTTCCATTTGTTTATATATATTTTGGAAAATATTATGATACCTATAATCTTGAAAAATATTATTAATTTTTAACATATTATACAAAATTAAACATGCAGTTGGATAGTACACACTTGAGTATTGGTTTGTAGCTGTCTTCAGTGGCTCTAACATGTTTATTAGAGCTATGACAATCTCCCAATTATAATTTGTCAAAAAAAAAAAAGATTTTTTGATTTTTTTGGTTGGGTATTTATACTACTCTTCTTTAGATCCATACCTCTGATGAGAATATATTAAAAAAGATGTGTACAATTAGACTATTAGAAAACTTTAATGTATGTTTATCATTATAAAGCGTGCAAAAAGATGATGTGACAAAAATAACTGTTTTAAAAATCAAACTCAGAAATTAGCAAATATCTGAAATCTCTTTTATAAAATAGCCATATAAATCTTAAGTAAACCCATGTGTTTGAAAGAAAAAATAATAATAGTAATAATGCAATGTGGTTGACAAACTGAATAACAACCCTTCGCCTTGTGCAACTGCTAGCTAGACCATTAGATCCCTGTTTACCTCGCTACTCATCTCTATCTATGAAACATACAAAGGAAACGCGTGAGTAAAACTCAATAAGTGGAGACTTTTCGACATCCTAGGCTATTAAACTATCAGGCAATAAAACTCATTTTCCATTTGTAAGCTAACTATCATCACACTACGACACCTTGGTGTCCTGGCATGGGTTAACCATGAAAACTGTGGTGACGCAAACTAAAATTGGCATATCTTATGCCGTGGTGAAAGTTATTATGGTGCCACACACATATGCCAAACAACCTATTAGGCTATCTAACTGGGGCACCTTGATCATACGGAAAAATCTTTAATAGTAGCTTTTTCCCTTACCATATATGCTAGTCAAAACTATTAACAAACTATCCAAAGATGGCCTCTACCTTTGGTACATATGTGGTGCATCTTGCTGATCACTTGAAGAATATCTAAAAGTCATATTCTTACCATACACACCCGAACTAAATTGGATGGCTATGTGCCTTTGTATCGAGTGCATGATGCATATTATGAGTGTCCAACCCTATTACTCTTACAAATATCGTCACTTATGCACCTAACTGGTGAGTATCTAGTTGTGTGGTACTACCTTTAAGGTTGTTAACTTTTTGACTCAGATTCAACTCGACATGAGTTTGTGTCATTGTCCACATTAGTCGAGCACCTCATTTATGTCTTTTTTGAATTTTATATCCTTTATTAGCTTATTATACCCTTTTTATGCACAAAGCCTAGGGGTACAAGGTTGTGTACTTCTCAACCAATGCTCGTGTGCCTTTTGAACCATACACACAAGCGTGTGACACTCAACACACAATCATGTATAAGGTAGATGCACATAGAGAGTTAGCTTGGACATACTCCCGTGTACTTGAATCCACGTGTCCTCTGATGCATGTCGTCTACTTTTGGAAGTCATACACGGGTGTAAGATCTTCGAACCTTCAAATTTTCTGAAATGACATAAGGACGTGTATGAGACCATACATGACTGTGTGTCGTGATATGGAAATAGTACCCTAGGGTTTCTACGCTTTTTCGATCATAAAACTAGTGAGATTACTCATTCTAAGGTATACACATAAGTCTCTACACACCTTAAACATGATATTCACACGATTTATTTAAATAAAGTTTATATACATGGCTTTTAGACATCAATCAATCAAAAACTTAACCTTCATAAAATCAATACGTTAAGTATGCATATAACTCTATGTTCACATTCATCATCAATTAAATCAATAGAAATCATCACTACTCTATTTGAAAATCCTTAGATTATGCATATAACAAAACTATTCTACAAAACCACATGATCAAGCAAAGGAAACTACTCCACTTACTTGGATTCTGATGACAAAGCCTCATTGCATAATTATTATGATTTTGGTGATCTGTGTAGGCTCCTCAGGTGACCACAGACTTCTCTCTCACACTTTCTCACTTTTGAGTGGTTAGAAAATAAAACGAATGTGAGAAAATTAGGGTTAATCATGTTTTATTTTTATTTCTAAAACACGATACATCGGACATGTATGCACTATACACAGTCATGTATCTAGTTACATAACTAAGACAATTTCCTGTTTAGCCATGATTATGATCTGATCCACTTATTAACTTTTATTGACCATACAAAGTCATGTTTGCTTGCATACACGAGTGTGTAACCTTGAATTCATTAATTGCCATACTTAAAAACTAAGAAAAACTAAAATGCTTTTGTGCTTACCTGTGGGTGTTGCAATCCTTCCCCCTAATATCAATTTTGTCCTCAAAATTCACTCAAATAGGTGTGGAAATCTTTGATGCATATCTTGCTCAACCTTCTATATGACCTCTTCAACTTAATGATTCCTCCAAAGAACTTTTACTAGAAGAATCTGCTTATGTTTGAACTCCTTAACTTGTCTATCTAGTATTTGAACTGGTCGCTCCTCATAGATCAGATTATCCTTGAGCTTGACATCCTCAACACTGAGCATATGAGTGGGATCACTGATATACTTACGTAACAGCAATACATAGAACATGTTATGAATGTGATTTATGCTTGTTGGTAGCGCAAGTTAGTAGGTAACCTTACCTACGTGCTCCAATACCTCAAAGAGTCTTATAAATCTTGGCACCAACTTGCTTTTCCTATCGAATCTCATAACATGCCTGTAAGGGGGTACTTTGACAAATACCTTATCACTCACCTAAAACTCAAGATCACGTCTTTTTTGATCTCTGTAACTCTTCTGACGGTTGTGGGTTTGCATCATTATTTCCTTAATATCCTCACATCCTCAATCATCCTCTAGTTCAACTCAGATCCTAATGATTGAGCTAAAACATCTTTTTCTCTTATCTCATCCCAATACAATGGTGATCTACATTTCCTGCAATATAAAGCCTCATAAAGAGCCATCTTGACAGTTTCTTGGTAATTATTATTGTAAGCAAACTCTATCAATGGTAACACATCTACTTTATCTAGACAATAAGCCTTCAACATGTCCTTGATTACTTGGTTGACTCACTCAGTCTATCCATCACTCTGGGGATGATATATTGTGTTGAATACTAATCTTGTATCTAAGGACTTCTATATACTTTGTCAAAATGTTGAGACAAAACTGATGTCTCAATCTGATACTATTATTCTAAGTACTCCATAAAATTTGACAATCTCTCTCACATAGATCTAACTTAGTTGATCTGTACTCGTAGTGTCTCTGATTGTTATGAAATGTGATAATTTGGTCAATCGATTAGTATAACTGATAATGCATTATAACCACCTTTGACTTTTAGCAATCCAACCACAAAATCTATTGATATGCATTCCTACTTTCACTTAGAGATACTAAGGGACTATAAAAGTCCAGATGGCTTCTGATATTCAGCCTTAACCTGTTAACATACAAGACACTTAGCCATAAAGTCTACAATATCTTTGTTTATTTCTAGTTACCTAAACATTTTTTTGAGATCCTGATACATCTTTATACTCTACAGGTAGGTCGTGCTAAGGGAACTTTACACTTTTGCTAGGATATTATCTCTCAAACTCTGCTATTAGGGAACACATATCCTTCTTTAGAACCTCAGAATATCCTCTACCATATTGAACTTAGTCTCAACATTTCTAATCATCTTCTGCCTGATCTGTAGATATCCCTTATCTAAAGCCTGTGATATAAGGATCTCATCTAAAAGGGTCACTGGATTTAGAGACCTACCAACTGCCTAGTGATAATCTCAATTTGCTCTCTCACTAACTCCTACTGCAACTCACGGTGAATGGTAATCTATGATAAGAACACTTTTACCAACAACATCTACAACTATATTGGCTTTACCTAAATGGTACTTAATCTCGTAGTCATAGTCTTTTACCAACTTTAACCATCGTCTTTGTTTAATGTCCAGTTCCTTTTGAGTGAAGAAATATCTCAAGCTTTTGTGATCTGTGTAGATGTTACTCTACATCCTAATAGGTAGTGTCACCAAATCTTAAGTGCAAACACCACTGTTGCTAACTCAAAATTGTGAGTAGGACATATGGTCCCATACATCTTTAATTGATGGGAAACATAAACTATCACTTTCTTTTTCTATATCAGTATTGCTCCCAAACCATAGTGTGAGACATCTATGTAAAAATCATAGTCTTCACTCTCCTCTGACAAGGCAAGGATAAAAGCTAAGGTCAATCTCTTCTTCAATTCTTGAAAACTTTACGCATAAACCATAGACAATCTGAAAGGAATCTCTTTGTGTCTCAACTCTATGAAGGGTAGAGCTAACTTGGCAAATCCCTCAATAAAGTGTCTATAGTAGCTTGCCAATCCCAAAAAGCTCCTTACCTCCTTAGCTATCTTAGGCCTCTGTCACTCTAACATTACCTCAGTTTTACTAAGATCTACTGATATGCCATTTGTTGAAACTAAATTGACCCAGAATTGCCACTCTATTTAGCCAGAATTCATATTTAGAGAACTTTGTAAACAACTGCCTGTCTCTCAGTCTTTGGAGCACAAATCTCAAGTGTCGCTCATGCTCCTTTCGAGTTTTGGAATAGACTAGTTATCAATGAACACCACCAAGAACTTATCCAAACAATCTTAGAGCAGCTTGTTCATGAGGTCTATAAATACTATTAGGGTATTGGTTAATTTGAAGGGCATAACCACAAACTCATAATGCCCATATCTGGTTCTGAAAGTAATCTTGGGTATATCCTGCTTTGCTACTCTGACTTGGTGATACCTTGATCTTAGATCTATCTTAGAGAACATGAAGTACTTTTGAGCTGGTCAAACCAATCATCAATTCTCGGGAGTGGGTACTTATTCGTCACTATAACCTTATTCAACTCGTTATAGCCAATGCACGTCTTCATCGATTCATCTTTCTTTTTTGCGAAGAGAATTGGTGCACCTCATGGTGAGTGACTCGATCTAATGAACCTACTATTTAACAGTTTTTGTAATTGTTTCTTCAGTTCCTGCAATTTGACTATGACCATTCTATATGAGGCTTTATAAATTGGTATTGTTCTTGAGGCTAACTCAATGTTAAACTTTATCTTCCTTTCTGGTGCTAACCTTGGAAGGCTATTAAAAAATACATTTGGAAACGTTTGCACCACTAGAGTATCTTTTATACCCAAAACTATGTTTGTTGATTTTTGAACCATGTGTACCAAATATGTCATACACCTTTTACTCAACATCTTCTTAGCCTTGATACTATTAATCATCATGTTGAGGATTTGACCCTCTCCAAATGTGTACTACTTACCCTTATCCATATTGAATCTAACTTTCTTTTTCCTGCAGTTTATTTTAACTCTGTATTTGCTTAGGAAATTCATGCATAATATCACATCGAAGTTTGACATATCTATGATTATTAGGTCTACGACCATTGCATAACCTCTCAGGAAGACTACCTCCCCTACCAATATTAAACTACTATGAACCTGATCCTTATTTGGCATCTTTATTCTAATCTGGGAAACAACTGAAGGCTTCAATCCTAATATCTCAACCATACGTCTAGTAACAAAATAATGCATGACACAAGAGTTAATTAAAACATATAAAAGAAAAGTATGAAATAGTAACTAACTTGTCACAGTTGTAGGGCTAGCATTTACCTATGTTTGAGTAGCTACGAATACACGAGCTTGTCTTCCCCTAATTGTCTGCTCTGCTAGGCCTAATACTACTGTTAGGGTTGTGCATTGCCTGACAAAGTGTCCTGGCTGTTTACATTTGTAGCACACCCTTTACCTGGTTAAACACTCATCGATATGCCTTCTGCTATATCTATGACATGTAAAAGAGTCATCATGTTTGGGCTGCTCCTCTTTTCTTTGTTTTTTACCCCTCAAGTTCTTCTTATTCTTAGGCTAGAAATGCCTCTTGCCTCTGTTATCTTTGCCAAGACCATCTCTGCTACCTCCCCTTCAGTTGCCACCAATAGTTAACTCTGGCTCTACACCTAAGCTAGTGGTGTAGGCTTATCTGACAATACTTTGTCCTTGGCCATATGTTATCTTATGGCCTTAGATTTCAGGGCTTGACTGAAGGCCTTCGAAAAAGTCTTAGGAGGATTATCTCCCATCATCATATCCTTGGCTATATTTGGCCTTAGCCCTCCTATGAATATATCTAGCTTGCCTCTCTTTAAACTAGCCATAGTAAGAGCATACTTGGCCAACAATTTTAGCTTAGTCAAGAAATCCCCCTAGGCCTTTACATACATGACATCAACTGACAAATATTCTGACTTTAAAACTCAACAGGTCCTACACAATGTCCGTTATCAGACTTTAGCATTATCTTTCAGTAAGAGACTGACATACTAGATTTTATCAGCATCTATCATCAAGATGATCCTCATGACATCCTCTACTACTGTAACACCCCTCCCCAGAAGTACTACCCACCGAAGGAGAAATGTTACAAATTAATATTCGTAGCATTTATTTTTTTTAAATACTTTAAAATAAACGCATCATTAAAAGTGTTTAGGAAATATTCCAAGAAAACTGAAAATCTGGAAGCAAACAAAAGATGTATATACTCATATGAAAACTCATTTGAAAGCATCTGAAATCAGGGAGTAATCATATGTAACTGTACCATAATCTCAAAAGTCAAAAGTCGACAAGAACATGCCACTGTATGCATGTAATATAAACCAGAGATAACCTGCTCCAACCGGATCTACCTACGCTGACCTGACTCTACCTCGCAGCTACCTCGATCACCTATACCTTGTTTCAAGCCAAATCTTTGCAAATTGGCTTCCTTCTCTTTGTTTTGCTTCCCTTATCACCAAGACCACAAAGCTTCCAAAACACATTAACATATTCATATAACATGCATATAAACATAGATAAAAGGGAAAAGAAGGAGATCTTTGGTTACCAAAGCTTCCAAGTGCTTCTTTTTCTTTTTCTTTCCTTATTTATCTTCCAAAAGCCTTCCAAATTACTTACTTTCCTTCAAAAACACAACAAAGAAGGAAGAAGCTGCCTCCTCTGGAAGAAACGGGAAAATGATAGAGAAAGCCAAAAGGTAAAATTTTCTTTTTATTTCTTTTCTTGACTTTTCTTTCCACCAAACATATATATTGACTTTTTTTTTTTAATTCATATATATATTTATATAAACACACCCATACATAACATATATATATAAATGAAAACAATGGGAAGTATCTCAAGACAGGGTTAAAAGACATAATTACCCCTAGAATATATCTGAGGGTATTATAACTTTTCCCCCTTACAAGAATTTCATCCTCGAAATTCATAAAAACAACTCTGGATACTTCTCCTTCATGGGTTGCTCCATTTCCTAGGTGGCCTTCTTTACCTTTTGGTTTCTCTATAGGACTTTTACTAGAGGAATCTGTCGATTCCTAAGTTGTTTAATTCTCTTGTCAAGTATCTGAATCGGTTTTTCTTCATAACTAAGGTCTTCTGATAACTTAATATCTTCTGTCTTCACAACCTGGGAATGATCACCAAAACATTTTCTTAACGATGAGACATGAAATACATCATGAATTCGGTTCATACTCGCTGGTAGGGCCAATCTGTAAGCCACTTTACCAACTCTTTCAAGTATCTCATATGAACCAATAAATCTAGGAGCTAGCTTTCCCTTCTTTCCGAATCTCATCAAATGCTTGAATGGAGCAACCTTTACAAATACAAATTCACATACATTGAATTCCAAGTCTCGACATCGGTGATCTGCATAGCTTTTCTGTCGATCCTAGGCTTGTTTTATTCGTTGCCTGATCAACTGGACATCATCAATCATTTTCTAGGTCAACTCAGGCCCAAAGGGTTGGGATAACACATCTCTCTCTTCTATCTCCTCCTAATGAAGAGGAGAACGACACCTCCTACCATATAATGCCTCATAAGGTGCCATTTGAATAGTCGTCTGATAGCTATTATTATAAGCAAACTCCACTAAGGGTAATATTTCTACCCATGTAGTTTTATGATCAAGACAACAAGCTCTCAACATGTCTTCCAAAATCTTATTAACCCTCTCTGTCTAACTATCCATCTGAGGATGATAGGTTGTACTAAAGGCTAAATTAGTACCCAAGGATCTTTGAAGACTCTTCCAAAAAGCTGATACAAATCTTGTATCACGATCAGATACTATGGTCTTGGGTACCCCATGCAATCTAATAATCTCCCTAACATATAATCTTCTCAGCTGATCTGTGGTAGTAGTATCTTTGATGGATAGGAAATGAGCTGACTTAGTCAATCTATCAACAATCACCCAGATAAGATTATATCCATTCTAAACTCTAGGGAGTCCACTGATGAAGTTCATGGAGATATACTCCCATTTCATTCTGGAATAGAGAAAGACTGAAGTAACCCTGCAAGTCTCTAGTGTTCAGCCTTAATTTGCTGACAGGTGAGACATCTGGTAACAAACTCACATATATCCTTTTTCATGCCTGACCACCAAAAATATCTTTTTAAATCCTGATATATCTTTACACCCTCAGGATAGGCAGTGTAAAGAGAACTATCAGCCTCTGTAAGAATTCTCTGTCTCAATTCAGTCATCTATGGAATATATACTCGATCTTTGAATTTGAGAATTCCATTCGATACTTAAAAATCTGTCTCGAGACCCTCTTACATTTTCTGAATTTTCTGTTGACACCACTCATCTCTTGTCCAAGCTTCTCGAATCTCATCTATGAGAGGGTTGAATCTCCAACCTGGCGAGGGCCTCAATCACAAGCTTAATCTACTCTCGGTCCATCTCTCTCTAAATTTCTCTCTGGACCGTCAATTGTGATATCATCACGTTTCTACTGAGGGCATCTGCAACTACATTAGCCTTGCCTGGATGGTACTTAATATCACAGTCATAGTCTTTTACTAACTCAAGCCATCGCCTATATCTCATATTTAACTCTTTCTGAGTGAAGAAATATTTGAGGCTCTTATGGTCAGTATAAATATTACATCTTACTTCATACAAATAGTGTCTCCAGATTTTCAAAACAAAAATCACTATTGCTAACTCCAAATCATGCGTAGGGTATTGGGTTTCAAATTCTTTCAATTGTCTTGAGGCATATGCTATCACCTTGCCTCGTTGCATCAATACTGCTCTAAACCACCGTGTGAGGCATCGGTGTATAAATCATACTCAATTCCCCCTTCTGGAAGTGCTAACACCGGAGCAGTAGTCAATCTTCTTTTCAATTCTTGGAAGCTTGTCTTGCAAGCATCTGACCATTAGAATGGCGTTGCTTTCTTTGTGAGGGTTGTAAGAGGTCTAGCTAATCTAGCAAATCCCTCAACAATTCTCCTGTAATACCTTGTCAAACCCAGGAAACTACGAACCTCCTTAACTGTCTTTGGTCTCTGCCGTTCAACTATTGCCTTAATCTTACTGGGATCCACAGATATACCTTTTGCTGAAATCACATGCCCCAAAAAGGTAACTCTATCTAGCCAAAATTCACATTTTGAAAATTTGGCATACAGTTGTTTCTCTCTCAATCTCTGGAGGATAAACCTCAAGTGTTGTTCATGCTTCTCTCGACTACAAGAGTATACTAAGATATCATCAATGAATACCACAATAAATTTATCTAGGCAGTCATGGAATACCTTGTTCATCAAATCCATAAATACCGCAAGGGCATTTGTCAATCCGAATGACAACACTACAAACTCAAAGTGGTCATACCTTGTTCGAAAAGCTGTCTTAAGTATATCCTTCTCTGCCACTCTCACCTGGTGATAACCAGATCTCAAATCTATCTTAGAGAAGACTACGGATCCCTTCAACTGATCAAATAAGTCATCAATCCTGGGTAACGGGTACTTGTTCTTAACTGTGACTTTATTTAGTTCTCTGTAATCAATGCACATCCTCATGGACCCATCTTTCTTTTTCACAAATAGGATGAGAGCTCCCCGAGGGGAATGGCTCGGTTTGATAAAACCATGATCTAATAACTCTTGAAGCTGCTTTTTCAATTCTTGTAATTCAGTAGGGGCCATTCGATAGGGTGCTCTTGAAATAGGTACTGTGCCAGGTGCCAACTCTATGCTAAACTCAACCCCTCTTTCGGGAGCTAATCCTAGTAGCTCACTTGGAAACACATCTGGAAACTCACATACTATTGGCGTCTCATCAATAGTTGGCCCTGACTCAACCTTGCTCACTATATGAGCTAAATATCTTGTACACCTCTTTTTTAACATTTTACTAGCTTTTAACATACTAATCATCAAACTCCGAATATGATCCTCACCGAACTCGAATTGATCTCCAGAGTCCAGGTTAAATCTCACTTTCTTCTTTTTACAATCAATCTCAGCTCCGTATCTCCCCAAAAAGTCCATCCCTAAAATCATGTCAAAATCTGACATTTTGAACACAATCAGGTCCACTAGTAACTGTCGACCCTGAATCATAATACTCTGTTCTAATAACATCATCTCACTAATGATTGACCCCCCATCAGGTAACTCGATCATAATCCTCTAGGCTATTCTAACTGGTTGTACATTTAGCCTCTCAAGCAAACTATTGGCTACAAAACAATGAGTAGCTCTACAATCAACTAAAACATAAATAGGAGTATCAAGATAGAGAATCTGACTCGTAACTGCTGATAGGTTAGCCTCTACTGGGCCTTGGGTGATCGTATAAATTCTGGCTGTAGCCCATCTAATAGGCTCTTACTGTTCTACTCTTACTGGGGCAGCTGTACAAAAATGAGCAATATGTCCAGGCTGACGACATCTGAAACAAACTGCTTGCCTTGTCAAACACTCTCCTCTATGTTGCTTCTCACATTTCTAGCAAGCGGGTATCTCATGTCCTCTTTGTTTCTCTCCACTCTTCCAGTTCTTTTTCATGCCTCTGAACTGAAGAGGTCATTTGCCTTTTCTGTCTCACTCTGAAGGAGGGTCTCTCTGTGCTAAAGCTGAACCACTACTCACTGAGGGAGCTGGCATGGTAGTAGGAGGTGTAACCTTTTACCCGGTAGTCTGACCAAACCTCTTCTTGACAAAAACCTCTACCCTCAAAGCTCTATCAAGGGCCTCTGCATAAGTTCTAGGTGGCTGCGCCCCTATCATAACATCTTGAGCTATCTCTAGATCTAGCCCGTATACAAATTTCTACATACGCCCCATTTCTGTGCTAGCTATCTCAAGGGCATACTGGGACAGCTGATTAAACTTCGTGGAATATTCTTTAACAGAATCTGTCCCCTACACTAAATTAATGAACTCTTAGGCCCTGATACAAGTAACATCGGCACCTATGTACTCTACCTCAAATCGGTGCCTGAACTTGGACCATGTCATTTCTGAGACATTTACCGTCTCCTTGACTAAGTTCCACCATATTCTTGCCTCTGATTTGAAAAATTAGGTGGCATATCTCACTCTCTCTTGGTCAGTCATGTCAAACAGGGCCATTGCACTCTCTACTGATTCCAACCATTCTTCAACTGTTATTGGGTCCTTTGCACCATCAAATTTTTGAGGTTGATGCATACTAGGGAGGTTGAAAATAGGATGCAATTGAGTCCTCACTGGGGCTGCTGTAGATGCTGAAGTAACCTCTCTCATATCATGTCCCTGGATTAGTGGCATATACGTTATCTCACTTCCCTGTGTAAGAGCACCTCTGTGCTCTCTCATCATTTCTTTGAAAATCTCTCACACATCATGTGTACTGAGTGTCCTCTAGGGTACCGGGGGAGCTACTCCTTCACTCTGGCTCCTTTGAGAGGGATCTACTGGTGTTTGACTTATCGGTCCTTAAAAATAAACACATTAGTTTCATAAAACTCAACAGATATAAGTAAAAACTTAACTTACAGTGATCGGCTGCAAGGGTGATCAGCATGGCTGGAGGGTATTCCATCTCTGTGTTATTTTGGATTACTCCATTTTATGTTAGAAAACATCTTTTGAGTTCCCAAAATCATGCTCTGATACCAACTTGTAACACCCCTCCTCAGAAGTACTACCCATCGAAGGAGAAATGTTACGAATTAATATTCGTAGCGTCTATTTTTTTTAAATACTTTAAAATAAATGCATCATTAAAAGTATTTAGGAAATATCCAAGAAAACTGAAAATCTGGAAGTAAACAAAAGATGTATATACTCATATGAAAACTCATCTGAAAGTATCTGAAATCAAGGAGTAATCATATGCAACTATACCATAATCTCAAAAGTCAAAAGTCGACAACAACATGCCACTGTATGCATGTAATATAAACCAGAGATAACCTGCGTCAGCCGGATCTACCTACGCTGACCTTACCCTGCCTCGCAGCTACCTCGATCACCTGTACCTTGTTTCAAGCCAAATCTTTGCAAATTGGCTTCCTTCTCTTTGTTTTGCTTCCTTTATCACCAAGACCACAAAGCTTCCAAAACACACTAACATATTCACATAACATGCATATAAACATAGATAAAAGGGAAAAGAAAGAGATTTTTGGTTACCAAAGCTTCCAAGTGCTTCATTTTCTTTTTCTTTCCTTATTTATCTTCTGAAACCTTTCCAAATTACTTACTTTCCTTTAAAAACACAGCAAAGAAGGAAGAAGCTGCCTCCTCTGGAAGAAACGGGAAAATTATGGAGAAAGCCAAAAGGTAAAGTTTTCTTTTTATTTCTTTTCTTGACTTTTATTTCCACCAAACATATGTATTGACTTTTCTTTCTTTCTTTCTTTTTTAATTCATATATATATTTATATAAACACACCCATACATAACATATATATATAAATGAAAACAATGGGAAGTATCTCAAGATAGGGTTAAAAGACGTAATTACCCCTGAAATATATCTAAGGGTATTATAACTACCTCCAGCCATTCCTCAACTGGTAATCACCCTGACAAATCTAGGGGCTAATGATGACTAGATAGGTTGTAAATAGGATGTACCTATCCTCTGTTACTACCTTTAATCTTAATTCGAGGTACTTTTACACTTCTCTTACTTTGTTAAGAGGGTACCTTTATATTTGACTGTAACCCTAACATCAGTAGGGCCTGGGCTGGATATCCTACACTAGCTAACACTTCTCTGTTCTACCTTAGAACCTCTTCTACAATCTGATGAATGATAACACTATCAATAGAAGATGCAACTGGGGCGCTGAATGTCTCTGTGCCTTTTGAACCATATACACTGGTGTGTGACACTCAACACACAGTTGTGTACAAGGTAGATGCACATGAGGAGTTAACCTAGATATACCTCGTGTACTTGAATCCATATATATGAGCCACGTGTCCTTTGGCACACATTATCCACTTTTGGAAAGCCATACATGTGAGTGTGTCCTATACCACACTATCATGTATTTCTTCCTTTAGAATGAGAACAAGATCTTTGAACTTTAGATTTTCTAGAATGATACATGAGCGTGTCATGTGTCATAATCTAGAAATTGCACCCTAAGGTTTTTACGTTTTTTTTATCACAAACCCAATAAGATTACTCCTTCTAAGACATACACAGAAGTCTCTACACACTCTAAACATTATATTATTGATTTATTTAAACAAAGTACACATACATGGGTTTTAGACATCAATCAATCAAAAACTAAACCTTTATAAAATCAATAAGTTAAGTATGCATATAACTTCATGTTCACATTCATCATCAATTACATCAACAGAAATCATCACTACTTTATTTGAAAATTTGGTGATCACATTTTATTTTTGAACACTTATTATGATTCTAATGATCGACGATGACTTCTCAGGTGACCATAAACTCTTCTCTCATACTCTCTCACTTTTGAGTGACTGGGAAACAAAATTAATGTGAGAAAATTAGGGTTGATTGCTTTTTATTTTTATCTCCAAGATGCGATACATGGGCGTTATGGACTATACACGGTTGTGTCTCTAGTTACACAACTAAGACAACTTCTTGTTTCATCGCAATTACAATCTGATCTACTTATTGACTTTTGCTAACCATACATGACCGTGTATGTCTCCATACACGGGCGTGTACCCCTGAATTCATTAATCACCATACTTAAAAACTAAGAAAAGATTGAAATGCCCTTAGGCTTACCTATGGTTGCTACAGTATTGAAGAAGCATGTTACAATTACTTTATACTCTTCACATGTTTTCAACATGACGTATGTTAAAATTTACCTAGTTCTAACATTTGCTTTTAATCTTTTTCGTCTTAACCCCATTAACTTATATAATTCATAATATACTTAAATTTTTGATGGGGATAATGAAATGTTTGCGATGATATGTCTAGTTGTTGATATTTGATATTTACCCATGCTCAAATCATCTTGAGTTATTAAATTAATAATATGATATGCACATCTAATATGAAATAATCTTTCATTAAATAGAATAAATATATGATTAAACATTAATTCAATAACTCTGTCATTATTTTTTGCATTATCAAAAGTCATTGTAAAAATATAACTATTAATTTTATATTCATAAAAATATTAGCTAATACTTAACAAATTTATGTGAATATTCTAAATTTCTAAATAAATTTATTTTTTATGCAACTGTCAATCAAAATCAATGTAATAGACTACACATAAGTATCCTATGTCTTTATTTGTGGCAATCCATAAGTATGAAATTATTGAAATAACATCATTAAAATTACTAAGTTCTTTTATAATTTTCAATTTATTAATTCATAATTTTTAAGAATGTATAACCTAAGAGTAGCTCTAGGAGTTCTTTTATATGTAAGTTGAACACTATTTTACATCATCCATTTTAAAATTTCATCTTTAATATAAGAAAAAGATTGGTTAGAAGCGACAACATATCTCGCCATGTAGTCTTGTATTTTTATTTGATTGTACATGAAATTAAACATTTCTCTCACATGTCTAGCATTGCTTGGACCTTTTGTTGCACTGGGCTTGACAACAACAAATTGTGATTTGGTGAAGGCAATTTGTTATTACGCTCTCATCTCGTGTGAAACTTTTTTTACAATAATTTGTAATATGTCAGCAAAGATATTTGGTGCCACCTGAACTTACACATGTTAAACATGAACTACAGTGTTTGCACATTGTTCAATGAATTACTATTATTTCGATTGTTTCTTGTATTTGATCGAAATAATCTTATACCATATATTTTTGCTTTATTTTTCTTCATATTGAGTCTGTGACTATCTCACTTTCATCTATTGGTATATGTGCTTCTATTCCACATAGATAATCAACAATATCATCAGTGCTATAATACTCAAACAGATTTGAGTCTAAATTAATTTATAAAATAATTTGATAAATAAAAAATAATAATTGATTGACAAATTTGAATGAAAACTAAATTACAAACCTAAAGAAATATTATTTGCGGATTTAGAGAATTTGAGAATGATAGATTGATAAAAAAATATGATAGTGGGAAGAATGAAAGATTGGAAGTGTATATATAAATTAAAAAAATATATATATGGATACAGGTCCACCCATGACGGGTCGATCTGATCCGATTTTCTTAATTGCCAAATGAAAATTGTTGATGGTTAATAATTGACAGTTGGACTCTTATATAAAGTCCTAACTATCTCCCCAAAAGAATATACACCATTTTTTTTTTTGTAAAGAGAAGAATTCTCCACCCAACACACAAATTGACACAGATCTTGTCTTCTTAATTGAAAAGCAATACACAATACAAATTGGGTTGTGAAAATAGACTAATGTCGATATCTTGCACTGTATACGAAGAAGCTTCATCAAAAATTACTCCGGGTACCCAAGTCCTTATTTACAGAATTCATAGAATTTGATCCTGACATGTTTGATTATTCCCAACATTGGTATCAGAGCTTAGGATACGTATTTGCTATATTTTCTGTGAATCGTATTGCATATATTGTACAAATTAGAATCTGTATATTGAATTTTGTTTTAAAAATTTGGTTTTGGGCACGAATTTAATTCAGTCAAAATTGCATGAAATTGGTGTTGCAAAACATGTTGGATGAATGATTGGAATGGTATTACATGTTTTAAATTAAAAAAAATGACTTGAATTAATGTCGGAACCAATGAAAATTGACCCAAAACTGAGACTATAGGTGTTTTTATTCTTCATCACCGCTTCGATGGTATTACATTGTCGATTGGGCTCCAAAAGCCCCACGGTGTCATCGTCAAAAAATAACCAATTAGAAGGACAGAAAATCTAGGGTTTATGTACAGAACCGGGTCAAAATCGGGTTAGAAAAACCTGAATACCCAACCCATTAGTCAAAGTGTTAGTCAAAGACCCGTCGATCAACAGCTCAACCCATTGAGTCAGTCGGGTTCAACCCAAACCAGTCAACGCCCACTAGGTCAGTTGATTGGTCAATGATCAAATAGTTGACCATACCATTGACCGGAGCGTGTGAGCACATGGAGGGGCGTGACAACTTGCTTGTAAGCGCGTGCAACGCAATCTCGATGCTTGCAAGCGCGTGACGACACGTTTGACTTATTCCTAACATGTGTAGCCTAATTTACGATGCATGCGACGTCGACTTGGTGCGTGAAAAATCGTATGAACATATCTTGGCACGTGATAGTGCATGAATACCCCTTTTTAGTGTGTTTTGGCGTGTAAAACCTATTTTTCGATCCTTGGAAATTGTGTAGTACTCGGATCTATATATGAGATGTGTTCCATGGGTCTTACAACGCATAAAGACATGTAATACCTTATTCTAACTCTTTGAAAACACATATTGGTGTTTCGAAATACATGTTTCTACTTTATGCAAGTTTGTTGACTAGGGACCATCACATTGTATGTCGAAACTATCAATACTCTATTGAATTCTCATAATTGAAAAAAGAGATGATATCCATGCATGAAATGAGCCCTGTAATCAATGATCTTGTTTGAGACAAGAATTTGAAGTCTTTGGAAAATGTGGATTCATTATAGTTTGCTATAGAGCAACGTTTAATAATGTACGAAGAGATATCCACTACTTTAACGTTATTCTCAAAACTAACATAACGCGAGGTATTTGACCTAATGCAAATGTAATAAAGACTTTATCATGGATAAAGAAACTCAGAGATCAATATGGGTTGATGAAATGGTCCTAGTCAAAATAGATGATGCATTCATTGTATCATATATATTTGTTAAATATGAGAATTCTGAGATTGGTAAAATTTAATGAAATTCTCATCTAGAATTAATATTGGCACAATTAGATTAAAGTTTAAAATGTCAAACATTTGTGTCATGAAAGATGATTGGGAACATAATGAACTTTCGATTTTGTGCCTTATATGAGATATTTTAAAATTTTAATGTAAATTGTGACAATTGATGTGTATTCGATTACATTGATAGCATTGTGTCTGATACATGTCTCTATGATCTAATTAACCATAACATCCTAGAAAATGATGGTTGATTTGAATGAGAATGATACTGAATATAGAGAATTACAACTTATGGCATTTGAAATGCACAATATCCTAGATAAGCAAAAGGTTTTAGACGTCGTAGATCAAGTTAAGATAGAGTTGTGGTTGACTAAGGGATAGAAACCCAATTAGTGCCTTACACAAATGTGATTTGGACGCACATCACGCATGTAAAAAACAAGACTCATTTCGTGTGATATCTTGATTAGTTTCATGAATAATGATCTGGTATATGAGTTCCATTAATGTTCAACTATATATGTCATAAGTATGGTTTTAATTGAAAAGTTTAGAGGAACTACAGTCCCCAAATAAAAACGGTTGATTTTTGAATTTGATTCAATGTCAAATCTAATTATGGAACTGAAGTCAGCTACTTGTAATTTGATACATGAACAATATGTTCATTTTTGAAAAACAATCTCATCAAGTTAGTGGGAGCGTATGAAAGTACATATGACCCATAATGAAAAAGGAAAGATTTTGTTAATTGTTCTTGCCATATAGAACTAAAGGATAAGCGACCTTAACGCAACTGAACTTGGTACTCGTGCATACATTGCAAAATCAAGTTCTAAAAGTGAGTGACTCAAGTCCTAATATATGAAAGAGATCGTATAATGCTCAAAGAATAAAAACAAGGAATTAAAATGAGAAGAGTGCCCAAAGTACTAGAAGAAAAGACGGAAACAAGATAAATAGTTACAATAGAAGCAACATAAATTATATCTCCTATGAATGAACGGAGTTGAAAATAATAGTCTTGTTCAACATAAAGTGATGAAACTTTATTTTATAGTACTATGATATTAATTGAGTATTATCCTACATAAATTATGGACTTATAAGCAACCGACCAAATAGCTCATGATAAAAGATCTTTAGTAGATTTATGTTGAATTATGAATAAAGTAAATTATATGTATGTAGGCAATAACACAAGGGTTGTAGTAAGAGGAATAGATGCGAGTAAATGAGTTTTGCAGGTGGTCGAATCCTATACCTACATGAAATCCAATATTCTCTGAATATTCAACAAATCTGGGTCGAAGTATTTGTTCTTTTTAAACTAGAATATAATTTGAATTTTTCTGGGTGTTCTATTGAAATGCGATAGAATTGACTTCTATAGTTTTGATTTGTTGGTTGAATGGTTATATCGTGTTTGTCACTTTATATTTTGATAATATTAAGTTTTTCATTATTTGTTTCTCCTATATGTATAGATATGAATGCAAATATATGAAATATTGAATTAAGACATGTTGGGCAAGATAGGTTGAATAAATTGACCTGTGAAAGTTTATTAGGAATTTTCACATAAATACAACTGTCCAAATGTGAGCATTGTCTAGCTAAAAAAACTTCTAGAAAACCATTCGATAAAGTTATAAGAGTCTGACTTCCTTTGCAATCTATATACTTATGTATATGTTTTCCTATGAATGTAAAGTTTGAGAATGTATCTCATATTTCATTACTAGTGATGATAATAATGCTTGATTTAGTCTTGTCTACTTGATCTCTCATAAGTCAGAAGTAGTAGACTACTTTAGACACTATATATAATTGAGGTTAAGAATCAAATAGACAAAATAGATTAGAATTTTATGAACTTATCGAGATCTTAAGCATTTGTCCAAAAAGTTCAAGAAACTGAGTAATAACAAAGAAATAGTATGATAAATAGTAATTCCAAAACTTCGTAACAACCAGTGTAGCGAAAAAGAGTAATTAAACTCTATTGAAAATGGTTAAGTCAATGAAGGTGCAAGCAAAACATCAAGTCACTTTGCGATGATATGATGTTTATTGCTACTTGTGTACTTAATCGATTGCCTACTAATCTAGTTACTTCTACTTCCTATGAGTTATGGTTAAGTAGAAAACCTGAGTTAATTGATTGCAACCTTAGTGGTTAACATTGTCTATCTATAGCTTTTCCCATAAGTTTGGACAATTGGGACTGAGAAGAAATGAATGTATCTTTATCAAATATACTGAACACTCCAAAGGATATGTGTTCATTAGGGAGGATTCCGTCAGAAGATTAACTGAACGTGTATTAGAGATACTACATTCATAGAAGATATTTTTCTTAATAGAGATGATGTTGATAAAATGTTTCATCTGAATGAGATGAGAAAAGAATGAGGATGGGTATATCTTAACGACTATTAGTTGAGTCCTAAGATATAAGACCTATACTTGTTCTAAATAATGGAAGCAAACGTAATTGAGCTCTAACCTATTTCGGATAATAGAAGTAATGATCCTCAATTGCTTGCTTCATTCATTTTAACCTAGTGGGAGCATTGAGATTAAACTTTACTCTATTGTGGATAGTGGGAGAATTAATACTTAATTGCATTGGAGTGGATGTTCAAAAATATTCAAGTGCCATTTTAAAGTGAAAATGAGGTTTTTATAACCATTCCCCAAGATGATGAAGAACCTGAAATAATTGTCTCATCCTTTGATAAGAAAATTTTGAAATGTATTGGAAGAAGAGATAAAATACAAAGAAAAAAAACCAATTTAAGTTTTGGTTAACTTACTGCCGAATTGAAAATTCATTAAGAATGAATGGTTTTTCTGAATTAGTCGTAAGACTGATGACTCAATAAATAGATACAATTTCGCTTTATAGCGAAAACTTATACCCAATGAGAAGGTATAGATTGTGTAGAAGGATATTTTAGTTATAAGATTTACTTCAATATGTTTGATTCTAACTATAATAACACATTTGAATTTAGAATTACACTAGAAGAATGTTAGACAATTTTCTTTAGTGAAAAACTTGACAAAGAAATCTGCATGAAACGAAATATGACTCTTATTGTTATAAGTCTGAAGAGCAGAGTGTGCAAGTTTCAAAGACGTTGAATGACCTAAAACCATCATCCAGATACTGGTACTTGAAATTTGAAATGATTTCATAAGTGTTAATACCTTATGACTTTAAAATGATTAATCAAGACCATCATGTTTATGTGATAAAGTTTGATGACAAATTTGTAATTTTATCAATGTGTGTGATGATATATAAATAGCTAGAAATAATTTGAAGTAAGTGATAATCATCAAATGATGGTTGTCCATACTTTTTGACTTGTAGGATGTGAGAAAATAGATTACATATTGTGAATTTAAATCTAGAGGAATTGTTCAAATAAACTTTTGACTCTGTCATAAGAGCATAATAATCAAAAGATTCTAGAACAATTCAATATGATATATTGTGAACCTATTGATATTCTTGTGTCAAATGATGAATTATGGAGCCAAAAGAGATATGTCCTTAAACTTAAGATAGAAGCAGAAAAATGTCAAAGATTACCTATTCAGATGCCATCGATGTATTATGTATGCTATGGTGCATACATGCCCAGATATTTATTTTGTTATTGGTTTGGTTAGTCGATATAAGTAAATGTTGAAAAAAGCACTGATACGCTATATGTAAGATTTTTTTTGATATTTTTAAAAGGCTCTGTGGATGATTAATTATGTGATTAAAGATCAAATTTGCGTTTGATTGGCTATTGAGATACCAGTTGGAGAAAGAATTTAGACCAATGCAAATTAAATTATGACTATGTTTTCTTACTCTGAAAGGGCCTATATCTTGGAGCGATAAGAAACAAAGATGCATAGCCATATCCACATCAGAAGCTTAGTATATAATATGTTAAATATATGTGTAAGAAACTGTTTGGTTAAGAAGATTCTTCGTGAATTTGAGTAAACATAACGATATTATCGAAGCAGTAGTTGTTTGTTGAAATAAAAGATCCTTGCTCCTTCACTGTGTGAGATTTTATAAGGATTACCTCATGTTGGTACCGTTTGACTCTTTACTGTTATTCGATATTTACTTTTAGTGTTGTTATCTTAGCTCGGAACCTATGATCATGCATGATTCGGTCTATGAAATATGTCTTGAAAAACAACTAAGTTTAAATTGAGAATTTCGAGTAGATGAGGATGACTTACATGTTATGTGTGTCTATTGACCATCCGATTATGTCACTCATATGATAGATTGGATTTGATCATGGATACATAGAAAAATAACACAGTGATAAATGAGGGATTAAATGGAGCTAGTGTTATCGAATATATCTGAAATGCTGCGAGCTTAACGCTTTACTTTTGTTTTATTTGGGTTGAAGTCGTTGTGCTATTCCTAACAGATGCATAGTATTTAGCTCCCAAGTACAGATTGCTCTCGAGGTCGTACGATACATTTATAAGTATGAAACATACTACTATATGAGATTTTTGTGGCTAAACATTTGGTTCGGATCTTTCGTCATATGTGAGTGGGAAATATTGGATACGAGTCTACCCATAACAGGTTGACCTGTCCTGATTTTCTTAACTACCAAATGGTAGTTATTGGTGGTTAATAATTGACAGTTGAACTTTTATATAAAGTCCTAACTGTCTCCCCAAAAGAATATACCCCATTTTTTTTGTAAAGAGAAGAATTCTCCCCCTAATATACAAATTGACACAGATTTTGTCTCTCTAATATTCAAAGCAATACGTAGTGTAAATTGGGTTATAGAAATAAATTAACGTCAATATCTTGTGCTGTATATGAAGAAGCTTAATCGAAAATTAATTTGAATACATAAATTTTTATTTGTAAAATTTATAAAATTTAATTTTGATATGTTTGATTATTCCAAAAAAAAAAAAAAAAGAATACCGGCTAGGCCTACAGCTACTGGCCTGGCCAAACAGCTTTTGCGGGTTTTGATTTCTGCGTACGTAACGGTCTTTTCTATTTTTTCAAAATTTTTTAAGGCATGGTTAGAGTACCATTCTGGACCAGGCTGACTTGTAACACGGCCCGACCAGTTCACGAGGCGCGGCCCCTTTACTGTGTCTACCTTTGGCCTATTTTCTATCCTAGGGGAGGAAACGTGTGAAGCCACGCGGATGGCAACCGACTCCCCAATCATAAGACGACACCAGAAAAGCTATTTTCGCTTTTAAAAACTGAACGTTATTTAATAATTTACTAGCTGTCACTCTGTCCCACCGCACCAGAGCAGCCATTCTTCCTCCCTCTATTTATGCTCCTCTTCTTCCTTATTTTTTTCACAACTCTTTCCTCTTTCTAACTCTATCTCTCAGCATTCATCTCCCTGCTTTCTCGTTTCGGAAATGACCCAAATTAACATTTCCAAAGCCTTGTTGCTGGTTTTGGCAATGTCAGTATTCTTCGCCCTCGTCGCTGCCCAGGAAGCATCGGCGCCGTCGCCCTCTCCGCTCACGGGAGATGGGTTTTCAGTCCCGGTTTCTGGTACAGTTGTGGGGTTATCTTTGGTCGTCTCTGTTTTGGCTCTCTTGAAGCATTAATTAGAGGATATTTATTGGGTACAGAGAGTGTGTATTGAGAATTGGTTGTGATTTTGTGGGAAGATAAAAGGGGTTGTATTACATTGATGCTTTCCTTTGTTATAAATTTTATTATTATTCTTTCCATGTGTCTTTTTTAATTTTATTTTCTTCACCGAATTCTAATTAGCTTCGTGTAATTGATCCAAAATTCAAAATTATTAACGGTAGTCTCTTTCTAAATGCAAATTGCAATCTACCAATATTAACTGAATGTAAAATTCACCCACCAATTTTGGCAAAATCATAGAACAAGTTCTGAAATAATTAGTTCGTCTGTATTGTTAGTATAATTCATCAATTACATCATTGAAGATGCCTGATGATAAGTGGACCGCGTGCAGAGAGGTTGAGGACATGAGCCATGTTAAGGTACACATGTTGTGCCAAAGTAATATTATTACAACATATCAAGTTTCATACAGTGCAACCCTTTATTTTTTTCTATTTTTGCAACGAAATATTGTATTTGAATTAGATAATTTTTTAAAGTTAAATTAATTACATTAAATAAGTAAAATTTTGAATTTACTGATTGATAGATTAAAAGTTTAATCTTTCACTTTAAAACAAGGGACTTTAACTTCTCCTGCAACACCTTCAACATTAAAAGCCATACGGTGTTTGTCCCACTACCCAACTCATAATTAAACTAAATAAAAGAAAGCTTTCCAATTTGGTTACCGCTGTCACACTCTTCCACTCTTCTCTTTTGGCCTCCTACCATCTTCCCTCTTTGTACAATTCATTACTCTTTCTTCTTTGTTAAAGAGCAATTAATGGCCAAATTGATTAGCTGCAGCTTAGAGGTCGTTTTGGGTATGTATCGCTGCTGCTACTGTTTCAGCTCAAAAGTGGTGCGCCAAATTAGAAGCACCGAATATTATGTGTGCATGACAGGTTGTACTGTTTTGATGTTATAATAATAATAATGTAGATAAATTAATTAAGGCAATGTGATATCTTATTTAAGAATCACATGTGTTATGTTTATTTATGCATAGAATAGAATGTATGTTGGTCCCCTCCACGCCACATGTAGTATGGCAGCAGCCAGCCTCCCTCAAAGGCTGTTTAATTGAATTGAGCTGTTCTTCTTGTGGTTGTTAGCAGAAGGAGAAGGATCCCTCCCAGCTGTACAATCACCATTCCTTTGTCTTATTATTTATTTAATTTAATTTTTTAAGATTTTGCACTGCCACTAACAAAGCCAGCTATTCCCTCATCAACTTTTCCTTCCCAACCCTAACTTCTTATCAAATGTATTTATAATTTATGCATAAGATTTTAATTTCTATGGTACTTTAAATTATAATACAAATACACTTCCTTTTTAAATCTTCACTCCAAGCAAAGTTAAAAAATCTCCATCAACCTTCCTTTGCTTTTAACTCATTCTTCCTTCACCTACTGCTATTACGAGTTTTTAGCCAAGCCCCAAGGACATAGACATATTATATGCAATATTTAGTTATAGAACGTGATCAAGATAAGTTTGATGACCAATTAAAATTACACGAAATAATCATTAAAGGACAAAAGAATATTATTCCAATTCCCTTTATATTATAATAGGTAGAGATCTCTAAATCGGGTAGTAAATGATTTGAACTCCATTCAGTTACCTTAAAAAGGAGTTTGAACTTGTCAAGTTGATAATATCTTAGCTTGAGCTTGAACTTCAAACATTAATCAATGGCTAAAACTTGAGCTTCAAACATTGATTGATAGATCAAGCTTGATTAAAAAAAGGAAAATTAAATTAAATGATCATTTTACCTTTTATTAAGCAAAAATGTGAATTTTTCTTATTTTTAAGCAAAAATATCCATTTCCCCTATTTCTAATAAAAAATGCCTCAAATTTTTTTAAAAATCCCTTAACCACATCTATATAAATCTTCTCACTCTCACTCTTATTACATACACTTGTTATATCACTCAAACACTCATTTTTACTCAATATCAACTACTACAGGTTCATTCGTTCGAAAGAAGTTCGTATTTTTTGAATTCGAATAAAAAAAATCAATTTGTGAAAAAAAAATGTATTTATATAAATCTTGTAATCTTTCCTAACCAATAGGTGTAGTACAGAAAAACGGCAAGAGTTTCCCTATTTTAAAGGGCCCGGGGAAATTTCTTTTTTTTGTCTTGTAACACTCTTAATTAACAATTCACACAAACCAATCCTACCAACTTACTAGATTTTCATCAACATAACACAATTAACAAAATAAATGCTTAATAGTAACCATCATAAAAATTACTACCCATAGAAACTTTATAACCAGTTTCAACTACTAGCAATACACACACACACACACACACACACACATATGCACCTGTATGCGTCAAGGAGATATATATATACACATAAAGTCACATATACATACATATATATTTTAAATAATTATTTTACAATTTCTTTAAACAAGAAGTTATAAAATCAACTCTAGAGGTAATTTTGGAAGTAGAGTTTACTGACATACTTGAATCTGGGTGTTACAAATCTTAACTCAAAACTTAATTTTATTTGTTAAATCTAGCTTGTATGTCATGTAAATGAAGTATTTGAATATTAGATAATAATTTTAAGGCTAAATGAAATGTTTGAAAAATATGAGAGGAATTTTGATATTACACAATATATAAAAGATTTAAATAACATATTAAGAATAAATAAGTATATTTTGATACAAGACAACATACAAGAGTGTTAAATGAAGTGTTAGATAATTATGGGGGAGGGGGGAGCTAAAAAATGTTAAAAAAATATGAGGGGTATTTTGATAGTAAACATTGTAAGAACGTTTTAAATGAAATGTTAGGAATAGATAAATGCATTTTGATATAAGACAATATACAAGAGTGTTAAATGAAATCTTAAATAATTATAGGAGTAAAATAAAATTTAAAAAAAATGGGGGTATTATGATATTATATAAAATATGAAGGATTTAAATAACATGTTAAAAATAGATAGATGCATTTTGATATAAGACAACATACAAGGGTGTTAAATCAATGTTTAGATAAGTATGGGGCACTAAATAAAATGTTACAACAATATGAGGTATATTAATATTACACAATATATTAAGGATTTCAAAAACATGTTAAGAATAGATAGATGCATTTTGATACAAGACAACATACAAGGGTGTTAAATGAAATATTAGATAATTATAGGGGAAAATGAAATGTTAGAAAAATATGAGGGTACTTTGACAATAAACATTGTAAGCCAGTTTTAAATGATATGTTAAGAATAGATAAATGTATTTTAATATAAGACAATATACAAGGGTGTAAAATTAAAAGTTAGATAATTATAGGGTAAATGAAATGTTTAAAAGATATGAAGGGTATTTCGATATTAAACATTATAAGAACGTTTTAAATGAAATATTAAAAATAGATAGATGCATTTTGATACAAGATAACACACAAATGTGTTAAATAAAATGTTAAATTATTATAGGGGTTAAATGAAATATTACAAAAATATGAAAGATATTTTGATATTAATCATTGTAAAACTGTTTCAAATGGTTATTGTAAACTTTTTCTTATAAATAATTAATTTTTTCCAAAAATTTGTCATTGTAGGATTGATAATTAAAATGGTTGGTTATGCATTAATTCGTTATCAAGGAGAATGAATTCAAGGTGATGACAACACAATGAAATATGTTAGAGGATCTAAACAATTGATTAAAATTCTTTCTGGAACAATATTTAAGGGATTTGTTTAGCTTTTGAAGGAATCTTATAGTCTTGATCTAATAAAAAACTATCTGCAACTATTTATAAAACTAAAAAAAATTGAGCTCGACTACCTCGTATAGATCCAAAATGATAAAGATGTCTAGAATCTTATTGATTTGTCTAAATACTTACAAGACTTTATTCCTGTTTTTGTTACATGTACCTCGATTGAAGGATAGGAAGAAAAAGAAGAAGAAGTAAAAGAAAAAGAAATTAGTGAAGTGAAAAAAGAATATGATTTGAAAAACTTGATTGATTTCAATAATGACGCATTGTACATTGCAAACTCATGAGCTCATGAAGAGAAAGATAAGGTTTTCGACTGGGGTGACTTTAATGGAAATGACATGACTGATATTCCTTTTGAAGAGGCAAAGCCTGAGCATAAACCACCTGTTATTGAGGTATAATGTATATCATGCACATAAGCAAGTACAATATATAATGATTGAACTAAATATAATGATAGATAATGTATATCATACACATAAGTAAGTACAATAAATATATACATAACAACTTCTGCATCGGATAAATAAACAATGATCGAACTAAATATACATCTGTGATCTATTCAATACAGTGAAAATACAACTGCGATGCTAAATGTCGATGCATAAAGGTGGACGACTCTGAGGAAAATCCATGTTCTGTGACAATGCCAAACACTCCATAAAACATAACATAAAAACATCACAGTTATCGAAGTCCTCGCCCTGCTAGAGGACACCCTTCGCTTGATGTAACATGAGGAGATATATCCTAAAATAATGAAATTCAAAAAAACGAAACTGAAATTCGAATTCTATACATTGAAATATTCTAGAATGTCAACAATTAAAAAATCATTCAAAAATATAAAAAATACAAGTCGATCTATCCTAAAATGGTGAAAATTGAAAAAATAAAATTGAAATTTGAATTCTAAAATATCCTAAAATGTCAAAAATCAAAAAATCGTTCGAAAATATAAAAAATACGAGTTGATTTATTATAAAATAGTAAAAATAAAAAAACAAAACTGAAATTCAAATTCTATATGTTGAAATACCTTAGAATATCAATAATAAAAAAATCATTTGAAAATCTGAAAATACAAGTCAATACATCCTAAAATGATGAAATTAAAAAAAACAAAACTAAAATACTAATTCTATACATTGAAATATCATAGAATGTCAATAATCGAAAAATTATTCGAATATATGAAAAATACGAGTCAATATATCCTAAAATGACAAAATTCGAAAAAATGGAATTGAAATTTGAATTATATGCATTGAAATATCCTAGAATGCCAACAATTGAGAAATCATTTGAAAATTTAAAAAATACGAGTCAATTTATCCTAAAATGGTGAAAATCGAAAAAACAGAACTAAAATTCGAATTTTATATGTTGAAATACCTAGAGTGTCAACAATAAAAAAATCATTCAAAAATCTGAAAAAACGAATTGATATATCTAAAATGACGAAATTCAAAAAATGAGAACTGAAATTCGAATTCTATACATTGAAATACTCTAGAATGTCAATAATCGAAAAATTATTTAAAAATCTGAAAATACGAATCGATATATCTTAAAACGAGAAAATTAAAAAAACGGAATTGAAATTTGAAAATACAAGTCAATATATCCTAAAATGATGAAAATAAAAAAATGAAACTGAAATTCGAAAATACAAGTCGTTATATCCTATAAACGAAAAAATCAAAATATCGATAAGAAATTTCATCATTACATCATAAAATGTGCCTAAAAAAGTGCAAAAATGAAAAATCAAATGTCAAATTCGAAAACTATATATCAAAAAACCCTAAAATAGGAAAAACAAATATAAAATTTGAAAACTACACGTTGAAATACCCTAAATGTGAAAAATATCAATTTACCCCTTTAGAAAATATCTACTGGGGCAGTTCAATATTTATCCCTTGCCCTCTTAACAATTTTCTAATCTCTTAGAGCCCCTGTAGTTTAAAAAACGTAAATTTCCCCAACCCACGGTTTTCACGGTAATAACCCACATTTCGTGTAAAATTTCACAAAGACCCTCAGTGGACTACCTTCTCTTCCCCAGCGCCCTAATATTTTGAAAAAGTTACTTTCCCTCAACCCATGGTTGATCATTCCAAACCGTGGAAGAATTCATTTAGTCCGTGGGATCTATTGTTCTCAAGGACAAGAGCGTCAACGATTCTAACCCCTTTTCCAATACAAAAATCATCGTTTCTATCTTTAATTTCAATACAAATCAAATCTATTTATCCTATAACACAAAACCCTTCAAGAAATTTAACCAAAACAATCAAGAATCAAAACATTTTATGTATTGTTTAAAATCAGAACCGTAAAATTTTAAACCTCAAAATCTCTCTCAAATCTCAATAATCTTAACAATCAATTGATTCAAACAACAGTAGGAAGATATACTAACCTTTTTTGCCATTTTTGATCACCAAAAAACATGAAAATTGATGAAAATCGCTTTGCTCATGGAAGACCCGTGGGAGATGCGAAATTCTTTGAATTTACACAGTGATATTGTGGGAAAATAACAGGGAAAATATGTAAAATTCTTAGTTTATATATAAGGGTAGTTTGGTCATGTCATAAAAAGGGACATTTTTGCTTAATCCTAATTGTTTTGGGTAATTTAAGACATTTAATACAATTCCCCTTAAAAAAATTACATTTAATCTCTTATACTTTTAATGATATTTATTAAATCTCATATGTTATATATTTAACAATTATTCCTTATATTTAAAGTAAAAAACAAGATTAAGAGATTTAAATGCAATATTAAAAACTATTATAGGCATATTGAAATTTTATTCAAATCGAATTATGAACTCATAAGCTTAACAAGCCAACCTACATCAAGATTGAGTTCAACTTGACTTTATTAATTCGAGTTGAATTATAAGCTATTTACAAATGGCTAGACTTATTTAGCCCCATAATACAGGGTTTGCATGACTTGCCTAAAATTGATTTTCATATTGTTACATTAATTTTAGGATGATTATTAAAATTAGAGCATAAATGTTAAACGGCAATGGTGGTTTTTAACTAGAGATTGTAATAAATTTTTTTGACTATGAAATTTGGAATTACTAAACAACATTTAGGAAGCGAGAAGTATGTATGCATATATATTGTAACATCCCTCCCCAGACACAGACCCGTATACAAAATACACATTTGAAACAACGTGTCTAATTGAAACCTTTCCATGTAGAGATAACTTTAAATATGTCTTATAAACAAAACACCACAATCTCAAAAGTGTATTAATTATTACATGAAATCCAAGAACATAAATATGAAAAATCAAATCATAAGTTAAATGTGCAAAACACATAAAATATCCAATAATGATAAAAATGACAAAGTCACCCTTGCCCTTATGCACCACCACAAGCTAACCTATTGGCTTCCCCGCTGTCGCTTCGCTACTCCATAACTTTACCTGTAAATCACACAAACAAATGTGTGAGTGTTATACACTCAGTAAATAGGCAATCCAAAAAATAGAATATATAATCCTATATCCATGCATTATAGGATTTACACGTCTTTTAATATTTTATTTATGGTCTTATAGATGTTATCATAGCATCCTAGATGCTAGTCCAAATTATCTTGCACCCAACGCCCTCTTTTTCTTAGCGGCGATGTCATCCCAGGTAATTAGTGCTAAACGATGCATATTGACATCTTAGACATCTAGTAAAAGCAAGTAACATTCTGAATATTATCTATAAGGTGTACTTTGTACACATGCCGGTCAGTGTACAAAGTACACCTTATATTATCTAAAAGGTGTACTTTGAGCTAACGACATCATATCAAAATTACAAATGCATCCCAAAAGCTACAATGCCCATCGTCAGTGCATAATTATCCACAGGTATCAAGATTATATATATATAAACACACACAAAACCCTGTTGCTTTGACTACCACATTACACATAGTTTGGTGGTTCATACTACTATAGTATATTGTTTTTAGTTTTCGATTTGGAATCACTCTGATCGGGGTTCATGTCGTCGTCTACATAGTTAGGCACATCCATAATGATTTCCATCACCAATAGCCTTTGTTAGGGTATTATCGTTGGCTACCCTCATAATCATCCCTTTAAGGGGTAATTTAGTCATTTTCAAACAGTCTTACTCATATCCGAACCCAATATTTTCTTTTCTAACTTTTCATGCCTTTATTCTTCAGTTTTCTCAAAAGTACATAGGTGAATATCCATTATATATAGGGGTGTGTCGTTTTCAAATCATAGGTACACGGAGGTGTATCTTTGGGAAAGGACACATGACCGTGTGTCTTATACCACATAAGGGCATGTGTCTGTTCCTAGATCCACACTTTTATGACTTGCTCTAACATGGGGAGAAATTCCCCCAAATCCACATGGGTGTGTGGTGACAATTTTTTAAGAACTCTTATATGTATTTTCTACATTTTTCATATCCCCAAATACCTTAACTGTCATCTGAAAACTATACTACTCAACCTACCACTCACCCTAATGACAATACACATAAAGCTCTAACAAAATTTACATTAATCAATTACAATCATTACATTAAAGCATACACCAAGTATTTAGTTCATCCAAACATGCTTATAACTTCCAATCCACACAATACTCCATCTATAATCATCATCTATCCCCACACATACATCAATAAGGAAATAACAGAGTCTACTATTAATAGATCATTCAAAATACATGCTCATAACCCCATGGCAAAGCATATAGAATTGCAACTACAATTTTATATAATCTTAAACTTATCTTTTAATGTATTTACATACGAATACACAAAAAAAAAAAAAAAACTTTAAACAATCCATTCATCCCTAAACATGCTTCATATCTATAATCAAGAATTTTCTGCATTCAGAACAAGATTAATTAACGAATTCATAGAATTAATAAGGAATAACATACTTACCTTTCTATAGCATTGCAAGTGATCTCCATAAAGTCTTGATTAATCCCTCTTAACCTTTTTTGCTTTCTCAGCCTCCAAAACACTCAAATCCTTTCTCTTTCGCTTTGAGTTTTCTTTGAAAATAGGGTAAAAGCTTGAGCCAAATACAAATACACTATTTTGTTTTTCACTCTAGACAAAACATGCGAGTGTGTAGTTAAGGCACACGGGAGTGTGCCGTTACACAATCCAAGCTATGTTCTAAAATCCCTGTGAAATGCATTCTTATCCTAAAATTCAAATATGCTAACAATGCACAAACATGTATAACTCCCAAACTTAACTAAATATAAAACAACAAATGGAAAAAGTTGATTTTGCCCTTTTTCACAACACACACGACATGTGGCCTCGCCACATGTTGCGTGTTGTGATTCTAAACATATGCAATTATTTAAGCAATATCACACATACATATCTAAATGGTAGAAATAACTGCAAACATACCTATGGGTATTACATTTCTTCCCTTTAAAAGAATTTTGTCTCCAAAATTCAATTGAATAGCTAGGGGAACCTTTGCCTATGTCTTGCTCTGCCTCTAAGTGGCCTCTTTGACCTGATGGTTTCTCTAAAGATCCTTAACCATAGGAATTTGCTTATTTCTAAGCTATTTCACTTGTTTATAAAAAATCTGAACTGTACACTCCTAATGGACTAAATTATCCTCAAGCTCCACCTTATTAACTCTCAACATATACGTTAGGTCACTGATGTACTTACACAATAACAACACACACGCTCGTGTGCCTATTTCATAATTTTCTTGATTAACCTCTATAGGAGGCAACTTTGACCAAAACCTCGGTACCAATTTACCTTTCTATCCAAACCTCATAACATAACAATAAGGGGTAACTTTGACAAAAATTTATCACCCACATCAAATTCCAAGTCTTACCTCCTGTTATCAATATAATTTCTCTAGCAATCCTAACCTTGTTTCATATTTTTCTTAATTAAAGTCATATCTTCAATTATCATTTGGGACATTTTCGACCCTAAAGCTTGTGCCAAGACATCTCTCTCACCTATCTCATCCTAATAAAATGGTGATCTGTATTTCCTAGAATGCCTATTTGCTCAACAGGGTTTAATATTGCTATCATGCACTTACAAGCAAAATAACTTGACTGCTTTCATCAAAAGCAAACCCTCTAAGTAGTTACACACTCTCTAGAATGCTTGCAATCACATCGATGATAGGTGAAGATCTCTTCTTGCCTCGACTACTCGTTTCTTATGGGTTGCTTATTATGTCTCAACGTTTTACCCTTCTAGCCTTTCTTGGAACTTTTTGACCAGAAGCTCTTCTTGCCCTTATTGTCTCGATTGCCTCTTCAAATGGATTGACCATGTCTCAAAGCTAATGGGGTAGATCAGTATCACTCTCTTTTTTTTTTAGTCATCTTCTCTCTCATGACCTAGGATCAAAAGGCCCTACTCAATGCCTTTATTGTATGATTTGGGTGGGTTATCTCTAATTAGAATATCTTTGGTTATATTAGATCTTAGCTTATTGATAAAGATCTCCATTTTGCCTTTGTCTGTGTTTGCTACATCCAAGGCATACCTAACTAATACATTGAGTTAGGTAGAAAACTCTTTAACTATCTTATGATATTTCCTTAGATTAAGGTACTACTAAACCTAAACATACAAGATATTAAGTGCCATAAACTCTCTTTCAAAGGCCTCTCTAAACTTGACCTAAGTCATCGTGTCAATCCATCGAACATCCCTCAAAACTCGCCACCAAATCTTAGTACCAACTTTTATCAATAGGCAATATATCAGATCTTTTCATAATCCCTTATCTTAAATAGCTCAATGGCCTTCTCCACAACCTCTAACCAATCCTTAGTCAACACTCAATTAGCCTCAATACCATGGAACTTTGAAGGCTAATATTTGCCTACTAAAATGTAAATAAGGTGGATCTATCTTTTGTTGCCACTTGTCATCATTGGCCTCTACGTAGTCTAACCTACTTTCTTATGTTGGGGAGGTAAGTCCACAATTGGTGGCTAGTGCTCAGCAATAGAAGGAACCTAAACTAGGTGACAAATATTCTTTGAGGTCTTATGATTAGCTCGAGGACCTTTTACATAATCCTTCTAATGGTAGCATCATTAACTTAAGGCACTATAATAGTGCCTAAAGTTTGTCCCTGAGCAATCTCCTAGCTACCTTTATAGGTTGAGAACTCATTCTTAATGTCTTTATGAACAGTACCTAACAATCTTCTAGACCTTCTTATCTTGAAACTATAAAGACAATCTTAATTGGATATACCATAACTTAAAAGCAGGTTAAAACAATACTTACAACAATTGATGCGTGGGAGTAGTCAAAACATTTATTAACACTTTCGGGTAGCCAAAACCATGCTTGGATACAAAAAATGTAGCACCTTTATCCAGAAAGATACCTTTACACATAAAACCCACTCAAAGCAATGTGTCTAAATGAAACCTTTACATGCAATGATAATTTTTAAATATGTCTTATTAAATAGAACCCCACAATCTTAAAAGTGTATTAATTATTACATGAAATTCAAGAATATAAATTTAAAAAGTCAAATCATAAGTTGAATGCGTATAAAAAAATGAATAGTTTAAAATATATAAAATATTCAATAATGATAAAAATAATGAAGTCTCCCTTATCCTTATATGTTACGACGAGCTAGCCTGCTGGCTCCATTCCTGCTTTATAACTCTACCTACAATCAACACAAATAGAATGCGTGAGTGATACACACTTAATAAGTAGGAAATCCATAAAACACAACATGTAGTCCTATATCTATACTTAATAGGATTTATGCATCCTTTATCGTTTTATTTGTAGTCTTGTAGGTATTTTTCAAGTATCTCAGATGCCACTCCAGATTATCTCAGTGCCTAACACCCTTTATTTCTTAATGGTTATGTCATCCAAATAACTAGCATCGAATGATGTATATTGATGTCCTAAACGTCTAGTGAAAACAAGTGACATCCTAAATGCCATATATAAGGTGTACCCCAAACTTGGGCTAAAGATAACATATTAAAGAGTAGTGAGACCTTAGATTTTCACTATCACACTACCCATAATTCGGTGGTTCATACTAATATAGTATATATTGTTTCTAGATTTTGACTTAGAATTGCTCTGGTTAGGGTTTATATTGTCATCCATACAGTCAGACACACCTATAATGATTTCCATTACTAGTAGCCTTTGTTATGGCCTTGTCATTGGCTTCCCTCATAATCATCATTTTCAAAGGTAATTTAATGATTTTAAACTCTTTTACTCATATCCAAAACCCATATTTCCTTTGCTAACTTCTCATGTCTCTATTTTTCAATTTTTTCAAAAGTACACAGATGTATATTTGTCACATACAAGGGTGTGTTATTTAATCCACATAGCAAAACCTTAGGCACACGAGGGTGTATCTTTGCGATAGGACATATGGCCATGTGTCCTATACCATATAGGCATGTGCTTGTTCCTAAATCCACACTCCTATGACTTACTTTAACATGGGGAGAAAATTTTCCAAATCCATACAAGTACAAGTGTGTTTTGACAATTTTTCTAGAACTTTGATCTTCGTTTTTTGTGTTTTCTAGATCCTTAAACCCCTTAACCATCATCTGAAAATTATACTACTTAACCTACCATTGACCCTAATGGTAATATACATAAAGCTCTAATGAAATTCACATTAACTAACTCATAATCATCACATCAAAGCATACCCCAAGTATTTAGTTCATCCAAACATGCCTATAACTTCCAATCCACACAATACTCCATACACAATCATCATCTATCCCCAAACATACATTAACTAGGAAATAATAGTCTACTATTAATAGATAATTCAAAATACATGCTTATTACCGTATGACAAAGCACATAGAATTGCAATTACAATTTTATATGTCAAACCTATCTTTTAATGCATTTACATACGAATATGCACAATATATATAAACACACACACACACACACATATATATACATATACATATACAGATACATACAATCCATTTGTCTTTAAACATGCTTCATACCCATAATCAAGAATTTTACACAGTCAAAACATGATTAATTAACTAATTCATAGAATTGATAGGGAATAAATCTACTTACCTTTCTTTAATGTCGCAAGTGATCTTCCTAAAGCCTTGATTAATCCCTCTTAACCTTTTCTACTTTCTTAGCTTCCAAAACACTCAAATCCTCTCTCTTTCACTCTGAGTTTTTTTTTTATGAAAATAGGTAAAAACCTTAGCAAAATACGAATGCTCTCTTTTATTTTTCACTTTAGACAACAACATGTGAGCGTGTACTTAAGGCACACGGGTGTGTATATCATTGCACAATCCAAGCCATATTTTGAAATCCTTGTGAAATGCATCCTTATCCCAAAATTCAAATATGCTGATAATGCATAAACATACATAACTCCCAAACTTAACTAAATATAAAATAACAAATGAAAAAAAGTTGATTTTGCCCTTTTTCACAACACACACGAGCGTATGGCCTCCCCATATGTTGTGTGTTGTGATTCCAAACATATGCAATTATTTAAGCAATAACATACATACACATCTAAATGATAAAAATAACCTCAAATATACCATTGGGTGTTACATTTCTGCCCCTTTAAAATAATTTTGTCTCCAAAATTCACTCGAACAACTAGGAGAATCTTTGCCTCATGTCTTACTCAACTGCCAAGTGGCCTCCTCAACCTGATGGTTTCTCCAAAGAACCTTAACTTAAGCTATTGCACTTGTCTATCAAAAATCTAAACTACACACTCCTTATGGACTATATTATCCTGAAACTCTATCTCATTAACTCTTAACACATGTGTTGGGTCGCTGATAAACTTATGCAATAATGACACACACGTTTGTGTGCCTGTTTCATCATTTCCTTGCTTAACCTTGATATGGGGAGACTTTGACAATAACTTTGTTATCAATTTACCTTTCTATCCAAACCTCATAACATGATGGTAAGGGTAACTTTAATAAAAATCTTATCACGCACATCCAATTCCAAGTCTTGCCTCCTTTGATAAGCATAATTTTTCTAGTGATCTTAGGCCTGTTGCATCTTTACCCTAATTAATGTCACATCTTCAATTATCTTTTAGGTCATTTATGATCCTAAAGCCTATGCTAAGACATCTCTCTCGCCTATCTCATCTTAATAAAGTGGTGATTTGCATTTCCTCCCATAAAATGCTTTATATAGAGCCATTCAAATAGTTGTTTGATAGTTATTATTATAAGCAAACTCCATCAGTGGCAATACATCAATCCAACTCGCTTTTTGATCTAGACAACATGCCCTTAATATATTTTTGATCACCTAGTTTACTTTCTCAGTCTGTCCATTAGTCTAAGGGTGGTAGGCATTACTAAATGTCAATTTGGTACCCATAAATCTCTACAAACTCTACTAAAATACTAAAACAAACCTTATGTCCTTATCTGATACAATCGTCTTAGGTACCCCATGGAGCTTTACAATCTCTTCAATATAAACCTAACTTAATTGATCAGTACTTGTGTTATTTTTTACAAGGATGAAATGTACCAACTTGGTCAACCTATTCACAAGTACTTAGAGAACATTATATCCATCTCTAACCGTTGACAAACTAACTCAAAATCCATCAAAATGTGCTTCCATTTTCAGTAAAAAAATACTTAAAGACTGTAACAATCTTGATGGCCTTTGATGTTCACCCTTAACCTATTGAGAAACTAGACACTTAGTAACAAAATCTACCATGTTCTTTTTCATGCTAACCCACTAGAACGATTTCCTCAAATCTTGGTACATTTTTATGTCCTTAGGATAAGTAATGTAAAGGGAACTATGAACCTTAATGAGAATCTTATCTCTCAATCTAACCACACTAGGAACACAAACTTAACCTTTTAATATCAACATATCTTCAATAACACTAAAGTCTGACATAGTACTCTTGGTAACTCTTTACCTTAACTGAATGCACTAATCATCTAACAGTTGAGTCTCATCTAACAAGGTCGATTGAATTCTCAATCCAACTAATAACCTAGAAACCAACTCTATCTAATCTTTTTTCTAATTCTTACTATACTTCCAGATAAATTGTAATATGAGATAACATCACCTTTTTACTAAAGGCGTTAGCTACCATATTAACCTTGCCGAAGGGTACTTGATGTCACAATCATAGTCCTATACTAACTCTAACCACCTTTTTTGTCTTGTATTTAACTCTTTTGGGTGAAAAGTACTTTAAACTCTTGTGATTTGTATAATTATTACATTCAACCCTATACAAGTAATGTCGCCAGATTTTTAATGTAAAGATAACTGCAGCCATTTCCAAATTATTGGTACTACATCGAATCTCATAATCCTTAAGCTGTGGGGAAGCATAAACAATCACCTTCCTTTTTGCATTAATATAGCTTCTAAACCTTAATGGTAAGTATCTGTGTACAAATCATAATCTTTACCTTCAATTGATAGTGCCAACACTACATCAAAGTTGAACTTTCTTTTGGTCAAACATCATACCATTTGAAAGGAACATTGTTCTGAGTCAACTTAATTAACATTTGGGCTAACTTAGCAAAGCCCTCCGCGAACCATTTATAATAACCTGTTAAACCGAGAAAACTCTACACCTCCTTAACCTTCTTAAGCCTATGGTATTCTAACACAATCTCAATCTTTATTCGAGTCCACCAAGATACCATCGACAAATACCATATGTTCTAAAAAAGCCATATGGTCCAACCATAACTCACACTTTAAGAATTTGGCATACAACTATCTATCTCTTAGCTTTTGTAATATAAGCCTCAAGTGTTGTTTGTATTCCCCTTAAGTCCTGGAATATACTAATATATTATCAATGAACACTACCAAAAACTTATCAAGGCAATCCTAAAACACTATGTTCATCATATCCATAAAGATTGTTGGTGTATTAGTCAACTTAAAGGGCATCACTACAAACTTATAGTGTTTATATCTCATCTTAAAGAATATCTCTCGCGGTAACTTGGACTTGTTGATACTCGTATCTCAAGTAAAGCTTATAAAACACCAAGAAATCTTTCAATTAGTCAAACAAATCATCGATCCTCAATAATAGATATTTATTCTTGATTATCACCTTATTAAGCTTTCTATAATCAATACATATGCACATCAACCCATTCTTCTTTTTCACAAAGAGGATCAGTGTGCCTTAAGTAAGTGACTGGGTCTCATATAACCACATCTAAAAGCTCTTTTAAGTGTTTCTTCAATTTTTAGAGTTTTACTAGGGCCATATGGTATAGAGCTTTAGAAATAGGTGCTGTCTTGGGAGCTTGCTCAATGCTAAATTCAACCTTCTTCTATGACACCAATCCTAACAAATTATCTAGAAGCATATCTTCAAATTAAGATACGATGGGAGTATTTTACAAGCTTAGAACTTATTCATTAATTTTAATCACTATATATGCTAGATATCTCATACATCCCTTAACATTTTACTAATATTTACACTGTTGATCATTGACTTAGTACACAACCCTCAATAAAAGAGAACTCTTCACCATTACCTAGCTGAAATCAGACTTTCTTTTTCTTGCAATCAATCTTAGCTCTATAATGACTCAAGAAATCCATACCCAATATGATATCAAAATCTAGCATGTTGAACAAGATCAAATCCATGGCCATCTTATGGCCTCTCAAAAATATTGACTCACCTACTAATATCTAGTTGTTTAGATTTTATCTCTATTTTGCATCTTGATACTAATATCAGTCATAAAGTAGGCTTTAATCCTAGCCTCTCAATAATCCTTTAGCGATGAAATTGTGAGTAGCGCCAAAAACAATTCATACATATAATAGATAAGAATGAAAAGATAACTAACCTATAATAGCAAATGGGGTGGCCTTAACCTAAATCTAGGACATTACATAAACCTTAACCTATTCTCCCTTTACAGTTTACTTAACGGGGGTTGTTAATGCTATCGTACACTCACAGGCAAAATAACCTAGCTACTTGCATTAAAAGCAAACCCTTTGAACAGTTACACACTCTTTAGAATGCTTATGACCATATTTATGATAGACGAGGATTTCTTCTTGACTAAACTACTCGTCCTTTATAGGCAGCTCATCATGTCTTAACTTCTTACCCTTCTAGACTTTCCTAGAACCTTTGGACTAGAAGCTTCTATTGCCTTCGTTGTCTTGATTGCCTTCTAAAATGGACTAATGATGTCTTAGAGCTAATGAGGCAGATTAGTATTGCTTTCCTTTCCCTTAAGCCATCATTTCTCTTATGACCTAGAATCTAAAAGCCTTACTTAATGCCTTTGTTATATGATTTGGATGGGTTATCTTTGGTCAGAACATCTTTGGCTATATTAGTTCTTAGCTCATTGATGAAGATCTCCATCTTGCCCTTGTCTATGCTAGCTACACCCAAGGCATACCTAACTAATGCATTAAACTAGGTAGAAAACTTTTTAACTGTCTTGTGATCTTACCTTAGATTGAAGTACTCCTAGGCTTGAAAATACAAGACATTATGTACCATAAACTCTTTCTCAAATGCCTCTTTAAACTTAACCCAAGTCATTATGTCAATCATCGAGTATCTTTCAAAGCTTGCTATTAAATCTTGGCATCAACTTTCATCAAGTATGCAATATGTCAGATCTTTTCATGATCCATCATCTTAAACAACTCTGTGGCCTTCCCTATGACCTCTAGCCAATCCTTAGTTAACACTCAATTAGCTATGGTACCATAGAACTTTGAAGGCTAATATTTGCCTACTAAATTACAAATATTGTGGATCTATCCTTTGGCCTCACCCACTATCATTGGCCTCTACATAGTCTCATCCACTCTCTCATGTTGGGCGGTAGGTTAATAATCAGTAGCTATTGATCAACAATAAAAAGAACTTGAACTAGGTGACCCATATTTTTTGAGGTCTCATGATTAGCTCAAAAGACCTCTTACATAATCTTTATAATGGTAGCATTATTGACCTGAGGCATTGTAGCTGTGCCTAAAGTTTGTCCCTGAGCCATCTTTTAGCTACCCTCATCGGTTGGGACTTTTTCCTTAACGTCCTCATGAACAATACCTAATAATGTCTTAGACCTTTTTATCTTGAAACAATGAACACAATCTCAATTGGAAATACCATAACATAAATGCAGGTTAAAATAAGACTTATAATAATTAACATGCTGGAGCGGTCAAAATAATTATTAACACTTTCGAATAGCCAAAACCATGCTTTGATACAAAAAATGTAACACCATTATCCAGAAGCATACCCCTACATGAAAAATACACTCAAAGGGATGCAAAGATAATATTTAAATATGTCTTATTAAATAAAACCCCATAATCCCAAAAGTGTATTAATTATTACATGATATCCAAGAACATAAATTAGAAAAGTTAAATCATAAGTTAAATGTGCATAACAAAAATGAATAGTTCAAAATACATAAAATATCTAATAATGATAAAAATGATGAAGTCGCCCTTGCCTTTATATGCTACCATGAGCAAACTTGCTGGTTCCTTTGCTGCTCTATAACTCTACCTATAAATCACACAAATAAAATGCGTGAGTGTTACACACTTAATAAGTAGGAAATCCATAAAACACAATATATAGTCCCATATTTGTACACAATAGGATTTATGCATCCTTTATCATTTCATTTGTGGTCTTGCGAATATTTTTCTAGCATCCCAAATGCCACTCTAGATTATCTCGGTACCTAACACCCTCTATTTCTCAATGGCAGTGTCATCCAAATAACTAGTGCAAAATGATGTATATTGATGTTAAACATCTAATGAAAACATGTGACATCCCGAATATCATTTATAAGGTGTACCGTGGACTTAGGCTAAATACACCATATCAAAAAAGTAGTGAGACCTCGGACCTCTTCTACTATCATACATAGATGCTACAATGACTTTCATAGGTGCATAATTATCCAAGGTTATCAAGATAATATATATATATGTGTGTGTATGTGTGTGTGTATGTATGTATATATATTAGCCCTGTTGCTTTCACTATTACACTATACATAATTCGGTGGTCATACTAATATACTATATCATGTCTAGTTTTGACTCGGAATTGCTTCGATTGGGGTTCATATTGTCCTCCACATAGTCAGGTACACTTATAATGATTTCTATTACCAACAACCTTCGTTAGGGCCCTATCATTGGCTTCCCTCATAAACATCCCTTCTTAGGGTAATTTAGTCATTTCTAAACTTTTTTACTCATATCTAGACTCCATATTTCCCTTGCTAACTTCCTATGTCTCTAGTTTCCAATTTTTCCAAAAGTACATAGGTGTATATCTATCATATACATGTGTGTGTTATTTGATCTACACAGCGAAAACCCTAGGCACATGAAAGTGTATCTTTATAGTAGGATATACGGGTGTGTGCCCTATACTATATGGGCATATGCCTGTTCCTAAATCCATACTCCTGTGGCTTGCTCTAACATGGGGATATATTTTCCCAAATCCATATGGCGTGTTTCAATAAGTTTTCTAGAACTTCGATCTTCATTTTCTACGTTTTCCAAATCCCTAAACACTTTAACTGTCATTTGAAAATTATACTACTCAACCTACCATTCACCGTAATGACAATACACATAAAGCTCTAATGAAATTCATAGTAAGTAACGCACAATAATCACATCAAATCATACACAAGTATTTAGTTCACCTAAACATGCCTATAACTTCCAATCCACATAATACTCAACCACAATCATCATTTATTCCTAAGCATACATCAACTAGGAAACAACACAGTCTATTATTAATAGATCATTCAAAATACATGTTCATTACCCCATGACAAAACACATAAAATTGCAACTACAATTTTATATAATTCCAAACCTATCTTTTAATGCATTTACATAAGAATACATACACACACACACACACACTTTCTCTCTCTCACACACTTTCACACACAAAAACTATAAACAATCCATTCGACTTTAAACATGCTTCATATCCATAATCAAGAATTTTTGACAATTTTTCTAGAACTCCGATCTTTGTTTTTTGTATTTTACAGATCCCTAAATACCTCAACTGTCATCCAAAAATTATACTACTCAACCTACCACTCACCTTAATGACAATACACATAAAGCTCTAACAAAATTCACATTAATCAACTTACAATTATCACATCAAAGCATACACCAAGTATTTAGTTTATCTAAACATGCCTATAACTTCCAATCCACACAATACTTATTCCATGATCATCATCTATCCCCACGCATACATCAATCAAGAAACAACAAAGTCTACTATCAATAGATCACTCAAAATACATGCTCATAATCCCATGGCAAAGCACTTAGAATTGCAACTACAAATTTATATAATCTCAAACTTATCTTCGAATACATTACATACGAATAAATAAATAAATACACACACAAAAAAATTATAAACAATCTATTTGTCCCTAAACATGCTTCATATCCATAATAAAAAATTTTCCACATTCAGAACATGATCAATTAACCAATTCATAGAGAATACAACTACTTACCTCTCTTTAGCATTGCAAGTGATCTTCCCGAAGCCTTGATTAATCCATCTCAACCTTCTTTGCTTTCTTAGCCTCCAAAGACTCAAATCCTCTCTCTTTTGCTCTGAGTTTCTATGAGAATAAGGTAAAAGCCATAGCCAAACACGAATGTGTTATTTTATTTTTCACTCCAGATAGAGACATAATGGTGTGTACTTAAGGCACATGAGCATGTGTGTCGTTGTGCAAACAAAGTCACATTCCAAAATCCTCACAAAACACATTCTTATCCCAAAATTCAAATATGTTGACGATGCACGAGTGTGCATAACTCCCAAACTTAACTAAATATAAAACAACAAATGTGAAAAGGTGATTTTGTCCTTTTTCAGAACACACACGGTTGTGTGGCCTTCTCACAAAACCATGTGTCATGAATTCCAAATATATGCAATTATTTAAGCAATATTACATAGACAACCAAATGATGGAACTAACCTCAGGCATGCTTGCAAGTGTTACATATATCTTATACATAGAAATATTATTATTATTGTTTCATATCATATCGTAGTAATTAAAGGTTTCTTTGTATAATAATTTGGCAAGTATGAAAGTATTGATTATGATTAATAGGCTTATGCGTAGGCGTAGCATTTATAGAATTAAATTCAATGGTTAGAGATAGAGTTGGTCCACTCACATCTCCGCTATCCAAAGCCTTCGCATTCACCAACTGAATTTCTATTATTACTCTTTCATTCTTCGCTTATTTCAATTACTTGTCTTTTGTTTTTTACGCTGCAATGGCCAAACTTATTAATGCCAGCTGAAAGGCCGTGACTATGGCGTTGGTTTTTGCAGCTTTCGCAATGGCTGCACTCACTGTCTCAGCTCAAAGTAGCGAGCCGTCTCCGGCACCAGTTCCTTATCTAGAACCGGAGCCGCCTTCTCTCTGCCACTTTCAGGTGCCATTATTGGCTCTTCCCTTGTTCTATCTCTTTTGGTTCTCTTCATCAACAACTGAAGAAATAATTTTGTGTGTAGACAGTACACATGGAGGGAGTGGGATCTGGATGTATTATTCACTTTATTGATGAATATTATAATATATTAATTTAACCCTCATTCAATTCTTTTTCCAATTTGCTCATGTTTTTAAAGATTAAAAAAAAAAAAGAAAAGGAAAATAGTAATTCTGCCTAAAACAAAAATTGGAGATGCGTGATAGGTAATGCACTCAAGAAATATCTCATTGACATGTTTGATTGCGAATTCAAAGATCTATATATATATATATTGCTCAGTTTTATATTTAATAGAACCGATACTCATTCAAAAAAATAAGCTTGTTCACAAGTTTTTAATCGGAAATGAGTTTAGTTTGTTCATAGGTCATTCTAGTAAGCTCGTTACTTTTTGTTAATATATATTTTTTACTTAAAAAAATTATTTTATATACTTGAAGCATAACAAAAAGTTTTAAATCAATATACAAATTAAGGATAACTTTTTTTCCTTTTTAAATAAAAAAAAAAAAATCAAGTGTCAAAACAAAGCACCACCATACCGTTTATGGGTGTCACGTTGATTGAGTTTATTGGGTTCCATTAGCTGTGCAAAAACACCTATGAATATAAAATCAAACTTTGTTTTGTGGCATTGAACAAATCCATTATACTCTTACATGGCCTATTTCGATTACAATTATCATTTGTTGTTTAGTAATGGATGCTCGAAGGCCATTGTAATGGCGTGGTTTTGGCAGTGGCTCTAGATGCTGTCTTAGCTCAAAATAACTGGACGGTGACTGCACCATCTCCTTCTATGGACATTGGAGTAAGGCTGAACTTGAACTGAGCTGACTTAGACTCAAAAGTTAATTTAATTCAATTCAAATCGAATTCATTTGATTTGAATTTGAATTAAGTTTAAATCAAGAGATTTGGTTCATTTTAAAATTGAGTCGAATTCAAACAAAACTGTTTTTCATTCAAATTAAAATCGAGCCAAAAAATGTTTAAACTTAGTTCAGTTTGTATCTACCCTAACATTGAAGCTACCTTCTCTCACTTTTTGTACTTTCTTATAAGTTTAGCTTCAGTACAGTATTAATCTACTGATGGTTTTGCAGTGAATTGTTTTGGATTGATCAGGTGATATAGCATGGTTAACATGTTGTTATTGATTTGAACAAAAAGAGGGGTTCATTAGATTCACAGTAATGCTAAGTTCATCAAGTGCATTCAATTTCTTCTGCTGATAAGATAGTGATCTAAAATCACCTTCACAAGTTCTAAAAATCTAATTTAACTATTGAATGTTAAAAATTTCAGAGAAATTAAATTAAATACCCCATCCTACCCTAAATTAAGCAGAAATGTCCCCTTTTTTAAGTCTCAAGTAAAAATACCCCAAAAATTTTTGAATATACCAAGACTATCCTTCACTATTTGTATATAAACTCTCACTCTCATACATTTGTCATATTATTCAAACTCTCATTCTTACCTTTATTTTTACTTAATATTGATACTGTAAGTTCATTCAGAAGGAAAAAAATTTGTATATCTAAATTACAATAAAAAAATCACTTTGTGAAAACAACTATTTATACGAATCTTAATCTAAAACTTAATTTTATTTGTTATATCAAGTTCCTATATTATATAAAAGGGAATTTTGATATTTGATAATATATTAGGGTGTTAATGAAATGTTACAAAAATATTGAGGTATTTTGATATTAAACAATGTTTTGAGGTTTTAAATTAAATATTAGAAAAATATAGAGATATTTTGATAAAATATAAGGTTATTTTGATACAAGACAATATATGAAGGTGTTAAATAAAATATTAGATAAATATATAGGGTATTTGAAAATGAGACAAAATATTAAGGTCCTAAAAAATACTCCTAAAATGAGGGGGTTCGATATATAAGAACATCAAGTTTGTATATCTTATAAAAATAGGGTAAAATAAGATATTAGAAAAATATAGGGGGCATTTGGACATTAACCAATATATGAAAAAAAACATTTTGATTTCAAATAATGTATGAGGGTGTTTAATAAAGTGTTGAAAAATTAGAGGTGGCATATTGATACTTGACTATATATGAGGGGGTTAAAAAAATTATAAAAAATATAGAGGTTATCTTAATATTGGTAAATGTTTATTATAGATTTTTTAAAGATAAATGTCCTTTTTTTTCCCAAAATTTTCCATTATAGGATTAATAATTGAAATGACTGATTATACTGTTACTCGTTTCCAAAGAGAATGTTCTAATATGATCAGAATACAACGAAATATATTAGAGGTTTTAAAAAATTAGTTAAAATTCCGTCCGTAACAACACTTAAAGGATTTATCCAACTTTTGAGTGAAAAGTATAGTGTTGATTCAATTTGGAACTACATTCAGTTATGCATGAAAACAAAAAGTATCAAGCTCCACTTTCCTATAAAAATAAAAAATGATGAAGATGTGGAGGGCTTTATTGACATGCCGCAATACTTCTAAGAATATATTCCAATTTTTGTTACATATACCGCAATACAAGGAAAAGAAAAAGAAGAAATAAATGGCAACGATGATAGTAAGGTGAAAAAGGAATCCGATGGAAAAGACTTGATTGATTTCCATAATGATGTATTCTATATTGCTATAGAAAGAGTTTGTGGACATAAAGAGAGAGTTCCAAATTATGGTGACTTTGATGGGATTGAGATGATTGATGTTCCTTTTGATGAGCCAAACTTCGAGGATATGTCATCTGTTAACTGCGATATAAATAGTCTCCAGCTTTAAGATCCAATTATGGGTGGCAGGAATTATTCTAAACCATTTTTTGATTATACCCTCACTGATCCATGTAAGTGGCTATCCGATTTTCCTCCACAACCTTTAGTATCATCAAGTGGTGCAAGATCGATACGAGAGGGGAATGTTGTAAAACTTGGTGACATTTTTAATGATAAAAAACATTTGCAAGATGTAGTGACTCAATATGTCTTGGAGAAAGGATTTCAATACAAAGTGATGAAGTTAGACATGAGGAGATGAAAGATTAAGTACTATGATGAGAAATGTGAATGGTTTCTAACAAAAAGAAGAGTAAACCCAATCAAGTATTTCAAATCCGTAAAATGAATCCCACACGCATATGTTCAATAGATCAGATAAAGCCACATCACAGACAAGCTAAGACTCACTCAAGCTTTAGGTCAATTAATGAAGTTAAAGTTTAAGTTAATTAATCATATCTATCAACTTAAAGAGATTATTATCGACATCGCTGACATGTATAAATTGACATATCATATTCACAGGCTTGTCAGACAAGAAATTGGGTATTACATTCTTTGAGGGGCTTATTAGAAGAGTTATTTGTGCTTTTATCCAATTATTGCTATAATTTAAAGCGTGCTAATATGGGAACTATGACACATATAGAAACAAATGATGAATATCACTTTTAGTATTTTTTTATGACATTGGGTTGTTCCATCCATGCATTTAAACAATATCTTTGACCAATTATTTGTATTGACACTATTTTCCTTAAAAATCGATATTTGAGACATTTATTTCTCAAGATGACCTTAGATGGTAATAACCAGATCTACCTAATAGCTTTTAATATGGGTAAAAAGGAATATCATCAAATGTGATGTTAATTTTTGACAAAGCTTAAATATTACATTCATGAAGTACCATAATTGGCAATAATTACTAACCTTGGCTGGGGGAGGAGGAGAGGGAATCACAACACATAGGGTAGAGGCCTACGATGACCGTTAGGAGAACCCTATATGAAATGTAATATTAAATTATTCAATAATATTTCATATAAAATGTTATAACAAATTAAATAATTACTAACCTTGGTTGAGGGAGAAGGAGAGGAAATCATAGCACTTACCGGAGTGAGTCTACTAGAACCGTCGCAAGAGTCTTATACAAATATATATGTGTTAGAGAAACTAGTAGAAAAATATTTAATAATGAATAAATAAACATGTGACATTTTCACCTAAATCACTGTATCTAGTTGGATTGGTGTCATAATTATTTGAGCCTCAAGGCGAGACATCTGACCAGACATCTCTTCTCACAAAAGAGACATCTTGTGTCGCATCCCCTTTAAAATAAAATTGCCCTATCTTATCAATACAATATCAAATGTAGACACCATGGGGGCCACGCTAGCGGGCATGGGGGAAAAGTATTATGTGATATAAGCGGGCAAAAAGGGTTCCATCATCGGGGCCACGTCGACAGGTGATAAACACTCAACTAATGGAGAAATATGAGCTAGCTCAATGAATGGTGACATGAAAGGAGTCGACTCAATAGGTGGAGATGTACCGACTGTAAGAGTCGATGATGATGATGCAAATGTTGGTGGAGAGAAAAGATACAAACTTGTTAGTCCAAAGTAGCTAATGCCATCAATATATCATGACATCTACTTCTCGAGTTGGGAAGTATCTAACGAGAAATTGATATCATCCTACTTATTAAATTATAACAATTATCATTTTCTTAATCAATTAATCTATTCAAAGATACTAATTGAATTTTCCTTGAATAAATATCTTGTAGAGAAAACCTTTTGACTTCTACCTAAACATGCATGGAAAAACAAAACAATCGACCAGATCCACCCACTTAGACATGAAGTCCAATGTCTCATATATCCAAAACTGTAATAACAAAATAAAAGTTTAGATTCCATCAATTTAAGAAAAATATATATATTTTTTTACACTTATCAACTTACTTGAAAAGGTTGAGGGAACCTTGCCATATCGTACTTTCTTTTTCTAGTGTTGGGTGGGCTTGATGATAACTTCATGATAGCTTTGTAGATGGATCGGTATGTCATATCCCCTGCCAATTTCCCTCATAAGTATGGATTGAATCCATCAAGATGATCAACCAACTGGAGAAATTGCATATCGACCACTTTTCGGTTGTCTTTCCTAATAACACTATATGGACACAATATAATAGAGCCAATTTAATGGCATCCTCATCATCACCCTACCATGGCCTTGTGGTAAAAACCCTCTCAATATCAACATGGGTTACGGATCTAACACCCTTAAAATATGTGTCTCCGATCTTGTTTATGGCATTCCATGACATATACATTGCAATGTCAGTTAACGTGGAGAAGTGAAGGCTGATAACAAGAGCAAACTCATATAGGTTGAACATCACATCAACCCCATTGATTCAGAACTGTAACTGGTCTCTCATATCAAACATGATAACCTTTTTCAATATAAATGAGTGGACCAAGATTGAACTAAGTCTCATGTCTTTGAACTGAAGAAAATATCCAAAGATTGTCTTCTTGAACATTTGTAACTGCCTTTGGGTTAATGTAGACATGATCGGGCCATGGATTTTCCTTTTACCCAGATTGCTATCTCCGCTGGGAAGTGTAGACTTTCATTTGGAAATCTCAATACCACCCTTTGTTCCCCTCTTCGATCCCCTTGATGCTCTCCACATTTTTTATTTGAGTCTTTTTGTCTAACAATAAAAAAATTGTTAGCACGATAATTTTCTTGATATTTTGTTAATTTGGAAAAAACAAATTGAAAACTTGATAAGTAAATTCTTAAAATCAAAGGGGCATGTCCCCTAAATAATAAAATATATCAATTATTGCAATTATTTAGAAAATGGACTAAAGATTTGAAAACTACATTTAAAAAAACCATAGGATAGGAAACATTTCAATTCGCCCTCCCAGATCATAACAAATTTCCATGTGCACGCTCTAATCCATTACAATTTTAATTTGCCCCCTCATCATATTTAGGAAAAATGAATAAGAAATTTGAAATTTACACGTCTAAAAACTTTAGTATGAAAGTATATATCTCCTAAATAAATAAAATCTATTAATTATCACAATAATTAAAAAAAAAAAGAGACTGTAAATTTGAAAACTACATGCGAAGAACCCAAGAGTAGCAAAAATTTTCATTTTCCCCTAAATTCATGGCAAATATCAATCTACTTGCTAAATTTATGACTATTCATTTGCCCCCAAATTATAGCAAATTTTCATTTGCCCCTTTGCGTACATGACAATTTCATTTTATCCACCAAAATCCATAACAATTTTAGTTGGCCCCCTCATAAACCTCATAATTAATATGCCCCCTAATCCTGAAAACATCATTTTGCCCCCCTAAACCAATTAAATTACAATCTACCTCTCAAAATCCAAAAACTAGCAATTTCCCCATATTGCAAAATATCACAAAGGGTCACTATTTAAAAACTTGTTTTTTTCCCCAATCATGAAATATCACAAAGAGTTGCAAGCGTATGTACTGTTTAAAAATTTGCATTTTCACTCCTATTTTGTGATGAATATATACGTTTTGTGATATGCGAGGTTGTAAAATTTATCGCGAAATGGCCTCACCACCATAATTTCCAACCAAAAAATACAATTTTTGACTCCCATTTCAACACAAAACATATGTATGCATACTATAGAACAAAAGCCTTTAAGATATTCATCCAAAACACTTAAAAATTGACCCATAAAATCCATTGTTCATACTGGAAATCTTAACTGTAAATCATGAAAAATTTTCATACAATGAATGAAATATCAATACCAAGTTGATTAAAAGTTGATAAAGAATGAATTACTAACCTCCTTTGCCATTTTTGTTACTAAAAAATTGAAAAAAGTTGATGAAATTTGTTGGTCTCATGACACTTCGTAATGGTAAACAGTAATCACAAAATGAGATTTCGTGATACATAGTGCTTTTGCGAGAGGATTTTTGCGTTTTATGAGATTATATAAGTGGTAGTATCATCATGTCACTTTTTTGGGATATTTTTGCTTAATGAAAAAAATGGTGGTATTTTTGCTTAGTTTAGGGTAATTTTAATTTGTTAATTTATTGTTATAATAATAATATTATTTTTATTTTTAAAATATGATTTATTATGTGGTCTACTGTCTACAATTGAAAGAGCCTAGAAAAAGAGTAACTGGGTAGTTAATGACCTTTCAAACCCAACGTATATTACATAATTAAATGTCAGACATTTTCAAGGGTAAGCCAATTCAAAGCTATGTTCAATGTCTTGTACAAACTCACCAAAATTTGATATTAATTAAATTGCGATGTTCAAATGCCTTGTACAAACTCACCAAAATTTGATATTAATTAATTTAACTTATTGCTTAATGCTTCGTGAGTTGTTCAAAGGGACAGGCTGAATATAATATATATGAAATAAGATTAAATTAACAAATGGAGATATTGACATAATTACCCTTTTTCTATTCTCCTTCAAAGGATAGCAATTGCATTATGTTACAATAATTTCTTGAAAAAATGAATAATAGAGAAAACATGATTCTTTACATATCTGGAAATGCATCAACTACCAACCAAGCATACCCCTTGACTGATTATGACAATCAAATTTCTAATGAACTAATTAATCATATAACTTTTTTATCAAAATTTAATAAAGCTAAATCCCAATATTTCAAAGTCTTGACTCTCTCTTATCACTTCATCTTATAAAAAATATTTATTAATTTGGTCAAAAACTATTTAATAATATCTTACCAAACATGAATAATACAGTTCAACTGTTGTAGGAGAATAAAACGTAAAGAATTGTTCAACATTTGCGGTGTCCATTTCGCCAGCCTGACCTCCAACCTCTCATCTCAATGTTCACCACTATGTCACTCTATATAAATAAACACTCTCCCTAAACCCCTTTCACTACCTCACAACATTTCAATTTCTCTTTCTGTAATTACTTATTTCATTCTTAATCTCTTAATTTCAATCACAATGGCTTCTGTTAGCTTCTCAATGACCATCTTCATCGTGGCTCTCTTCTTCGTCTCTACTGTCTCAGTTTCAGCTCAGGGAACCGGGGTGGTTCCGCCTTCGGCAGCTCCTACATTGGACACCGGAGCTGCATTTTCTCTGCCGGTTTTTACTTCTGTTGCCGGGTTCTCCATCATCCTCTCTGTTCTCGCTCTCTTGAAGCACTAAATGTTTTGTTTATGAAGATGATGATTGTGTTTGATTTGAGTGGGGATTGTTATTGTATAGAATAGAGTTCATTCTTTGTTACTCATTGTGAATTTACATTTTTTGCGCCTTAATAAAACTTAAAGATAAGATATGAAAAAAATGTATTTCCGATATGTCGATGATACGTGAATTTATACATATTATATATCCTATATAATGAAACACAAATTAATATAATCAATATACAAATACAAAAAGAGAAAATATATACATATAGTATATGCTACCCTATAAAACCATATATTTAACATATATTCTAATATAAGAAACTATATATTTGAAATATATTTTAACATTGAGATTATTAAAAAATGTCAAGTTATTCTTAGCTCTAACATCAACCTTTACCAAATGAATGTCTAACATTTTTCTTCAAGCAGCCCTACCAATTGAATGTTATCTTTTTCATTCAAACAGCTCTTTCAAGATAGATACCTTGGGTAAGTTCAGCATTGTGCACTGCACATCAGGTCTTATGCCCACCTGCTTTATTTCTTTCAAGTGTAGGCGAGAAATACTTCAACACTCTGTAGCAAGAATGTTTCAGAAAAGCTCAAACAATTAGCATCAGTCAAATCTAGATAACAAACAGGTAGTAGGAAAAGTCCACAAGGGTCTGCAACAAAAATCTACTTCAAGGCAGTCATGCAATGAAGGACCAATTGACAATGTGTTCATTATTGAAATAACACAAATTGTTAGTTCTCCATATGTGGTGTCCACAATTTTCTGGATCATCGACAATTCAAATAACAGGCAATTTGATAAGCACACAAAGATGTTTTGCTTTTTTTTTTTTCTGTTTTTGATTTAAACGCATAATTTTTGAAGCACTGAAACTTTAGACGAAAATGCCATACAGGAGACAATCAACTGACAATCAGTATACCTGAAATTTTCCCTTGCCAAAGGTTTTGTGGCCTACGAGGATAGCTTGGCCATTGTCACGCAAGGCCCCTGATAATATTGCACTTGCACTTGCACTTGCAGTTCCCTCATCGACCTGCTCCAAGAAATGAAAGCCACAGTTAACCGGCAATGAAATTAATATGCCATGATTAGGGAACTATCTAATGCTTCAGGAATTGACTATTTTCTGCACAGAGAATCAAGATGCAGAGGCGCCACACCTATGATATAAGTATTTGATAAAATGCAAGGTTTTGCTTGAGTAATAAATTATAGGCAATTTGCCTTTTTGACGAGGTAAAACAAAAGAAACAACTGGGAATATGTGATTGCTCAGCTCATTCAATAAATATAACTATCCATAAGTTTTATTGTTGTTGGTACTAGAGACTAACATAACTGGTTTAGTACTTACAAGTACAACAAGTGGATCATGAGTTACTGCATGTTCGTTGACCATATTGATGGGTGAAATATGGTCGTCCCTGTCGATTCTGTTCACAAGAGTCTCATCCATCCAACCATAGTTGGGCAACATCAAGTCCTTAGAAAACAATATGAATAACTTAATACTTAAATTTGAAGGTCGGACAAATAGATAATCGTTCAAGTCAATGTACTATAGGAATCGCTGGATTGTTCCGCATTCCATTTCTTGAATTGGATTGCCATTTCAGCAGCTGCAGTCTTTCTTGAATTGGATTGCCATTTCAGCAGCTGCAGTCTGTTGATAATGAAAAAAAAACTTTTTTAAAGTACAGAAATAAGGGTTGCAAATAATCAACATCGAGAAATTTGATAAATTAGACTCAAACCATTGAACAGTTTTAAGTAACTACTAAACTACCTGAGAGAAAGCAGACAACTTAAGATAACCAGTCTTTGTTAGATGTCCATCCAGGGTTCGGTGAGGGATGATGGCGTGGGATTTGGGAAAAGCTTAATGTACTCAAGCGGGAGGTCAACTGATAGACCTCCAATTATCAAGCCTTATCAGAGAAAGGGTAAGATGGAGATTGCACCTCCTGTAGCTCAGATTACAACAATTAGAAATAAACATCATCCAGATTATTCTCACGCAAACATGGAAGCATATCAAGATAATTCAAGGAAGCTGGATAAGACACATCCTCGACAGGGTAGCCTGACTTTAAAAGGGAAGAAATGCTGTGAGGAAGAATCATCAAGGGAAAATACGAGCAATTAGGTGGGGTTTTGAGGCTTAGACCTAGTGACACTGGGTTAACTGTATTCGGCAGCACCAGTTTAGTGGTTGTTCTGGTTTTATCAATAAATAGTGTACTCTGGCACAATTTCATTCATTCCATATCATTCTGTCTATTACACTCACTCACTCAATATTTACCCTTACACAGCCTTTACAAACACAAATTATAAAAGTATTTACATCTCCAGGTATCCAGCAACTGAGGACTGAGAGACATCAATACGTGTTTCTATCCATGCACAAACATAAATATGCAAGACAGAAACGAATATAAAATTAGCGGAATATAAAATCTACTAACCTCTCGCCGTTGCTTTATGATTTGTTGAAGAATGAACCACTGAAATTTTTGAATGCTATGTCCTCTAGGTGATTTGATTTTTACAGTATATGGTGTATGTGTACTTTTTCAAAAATCATTCACCTAGAGACCTTGAAGATGACTTAAATACATCCTATAATAAAGTATGAAAAACTGAAGCTTTTGTGGATGAGTTATGGCATGGGAGTTACAAACCATTAAGGCATGAAGTTACAGATCATCAATATTCATAATAGTTTCTTCATTTACTGCTTGAAGCAGTTACCAAGAAGAAGAAACTGATATTCTCCCACTTGGTTTGTAACCCATGAATTCACATACTGAAGTAAAGAAATAAAATACACGAATCATGGGGAAAAGTCTTCTAAGAACGAGTATTATCTTCCATGTATCACGATGCATCCATTTCTTTATAACTTAATAAATAAACCTTATGTTTATTCTAGGTCCACAATGATTGTTATTTTCAACAAAATTGTGCACATAAAAATAAGAAAACATATCAATTGAATATTGAACAAAAATTTAATTATACAAAGATGTATATACATTAAAATATACACGATGAAACTAAATCTCATCACAATTATAACATGAGAGCAATTCTCATTCACTCTATATGATCCTCAAAACTCTTTGGTGGCATGTCTTTTGTTAAAGAATCAACAATCATCAATTCAGTGCTGACATGATCAATAACCACTTTATTCTCTTTTACACGCTTCTTAATGGCTAAATACATAATCGATGTGTTTACTTCAACTACTACTTTTATTATTTTTAGCCAAGAAAACAGTAGCTGAATTGTCACAATTAATCTTTATTGGTTTGGAAATAAAATCCACAATCCTAAGCCTAGATATGAAACCTTTTAACCATACACCATGTGATATAGCCTCAAAATAAGAAACAAACTCAACCTTTATGGTAGATGTGGCAATCAATGACTGTTTGACACTCCTCTAAGATATGACTCCACTAACAAACATGAAAATATATCTAGATATTGATTTTTTTGAATCAACATAGCTAGCAAAATTCAAATCGGAGTAACCAACCATCTCTAAATTATCAGACCATCCATATATAAGCATGTACTCTTTGGTCCCTTGAAGGTACCGCATCACTTTCTTTGCAGCTCTCCAGTGGTTCATACTTGGGTTACTCTGATATCTTCCTAACATTCCAATAGTAAATACAATATCAGGTCTCGTGCAAACCTAAACATACATTAGACTTCTAACAGTTGAAGTATAGGGAATGTTTTACATTTGTTCCTTTCCAAGTTCATTTTTAGGGCATTGGTTCAAATTGAACTTATCACCTTTTAATGGGTGCTATATTCGATGAACAATTTTTTTTCTGAAATCTTTTTAAAATTTTGTTGATATAGGTTTCTTGAGATAGACTTAGAATACCTTGAGGTCTATTCCTATGAATCTTAATGCTAGTGACATAAAATGTTTTACCCATATCTTTCATATCAAAATTTTTAGAGAGGAATTGTTTCACCTCATAAAGCAACCCCTTATCATTGGTTGCAAGTAGAATATCATCCACAAATAAAACAATGAAATAAATCTTACTCCCACTAACCTTTTGGTATACTTATTGATCCATAATATTCTCTATAAACCCAAATGAAGAGATGACCTATGAAATTTCAAATACCATTGACAAGAGGCTTGTTTCAATCCATATATAGATTTCTTAAGCTTGCACACCAAATACTCACCATCACTAAAGGAGAATCCTTCAAGTTGTTTCATATAAACGTTTTCCTCTAGATCCCTATTGAGGAATGTCGTTTTCATATTCATCTGATGCAATTCTAAATCAAAATGGGCCACCAATTCCATAATTATTCGAAAAGAATCTTTCTTAAATACAAGAGAAAAAGTCTCTATGTAATCAATTCCTTTGTTTTAAGTGAAACCTTTAGCAACGAGCCTTGCTTTATATCTTTTAGTGTTACTTAGTGAGTCCTTCTTTGTTTTAAAGACCTATTTACACCCAATGACCTTGGCCTCATTAGGTAACTCGATAAGATCCCAAACTCCATTACTCTTCATAGATTCCATCTCATCTTTCATAACATTGTACTATAAAATAGATTTACTACAATCCATTACTTGTGATAACGTGATAGGATCATTTTCGGCTTTTAAATTATAGGCAACTTCTTGTAAATACACTATATAATCTCTAGAATTAGTTGATTTCCTTATTCTAGTTGATCTTCTTAATGTTGTAACACCATCTTCCTATGGAGTAGATTGTATAATTGGTGGTTCAACAGTATTTGGAAATTATTGAACAACTTGATCTACTAGACTATTATCAGCAATTTGTGGAATTTCAATTATTAGTTGTTCAACATCCATTTGGACTTGAGGGGTGTTATGAATAACAACCAATCTATTACCTAAAACAAGTGATTGAGCATCTGAATGATCTTTCTCAGAAACTAAGTCTTGAGATTGATCGCTCCCATTGATCAAGTCATTCTCAAGAAATTTTGCATTTCAAGATTCCACAATTCTAGTGTTATATAGTAGACAGTAAAATCTATAACCGTTAAACTTTTTTGCATATCCAATGAAATACCCACTAATGGTCCTTGGGTCAAATTTCTTCTCATATAGATTATAAACTCTTACTTTAAATGGGAATCCCCAAATACGTATATGTCACAAACTCGGTTTCCAACTGTTAAATAACTCAAATGGTGTTTTAGAAACAGCCTTGGTTGGAACTCGGTTTAATATATACACTGAAGTTTTAAGAGCTTTAGCCCATAATGATTTAGGAAGTTTGGAGCTGCTAAGCATACTCTGCACCAGATCTAATAAAGTTCGATTTCTTCTTTCTGCTACACCATTTTGGTCTGGAGAATCAAACATAGTGTATTAGTTGATAATCCCATTTTCTTTAAGGAACCTTGCAAATGGACTAGGTGCTTGTCTATCTTAGTGTATCTACCATAATATTCTTCACCGCTATTGATCTTATGATTTTAATTTGTTTTCAAGATTGTTTCTCTACTTCTGCCTTAAAAACCTTAAAGGTATCTAATGCTTCATTCTTGTTATGAAGTATGTAGAAATACATGTATCATGAATAATCATGAATAAATGAGATAAAGTATTTTTTACCATAAACGTCCATATCTAGACAACAAATATTTGTATGTATGATTTTTAATATGTCTTAACTCCGTTTGGCACTCTTATTTGACTTGTTAGTTTGTTTTCCCTTTATATAATCCACACAAGTATTAAAGTCAGTAAAATCTAGAGTATTTAGTACCCAATCATTCACTAACCTTTTAATTCTTTCTATATAGATATGACCCAATTTCTAATGCCTTAACATAGAAGAATTTTCATTCATAATATTTTTTTTAATACCAACATTATTTTAAACATGTATTAAATTAAATGAAACATTGTTTTGTAAGTGAATTTGAAACAAACCATAAGATAATGTACCATTTTCACAACTACAGATTTATAAAACAAACTGAATGATGTTTCACAAAATGAAAAAAAAAATCCAAAAGGTACAAGTCTTGAAACTGAAATCAAGTTTTTAAAGAAACTCGGAATATAAAATGTTCGTTTCAAATTTAACACAAAACCACTATCTAAAATTAATCTGCATGTTCCGACTGCTTTTACATGTGAATGCATTTTATTTCCTAAATAGATGCACTGTTCACTGGCCATAAACTTACTTTGGTTTAAAAGCCTTATAAGGTATTTGAAACATGGATTGTAGAACCAGAATCAATCCCCAAGTGTTATGACATAAGTCAACTATATTAAATTCATAACATACAAGTGAGATTGGATTACCTTTCTTTTCAAGCCAAGCTTTAAATTTGAAGTAGTTTTTCTTCACATGTCCTTTCTTTTTATAGAAAAAAACATTTGGACTCCTTGAATTTAGGCTAAACAAATATTTTATCTTTTCCCTTATACTTAGCTTGGTTTTTCTTCTTCTTTCCCTGAGTGACCATATGTGCACTTTCATCCATTTCCATCAACAACCTTCTTTCCTCTTGTATACACATGATCAGAAGTTCATTGATTGACCATTTTTCTTTATGTGTTGTAAGAGATTTTGAAATGTTCATATTGTTATGGAAGCGAATTCAGAATAAAATGCACAAGGAAAGATTCAAACATCTCAATCTCAAGAGCCTTAAGCTAAGCTACTATATCCCTTATCTGCATGATGTGCTCACGCACACCTCTAACACTAGTAAGCTTCATCGATGATAACTTTGTCATAAGAGTGCTGGTAAGAGCTTTATTTGAAGACTCAAATTATTCATTGATAGCCTTCAATAATTGCTTGACATTATTACACTCAGGGATTGAAGCACGAATACTAGTAGATATACGTGTCCTAATAAACATCATGCTTAAGCCATTAGATCGTTTCCATCGTTCATACAAGGCAACATCAACCTAAGTGCTAGTTTCTGTAGGTGTAGGTGGTTCATCCTTTCTATAGGTGCTTAAGCGATTAAATCGCTCTCATCGTTCATACAAGGCAATATCAGCCTAAGTGCTAGTTTCTGTAGGAGCAGGTGGTTCATCTTTCCTAATGTCATAATCAATGTCCATGCACCCTAATTGAAGATGAACTTTCTCTTTCCAAATCTTATAGTTATCACCACTCAAAATAGGAACATCACATACATTACCAGAGAAATTCATAGGTTGAATAACTGCAAATAAATATAAACATACATACTTAAGTCACAAAATTTGAGGCATACAAAAATTTATATCATGTTCTACCAATGTATAAACATGCTACAAGTATATAAACCCCATAACATAAAAATTGCTTATAGGCTAACTTTTTAATTTAAATAGGTTTAGATACACACATATATATAAAACTATACAATGAAACTATCAATACCTTTTTTTAATTCCCGTGGGTAGATTAAGAAAAATAATTTGTTATTTCATTTTAATTAATCACATAAATATAATAAAAATTCTTGTGGAATAAAATTTATCATATTTACAATGATTAATTACAATTGATATCATATAACCATATGTGATCCCAAAATATTTAATGTATAATTTTAATATAATCAAAGATGCTATGGCTACCTTTTGACCAATTAAAATCATACTAATCACTTGACATCTCCCTTATATATATTCATTAAGAAATTATTAAAATATAATTTCAACAAAATATATATGAATTGTGATAATAAATTTAATAGCTCATTGTATAAAATGAACATAATAATAAAACAGTAAAAAAATAAATTCTGTTTTAATGAAACATCTCATTTTCCTACTAGATAAATAGTTTCGAGTCACTAAATTAGAATTTTATGTCAATACTGATACATTAAAAGATTAGATCAGCCACATTAACAAGCAAGTATTTAATAACCGAATGGTTCAGCAAATTAGCCGAGATATCAATAAGAAGAAACCGAGTTCAAACCACAAAAAAAGAAATGAAAATTTCTTTTTATTCAATAGGAGGTGGATGACATGTCAAGTCTGTGTATTCTAAATACAGATGACATGTCGGTTACCAAAATCACATGAAGTCAGCATGTCATCTAAATGTTGTCCCTAACCTCCAGCTGGGTCATGATTCGAGTTGATCGATTCGATTTCAAACCTGAATATTAAAAATACCCTAAATCAACCTTTGATTTTGATGTTTATATATCAAAATTCTCAGTTTTTCATATAGAATTCATATAAATAATAATTTTAAGTAGAAAATGCCAAAAATAAATTTTCTCTCTCTATAACAAATTTGAGTTAAATATAAAATTCATAAAAATTCAACAACAAAGTAAAACAGAGGCATAAATACATGTTTCTATTTATGCACAATGCAAGATAGAAATGAATAAAAAATTAGTGGAATGTAAAATCTATTAACCTCCCATACATTGTTTGACGATTTGTTGTAGAATGAATCACTAAAATCTTTGAATGTTATGTCTTCTAGGTGATCTGATTTTTACAGTATATGGTGTATGTGTACTTTTTCAAAAATCATTCACTTAGGGACCTTAAAAATGACTTAAATACATTCTACCATAAAGGATGAAAAGCTGAAGCTTTTGTGGATGAATTATGACATGGGAGTTACAAACTATTAAGGCATGGGAGTTATAGACCATCAATATTCATAACAGTTTCCTTATTTACTGCTTGAAGTAGTTACCAAGAAGAAGAAACTGACAAAGACAGCTTCAGAATTTGCACAACTCCTGCAATAACATCATTTCAAGTTCAGGTACGCATTATCAACCTTCAATTAGATCATTAATGTTTCCATATTAGTTTATGGAAGAAAATATTACTAAATAGTGGAATACGATGATCTGCTATAGTTGGATTTGTGCTTCTGCTTGAATACATAATCAGGAAATTTAAACAGCTCATTTTTCAACTGTGAAAGGAATGAACAACTTCAAAACAATTCAACACATTGAAGTTTCATATAGAAAAGGTTTAATGCCTCTCTAATAATTAAATCATATCTCAAAACTTTTCCTTCCCAGAGAACAAAGCATTAATTAGTTTTTTTCAATAGTTTGTAGTATTTGGAGACAAAAAAAATTCATCACATATCCAGAATAAGATCTTGTTGCATCTCCTTTAAACCTATGGAGACTGGTTGACTACAAATTAATCATCATTCTAGACATTTATGTCCACAATCTACCAATATGCTTGCTCAAATTTCAGTTCAATAAATCATTAGATCATGTTATTTTTATCTTTTATAAGACTTTAGCTACATTTTTTTAAATCATACGTGTGCCTTTAAGGGCACACATAAACAGGACAATAAAGAAGACTTCACACCATGCATATCAATAAACTACAATCACCAGTTAAAATTGCCTACTTCACTATAATGAGGCAAACCAATGGCAACAAATGTAACATATACAAGTTAAGATCTACCCAGAAACCTATACATGAGTTAAGTGTAGTCATAAAACACCCAAAAAACAAATCTTTTAGAGATTTGTCAGACCAATCTACTATGTGAGAATCTATAAATGGCCAGATTAGGCAAATTATATGTTACAAAAAGAGAAGGTTGATCATTACACTAGCACACCCTTTAAGCTTCGATGCCACTGCTTCACTATCCATATGTTAAGGACCTAGTTAGAATATTACTAACATGAAATAAAATAGTGGGAGCAACAATGGGCCAACTAGAAGGAAGTGCCTTTCCTCTCAATTAACCTAAGATTGCCCAATATACCAAATCCAAAAGACTTATTCTCATTAAGGTTATGTCCAAACACTTATTCATAAACAGTTAAACTTAACAAAATCCATTAGTTTTAGGGATAAAAATATTTGTTTAGAAAATTAATAATTTTGTCTCAAGATTAAGTTTTGAAAAGTTGCATTTTACCCCAAAGGTTTCAATTTTCTAGCAAAATCTCTTTAACCCTCTCACCTTTCGACCCAACCACTCTCTCCCTTCTTCGGACTTGTCTTCACTAGAGAAGATTTTAATATTAATGGTAAAATGAAGTCAGATGATGGGTGAGGTGTGATGAGTTTGAAAATGGACTAGACCTTAGATGCAAATAAGTCTTTCGGCCAATGACAATATTCTCTCCCATTTTTTCCCTCTAACATTTTATAATAATCTAATATCATCCCAATTCTTTTCATTTAATTAACAAATATTATTGCATCAAATTCAAATGAAATATTATTTTATCAATTAAAATATCATATTATATTAATAATAATATTATCATTCAAATCCTAATCCTAATCATAATCTAATCCTAACACAATAGTTATCATCAAGCCTCAACCCTAAAGTCTCGCAAATAGAACTTAAAGTAAGGAAATACTTAGATAATGGATATAATTTCCTAACAAAGACAACATCATAGAATATCACTTTGATTTTGTAACCAAGATCTTAACTCTCCAAAAAAAGTAATTTTGTTTGGGCCAAAAGACATATTCGCACCCAAGGTATAGTGAAATCTCAAACTCTTATACTATAACTTTTAAAAACCCAAATACCCACCCATAAACAAATTTTTGTTAAAAATTTCAGTTAGAGTTAAGGGTAAAACTTTTATTTGCTAAAAAAATTAAAAAATTAAAATTTTATCACATTTTTCTCCCTATATTTAACAATCTTACAATTGCCCCTCAACCCAAAGTTTAAAAAGTGACAAATACCCCATACGGTTTGTTCCTCTTCCTTCGACATCGATTTCTCCGTCTTTGGCAATTGGCCATTCTCCTTGCCCCCTTATCTCTCTTTCTTGCATCTTTGGTCGTCTTCATATGAGATGAAGACATGTCGTCTTTATTTCAAACAAAGACGATCTACCTTTGTCTCTTAAATAAAGATGCATCATCTTCGTTTGAGATTGGTCTTCGTCTAAGGCAAAGATATCAACTTCTTCATCTCTCAAACGCTTCGCTTTCATTTTAGATGAAAACCATTTGTCTTCATCTCTGACTGAAGACTATCGGAGAGACAAGGGAGAGAGACTAGAGGGAGAGAGGATGACCAACAGTCAGAGATGGAGAAATTGACACCAAAGGAAGAGAACAAACCTTAGGGTGGTATTTGTCACTTTTCAAATTTTGGATTGGGGGAAAATTATAAGATTTTTAAATATGGAGAGGAAATTATGATAAACTTTAATTTTTAAAATTTTCAGTAAATGATAGTTTTACCCTAACTCTAATTAAGATTTTGGCCAAAAGACTTATTCCCACCCAAGGCATGGTGAAATCCTAAACTTCCACCCTTCAACTTTCAAAAATCCAAACACTTACTCATGAAGTAAAATATGTTAAAATTTTCAATTAGGGTTAACGGTAAAATTGTTATTTAACAATAATATTTAAATTTTATATCCTTTTACCCCCTTAATTTGAAAAGTTAACAATTTTCCTTAAAATTAAGTTTTGAAAAATGACATTTTCTCCTTACTTAGGGTTTCCAATTTCGTCAGCGAATTTTCGGCCAATGATGATTGATCTCTCTCTCTCTCCCAGTGTTGTCTCTTCCTCTGAATCTCAATATCTGATCGACGATATCTGAATTTGACGAAATCGAGATGAAGAGTCAAGACTCTTTATCTGGATCTTCATTATCTAAACGAAGTAGACTTCTTCTGGATGACAACAACAGTGGTTCAAACGAGGAGTCGTCCTTCTCTAGACAAGGCTGATCTTCTCCTCTGTACCATTGTCATCATTTAGACGAAGCCGACTTCGTCTGGATGACAAAGATCTAGACGGAGAGTTTCGACTCTTCGTCTAGATTTCTTCTAGATTCAAAATGTAGACGTCGTCAATTGGATATTGAGCATTGAGGGAGAGATGACATAGAGATCGACCATCATTGGCTGAACATTTATTGGCCGAATTCAAAAACCAAGTAAGAAAAATGTCACTTTTCATAACTTAGTTTTGGGAAAAAATTGTTAGTTTTTTAAATTAAGAGAATAAAATGGTATAAAACTTATTTTTAAATATTATTATTAAATAACAATTTTTTCCTTAACTAAAATTAAAAATTTTAATAAATTTTAGTTTATGAGTGGATATTTAGATTTTAAAAAATTGGAGAGTGAGAGTTTGAGATTTCACTATATCTTAAGTGAAAATAAATCTTTTGGTCTAAGATTTTTAACAAAAAATTTATATATAAATAAATATTTAAGATTTTAAGAGTCAGAAGGTAAAAGCTTCGGATTTTACTATCCCATAATTGGGAATTAGTCTATGGGACTTTTGTTTGCATGCAAATTTTATTATTGACAGAAATTAGGAAACATGTAGGTAAGAATCGGGGATAGAGGGGACATAAACCCAAGGCAACACACAGCTGTCATTCACTGCAGGAAAAGCTGGACAACATGAATGGGAAAGCAACATAGCAAGCAGGGAGGAGCGGTTAGAGAGAGAGTTGCATAAAGTTGAACGAAGGCGGAAAAAGTGTAGCAGATAATTAAAAGGAAATTAGTGGAAAGAGAGCGACGGCCTCTCGAACGCCAAGCATGGGGTGGGGATTTTGTTGATTCCCTTTTAATGGTTGACTGTAAAAGACTTCTTAATCAAATATACTTTTCTCCAATTAATGTTAATCAAAAGATATTCTCTTCATTCATTCATTCTTCTGTGTATGAGTTTGTGTTTGTGTGGTTAAGGAGGAGAAGAGGGAACTTACTAGGGGTGACCAGGTACCTAGCAAATGACGAGAATGGAGAACAGGGTAGAGAGACTTGCGAAGGAGGTTGAATCGGTGCGGGTCAGGTTAGACGGAATTGACATGAAACTGAAGAATGTGATGGATAATTTGGAAACTGTCAGACCGTTTTGTTTTAGTATTTAAAGACTATTTTGTTAATTAATTTGACGTGATAAATAATATAAATATTATTTTGATTATTTATCTTAAGTATTTTAAAATTAGTAAGATAATTTTGATTTTATTATAATTATATTATTATTTATTAATTTTTTGAAATAAAAATAAATTTATTTTTAAATTATATGATAAATAATATAAAAATATTTAAAAATAATTATATTCAAACGTATTTAAGTAAAATAATTTATTAGTATTTTTCTATTATCTTTAATCAAACACAATAATTATTTATATTTATCAAATTTTATAAAATATAATAATTATTTATACCTAATATTCTTTTAATATCTTCAAGATAATTTTTTATTTTGATAATAAAATATTACTCAAACAAACGTATCTAAAAGATTATCTTAGAGAAATGTGAGACATGATGGTGAACAGGGAGTGGCGCAACAATGAACGGGGGAAGGCGCCCATAAAACAACCTCCGGCGCCAGCGCCAAGACAGGAAGGACGTAGAGAAGGAAAACAACAGGCTGTCGAGGAAGGCACCATGACCAGGGAAATGAAGATTGCTGAAAACCAAGGAGGACGCCGACGGGATACCCCCTACCGCCGACTTGAAATGCCAATCTTCGTTGGCTACGACCCAATCGGATGGACACTTCGTGTCGAACGGTACTTTTCAATGAATGGATTGACTGAATAGGAGAGACTAATAGCGACCCCCATCTGTACGTAAGGGACAGCTTTGCATTGGCTGCAATTCCGTGAATCCCGGCAACCCTTCGTCAGTTGGAACGACCTGAAGCAAAGCTTGCTTGAACTTTTCCGGCCATCCCAAAACTACTCATTGTATGAGGAGCTTTTGTTGCTTCGGCAGAATGATTCAGTTAATGATTAACGGTGCCCGTTTGAGCTTATTTCTTCAGTGCTAAGGGACGTTTCCGATGACATTCTCTTAGCAGCTTTTCTGAACGGCTTAAAGGAGGAGATTAAAGTCGAGGTGAAGTTGTTTGTTCCGCTAAATGTGGAGGAGGCGATGGAGGGAGAAAAACTGGGTGTTAGAATCCATATCCAACAGATTTAATCCGATCGCCCAAAACTATAATTCACGCCAATGAGATGTACAACTGAGAGTGATACTGTTGTGTTGTGAGAAGGGAAGAAGAGTTAGGAATTTTGGACAGTGTTTGGGCTGATTTTGGAAGGTGTCCGTCCGGTGCCTTAATGATCGGAAATGATGGTTAATCCGTTTTATGAACCCTATTATCAATAAAATCATTGTTTTTTAGTGTGTTTTGAAGTTTATTTTCTAATTTGATTTTTGAGCCGGATCGATCATAGCAACATTTCACCACTCAAGCAAGTTTGATAAGCATCTAAATTACGATACAAGGTTAAACAACAACCAAAATTCAACCTGGAAATCTATTATCAAAGTGGCTGAAAAACCAAAAAATACATATCAAGAGAAAAGAAGTGAACTGTTTACCAGGATGAAGGTGAGTAGAATAACCAAAATGGGAAGTGAAGATTATTGGGAGATTCAGGCAGTGTGGCAGTGAGCAAGAAAATGGGTAGGATTTATGTTATAGAGATAATAAGGAATATGTATTGAATTATTGGATCCGGTCCACCCATGATGGGTTGACCCGATCTATTAGGGTTATAAGACTAACCCATGATAGGCGATATTACAATATTGCCCTTGACAGTTATTTTTAATAACTGCCACTCTCCCTCTTATTTAAAAGAATGTAACTTCCATTGGAAGGTTAACAGAAGCAGAAGAACAGTGATCAATCTTACCCTAAAAAACAGAAATACAGTACTATTCCAAATCAATTCTCTGGAAGAACTCTTGTAGAAATGAGAGAGAAAATTAGCAAATTGTGTTGTGGATATTTCCAGGAGTGCATCGGATCACCAAATCATCATCAATTGTCAGATTCAGGCAACCGGGTATGTTTTCTGTAATCCTGGAATTAGTTTGATTTATGCTTACATTGGTATCAGAGCCATTTATATCTGTGCAATTGTGATGCTGGTGATATAAACATGATTGGGAAGCATATTTTGGGATTGAATTACATAAACAGTAATTTATTTTTTAAATAATGCGTACAGATGATTATGCTTATTGATGGATTTGTTGCAATTTTTGTGAAATTGATGCTTAGAATCATGTTAGGATGAATCTTGGATATTAGTTTCATGATTAATTAGAAAAAATTGCACGGAATCGCATAAAATTGGACGAAATTCAATGGTCTATGTTTCACCCAAAAACCATGACATTCATGCATTTAATTCGCCAAAATCTGGTCACTTCGTCGCCTAAAATTTGATGGAACTTCATCGTCGCGTCACGGGCTTCAAAAGCCCTATGAAATTGTCGTCGGAGGGTGGCCGGAAGACGACCAATTTTGCCGTCAAAATGTTAGGGTTCATATTGCGTCGCGGGTCGCAATCGGGTTGGGAAAACCCAATTGCCCAATCTGAATGGTCAACGGGTTGGTCAAACCCGATGGTCAACGGTTCAACCTATTTAATCAATCGAGTCGATCCAATTCAGATCCTGACCCATGGTAACCCGGTCAACTATTATCGGTCAACGGTCAAACTATTGACCAGTCAATGGTCAACACTTTGACCGTGCGTGAGTACGTGTGGCGTCGCGTAAGGACCTATTTTTGGTGTGTGGAAGCGCGTGAAACCGTATTTTGGAGAGTGGGAGCACGTGCATGCTTCTATTTATGCTGGGCAGTTTATATTAGCTCAGATTTAGTTCTGTGTGATCTGTTTATGCATGAATTAAACACTTATAGGTGTTATTTTGATCATGGTTTTGAATTATACTTTGCTAAACATGTGAACATGTGTCGTTTATTTTGTTATGCATGTATAATTTATTATTGTCCATTTGTTGGTCATATATATTGGGTGAACATGTTGACTAAAGACTACTATCTGAACTATAAGATGAATCAAATGCACAATCTTTTCACTCACCTTGGTGTCATGCATGAGAGATATAACGATTTAAAAGACAAGGGCATAAAATTAACTGAAAAGGAGAGGATATCTGGATTACTAAGATCATTGCCAGATTATTGGACTTCAATAATTTCTAATCTTGTCCGGGGCAAGAAATTCAAGAATTATTGGCAATGTGTGGATGAATTATAGCTCGCTGAAGAACGCAGAATTGTAATGAATATAAGAAAATCTACATCACTCTCCATTTTCCCAAATCAACGAAGTGCAACGCATATAGGCTATCGCAAGCATAATAATAACTTTATCTTAAATAAAGTTACTCCTAGTATTGTTAGAGATAGAGAAAATGTTTTTTCTCAATCTGATTGGTAGAGATCAAATCCCTATAAATATGGAGAGCGTTTGATTAACAAGATGTCCTGTTTTAAATTGTACAAATCTCAAGCCAAGGATAGTTCAAAAGTTAGTCATAGTCATTAAATTTCATGTCCATATTTATTTCATGCATATTTGTTTATTTTTGAATTATGGTTATGTTGAACTCTCAACGTTGATATAATATATATGTTTTATGGATTATTTATGGGAATTCTGAGACTAGTATAATTCAATTATTCTTGTCTAGAATATACATTGACACGATTGGATTAATTGTTAAAATGTGAAACATTTGCGTCATAGACGATGATTGGGAACATAGTGAACTTTCGACTCTATGCCTTATGTGACATATTTTAATCTTTAATGCACAATTGCGACAATAAAATGTGTATATATCTTATTGTTGGTATTATGTTGCGTATCTCTGTAGTTATATATTGAAATGGCTTCGAAAAACATAATTGTCGATTTGAATAAGGGAGAAAGATTGAATGGGGACAATTATAAAATATGGAAAATGAGAATGCACTATATCCTAGATGAACAAGATGCCTTGGAAGCTGTTAATCAGGTTATGGATGAGCCCCAACTAGCTGAGGGGCAAAATCCTAATAATGCCCAACATAAGTAGAGTTGGACTCGAGCCGAGCCAGCTCGAGCTCGAGCTCGACTCGGCTCGGTTAGAGCCCGAAATGAGTCAGGCTGTGCTCGGCTCGATCGAGCTCGAGCTGGCTCGGTAGATTTTTTTTAAAAATTTTTTATACAAAACGACATCGTTTTGATCCATATATATATACAAAACGATGTCATTTTGATATGAAAAATGAGTCAAACTGAGCCGAAAATGAGCCAAACTCGAGCCGAGCCAAGTTCGGCTGGAGTCGAGCTCAAGCTGAACTCGAGTCGACCATAAATAAATCGAGCCGAGCCCAAGCTGGCTGCAAGCCGAGCTCGGCTCGGCTCGAATCCAGCCCTAAACATAAGCGTAATATGGACGCTTATAATTCTTGGAAAAATAAAGATTTGACTGCTAGAGGAATACTCATCAGCTCAATGAATGATGATATTGCTTATTAGTATGAGCAATTTGAAACTGTAAATGCTATGTAGGTAGCATTGAAAGAAAAGTTTGGAGGAACAACCGTCTCTAAACTACGATAGTTGACCATCAAGTTCGACACATATAAGAAAGTTCCCAATAAGCTGATGAAGCAACATCTGAGGGAAATGTCGAACATGATAACTGATCTGAAGAAAGCTAGGCATGAACTGACTGATGAACAACAAGTGCAGGTTGTTATACGATCTCTTCCTGATAGTTAGGAGCACATGAAAATGAACATGACCCATAATGACAATATCAGGACTTTTGATGATATTGCTCGCCATCTTGAACTGGAAGCTAAGCGTCTAGAGGTTGCTAGACCAAATGCTCAAGCATATGTTGCTGAGTCCAGTTCGAAGAAGTTTTTTGGCTATAAGAGAAAATGACGAAAATTTGGAAAAGGAAAAGAGATCGTCCAAGGACTTGTGAACAAGAACAAACGGTTCAAGCGCAAAAGAGGCAAGTGCTAAAGAGGCAAGCGCTATAGGAAAAGAGATAAGTCTAAACTGACCTGTTATAACTATGGTAACAAGGGTCATTTCGCCTGTGAATGCTCGGAGCCGAAAAAGGTATTGTCTTATCTTGTCTCAAATTATGAGATTTATGTTTCCAATACCGTTTTCTTAACTGAATCTCATCCTATGTGAACTGTAGACTCAGGAACCACAGACCATGTAGCTCGTGACAGAGACACTTTCGTAGAATTTTGTCGAATACCGAGGGAAACACGATGGATATATGTAGGTAATAATACCAAAGTTGAAGTAAAAGGAATAGGCACATGCAAATTGGTTTTGCGCGGTGGTCAAACCTTGTACCTACATGATGTTTTATATGCTCCAGAAATTTGACGAAATCTGGTCTTTGTAATGATTCTGTTAAAACTAGGATATTGTTTTATTTTCTCTAAAAACTTGGTTAAACTTTATTATAACGATATGTTTTATGGCTGTGGATATCTGTCTGAAGGTTTTATAGTGTTGGACACCTTAAATTGTATTAATGATAATACTATTAGTTTTTCTTTTTTTGCAACTTCTAATAGTCTAGATGTGTATGCAAATAAATGACATGCTAGATTATGGCATATTGGCCAAGAGAGAATGAACAGATTGGCCCGTGAAGGTTTATTAGGACCTGTCACGAAAGTAGATTTGCCTATTTGTGAGCATTGTCTAGCAGGAAAAACTACTAGAAAACCTTTTGGCAAAGTTGTTAGAGCTGAAGTTCCTCTACAACTTGTACACTCAGATATTTGTGGCCCTATAAATGTTAGAGCTAGAAAATGAGCATTCTATTTCATCATTTTCACAGATGATTGTTCACGTTTTGGTTATGTCTATTTGATCTCTCATAAGTCAGAAGTAATAGATTGCTTCAAACATTATATGAATGAGGTTAAGAATCAGTTAGACAAAAGAATAAAAACCTTAAGAACTGATCGAGGTCGTGAATATTTATCTACCGAATTTAAGGAATTATGTAGTGAAAAAGGAATTATGAGGCAATTGACGATTCCTAGAACTCCACAACAAAATGATTTAGCGGAGAGATGAAATCGAACACTGTTGGAAATGGTTAAGTCTATGATGGCGCAAGCAAATCTTCCAATTTCGTATTGGGGAGATGTTTTATTGACTGCGACTTATATACTTAACCGTGTGCCTACTAAGTCAGTAACATCTACACCTTATAAGTTATGGACAGGTAGAAAACCTGAATTAAATATGATACGCCCTTGGGGGTCTACTGCATATATCCATGACACATTCCATAAATTCAAAAAATTGGGTCAAAGAGGTAAGAAATGTATCTTTATAAGATACTCTGAACACTCCAAAGGGTACGTGTTCATATGAGAAGACTCTGATGGAAGAATGACTGAAATAGAATCTCGAGATGTGACATTCATATAAAATGAATTTCTTGAAAAGGGTGATATCGATAAAAGTCTTCATCTGTATGAAACGGAAGAGGAATATGGAGAAGGTTCATCCTAGTGACCATTAGTTGTATCACAAGAGACGATGTCTCTACCTGTTATAGATAGTGAGAGTAATGAGGTTATGCTCCAACCTATTTCGGATAGTGGGAGCAAAGATCCTCAGTGAACATTCTCGAATCCCTAAAAGACGTTTTGAAATTGAAAATAAAGTTTTCATAACTACTCATCCGAAAGACGATGAGCCTAAAAATATCAAAGAAGCTCTATCATCCCTTAATAAGCAAAAGTGGCAAGAAGCATTAGAGGAAGAAATGAAATCCATGGAACTTAACCAAGTTTGGAGTCTAGTGGACTTATCATCGGGTCGAAAACCCATTAGGAATAAATGGATTCTCAAAATTAAACAAAAGACGGATGACTCAATAGATAGATACAAAGCTCGCCTAGTGGCAAAAAGCTATACTCAACAAAAAAGTATAGATTATGAAGAAACCTTTTCTCTTGTTGTGAGGTTTACTTCAATCTGTGTCATTCTAGCTATAGTAGCACATTTAGATCTAGAATTGCATCAGATGGATGTCAAAACAACTTTTTTTAATGGAGAGCTTGACGAAGAAATCTACATGGATCAACTTGTAGGTTTTGTGGTAAAGGGCCAAGAGCACAAAATGTGCAAGCTCCAAAAATTAATATATGGCCTAAAACAGTCATCTAGACAATGGTACTTAAAATTTCATAAGGCGATATTATCTTATAATTTTAAGATGTTAGAACAAGATCATTGTGTTTATGTGAAAATGTCTGATGACAAATTTGCAATTTTATCTTTTTTGTGGATGATGTGCTGATAGTTGGGAGTGATTTGAAATATATGATGATCATTAAAAATTGGTTATCCGTAAATTTTGACATGAAGGATATGGGTGGAGCAGATTATATTTTAGGTATAAAAATAAAAAAGAATCGTTCAAGAGAGTTTTGGCTCTGTCACAAGAGCGTTATATCCAAAAGATTCTATAACGATTCAACATGGGAAACTGCAAGCCTGTAGATAATCCTATGTCAAAAGGCGATTCATTGAGCCAAGATTTGTGTCCAAAGACTCAAAACGAAAGAAATGAAATGTCTCTAGTACCTTATTCAAATGCAGTTGGAAGTCTCATGTACGCGATGATGTGTACTCGTCCCGATATATGCTTCGTTGTCGAATTGGTTAGTCGATATTAATCGAATCCAGGAAAGGAACACTAGAAGACTGTAAAGAGGATATTGAGATATCTGAAAGGCATTGTGGATTATTGTTTATGCTACCAAGGAAAGGATTTGCGTATCGTTGGCTATTCGAATGCTGATTGGGATGGTGACTTGGACCAACGCAAATCAACTTCAGGTTATGCTTTCTTACTCCAAAATGGCGCTATATTTTAGAGCAGTAAGAAACAAATGTGCATAGCCTTATCCACAATGGAAGCAGAATTTGTAGCATGTTTTGCTGCTGTGCAAGAAACTGTTTGGTTGAAAAGATTTTTTTAGAATTTAGGTGTATTGGACGCAACAGTTGGTCCTATTGTTATGCATTGTGATAATCAAGCTGCGATAGCTTTCACAAAGGATCTCAAATTCCACAATAGAACCAAACATATCAACACCAGATATAACTTTGTCAAAGACATCATTTCGAAGAAGAAAGTGATGGTATAATATATTTTTACACATAACATGATTGCTGATCCTCTAACTAAACCGATCTCAAGAGATGTATATCTTGCACATGTTAAGTCCCTTGGCTTGCGTAGAATATGATAGATGACTTGTTGAGTATATATTGTACTGGTAACACAACGTTAGAACATCAAAGAATTTGAATTTATTTTGTGTTTGAATTCATGGTGTTCATGGATATACACATAGTTTATTTTGAAATCTCAACAAGATGATAATGTCACACAAGTTTGATTGGCTCTCTCACACGAGCAATTGCCTTTGACGCTGAAGAGAGCGTGCAAAGATGAGACATATTTCTTGAGGTTAATGTTGCTTAAAGAGCGTACTTAGAAAATGAGAATTGTTCAAGAAATGAATTATTTGATATGTCGCCTTGATGATTAATCAAGATGAGGTCATGACTTGATAGATTTGAAAATGACCGATTTGGATCCCCCACGTCCAAATAACTTGTGAATGCCAGATGTGAGTTCTTAATAGATAAAGATACCTGCAAGATTGGAGAGATGATTAAGAACTCAGGTTAGGCGCTGAGTGCAGCGACTAAACTAAGATCTGTACAATATTGGTAATGACATTTTAAAAAGATACACATTGTAGCACATGATTCATATCATATGTGCATGAATAAGACGACCATTTAAAGTAGTGGAAGGATGAATCCCTGCTCCTTCACTGTGTGAGACTTTATGAGGATTACCTCATGATGGTACCCTTTGACTCTTTGCTGTTATTTGATGTTTATTCTTAGTGTTGCTATTTTAGCTTGGAACTTATGGCTATGAATGATTCGGTCTATAGAACATTATTAGAAAAGCAGCTAAGTTTAAATTGAGAATTCCGAGTAGATGAGGAAGACTTATATATTACGTGTGTCCATTGGTCGGTCGGTCATGTCACTCATACAGGAGATTGGACTTGATCATGGATACATAGAAATATAACACAATAATAAATGAAGGATTAAAGGGAGCTAGTGTTATTATTCCTAACAGATGCATAGTAAATTAGCTCTCAAGTGCAGGTTGTTCGCAAGGTCTCACGACACAGTTGCTAGTATGAATTGCTCTGTTCTGTAAGATTTCTGTAGAAGAGTATTGTGATTCGGATCACCCATCATGTGTGAGTAGGAGATATTGGATCCGGTCCACCCATGATGGGTTGACCCGATCCATTAGGGTTATAAGACTAACCCATGATAGGTAATATTACAATATTGCCCTTGGCAGTTATTAAAAATAACTGCCACTCCCCCTTTTATTTAAAAGAATGTAACTTCCATTGGGAGGTTAACAGAAGCAGAAGAACAGTGATCAATCTTACCCTAAAAAACAGAAATACAGTACTCTTCCAAATCAATTCTCTGGAAGAACTCTTACAGAAACGAGAGAGAAAATTAACAAATTGTGTTGTGGATATTTTCAGGAGTGCATCGGATCACCAAATCATCATCAATTGTTAGATTCAGGCAACCGGGTATGTTTTCTGTAATCTTGAAATTAGTTTGATTTATGCTTACATGAATAATAATAGATTGGGTGGGGATTGTGGGGGGAATTGAGTAATCTAGTGTAAGCAAGCAGTGGGTGCTTCATTCATTAGAATCCAATAAAACCCATTCAGTTTGTTTCTTTGTATTCCATTCTTGATCTTCTCTTGATACTGTCCCGGCTAATATTTGCAGGCCAATTTCCAGATGTCAATACTAATCAACCATAAACCAAAATAATCAAACTAGCAAAACTCATTACAGTAAAAGGTCAGCTAAAAGGAAAGGCAATAAAATGATCACCTCAGGAGCGCAGGAAACCGGAAATGCAACCAAATGTTGAGAGGACTTAAAATTGGATTCAATTTTAAGATCACATGCAACCAAATGGTGATTTTGGAGAGATTATGCTTGGACTGAGCGGCGCCATGCCTAGATTTGTTGTTGTAAAAGCTTTGAGTTTGCAAGTTTTAAATTCAATTGTCGACCGTTATGTGTCTTCTACTGTGTGTTCCAAATGACACTTGAATTGCTTTGGGAGGAAATACAATTTTAAGTGTACAAATGGTACATAGATAATGTGTTTCTTGAATTCAAAATCCCTTCATCGCAGTTTTAGAGGTTGATTTTGAAACAATCAAATGGATTGGTGTTTCAGTTTCATAGTATTTGTTTATAGGGCCACTGACTGGACTTTGTACCTAACTAATTGTGTTGAGTGCCTCAATTTTGGTTACTTCTCATGCTTCAATTCTTACCAGTATTGTCAACCTCAATTGAAGGCCCAGCCACTACAAGACCGAATTTAAACATTCGTAATCCATAATTTTAGGGCCTTCTCTTCAATAAGGTCCTTGACTTCTTTCCATCTTAAAATACCAAATTCATAAATCCACGTCTTTTAAACCCACTGATCAAAATCTTAAATGTATTAAACCCATGATTCAAATAGATTAAAGCTTTTGAAAAAATACAAAACAGTTTCATGTTAATGGAGTAAGTAATAGAAGGCAAAGAAAATCATCTATCAAATATTGGATTTAACAATTCGTGAATAAATTTTATGCTGTGATGTAATTTACTAATTTTATGATAAATTAATGTAAAAGTATATAAATTTCAAATGAAAGGGGGTGTCATTAGAAGTTCAAACTTTCTCAAAACATTCATTGGTGAGCAGAAGGCCTTAAAGATGGTGAGTTCTTGCATGTTCCTTATGCAGTGAAGCCCACTTCTTTTAGGTCTGACAGCAGTTAAAATGGACAATTATTTTCGTCTCTCGTTGTGCTTTTATTTCAAGGTACATATTATAATTAATTTCAAGGTATGAGAATTGATGTATGTATGTATGTGTTGGCCAACATTCCATGTGGGTTTGGGTACAAAAACTTAAATGAGAGAGAGTGATTCAGAGTGATGGAGAGCATTGAAACATACCCAATTGAGTGCCCATTAAAGGCAACAAATTTAATGCTCCAAAGTTTCAAGACACAGACTAAATGGATGAAGTTAGATTGTGACTGAAAAAAAATAAGGGACTCAGTATTTCCCTCATGGTTTATTCTCAGTAGATCATAACTCAAAACATATCATGTAAAGAGCATAGATAAATTCGGGAAAGAAATTTATTTCTAGTAATTAAAGCTATTTGTCTAGTAATGTATAATGCATTCTTCATATAGAAAATGTTATTGGTTTTGATTGGATTTCCCAAAGCCATATTCAAGGAAAGAGTTATGGAGATAAAAGACATCTTCACTTTAAAGCGAAAGACACAACACTACTGCTTCATCATTTCATCCACTCAAATCAAACCCAAAAAGATTTGTTCAATTATAGCATTCCCCATTTCTCAATTTTGATTTACGGGGCACCCTTATTCTGAAAAGACCATCATACCCTTGTCAAACATAGGCCTAATTGACTATATTTTACATGGATAAAAAAGGGATTTCAATCTCAAGTGTCCCATTTCATCTTTGATAGAAAGAAACCATTTACAAGGTGATGCATATGCAAAGGCAGAAGGGAAAAAAAAAAAAAAAACTTTATTGGGAAGAGGGAGTAGTACTAGTTGTTTGATACAAAAAACTTTAAATAAATCAAAGGTGATAAGATTAAGATTGAGATTGAACGAATGCTCACATACAAAAAGTCAACCTGAAAATGCCCAACAGCAGTGAGGAATAATATGAACAACAAGATTAGATTTATCCCAATCCTTTTTTCATCAAGTATGGGCTTGTGTAGTTGTGAAACTCAAAAGAAAGTTGTCAAGCTCTGAGTATTATAAAGTTTGGATGGCATATTATAAAATTTAAATGTTTTTAATTTTATTCCCACTAAAATTTAAAATCTTCAAGGTTTAAGTATTAGTACGCATATATTGCATGGATTTAGAGGTGTAAAATGAGTTGTGTCATATCTTTTTATCGTTGTTTTAATTGTTTTTTTGTTTGTGACATGTCACAAATTTTATGACCATTCTTTGGTCTATATATATGTTATTTTCATCTCATTTATCCTTCATGTTAATTAATTAAGAATTATTGAGGAAGAGTAAAAATTATTATATCTTCATTAAACAAAAAATTAAAATACAATGTTTGTTATCTTGATGTATTACAACATAGTGTTGGCTCGTAGTATGTTATGTTGTATTGTGAAATTAGTAAGAACATTTAACCTTTATTATAATTTTTTCCACTTGATAAAATCCCAATTAATAAATGGCAGGAGTTCTAGATCTAGAAAAATAAATAATAGATGCAAATAATGAAAGAAAAGACTAAGGAAATAAAGTGAGAATATCAACTTGAAGAGTTTGTCGTGGTACTAGCTTATCAAATCATAAAGGAGGTGACAGATTATTTCGTAAAATAAGATCCTTAGTTGAAAATATAGATAAAGCAACCCCACATGAAAATTTGCCATTTAGCTAGAATGAGACATTACTAACCATCCCTCATCCCTTTTGTATTGAAGTCAAATGTAAGGTCCCAAAATGTTGACACTATTCATGGAAAATAGACAAATAACTATAGGCAAATGTTAGAATTGTTTAATTTATGTGGGCTTCAAAATTTTCATTATTTTTCTGTTGAGCCCCGTGGGTGATAATGATGATTTGCCATAATGAAATAAGATACAATTAATTTTGGTAGGAATTGCTTTGTATTTAAAATTTGCATTATATTTATTAATTACATTATGTATTATAAAGTTTAAAATCAAACTAAAAAAAGTAAAAGTAAATATACTTTTGAGTACATCTATGTTGATTTATTCAATCGGAATTAGTCAACACACATAATTCTCAGCCTGCAGGCATCGATTGGGAGGAATGATAATTAATAGTAAATTTAGTATTTCGAGATATAAAAGTATAATAATTTAAGTACAAAACAGGTGGAAACTAATAATGATTTCCATATGAACTTTGTGATTTAGGGGTAGAAGAATATAAACGTGCATGAGTATGTTAAATGAAAAAAGAAGAAAAAATTTGCAAGGATGGATCGATGCACTAATTAGAAAGAGATTTAATTGATTAATTAATTTAATTGCATTATTATAAATATTTACATATACCCTTGTATTGGATCTACTTACACCCCCTCAGATGGCGTAGGGTCATGCATTGCCATCATTCTGTCTTTTTTATGGCCATTTGGAGGACTCATTTCCCTTATTTTAAGGGATGTGTGTTGTGAGAGTATATCCTAAAAATTATCTGTATTATTGATTTTATGGTATTTTATCTTTATATATATATACGTGTATGATAATTTATTAAAAAACTTCTTTTGTTTTTATATATAAACTACTTTCTTTATTTGTATTAATAAAAAAAATGTATGTAAACTGTTTAGATAATTTACTTAATCTATAAAACTTAATTATCGAATTGTTTTTTATGGACGTAATATAAGTTGGATAATAATATCATATAGTAGATATATCAAATACCTCTATTGAATATCATAAGATGATATTAGTACAGATGATGATGATGGTTATGTTATTAAGTCATTAGTATAGATTAACAGTTAGTGAATCATTTCTCGAACATGAACAATAATGATAAGTCACATAGTCATTAAATATTAGTCAATGACTTATCATATGATTATATTAGTGTACGAAATAATCCTTGGATTTGAGATATCATGGTCGGATTTGATACGAATGCAAATGATTTATATGGTGTATGAGTATGAGGCTAATCACATTCTATACGACAAACCATTTTGGTCATACATTGTTTGTATGTAGAGATGAATGATGATCAAGATGAGATCTATTGACTTAGAAATATTGGGTTCAAAATATCGATTGATTCGACTCAATCTGAGTTCCAAAATGAATGTCAATAAATATTAAAAACCAAAATCTCTGGCCAGAGTATAATGTAAGTCATACGAAGGGTTTTGACAAACCATGAACCCAAACTTGATCAAGATTAGATAACAAAAAGATTTTACCTACATGAAATGTATGATTAAAAAATTAAATTTGATGGAGTGTTTCTTTGTCCTAGTTTAGGGGCTATGACATATTGCTAGATGTTTATCATAGTTATTGAGTTTTACGAATACGTTTTTGGATAGTCTACAAAAGAGGTCATGGCTATGCCAAGCTGAACCTAAAGGGTCATACCAATAAACAAAACATTTTGAGAGTAAGGATTGATTATTTGGGATTGGCTAGCACCTTCTGAAGGATAATGAAATTAAAATTATATAAAGTGTTATATGGGAGCAAAAATAACATCTTAAAAGTTATAATGTTAGTGAGATTGAATTAGAGTGGCTAAAGTATATGTTTGATATACTTGCATGGTCATAGTTTAAATTGAGAATTTAAAAGCACTAAATGACAAATATGAAATCGTTATTTAGCCATCACTATAAAAATGGGCTTTTAGTTCATTTTAAAGTATATTAGTTCATTTTAACAAAAAGTTCTCTTGCTAAAGAAAAGCTCTCATTTCTTTCTAAATACTCCTCTTGGGAGAAATTCACTTCTTGGGACACCTCTCGACCTTGGTGTTTTTGCTTGTTGGTGCATCTCTTTGGAGGGTTTTCACTTGAGAGACTATTCTCCATCATCTCCATCAAAGAAAGAAACAAGGAGTAGATAAAATCACTAATCCTTCTCCATGTTTTCCCACTATATTGATTCATACTTATATGCCACACATATGTTATTTATCATCCTAATTGTCACCAGGTTCTTTCAAATAGTATCAAAGCTATTTTAGTTCCTTGCATGTTGATTTTTGAGCTAAATATATGTGATTTGTGCATAAAAGTATGTATATATTGCATATGTGTACATGTATGTTCTTGATTTGCTTTGAAATCAAGTTTTTCAAGCTTATTTTGTAATTGAAGCTCTTAACCATGGCTTATTTGTTGGGTTTTTTCTTTTATTTTGTATGTTCTAATTATTTAAGAAAAAGAACATATGAATTGATGCATGTATATGATGAAGTGTATATGGGATGCATGCATATTGCTTGATTTTGACATGCATGTGCTTATGGCTTGAAAATTGAAGTTTGAGTCTTGGAACTTTATGATGCATGTCTCGACTAAATGTATATTAGGATATACGTTGTGATATTTGTGTTAATTTTGTGTATTATTCATGAAATACATTAATTAAGGGCATGGATGTATGATATGTACATAGGAAAGTTTAATATATGGAGATATATTAATATATGTGCACATACATCTAGAAATGTTCATATAAAAATTTTGGATTTTAAAATTTATTTGAAACATGCTAAATGTAACTTTAATAATGATTAAAGCTATTTTGGGTGAAGAATAATATATGTGAAATTAATGTGTAATACCCTTCTCTAGATATATACCCTTACTTAGAATATGACACGAAGAGATGTGTACGACTTGACTTCTTAATTTAAAAATAGCATGATAAATAATACTTAACTTAAATGCATGCAAATAAGTGTAAACTGAATAAATATTTTAAGTGCAATGAAACCTTTCATGATTACAAAATAAATGTTTGAAAGTAACTGAAAATCTTTGTATTGCATAAATGGGAATAAATATATGAGTACATAAAAACTCTAAAATAACAATCTTGGCCTCGCCCTCATATAGTTGCTTGACTGGACTATTGGCTCCCTTCTGCATGCCCCGCTACTTATCTCTACCTATAAAATAACATAAAAGGAATGCGTGAGTGAAAACACTCAATAAGTTGGTAACCTTTTGACACCTTGAATAATACATAAATCTAATAAACCTGACGTTTCATTTGTGAATCTGGTTGTGGTTACAACTCAACACCCTCGTGCCCTAACATAGGCCATCCATGAAGGTTACTTAGGCTTAAGTTGAAATGACATATTTGATGCCTTAGTGAAAGCGTAAAACACCTTGCATGTCACTATCTATCATGCCTTATGCATATGCCATACAACCTATTAGGCTAGCTAATTCGGACATTCTGGTCAAACAGGAAAATTTGGTCATAGTCCCTTCTTTACCATATACCTAGTCATGAAACTGCTATCTAAACCATCATGAGATGGCCTTTTCCACAAGTATGTATATGATGCATCTTACTGATCACATGAGAACATATTTGAAGGCCATAATCTATTACCATGCATACATGAGTAGAACTGAGTGGCTATAAGCCTTGGTGCCGAGTGCATGATATATCTCATGGGTATCCAACCCTATCGCTTTCATATAAATTGCCATTTTTGCACATAGTTGGTGGTTATCTAGATGTGTATCATTTTTCTTAACTTTTCTATTTTTTGACTTGAATCTGACTTGATCGGGTTCTTGTGTCATCTTTTATATAGTCAGACACTTCTTCTATCTCTAACTACCTTGTCTTTCTTATTAAGGTTTCTTTTTTCTTTTTCCTTATTCTTTCCTTTTCTTTTGTTTAGTTTAGTGGTAAAATGGTCATTTAGCTATCTATACGGGTGTGTGCCTAAGGTTCACCCCCGTGTTCATCTATTTAAACATGACTTTTGCTTTTGGAAAGTCACACACGAGTGTGTATTACATACCACACGATTATGTGTGCCATTCCTTAGAACGTGTACGTGAAACCTAGAATTTCCTATTTAATAAAAGGGATACACAAGAGTGTGGGTTACCCTACACAACCGTGTATCATGATTTATACTTCATCGCCTACAGATTTCTACACTTTTAGACTATTGTTCTAGTAATACTGACACAAACACGAGTTCAAATACATGTCTCTACACACCCTAAATCATGTTATCATATCTACACATATACAAACATGTGTAATCACTCAATTGCTTACTACCATCCTTAGTCAACAATAACTCATTCAAATCAACATGCCCAACAATCTTATATAATAATTTGTCAAGATTTACATACACATACACACATGCTGACAAGAGTAATGTCATCAAAATCTTCTTAAAATCCCTAATACAGAAAATGAGGTAGTTAAGTACATTGAAGATATCAAACATGAATAATCTCATTATTCAAACATATATAAAATTTGTATGCCAATTAGTAGTACCATAACTACCAAATCATCAGTTTATTCATCACAACATTGTAAGAAAACTTAGATTTTAGAGCACTATATCTCAACACATATAGTTATCAAAAACCTTTCTTAAATGGCCAAGGGTTTGAACACTAACTTACTTGTCTTTCAATGACTCACTAAATCTTTGTGTGGCTATGAAAAAACATTGATGACCAAAAGCTCTATTCTCTTTTCTTTCTTTTTACTCTCTTGTGGGTGTGTGGTTGAAAGGTATGAAAAGAATAATAAAATTAGGTTAAACACTACTTTTATCTTACCTCCTAGACGTGACACACGGGCATGTACCTATAATACATGGGTGTGTGTCGTGTCACACAACTATGAAATTTTTTGATTTTGTCACAATTCTGATCTTATCCTCAAAATTCAAAATTTGTTAATGATGCATGGTTGTGTGTGCCCCTACACATCGGCATGCATCTCTCTACAAAACATTTATTAATCCAATTTAAAATAAGGGAAAAGACTAGATTGCCTTTGGGCTTACTTGTAGGTGTTACATAATTTAGTTTCATTTGGACAAAATATGGATGCATAGTAAAAAGAGTTTTACATAACATGATAGATGACGAGATATGTATGAGCCATAAAAGAAAGTGCACAAAGTTAATTTGCATTAACATGATTGAATGGATAAGTAGATAAAGGTGCACAAAGTCAACTAACATTTAATGTTGATTAAATATGAAAGTTGAATATAATAGTATAATATTGCATGAGAGTACATGTAATCGTAGTCTAGTATTAGGCAATTGTTACCTAAAATAAATATTATGAATATTTGAATAATATACATCATGTCATTTGTGCTTAAATTATTGGATCAATATTGTTATATTATATTGATAATTGATTTGATCAATTATGTGGTTAATATTTATTTGTGTTATGAATGAATTCATAAAGTATAATAAATATTAAATTTAGTTGATATATGGATGCCATTAGCGATGATCATGGGTGTAATTTGTAATTTTTCAAAGTTTAAATATTTAGAATGTAATATTATTTTATTAAGTGGTTTGTAATAAATAACCCTCCATTTATTTTTACTTTATCGGGCATGTGTGTCTAAGTTTTAAATGTAATTGGAGTGGCTAGACAAGGACTCGAAGGCAATCCAAATGGTGATTTGAACGAAGACATAGACCTAGAAAAATAGTTTACCACTAGTTGTATTTTCAAAAACACCATGATCATCCCACAATGTTTTATTTTATGCATATATGAGATGTATGTGTGCCATGTTAAATTGACTTAATTAATCTCAACTTAAACCTAAAATCGCCCTAAAGAAAATTATTAAATCCAAGCTTGCCATTATGGGAAAATTGAATTCTTTGACATAAATTTTAATGTCCTAAGATTTCCATTATACGAGAGATGTGAACTTTGTGTTATAAAATTAGGTTATCTTCTTTTTGAATGGATATTTTCATCTTGACCAAGATTCTATTATGTAAAGACATGATGAGAATGCTATTTTAAGAAAGCATAATGGTTCATATTTAACTAGCTTAGGATACTAAGATTTCTATTATGTGAAGTATCCAAAATGAAGGGCAAGAAATATGAATTGATTCTTATATGACATATAAATAGAAAGAGTTTTATACTTGTTGAATTTAATTGACCAATATTTCTATTATGTGAGGTTGATTAAATTTGATAAGAATTTGATTTCCCACTATAAATTTGATCTGATGAAAACTTCCAAATCTTGTTTAAAGGAGTTAATGAGATTATGCATTAAATGTTTAAATTCATACTAGTAGGGATGGCAACGAGGAGCGGCGGGGAGGGGATCTTAATCCCCGTCCCCACTACGGGAATGAAAATTATTCTCTGTCTCCTCATCGCAAAGAAAAATCCCCTCCTCATCCCCTTTCCATTCCTATGGGGAAAAATCCCCTCCCCGTACCCGCAAAAAAAATCTCTTTTTTTGCCCTTCTAAACATAATATAAATATATTAAATAATATAATTAAATAAAATTAAAATTAACCCACTATTTCAAATATCACAAATATAATATATTAACTACTTTAATATATACAACAAAAACCTAAATAAATTTGAAAAATATAAATAATTTAAAACTATAAAAAATATATTAGTATTTTAAGTAAATATATTAATATAAAGGGATGAGGATGGGGATGGGGATGGAGGCGGGGAGGGGACATATGTATCCCCATCCCCGACCCGTCCCGTCTTCGATTGTAGAGATTTTTTTCATCCCTGTCCTTGTCTCCTTCCCTCTTTCTATTGGGAAATCCCCTCCCCGTTAGGGTTGGGGAGGGTCGGGGCCCCTAAAATCGGGCCCAAATTACCATCCCTACATACAAGACACTAATTAAAACTATTCTTTTTGTAGTTTCTCTGTAATTAATTGTGATAATATGGAAATGGCCAATAATGTTTTATTACGAATTCTAGATAACAATGTTTTAACTAGCCCAAACTTCAAGGATTTGACTTAGAAACTTGAGAATTGTTTTTAGTTTTGAAAAAGCTACAATGTATTGGAATCACCCATTCCATTTGACTTGGCTCCAGTTGCCACAGATGATGAAAAGGAAGTTATCAAAACGTGGCATAAAGATAATTTGAGAGCCTAAAGCTACATGCTAGCTTTGATGAACAAAGAATTACAAATAAAACATGAAAACATACAGATTGTGCCTGATATACTCATGGTTTTACAAGAGTTGCATGGCAAAAATTCATGAGTAATCGAGTATGATTTGTGTACAACACTCTTCAAAATAAGACTATGGGAATGAATGCCTCTAGATGACCATATCATAAAAATGATAAATATTTTGGATCAGGTAAATGAATCAAATGCACACTTCTAGAGCTTTTGAATAAGATTCAGGAGTTCTACAAACAAGAGAAAGAGCACATGGAAGTTAACATTGGTTCCATAAGTGGAACAAAGAAGAAATAAAATAACCCCGGATCCAAAAGTTAGACCAAAGAAAAAGAATTTAAAGAACGTTGAAACCAATATAGAAAAAGCTAAGGTCACAACGTAGTGTTTCCATTGCAAAAAGGATGAACATTAGAAGAGGAATTGTTTTTTGTACTTTCATAGCTTGAAGGAAAAGAAGACATGTATATCACCTTCATTTGTGATAGAATTTGACTTAAATGTTAATTTAAGTGATCAATCCTAGATATTATATTCAATAGTTATATCTTACATATGTGTTTCATCACAAGACTTGTAGAATAGTTCTATGTTGTCTAAGAATAAAGTCAATTTGAAAATGGTGAATGAAGCAAGAGTCATAGCTAAAGTCATGGGAAATTATTCTCCAAAACACCTATCTAAACATGTTTTGAGATTGTACAGAGTTTTGTATTTTGTCAAAGCTACTAGACATATTATTTATGTATCTGTTCTTTGTAAAAATGGTTATAACGTACATTTTAATAGAAATGCATGTTTGATTCATTTTGAAAATTCTCTAGTTGGCAACACAGTAAATACAAATGATTTATATATTTTAGAATTGAATGATCTAAGTATTATGAATGTTAACACAGATAAATATATAAAAGACAATTTGCATTGAAAACAAATGGAATTTTGAATTCATTGGGTTTTGAACTCTATCCATCTTGTAAATCCTGTCTTTGAGGAAAACAATGAAATCACCATTTAAAAATAAAGGGAAAAGATCCAAAGAACTAGTATAACTAATACATTCGAATGTATACGAGTCATTTAGTGAAATGGCAAGAGGTGATTTCTAATACTTCATCACCTTTACAGATAGGTACATGTGTTTGAGGAAATACAAATTTAAATCCTTTGAATAGTTTAGGGAATTAAAGAATAAAGTTGAGAAACAATTTGAAAAGAATATTAAAACCTTACAATCACATCGTGGAAGTGAATATTTGACTATAAAATTTCGAGATTATTTGAAGGAAAATGGAATCACATCCCAAATGACTCCTTCATATATAATACATCATAATTGACTATCAAAAAGGAAGAATTGTACCTTATTGGATATAGTATAATCCATGATAAGTTTTATAAACCCACCAACCTCATTATGGGGATATGCATTGTTTACTACTCCGAATATTTTGAATATAGCACCATCCAAATTCATCCAAAAAACAACATATGAGATGTGGTATGACAAGCCTTCTAGTATCAATTATCTTAAAATTTGGAGATGTCTAATTTTTGTTAAATTAGTTTAAATTGATAAGCTAGATGTCAAATCCAAAAAAGGTCGATTTATAGGACATCTTAAAGAATATTTACGATATTATTTCTACTTTCTACCTAATCAAAGAGTTTCAATAAGTAGAATTGCATACTTTTTAGAGAAGAAGTTCTTACAAAAAGGTGAAGCAAGAAGAAGAATAAAGTTCAAAGAAAATTTCAAAGAGCCTTAGATTGAATAGGCTAAGCTGGGAGAATCCTCTTAGCAGATCTTTACATATGATGTATCAATTCCAGTTCAAAAATCTTCTAGAGTATCTAAACCTCTAAATAGATACAAATTTCTTCATGTGTAGGATTTCAAATCTTTTTAGTAGGAGTAATAGATCATGGCGATGATCTTAGAAGTTATAAGGAAGCTGTACTGGATACTGATTCAGGCAAATGGCGAGACGCCATGAATTTGAAAACAAAATCCATACATGTTAATCAAGTATAGACATTTGTTGATCCACCAAAAAGAATTGTTTTTATAGTCTGTAAGTGGGTCTTTAGGAAAAAAGATTGGCAATAATGAATAGGTAAAGAACTATAAAGCTCAGTTGTAGCACAAGACTTTACTAAGAAACAAGGGTGGGTTGGTTTATTTTGAGAAAACCTTTTTACCCATAGCTATGATTAAATCTATCCAGATAATGTTAGCCATTGTTGCATACCATGACTATGAGATTTGACAAATAGATGTGAAGACTGTGTTCCTCAATGGATTCATTAAGGAAAAAAAATATATGAAATAGCCTATAGGTTTTGTATCTGCTGTCAAAAGACATAATGTATACAAGTTACATCTATCCATTTATGGATTAAAACGAGCTTCAAGGAACTAAAACATTTGATTCTATGAAACATCAAATCGTTTGGTTTCATAAAAAATCCAAATGAACCCTGTGTTTATAAATGGGTTAAGGATTATGCGATTACATATTGAATGTAGATGACAAACTATTAATGGGCAATGATATTGGCATGATAAGTAAGGTTAAGATCTAGTTATCCAAAACCTTCTTAGTGAAAGATTTGAGAGATGTTACATACGTCCTTGAAATTCGTATTTATAGAGATAAAACAAAAATGATAATTGGATTATTTCAAAAATTGTATATAAAAAAAATGTCGAAAATGGAAAACTCAAAAAAAGGATTTCTGCCTTTCACTCACGATCTTCATATTTTTAAAGATATAAGTCTAAAGATCGATAAAGAGTGACAATAGATACGTAATGTTCCTTATGCTTTGGCTATAGGCAAGCTTATGTATGCAATGTTATGTATAAAACTTGATATAACATATGTCGTAGGTGTTACGAATAGATATCAGGCTAATCCAAAGGAAAAACATTGGTCGATTGTAAAATTGATCTTTAAGTACTTGAAATGAACTATAGATCTAATTATAAGTTATGGATGTTCAAAGTTAAATATTTAGGGATATTCTGATTCTGATTTCCAATCAGATGTTACTGATAGAAAGTCTACATCAGGGTTCAGTTTTATTTGTAATGGAAGTGTTGTTAGCTGGAAAAGTTCTAAACAATTAACCATAGTTGACTCCACTATAGAGGCTAAATATATTGCTGCTTTAAAAGCATCAAAAGAGACTGTATGGACATGTAAGTACATATCCAAACTAGGCGTGGCTTCAAATATGGCTTATACAATAATCATATTCTATGACAATACTGGTGTTATTACATAGGCAAAAGAACCAAGGGCACATCAGAAGTTTAAACATATTCAACAAAAGTATCACATTTTAAGAGAATTTGTTAAAACGGAAGAGATATTAGTACAAAACATATCATTAGTAGAGATTGTTGTTGATCCACTAACTAAGGCGATAACACTGAAGTAGTTAGACTATCATCTTAAAAAGACAGGTATAAGATATAACAACAAATGACTCTAGTGCAAGTGGGAGTTTTGTTAGTGTATGTCTTAGGAACCATTTGTGTTGTTAGTTTCAGAATATTTTATCTTTTTTATGTGTGTGTATGTATGTGTGTGTGTGTGTATATATATATATATATATATATATATATATATATATATATATATATATATATATATATATGATAATTTATTAATAAAAGAAAGAGTTTTTTTGTTTATATACAAAAATTGTTTCTTTTATTTGCATTAATATAAAGTATGTATATGAACTGTCTGAATAATTCACTTAATCTATAAAACTGAACTATCGAATTGTTCTCTATAGATGTGATATAAGTTGAGCAATAGTATCATATAACAGATATACTGAATGCCCCCATTGAATATCATGAGAAAATATTAATGCAGTGACGATGATGACCATGCCATTAGGGCATTAGTGTGGATTAACAATTAGTGAATTTTTTTTTTAATATGACTAATAATGATAAGTCAGATGGTTATTAAATGGTAGTCAATGACTTATCATATACTAGTGTACGAAATAATCCTTTGGCATGACAAGTCATGGTCGAATCCGGTATAGATGCAGATGATTCATATGGTGTATAAATATAAAGGTAACCACATTCCATATGAAAGACATTTTGGTCATACATTGTTTGTATGCGAAGACGAATGATAATCAAGATAAGATCTGTTGACCTAAAAATATTGGATTTAGAATATCTATTAATTCGATTTGAATCTGAGTTTTGAAATGAAAATGAATAAATATTAGAAACTAAAATCTCTAGCCAGAGTATAATGTAAGTCATACGAACAATATTCATGATGGCATGTTCTGAATATATTGATCGACAATTTGTAGAAAATTGAAATTAGAGTTTTGACAAACCAAAAACCTAAAATCGATTAGGATTGGTCAACGAAAGGATCTTACCTATAAGAAATGTATGATTGGGAAACTAGGTTTGATGAAGTGTTTTTTTTTATCATGGCTTAAAGGCTATGACACATTACTAGATATTTACCATAATAATTGAGTTTTTTGGATATATTTTTAGATTGTCTGAAAAAGGGCTCACAGTCCTAAAGGGTTACACTAATAAACCAAACATTTTGAGTGTAAGGATTGATTATGTAACATCCAGATTTAGGTATGTCAGTAAACTCTACTTCCAAAATCACTCTTAGAGTTAATTTTATAAGTTGTTGCATAAAAAAATTGTGAAAGAATTTTTTAAAACTACTAAATAAGCAATAATTTTCAAAATGAGTAAAATGGTCATTTTAGAAGAATTTAAAAGATAAAGTGCGAATGTAAATTGACTGGCACACTTGAAATTATATGATGGTGCTAAGGGTTTTTAGTAATTGTATAGGGATATAATAGTTATTTTTAGATAAGGCTAAGGGTAAATTAGTCCAAAATGGTTATTATAAAGGCAATAAAAATGTAAAAAACAAAATTACTATTCATTTTCTTCTTCCTTGGCCGAGACTTCTCCATAGAACTTCACTCGTTTGCTTAAAACAAAAAATCACCAAAAACCTAGTTAAACTACCTAATTTCTTGAGCCTCAGTTATAAAAAATGTATATTTGTCCATTTTGGTAAGTTTTAAAGTAAAAAGTTTAATTTTTAAGAGATATCAAGTTTAGAGTTTTAACTAATGATTATATTTTTGATTAATTAAAGATGTTAAGAAGAAGAAAAGAAGGAGAATAGGCTTAAATCACCCAACTATCGAATAAAAGATAAGAATTTCATACTTTACATACTTGAAGTAATTTGAGTTAGGTTATTCAAATAACTTTTACTTGTATTCATGTGTAGGGTATTATAATTAAAGTGATTTATATTTAAAAGACTAAGAAAATTCATTAAGACTCATGATGTAATTTTTGGTCATAAGGGTATTTTAGACATTTCTTATTCCTAGGGATAACTTAGTTGATTTTGTGTGTTGAGTATGTGAGAAATGATGAATTGATGGAAGAATTTACACTAAGGGTAGGCATGTAATTTTTCAGCCATAAGGGTAAAAGTGTCATTTTTTATGATGTAGATTAATTTTGCTTAATTATGTGGATCATATGTGTAAGAACCCTTATATTAAGCCCGTGTTGTATAAATGTATACTAATATGAAAAAATTAATTTGATGCATGATATATATGTAAATTCATGAGAAAATAATATGATGCTTGATAAGGATTGAAAAGAATGAGGAAAACAATGAATATGTATATTTCATATTATGGTTATACATGTATACATGAGGAATCATAGCATATGCATGTTTTCAGAAAAATAAAGAATGAGGAAAAACGTTTTCTAAGTTACGCATGTTTTTAAAAAATGGTAAACAAATGTTTTTAATTTTATAATTACTCATATGATACAGAAAAGTAGAAATCATGCTTAAAAAAAAAAAAATCCTTACACACAAGTTGTACTGTGTAGACAACAAAGAAAGATGGCAGCTATATTATGTGGACAACAAAAAAAGATGTTAGCTATATTATGTGGACAACAAAAAAATATGTTTGTTATATTGTGTGGACAACAAAGAAAAATAGTGTAATGCGGGTACAATCCGTGAGATTAAGATTGCGTGTAAGAAAGGATTGTACCTCGAATAATGACTGCGAGTATTGTCATATGTGGTCTAGATCGGTTAATGAAAATATTTGATAAACAAAAAAAATAGCAAATGTTTTATGAAAGTCATTTGCATTAGAATCATGCATGTAAGTCTATATGGCTGATAAAGAGTTGAGAAAAACGTACGATCAAAAAAGAGTTAAGAAAAGAAAGAAAAAGAATCTGAAAATAGAAAGCTTATGACACTCATACATGCATAAATCATAAAGTGTGAATCATACTTGCATAATAAAAAAAAGAGTAAATATATGAATAAAAAGAATTATGATATGTGGTTAATGCAAGTTACATGTAAATTATCTTATATGTGACTAGCCCCAACATGCTGAGTATGGAAGAGATTGATACTGGTATGAAATGTTTTAAGTATTTAGTATGATTTTCTTACTGAGCGGTGGTCGCTCACTCTGTATAATTTAATATTTTACAGGTAAAGAGTTACAATAAATGTCCCCAATGAGCATTGGCTAGACATGAGGTTGAGTGAGGATGATACCATATTTTTGTCGATTTATATGTTTTAAGTGTATATATGGATATATGTATTTATATACTTGATATATTTTGGTTCTTATATGTATATATGTGGTTATTGTATTAATATGCATATACATCTATATGGTAGTTAGTATATACTCATGGGAATATATATATATATATATATATTGTTAGTTGTTGAAATTGGTTATAAGGTTCCTATGGGTGGAAAATTTTCTGATAGTTACTATTATTTATTTATCCTGCTAATTGTGATCAAGTTGATAAAAAAATTCAATCGGTTGATAAGACTAGTTTGTGTGAATTGTTAATTGAGAGTGTTACAGGGTATAATAAAAATTTCCTGGGCCCTATAAAATAGGGAAACTCTTGTCATTTTTCTGTAACACATCTATTGGTTAGGAGAGATTATAGATTATCTAGGATTAGCTAGCACCTTCCAAAGGATAATGAAATTAAAATCATATAAAAGTGTTATATGTGTGCAAATATAACTTTTTTAAAGTTAAAATGTTAGTGAGATTGAGTTAGAGTAGCTAAATATATGTTTGATACACTTGCATGGTCATAGTTTAAATTGAGAATTTAAAACACCCAAATAACAATATGAAATTGTTATTTAGCCATCACTACAAAAATGGGCTTTTAGTTCATTTTAAAATACATTAGCTTATTTGAATTAAAAATTCTCTCACTAAAGAAAGCTCCCATTTTTCTCTAAATACATTTTTCGGGTCACCTCTCAAGAGACATTCACCTCTTGGGTCACCTCTCAGGAGATGTTCACCTCTCGAACACCTTTTAGCCTTGGTGTTTTTGCTTGGTCGGTGTATCTTTTTAGAGGCTTTTCACTTGAGAGGTTATTTTTCATTATCTCCATCAAAGAAAGAAGTAAGAGGTAAGTAAAATTACTAATCCTTCTACATGTTTTTCCACTACATTAATTCATACTTATATGTCACATGTATGTTGTTTTTCATCCTAATCTTCACTAAGTTCTTTAATGTGTGAATGAGGAAGAAAGTCACTCCATCACTTTCTTTAATCAAACTAATTAATTTTCCTTCTCAAGTAAATATTTTTCACTCAAGTAATAGGTATAAACTTACTTTACATATTACTGATGAAACAACAATATGAAAACACACTAACACCTATAAGCAGGAGGAAAATACTTAGCGCAAAAATAAAAAATGGGAGACATTGATTTATAGTGGTTCAATAGGGCAAAACAAAACTTAATGTAATTTAGTAATTGTTCTATTATTACATAATTTGAGAACCATTTTATTATCCCTCACACACTCTTATCCAAAAAGGATTGAGCATGAAATGCCCAATAATATAATCGTACTGTCTCACTCTTTTGCTAGCCAACCTCGTTTTTTTTGCTCAAATTGTACATAGAAGATCTTGAGCTAATTCTTTTGATTTTCCTTTGTGCACATATCATCATAAAATTTGATCTTATAAGCTCAAAATATCTTGCTTCCAAATGCTTCCAATCAAACTCATTAGCTCAAAGCCTCAAAACAACAAGTTTAACGTAATATTATCACAATTCTTCACCTTGACCTTTACTTCAACTTGTTACTTTGTCTTGAAAATTTTAACAATTTTAATGTAATATTTTCACAATTCTTACCTTAACCTTTACTTCAATTGGTTACTTTGTCTTGAAATTTGAAGTTCCCTAAACCAACAATAAACTTATCAAAGCTAATGATTTCAATAATCGTTAACTTATTAAGCATGTGTACTAGATTCTTAACTCCATTACCTTGAAAATCATAATCACCTTTTGCTCCATTAAGTCCCTTACAAAGTGCAGATACGTATCTAAATGTTTTGTGCATTCATGACTGATTTGATTCTTGCTTGAACTAATAACTGTTTGGCTATCATTATTCAACTTCACAACTACTAGTTTGAAATTGTTTTTTTCAAATAACCCTTTAAGCTAGATAACTTATTTGATTGCCCCAATAATGGCAATATACTTAGTTTTGGTGGTTGGCAAAGTTACCATACCCTTCAAAGTTACTTTCCAAATGATTAGATTTCTTCAAAAAGTAAAAGTGAAACCAACCATTGATATTTTTTTTATCATAATCCTCAAGTAATCGACATCTATGAAGCCAAAAATAAAACCTTCAACATTTGTTTGTTTCTTCTTGAAAAAGACTTTAACATCACTAGTTCCCTTCACATATATCGATTTGAGAATTTTCCAGTGAACTCTTTCTAGATTACTCATAAACCTAACCACTTCATATTAAAGCCAAATTTGACCTAAAATAGATAATAAAATACATTAGACTTCCTATTGAATTTGAGTATGGAACTTAAGTCGTTGTTTGTTCTTAAACTGTTGTTTGATGACATTGGCTTGTAGATACTTTAAAGTATTGTTTGAGAGGAGTTTGTATAGTTTTAGATGAGTTCATATTTAACTTTTTCAAGACTTTCTATATATAGTCATTTTGAATCACCATAGAAGTGATGAGTTCAGTTGTGCACCTTTTGAATTTTATAATGTCAACCTTTACATGCCACTATCATATTATCCACATAAAATATCGAGTAGATAAAAATAATCTAGTTAATTGCTTTCATATAGATGTAACTATCGAACCTACTTTTTTAAAGCTAGTAAAGATCATAAAATTATCAATTATTTTATACTGTAGTAGTGGTGATTTTTTCAAACCATATAAAACATTAAAAGACAAATCTTTTTGCATCATGATCTTCTCTTGCATATCTCTAATTTAGTTTCAAGTTGTTCGATCACTATATAACACTCATAGGTACGTCTCAAGGATAAAATGGTCTTTTTGCATGCTTTAATGATTTTTTGCAAATGTGGCCTAAGTTAGGAATTAAAATAAATATGTTAGTCAATTTTTAAGCTGATGAATGACCATGCATAAAAGGGTGCACGCTTGTTCACCTAATGTCATGTCAACAAAATGGATAACGTGTTACATAAGAAAATTTAAAAAGGTGCACAACTGTGTATATCTAGATGCATGCTTATGCATTACGTTATGAGAAAAAATTATAAATTAAGCACGTTATCGCACTGATTAGGATTTTATCCCATAATTCAAGTGCTTCATTCTTATCCCTTTTTCAACTAAGAGAGAGAAATTTGACACACTTTTTTTAATGAGCAAGAGGGTTTTTTGTGAGTTGGCAAAGCGAGGAAGAAATGGGCCAATGATAGTGAATTCTTCTAAGCTGGAGGAACAAGTAACTAGGCTTGATTTAAGTTTTTATTTGGGTTGTATTTTAGAATCTATATTGTATGGATCAGTTGTTAATGATGGCATGATCTCTCACGAATATGTGTGTGTGCGTGTCTATATATATATGAGATATTGAAAATAATAATGAAATTTGCATACTTACTACTTGCTAATCTAAAATCTTTACAAGAACTTAGAATGAGAAAACTTTTAGAGAATTTTATTGAACGTCTAAAAGGATAGCTTGGTTATCTATTGAGAACTTACAATCTATTTATAACACAAATCTTGAACTATTGCAATTATTAAAATTGAACATAATTATTACAATTTTGATCTTCGTAGGAACTAATGCAAAACTTTGGTAGGAAATATTTGATTGTTGGCATCTCCTTGATATCTTCATAATTTTTGCAGCTTTGATGCAAAATTTTGGTAAGGAATCTTTGAATATTGACACCTCATTGTAGCCTTTTTATTTTTGCAAGAAACATTATCTTTTTTTTTTTAAATCATTATTTCTTCTACTGAATCTTGTATGCAATATTATCTCTTTTTTTTTTCACAAACTTTGTTTAGGGAATCTTCTTGTCCTTTATTCATATTTTGATCTTATCTCTCATGTTTTTCCTTATAGGACAGTTAGACAGATGTCACCTTCTTCAATTAATTTTGGAATTGATCTTGACCCAATAGGTAATATTTGGAAGAGTTCAAATGGCGAGGGATTTCTGTAGAACTTTCTCCCAACTAAAAATTCATCAAATCCTTTAGTATCCACCAAAATTTTGAATTTGATATCTTGTTTGAGGAATTCTTTCCACCATCATCTTGAGCCATTGCCCTTTTGATTTATTTGCTTGATTGGATCACATTTTGAAGAGATTAGAGGATCCCAAATTAGTCATCATTATTGTGTTAGGCATAATTGACTGATGGGCTTAATCCTTCATTATTAGATTTTTTGTCATCTTATAGTTGGTACAACAATTTTTTCAATTAAAGTTTTAATTCATCTTTTAATTGGGCTTCAGCAAGGGAAGATGAAGCCATTGATTTGCTTTGTAAAAACTTTGCAATTTCATAAGTGATTATTTTTATCAATTGAGAAGTATTTGATAAATATGATTGGAATTTTCTTTGATAACATGGGAGTTGTCATATTTTTCCCACCACTTGACTTTGAACTTCTTAATTAATTGTGAAATTTGTGTGTTTGAACCAATAATTTTGAAAAAAATTAAACCAAATTAATTCTTTTAAACAAATTTCTAATCAAACACAATCACACTACAAATTTTAACAATATATATTCAAACAAGTAAGCACAAACTATACTTAACAACTTATCAAACATACAATACAAACATAAGACATGAAGTAAAGAAATTAGGGAAAAAAAAGGCTCAAGATTTATAGTGGTTCGAAACTGTCTTTTCTAAGCCCTCTAGTCCACTTCTTCAAGTAACCTATTTGAAGTTTTACTAATAAAGAATCCTTTCTTGATAATAGTTTTTCAAGATTTTACCCACATACATTAGTTCTCTAGGATTGTGCCTATAATAGTTTATCCATGATTTCACCGAAATTTGTTTTAATATAGAAAATGTGTTTGATAATGCCTCTGCTAAGGCTAATACAAAGAATGAGCACAAGTTTATCTATCAAGAATGTGAGTTATAAGCTTGTGAGAGAAATTTGGAGAAGAAAAAAGCATAAGTTTTACATATGTGAACTCTAAACTATTTCCCTTCAAATGATTTTCAATTTATACTTGGAATAGCTCATATGATTGTTGGATGGGATAATAGATTCGTTGAGCTTTGAAAGAGACATATTCTTCATGAATTTGAATGATAAATAGGCATGCAACTATGATACATAGGCGTGTATCATTTAAATTTATTTTTTCCAATACACAATCAAAGCTCCTAATGGTTAAATTTTTTTCTCGATATTTATGTGCATAGATGTTCCATGCTGAAACATGATTGCACCACCCTCATATATGATATTTTTCCAAGATATTTTAAAGGCATGAACAGGAAATCAAATGGGGAAAGGAATAAGAAAGCACATGACTAAATTTTTGCCAATGCACAGGTGTGTTCCTCATATAAACATGGGTGTGTATCTTTTTCCTTTGATTTCTTCATGAAGCACAATGAAAACTTCTCGTACTCTTGAACCCAAAGATACATTGGCATGTGTTGTAAGACACACAAACTTATATTACATTGATTCAGCCCAACATTACATGTAGAGGTTACATAGGCATTTCTTCCTTGTGTTTGGCTTAATACATGGGTATGTAGGTGATATACATATCCGTGTATATCTTGTTTCTGTATTTTTCAAATTCAGTCCATTTGGTAATGTTTTTAACATATTCCTTGGACAAAGTTAGACATTCAAACTTGTGTTTTTAACATCAGCAAAACACCTAGGGGTTAAAAAAAATTCAAATTCCTATGAAAAAATTTATGAAAAACGAAATATGGATGCGAAACAAAAGTTAGTGGAAAATAAGGGACATTTAAAGTTTGATTTGAAGAAATTTAAAGACTTTTGGACCGATTGTGGGAAAATTTCTTGTATGAGGTCGTATAGTCTCTACCATTGGACAAGCCAATATGCAAATTTGAACATTGTATTTCTTTTGAATTAGATCATCTATGAGTGTCTAAATTGATCATTTTGACAAAGCAAGATATGAAACTAGATATTTTGATAATCTCAATATGTATAACTAGGAGGGTCAAACATTTGAGAAAACATTTCTAGGTTTTGATAGATCTTTGCCCCAATCAGAAGGAGTGAGGACATTCATGATATGTAAGCATGAATGGGTGATAAAATTGGGTTTTTCTTTACTTTGATAGTGTCTGAATTCACAAGAATTAGATTCCACAAATATAAATTCATAAAATTTTTGAGTTTTTCTCAAATCATTTAGGATATAATGAAATCCTTTTGGAGAAATATTTTTTATTAAAAATTTTGGATTTTCATTTTGAAATTCATCTTCGATGATCAGGGCGCTTATTAATGCTTCTTTTGAAAAATACTTTTATCCTAGTAATAGAGTTTTTAAAAGAGTTACAACGGCTTCAATTTCTTTGTTTTTCGAAAAGGCAATTTATACTGCTTTTTCAAATTTTTAAAAGAAATTTTACCAATGTTTGCAACAACATTTGGACTTGCAAGAACAATTTTTTTCAAACTGTTTTGGTATCTTCTCTTTTTTGCCTTTAGTATTGTAATACCCTCAAGTATGTTTCAGGGGTACTTATGTCTTTTGACCCTGTTTTGAGATATTTCTAGTTTTAAATATATATATATATATATATATATATATATATATATATATATATATATATATATATATATATATATATATATATATATATCCATATCTCTAAAGAGAGAAAAGACAAAAAGAAACATTTTAAGCTTTCTTTTCCATCTTTTCTCGTCTCTTCTAGAAGAAGGCAGTTTCCTTCTTGCTTTTGCTGTGTTTTTGAAGAAAAGTGGGTGATTTGGAAGGGTTTTGGAAGATAAATAAGGAAGGAAAATAAGAGGAAGCACTTTGGAAGCCTTGGTAACCAAAAGATCTCTTCCTTTTCCCTTTACCTATATTTATGTATATTGGATGCATATTATATGAATATGTTAGTGTGTTTTGGTATTGATTTAAGATGGTTTTGGTGATAAGAGGAGGAAGACAAAGAGGATGGAGCCAACTTGCAAAGATTTGACTTGAAACAAGGTAAAGGGTATTATCCTTGATATGTTTCATGTTTTATGCTTTTGGTTCCTTGGATCCATGTTTTAAATAATGATTTTGGAGTTGAGAAATGTTGTTTTGTCGTTTGGGGTATCTATGTGTGTGATTTTGCTTATGGCAGAGAGTTGGATAATATTTACAATTTTACCATTGAATTCATCTCACGTTTTGGCTACCTTATCTGATAAATCATGAGTGCTATTATAGCTTGTTGGAAAGCTCTTTGACTCCTCTTTCCAATTATATATAACTTGTATGAATTAGAGATCGTTTGAACTGTTAAATATTGTATGAACCAAAAAGCCTACTTTACCCAAATAAACAAGAAATATAGGTTTTTGCCATTGATTTCATCTCACGTTTTGATTGTCTTATCTAATGAATCATGAGTGCTATTATATCTTATTGAAAATCTCTTTGAATCCTCTTTTTAACGATATATAGCTTGTATGAATTAGAGATCATTCGGACTATTAAATTGTATGAAAAAGAAGGTTGCCCTATCAAATGAACAGTTTTGTGAACAGTATTTCATAGTTTTTGGAAAGAAAGAAAGAAAGAAAAGGAGGAAAAAAAGGAAAGGAAGAAAGAAAGAAAAGAAAGGAAAGGAAAGGAAAGGAAAGAAATGAGAGAAAAAGAAAAGAAAGAAAAACAAGAAAAGGAATTTGGGGCTCAAGAATTAGGGGTCGTCCTAAGAATATAGCCTGATGAGTTATAAATAGATTTAGATAGAAGCAAGATTAGTAAGATATAAGGCACACATGCATGCCATGAACTATGATGGGGCCTTTTATACTACATCACCTACAGTAGGGCACGTCCGTAGTAGGACATAGACCTCTAGTAGGGTCTGCTCACAGTAGAGCATGCTCGTAGTAGAGGTCAATTCAGATTAAAAAATGGTGTAGTGAGAGAAAGGAAAAGAGCTCGAGTTTAGAAAAGTGTCAAATCCCTATAGTTAGCTTCTAGAAAGTATCAAATAGACACCAGATGGTACAAAGTATAACCCAAATAGTAAAGAATGAACTAGATTATCCCCTCGATTTCTTATGGAGGTTATGATATGAGGTTGAGTCCCGAAAGTGAGTTAGAATAGGAAAAGAGATAGTTTACTTAATTCTTTCCCCTTATTGGGTGTTCTTATCTCTCACTTCTTTTTCTTTCATGATTGCAGGTATAGGTGATCGAGGTAGCTGCGAGGTAGGGTCAGGTCAGCAAAGATAAATCCAGTTGGAGCAAGTTATCTTTGATTTATATTACATGCATACAGTCGCATGTTTTTATTGACTTTTAACCTTTTTGAGATGATTGTACAATTGTATATGATTACCCTATGTTTTCAGATGCTTTCATATGAGATATATACATCTTTTGTTCGCTTCCAGATTTTCAGTTTTCTTAAAATAATTTCTAAATACTTTCAATAATGAGTTGAGTTCAAAGTAGTTTTTAAATAAATAAATAAATAAATAATAGACGCTACGGATATTAATTCATAACATTTCTCCTCCGGTGGTTAGTACTTCTGAGGAGGAATGTTACAAGTATTCTTTGTTCCAACAATGGCTAAAGCTACCTTTGGAGTTTGTTGGGAGGATTTTATCCATGATTGAATTCTTTGATCTTTGAAGCTGGGGGAAGAGTTTATTAAGGCAATACCCTTTTGCTTTGGGTCTCTTTTTTATTGCTCTTCTTGGAAAACAATTTCAAATCAAGTTTTGGTATTTTAGAAAATTTAAGATAAGATGCCTTTGATTGTTTTTCAATCGTGGTGGTATTGGATGGCATGGTTATCTCCCTTGAAGAAATTATCTAGCAAGAAAATTAGGCAGAGGGCTTTTTGAGAGTTGAATGATTTTGTTGGGTTGGATTCAAGCCTTTGATGTGATTTTAATTTTTTGTTCATCTTTTATTTATTTTAAAATTCCTTCATAACCTATGTTTGAGGAATCAGTTTCAACAATTTTACATGTCTAAAGATCAGCTATGTGTAGACATGACAACTAGATAATTTGTTTCTTTATTTATTTAATTATATCAGTATGAACATTGGTCTAGGGCTTTGGATTCTTCTTTGATAGATTGTATAAAGATTTGCATAATTGGCTTAATTTAGGATAAAAATCTATAACATAATTAAGACATCCTAAAAATCTTTGTAATTAGTTTTTATGAGTTACTTGATTAGGGAATTTATTTCTCAATTTAAGAAACCTTTTGATAGGTATTATTGTGTCATTATGCATGTTGTGTCCATTTTTGTTTGGAAAGGACTTATTTTGGTTTTTGAGATGATAATCCATTTTGCTTAATTACATTGACGAATGTTTTAATGTGTTTGAAATGCTGGTCTATGATAGATGAATATATTAAAACATCATCTACGTATACTATTAAAAATTTGAAATAAGAATTAAAAATTTCATTCATCATTCTTTGAATTTCTGATGGAGCATTCTTTAATCCACATGACATTATATTCCATTTATATTATCCAAATGGCACAATGAATGCAATCATGTATTTATCTTTTTGATCAATTTATACTTGTGAGAAACCATATCTCATGTCAAAATTTGGGAAAACTTTTGTATTGCACAATTTTTGTAATAAATCTCTTTTATTTCGTGTTAGACATCTTATTCATTGTAAGGCTTTGTTTAAGGGTTTGCAATTTATTACTAACCATGAAACTACTCCTTCCAATTTAGTATTTTCCTGAAGATAAAACGTTGGGCAACTTTATGGAGACTTGCTTGGTCTTATTAATTTCTTTTCTACAATTTTTTTTTTTAAATTTAGCATTCCTTTGGATTGATCTCACTTTCATGAGAATATCCTTTTCATCAAAATAATTTTCTCAAGGTAGTCCAACTGTTTCTTTTTTTTCCCAAAAAGCATTTGAGACATCTGAACATATTTGATTTTCAATTTTAGTTTTTAAAATTAAAATTTTTGATTGAATTTCTTTTAATTAGAGTTGATTTTCTATTCTTTATTATTTTAACTCATCTTTAAGATATTTTATATGTTTTTCTTTATTTTGGATAATATTATTTACTTCTTTTTTTTTTTGACTAAAAATTTCTTGAAGAATTTTAAGATTTCGTTTTACTGGTTTGCAAATAAATTCAAAAATTATTTGTTCTCCCATAATATTGGTTTTAATTCTAGCATCATCAATTGAGAAAAGTTGTATTATTGAGTTCACATATGAAATTTGTCAACTGACTATCCAACCAACTTGTCTTTCAGGGATAAAACCATTCATTGTGATGTGATCATATCCATTACAAGGTTTTAATCCATAGAAATGGTCCTTGACAAATAATTGTCAAACTTGACTTGATGGTATGCAGCAAATACAACACATCTAGATTCAATTCAGCATGATGAAATGAAAGTTAAGAGTGAGGAGTGATATTTGCATTATAGGGCTAGTTGAGAGAGATTAAAAGTTTAGGGGTTAAGCAATAATGGATTTAGGGTGGACTTTTCTTGTTGGAGCCCCCAAATGTAAGCATAGGCTCTAATTTGTTTTAAATTATATGTATAAGATCCTAGGGTTGATTAGGATCTTTATTTTTGTGCTTTGCCTATGTTTTTCCATTGTAATTTTAATTTAAAAGCACCAAGGTTCTTTCAATCCCTCATTTGATAAGACTGAAACTATAATCTTGTCTTAGAGAGAACCTTCTACTTCATAAGTTGTAGAGTTGGTGTCACTTAGTTGTTAGCCATTGTAAGGATGTCTTGCAAGCTTCAAGCTAAAGAATCATTTGGTTAGTTTTTGTTGATCATCGAATATGGTTATAAATCTAGTAGGTGCAGACCTAGGTCTTTGTAAAGGTAAGCTTAGACCTATCCTCAATTTAAAAAAAAAAAAATTAAAAATATGTTCTTATGCCCATCCTTGATTCAAAACAAGTTTGGACAAAAAATTGTAAGATATGTTACTAGGTCCCTTTCAAATGGGCATAAAATTAGAATTAAGAGGTATACTTGTCTTGATGTAAAATAAACCTCTAAACCTAGTATAATTTAAATTAGTCTATCAACCAAGCATCACATAATTTTAAACTTAAATTTATAAACATATAAACTTAATTAAATATCTTAAATACCTCTAATTGTAACAAATATAAACTTAAATAAATATGAAAAAAGACTAAAAGTAGACTTATAACTTATTTTATTTAAAATACTTATTATAATTCGTCATTTTCTTCTTTTACCTTCTATTCTCTTTCCTTAAGGATTCCGCTATCAACCTCCCGCTCTTTGTCTCAATCTTGCAACACTTTATACCTCTCCTTGCACATTCTCGCACTCCCTCTTGATAATCAATAGGTTTTGTTAACAAATTTCTCTTAATTTCTTTCATATGTGTTGTTCCTAAAGGGTATTTGATTTTTTATTCTTAATTGTATGTTTGTCTCTATTTATTTGATGAACATGTCCTAGTTTCACCAGATTCAGTGGTTTTCCTCTTAGTTAATTTGACTATTTTTCTTATGTTTTTATCATCTCTAGTATAGTTTTCTATTATTTGTAGGAGTAATACTATGTATACCTATTTTGAATACATAAATAGTTATGATTGAATATTACTTTATCTTTAATTCAAAATCTTTTAATTATATGATGACACACATGAAATATGTATTTATTTACGTACTTAAAATGGATACACATAATTTTATTATTCTTTGTAATAATTTTTATTTCAAATTTTTTTTATTGCTCTTCTTTCTAGATTTTGGTGTAATTGATTTGTTCATGGAAAGGTTTTGGGCATGTCTAGTTATAAATTTGATTCTTTTTATTTTATGAAATTGGTGTTGTTTTAGGTTTTTTATTTGTTGTTCATTATAATCCTTTTTTTATTTATTGAATTTTGTTATCGAATCAAGTGTCTCATCTATCGATTATATGATATTTGACCTCCAAATTACTATCTACCTCAACTTATATTCATCTGTGGTACCCATATAGATTTTCCATTTCTGTTTTCTCTATTTAAACAAATGTGTTTGCTTCAATTTCTGTTGCTTTTTTTTTTTTTTTGGGAAATGGTGGTAAAGATCTGAAGTTATCAGAAACTTGGTTAGGTATTTAATATGCTTGCTGAATTTTGAGTTAGTGATAATGGCTAATATAAAATTTAGAGGAAACGCATTGTTGGGTTAGGTAATGTAAATATAAGTTAAAATTTTATTTATGTTATGAATATATTTATAATACTTTATGATTGCCAAATGAAAGATAAAATATATCTAATTGAAATTGTTATGATGCTTGAGAAGAAACAAGAGTAAGGAGTTAGTTATTGAAGAAGAAGAGGATCTGAAAGTATATCAGATTGAATTACATGAAGCAAGGGGTGAAGAGGCTATTTATACCAAATTTACATAACCCCACAACCAATCAAAACAATTGCTTGACCAAGATATCCTTGTGTCTTAATATAATGAAGACATTAAATGCTGCCAAAGTTCATTAGCCATAATTTCTTTCTCCAGCAAGATTCCAACTTTTTTATTGCAATTGATGCGCCCATCATCTATTAAATGCATTCCTATGATAGTTTTCCAGCGCCCATCATCTATTAAATGCATTCCTATGATAGTTTTCCAATTTTACAACATATGGTGGAAAATCCACCAGATATGTCAAACTCCCTCTTGAATTTTTTTCTCTTATAAATAATTATATTAATTCTACTAAGAAAAAATCTAATAGGATAAAAACCAAAGTAAAAAAACATAATTATTTAATGTAATACAAAATAGGATTGGACGTGTTTAAATTGTTTCATTAAAAACTTTATTAAAAAAATCTAGTAAGACAAAGCCTAATGAAGAGAAAAAAAGTACAGTGTACATTTTATCCAATATGTGATAAACTTCAAAAATTTACTTCTCCTAATAAATGTTTCCCCTTATGAATGTTTCCTCTTTTTCTAATGAGATTAATTTGGTAGCTTGTTGAGTCATCGCATACTGATGTTATACACTAACTTTTCAAATGTTAATGTCAGTAATATCTTGGTGAACAAATCTGTAAGGTTGTCACTAGATTGTATTTGCTTGACATCAATCTTTTGGCTTAGTTAGAGCTTTTGAGTGTAAAAGAACTTCGGCGAGTTATGTTTAGTTTTGTCTCCTTTAATGTATCCACCTCTAATTTGGGTAATACATGTTGCATTATTTTCATATAATATAAAAGGAATGTCTGTTGTAAAAAGATAACTGCATGTATTTCGGATATAATGGATGATAGACGGTAACCATATACATTCTCGGTTAGCTTCATGAAGAGCAAAAATCTCTGAATGCTTTGAAGACATTGCAACCAAAGTCTTTTTGGCGGAGTGCTAGGATATCATTGTGTCATTATAAGTAAAAATATATTTCATCTGTGAGTGGGCCTTTTAAGAGTCAGAAAGATAACCAACATTTGTATATCCAACCAAACCAGGATTTTTAGCGGATTTGACAGAATATAGTAATTTCAAATCTTTGGTCCTACATAGATAATGAAGTATATGTTTGATTCTATTCTAGTGGTGACAAGTTGATGTAGAGCTAAATTGGACCAATAAATTGACTGCGAAAGATATGTCAAGTCTAGTGCATTAGGTCAAATATAACAAGGTTCTAATAGCATTAAAATATGGTGCTTTAGAATCGAGTATCTTTTCATCTTCTTCTTTAGTACAAAATTGGTCCTTTTTCATATCGATAGACTGAACAACCATTGAGATACTTAAAAAATAAGTCTTATCCATATTAAAACGTTCTAATAATTTTTCAATATACACTGATTAATAGATAAGTGTTTCATTTAAATTGTGCTTGATCTATAAGTTGAGGCAATATTTTGTTTTCTCCAAATCCTTTATCTCAAATTTTTTTTTCAAATATTCAACAATTTTTTAGAGCTTTTCAAGAGTCCTAATTAAATTCATATCATCAATATAAACTGCTAAAATAACAAATTTCGATTATGACCTTTTGATAAAGATACATGAGCATATAGGGTTATTCAAATAACCATTTTTTTTCAAATATTCACTGAGGTGATTGTACTACATTTTTCTGAATTATTTTAATCCATATAATGATCTTTGTAACTTGATTACACACATGCCTCTCGGATTAACCCTTTTTTCTTCAGACAATTTATATCCTTTAAGGAGTTTCATATAAATTTCTACATCTAAATTTTTATACAAATAAGCAGTAACTACATCTATTAGATGCATATCTAATCCTTCAGAAACTTTTAAACTAATTAAATATCTGAATGTAATTATAACCATTACAGATGCATATGTTTCATCAAAGTCTATACCTAGCCTTTTGGAAAAGTCTTGGGCTACAAGTTTGGTTTTATATCTAGCAATCTCACTTTTCTTATTTCTTTTTCTCACAATTACCCATTTATATCTAATGGGTTGTACGTCCTTAGGTGTTAGAACTACAAGCCCAAACAATTGACCTTTTTTTAGAGAAACTAATTTTCCTCGAATTGTATCTTCCCATGTAGGCCAAAAATATCTTTGTTTGTACTCAACTGTAGTATGTTGTTCAAAATCATAATCATTCATAATTTCAGTAGTTACTGCAAATGAGAATATATCATCAATGTTAACTGTTTCAAGATTCCACACCTTTCATGTATAAGTATAATTTTAAAATATTTCAGTATTTTCACTTTTTCATTCTTCAAGATTTTATACCAATTCAAGGGTTTGTGCCACTTAAGAGGCGTAAGTCTCTTCAAGGACCATAACCTCTTATGGACGAACATTAGAGAGCATGGATTTTTCATTTATTTTAAGATTATCATGATTGATATCTGTTTGATTATTTGTCTCTCTTTTTTGATGAATAGTATCCTTTGATCCAATAGGTCTATCACGCTTCTAGCATGTAGTAGATTGATCAGTCACGGTTCGAATAGACTGTTCAATAATCATATTAATTCTTGCTGGTGTATTGGTAGCTAGTACATGTGATCTTGTCATTTTTGTTGTATCTATAAATGCATCAGGTATTTGGCTAATAATAATTTGTAAATGCACCATCTTTTGCACTTCAGTTTTACTTTGGGATGTGCAAAAATCTAAATGAGGCATGACAAGTACATACCAAGTAAGTTCATGCTAACTTTAGGAGACGTTTTCTTTTCCCCTAAAAGTGGAAATGTTGTCTCATCAAAGTGATAATTTATAAATCATGTAATAAAAAAATCACCTGTTAATGATTCTTGATACCTGATATTAGATGATAAATTATATCTAACATAAATTTCCAAAAGACATTGGGGTCTTTTTTTTATGCATTAAAGAGACGAAATAGAGACAAATACAACATAACTAAATATCCTCAAACGAGATATATCATGTTGGTGACCAATTGTAGGGGAGAATATTGATGATAAGAGGAAGGTTGCAAGTGAATTAACGTTGTAACATGTAATGTAGCATGTCTCTACATAAAAGTTGATAATTGAGTTCTTAGTAATAAAATACATGCAATTATCTAGATTAGTTTGATAAAAGACTAAACCAATCCATTCTGAGTATGAACATGTAGAAATGGATGTTCAACATCAGTCCTTATAGATATGCAATAATCATCGAATGCTTTGGGGGGAAATAGGATGAATTTATAGTTTTTTAAATATTTTTATTAAATAACAATTTCATCTAGTAATAATAAAATTTAATAAATGGATGAATATTTAAATTTTTAATAATTGATGGATGAAAAACGCTTGTATCAAACCTTGGGTGGGAATTAGTTATCTGGCCTTTCTCTTATTATGTAAACTTTTCTGACGTTAATCGCATAATTACTATGTTAAAATTCAAGATATACAAAATAAAATATTTTACAAAAGATTTTTTCTCCTTTCTTGGTTGTAAGATTTCCACGTATATCTTTATCTTTTGCCCTTTCCACTAATTTTAATTGATGGAAAAAAATGGAACTTCAATTTTCTTTCTCACCTTTCCCTTTCTACTTTTCGCATACACATTTGTTCCAAGGGTAGGATCCGTCTGGGAATCTGGTGAAAGTGCTCTTTTTGAAAGAAAGAAAAAGCTCTTCTCTTTTATTTTTTTCATTAATTGTTTTTGAAATAAAAATTATAAACTTCGATAAATCAATCTTGAACGGGTCCTCACACCAAGAATCCATCTAAGCCACATTTGATTGGTTGGTCAATATTTCCCATCAGATTTTTAACAAAAACTTGATTTATTTGTAGCTCAACTGCTTAATTAGACTCTCATAATAAATTTCAACAAAATAAACTTTACCGGACAATTATTATTTTTTGTTATGATATTGATACCTCCCATTTTGTAAGATCATAACATATAAAACCAATATGATGTATTGAATCATGTGCATAGCAATCGAATAATAGAAAGAATTGCTTTCATTTTTTCAGTCAAATATTCATTGAAATAGAGTCAAGTCTTCATGGACTGTACATTATTTTCTTACTAATCTTTCATTAAAAAAAAAAAAGAAAAAGAAAAAGAAAACTTCTATTGAATTTTATACAACGTGCATGGAAGAAATCAAATCGATATCCTAAAATTGAGAAAGTGGGAATGGCGTTGGTGGAAGCTTATGCAATATACCATCAAGGGTCTGCTTTTATTCTTTACAAAGTTAATTCACAATATATTAAAACTCCCTGCTTTAAGGGACAGAAAAAACTGTCGGCCACGGAGAATGGTAGCTAGGGATATCTCCAGAGCCCATTGACCAAGGTTTTCAGAATCGGATATCGTAATAATCTACTAAGGTAAAAAATTGTTTCTGTGGCAATACAAGTCTAGATTGAAGCAAAGCCGGCAACGTTGGAAATAGTTTCTGTTGAATGTGTACACGTAAAATAAAAGGGTAAAAAAAGCTTTAGTGAAACATTGTGACACAATAAAAAACAATATTTTGTTTTATATTGTATCAGTACTCAACTATGACTGTGCAAAATTTAATATATATATATATATATATATATAATATAAAGTTTTTACTAGGTCGGTCTGAAATTGTGAATCAAACTAGAGCACAGATCGACAATAAACCATTTGTCCAACCCAAAAAATTAAACAAAACAATTTTCCCTAACTATAAAACCATTACAGTAGCCAGTTCACGGCCCTGCTTTTCAAACCTTGCATTGAACTACTTTTTAGGGGTTTGCCCGTGTGGGTTTACTTCTAATGAGTGTTCTTGGAATGGGTTTCTTTTGCTTTAATTTAGTAATTTATCTTTAATTATATATAGGATCTTTGATGTCTCTGCAACTAGTAGGCTTGATTGTCAAATGCGCCTTTAAAAAATTAATAAATAAAATTAGATTATGCCCGTTTGATTTGATTGGCATCAACGTCAATAAGAACTTATTTCCTGGCTTTTGAGCAGAGAGAAAAGCCTAGATATGCCTTCTTTCTCTCTTTCTCAAAGTTGTGTATTTGTTACATTTTTTGAAGTATGCTTTATTTCTTCTCTTTGAAGTTTCGCTATAATATTATTCTCAATACTAATTATGACACCCCATTGCCACAACTTGGAGAAGCTCCACGCACCAAAATAAAGCAAGGTAACTTTATCAGACAAAAAAAGAAGGATCAAAGAGAGCATATTGGCAGGGATAATAATCATGGGAAAAAGAGTTCTCTCTTATTATAGTTCAAAGGAAGAATTTTTGTTCTCTTTTATATATATATATATATATATATGCACACACATACTTATAATATGTAAATTTATGTACATGATATTTCTTTTCAAAAGGTAAGTAATTATGGGTCAAGAATATTTTGACTTTATCTACTTTTCCTTTTGCTCATTGGGACCTCTCAAACAAAGTTGTCTCTTATACTTTTGAGGATCAAAGTTAACAGAAATTGGCGTTTTTATAGTTATAAGTGATCCTCATAGTATTATTAATTTTTTTCAAATAATGCACTGCATTGTCATCATTTCACTGAAAATCAAAGTGCAATTCATTAACTTGGCTGCCCTAGCATAGCTTTATATCATTACATGCATCACCTTTTAATGTGCCACTTTGAATCTGTGATCTTTGATATATGGCTCAGTTTTATTGTCAGTTACTACTTTTATTTTGAATATATATATTTGCCATTCCCCTTATTTTCACTAAACAAAAGTGAAAAATATCTGTAATACATGAATATACAATAGTACATGATTTTGTCCTTTCTTACAATTATTGTCAAAGAATTCATCATTTTCCCAATTGCCATAGTAAAAGATTGTTGAAGCTTTCATTTGTGGGTATAATACAATATATCAATGCTATGCTATATAATTTGCTTTTTTTTTTTTCAAATAATGCACTGCATTGTAATTACTCAATGTTCAGAGGAGAATTTGAAGTTATATAAACAAATTATAGATCAAAATCATCATGTAAAGTTACAGATTTGATCCAAGGAGACAAAATTGTCCCCACTTTTGTGAATATGAATGAAGGGAAATATAAAATTACATGTTGTGGATGTGAAAAATTACATCAATGAGAAGTATATAAGATCAAGATTGTGATCTTATGCAAGAAGTGACAAATGAGTGAAACTGATGGTACTATTGTGTGTAAATAATAGAGAAATACGTTTTTTAAGTGATTCAACTCACTGTTGGGATTCCTTCATCCTTTATTATGTTATTGACTTTTCTAATAAGATTGACAAAATAATTGTACAAAATACAAAAGAGTTCTCAAAATTGTTTTTTTGACCCCTCATACCTTTGTACAATCCTTCATTTGAGGGACGAAATTGGGGAAATTATATAGGTCAATATTTTCTTGATCTTAATACACTTAATCTAGTTATTAAAACAAAGTTTTTGATCATGTTATCTTGATGAATTGAGAGGTATAGTGTCATGACTATCATCATGTATCTTTTGATGATAAGGATAAAATATGATCTTATGATTGTTGAAGTTTGAATTTAATACATTGAGGAGAGCAAATGATACGACTAATATTGTTATAAAGGTGTGACCATAATTGGACTAGGCTTGTCCAATAAGGTTGAAATAGCCTTGTTTGACTTTTCCTTGACAATGCATGACTATGCGTAGTGTCAGCCAACTGTATGCCACCATAAGAAAAGGAACGACCATTCCTTGTTAAAGAGTCGACCATGTCAAGCATATAAATATTATAAATAGACACGTATGTATAAGAGAAGATACACAAGTGTTTATTTTGCTAAACTCTAATAGTCTCTCGTGATTGAATTAGCCTTCATTCGAGTTCATGCTTCACATGGATATGAAGGCAACACCTCTTGAAGGTTAAATAATATCTTCTCTAGCCACGTAAAGAACAAAGGAGCCGTCTAGCGTAGGTTTAATTCTATTAACACCTTATGTTTGTTAATGGCATGTTAATGAATCAGATATTCAAAATGGGTATCTTGGTAAGGTTTTTGGGATTGTTTGATTTTATAACTTTTAAATTTCGTTGCAGTGTCAATTACTGGTGTCTCGAAAACCCAACATGCAGTCATTAGATAGATTATATAAGAAGTTCTTAGGGAGAACTGAAAGGTATCAAAAAGTGTTTGACATCCTGTTTAGGCCCCATTAGTAGTAAAACAACACCTAGTTGTTGAGCTACCACCTTAGCAAGATAGAGTAGGCGAAGAGGTACCAAAAGTTATAGTAGTAGGTGGTAGCAGATGGTATCTTCACCCTATCTATAGTTTGGTAGACAAACACTAACCTTTCAAGTTTAGAGGTAACTTAGTTTCAGAAAGAGTTCCAGTCGAGAAGTGGATAAAGGTAATGGAGGATGCAATAGGGTTTTTGAAATGATAGATGTAGAAAAGATCTAGTATGTTAGTTTTCTACTAAAAAAAGATGCCCATACATGGTGGTGGATGCTATGTAAGACCTATTGAGTTATAGAAACAAGTTAGGTTATTTTTAAGTGGCCTTTCGAGAAAGAGAATTTCTCAGTGGACATCCTTTATGTGAGAGCCCAACAGTTCATTAATCTGAAGCAAGGCAACATGTTAGTAAAGGAGTTCTTTGCCAAGTTAAATGGTTTAGCTAAGTATGCCCTAGGGGTGGCCAATACAAATATAGGCAAGATAGAGATTTCCTTTAGTGGGCTTAAATCAAACATAACCAAGGATATCATGATGTGAGACCATGCCTCCATATTCTATTTAGAGGCCTCAAGCAAGACATAAATTAGAGGCCATAAGGTAAAGAATAGCTACAGCCAAGGGTATTTTAGACTAACCTATTTTAGTAGTCCCAACCTAGAGATCAAATCAGGTAGTATAAGGTGGTTACAGGGACAGTAAAGGTAATAAAAAGAACTGAAGGGGTAAGAAATAGAGGAGAAAAGATCACATGAGGCGTGATGATCCTCTTACTTGTTGTAGATGTGGTTAGAGACATACTAGAAAGTGTTTAGTTAGTCAGAGGGTAATGCTATAAGAGCAAGCAACCTAACCACTTTGCTAGAGAGTACACAATAGTAGCAGCACCAATCCCTGCAAATTAAACAATTAGGGGAGGATAGATTAGAGTGTTTACAGTGACATAGACTCAAGCCATGGCTAGTTCATTAGTAGTGATAAGTCAACTAACTTTCCATTCCTATCCCTTATATACTTTAACTGACTTTGGTGGCACACATTATTTTATTGCAAATGATATAGTTAAGAGGAACATTAAAGCTCACACTAATCTCATATATTAGTATCAAGATGTCTAATGGAGACAAAATGTACAAAAGTTACATATTAATTTGAGAAACAATTTTTTTGGGTGGTTGAGAGTTGGTCATTGACTTGATAGTAATGGACATACCAAATTTTAATATGATACTCAGTATGAATTTCTTGAGCAAGTATGAGGTAGAGATAAACTGCAAAAAGAAGAAAGTTTGGTTCAACTTGGATGATAATGATGACTTCACCTTTAGAGAGAGTCGAGTTCTCAACATGATGATCAATAATGTCAAGGCTACAAAGATGTTGAGTAAATAGTGTATAGGATATTTGGCTTATATAGCGAGTAAGTCAGATGAGATAGTCTCAAGTGTAAAAGATATTCTAATAGTGCAAGATTTTTCAAAAGTGTTCCCTAATAACCTTCTAGAGTTGGCACCAAAATAAGAAGTAGAGTTCAATATTAAGCTAACCACATGAATAACACCAATTTTAAAGGCACTATACAAAATGGCCCAAACTAAACTTTAAGAGTTAAAAAAATAGTTGTAAGAGTTGTTAGATAGTGGTTTTATTATTCTAGGCCATTCATCGTAGGATGTATCAATTTTGTTTGTGAATAAGATGGATAAATTGATGAGGATGTGCATTGACTATTGGGAGTTGAATAAAGTTATAATAAAGCAAATGTACGCACTCTCGAGGATAGATGACTTAATTTACCAACTCAAAGGTTCCTCAATGTTCTCAAAGATTAACTTAAGATAAAGAAATCGTTAGGTTTGGGTAGCGGAGAGAGATATACCAAAGACTACATTTATAATGAGATACAAACATCATAAGTTTGTGGTTATACCTTTGAGGTTAACAAACATCCTAGTAGTGTTTATAGACCTCATGAACAGGGTGTTCTAGGATTGCCTAGACAAGTTTACAGTGGTCTTCATTAATAACAGCCTCGTGTATTCCAAGACTTGAAAGGAATATACATAATATTTGAGGTTTGTGTTGTAGAGGTTGAGAGAGAGATAGCTTTATGCCAAGATTTTTAAATGTGAGTTCAGATCAGATAAAATGTATAACACCTTCTTTAGACACATACCTCTTCCTAGAGTATGTATTCAAAGGGATGTGTTATTCTAAACTTTTTCAAAACATTTGCAACATTGTATGAATAAATAATTGCATGGTGCCCAAATAAATAACCACAATCCCAAAAGTGTCATTATTACTCCATAAATCAAGATCCAAAATATCAAATCAATAAAGCACCATTGTTGCCCTTATCCACTACTCTACCAATTTACCTAAAAAATCATAAAGCACCATGGTGAGTAAAACACACTCAGTAAATAGGTAAGCACATAACATAATATATATATAAGATATTTCATAAGTGTCTTATAATTGTCAATATTGTGGCATTCTAGATGTTTTTATGGCATCCCAAATGCCCATCCCTTTGGTAGGTTAGTCTAGTGGACATGCTTTGAATATGCACCCATGTGTTGTACCAAGTTGACACCCACAACATTGACACGTGAGATATGTCGCTACCTTTCAGTAAGGTCTTTCAATACTATGATAGTTTTACCATATTATTTATGCATTTAGTTAGGATGATACTGATGCTATGAACATTTTTAGTTGGCCAACATATGTGCCCATAGATTGGTCATTGATAATTGTTTGTCAAACTTTGTACGAATGGTATGCAACAACCACAAATGCATTTGGAGTTATTTAATGTCATCGTAGCTATCTATTTTATTATAACAAATTATCAGTACGTTCCTATCAAAAGTCACAAGAAAAACACGATTCTTATGAACTCATGACATACCTCACCATACCTACATCATTCTAGCGAACTAAGGTGGTCTACTTCTTTCCTAAGTGACCTTTTTACCACAATAAGCCATCTTATGACACATTGTCCATTCAATGTCTATTTTGTCTTATGGATCATAACTTAATTGTCTACTAGTTCTTTTAAAGAACATGATCTCTAAATGAACCTCCAATATAAGTTTTAAAACTTGGTTGGACTGAAGAAGCAATATCCTAAATTTCTCTCGAAGATACCCTACAAGATACATCTATTTGATTTTGCTTCAACTAAGCCATGTTAATTTCTTAACATTAGTATCACTACCATAGTCAAATAGACAGTTAGGTTTTGACCCAATTCATATCACACACATATAGTGTGCAATACCTAGAATTTAAAGGAAATACAACACTTGTGTGGGTTACACTCTTTAAGGTATATCCCTAACACACAATAGGTCATTGATTCCCATTACACTTTAGGTATTCATATGAACTTCATGGTTAAATATTATCTTTAGGTTACCATGAATGGTCAAATACTTTTACCATTTAATGATGTGTTTCATTCTCAAATTCCTTGAATTTTGTCAAGGGATTCATATTTTTATATCCAAAGATTTACAAACAATATTCATTGAAATTATCAATGAACAAGTGAAAACAAGATAGTTAACTTCGACGAAAACTAGTAATAACCAGTATTAGTTGTTAGGATGATGCTCAATAGTTGAATAATGCTCTTATAGTTCAAGAGAAGAGATTGGTGTAGTCATCTTGTTTAAAATACTTATATAACAATCATTACTCAATGAATGTTGAATAATTCAAAGTGCTAGCCATGACTTAGTCACTCGTGTCAAGGTCATGTTCAAATCCACAAATTTAATTTGTATAGTAATTGAGAATTCTATGAAATAAAGATAGTTCATAATTATTCAAAATTTTTATTTCTAAAATAAATATACGTTACAACTATTTTATTTCTTTGTTTTTGCCCAAAGGCTATAATGAATGTCCTATAGTTAATGTAGCACCAAGTGTCGTATATTCGACCTGTAACTCCACTTTTCCTCTAACAAGTGTCTACTTTGTCTTAGTTCCTATACATCAAAACGAACTTAAGAACTGAATCTCTTGTCAATGACTTGAGGTTTCGAGAAAAGAGGCATAATTCTCAGTCATACCTAAAGTTGAAGACTCAGTCTTCCTCTTCTTATTAATGAGTCAAGTCTTGTAATGTCTCTTCTAATGGCTAGCTCACACACTGGATGCAAACTACCTTTCCTTGATTATCCATGTCATCTGTAAGGTGTGCAGACCCTATTAAAATGTTATAAACATACGACCCAAAAATAAATAAAAAAACACACCATAAATCAAGGCTCATGTCTGAGAACTATGCTTATCACACATCAACATGTTATCAAGCATATACAAGCTTATTTAGGTCTTGCTTAAACAATTTGTTTAATTTCATTTAAATAATTTAATTTGTATAATTCAATTTAATAACTCCTCTAATCTAAAACTACTTTCAAATTCATTTGTGCAATGACACGAATACGCACAACATGCTTCTTAACTTTTTGTGATAATGCTTAAAGAAACATGTTTTGGATCTATGCAAAAATGTGTACTGATTTGAACCTTTAAGCTTCGACTCTAAAATCTAAGAATTGATTTACTATTAAAATTTGGCCAAATGGTTCATGGATGAACTGATCGACTAAGTTAGTCAACTTATAGAAGGATGGCTTTTGTTTGAATCAGTTGACTGGTCTGAACCCAATTGACTAAATCCTAGAAATTCCAAATTTGGTCTTTCATGAATCCTTTTAAGGGCATTCGGTCTAGAAATTCCATCCCATTCGGTCTTGATAGATTTTAAGGGCATGAAATGCCACTCCATGGTCCAATGACGTCTTGATCAATTATCATACGAAAAATCACACAATAATACAATATCTAATGTGACAACACGAGATCGAATGAGATAACCATGATTATATGACAATACAAAGGCTTATTTTGAGACACAAGTGATTACTAAATCACCAAGAATTGATAAATGAGAAGTGAAAGTTTTGAGAAAACTTATTTTCTTAGGGTGGGAGGGTTTCACAAACCTTTCATATTATGATAAATGTCTCTATTTATATGAGACAAATCATAATCCTAATTCAACTTTTATATAGTTCAGCCAATGGACTATCCTTATTACACCTTTCGCTCAATCCTTTAATAAATATTAGCTTGGCATTTAATCTAAATTTACCATATTTGATATATCTCATATATCTTGAGGTGATTCACTGTATGTGTAATTAGACCCAAAACCAACTTTCACAAATTACCTTCTAACCCCTAAACAATTAGATTATTATGTGTGAATCCAAATTTATTAATCTTACACACTTAGGTTCAACAACGAGTAACACATTTATCATAATATGATTGGATCCAATTTTACTCATTGATAGAGGTCTAAATCACAATGTTCATATATGATTTACTTTATGCGTAATAAATCTTTAACCTTTCAATCATCACTTTTTTCCTAATATTATGTATGACCCATAGGTCTCCTATTATGTTAGCAATAAATAAAATTCATTATTAATTCAAAATTAATCATTCATTTATTCAATAACCATGAGCAAACTCTAGCAAAATATCATGGATATCCAATCAATATATAATCAATAAAAGACTAATTTCAAACTCTTTCAATGGTATGGTTACCATGCATTCAAATCCTTTCATTGATTGATATCTAGCCAAGGCTAAAGCACAGAAGTAGTGTCTACTTTAGTTCATCCTCAACATGAATGTTTGGTTAGCTAAGCAACAACCACATAATCATTAGATCGGGCACTGGCCTGTTCCCATTTTGGTAATAGATTTTAATTCATTGTCATAACCAAACTACACAATTAGATATCTGCCCTAGCATACAAGAGTGAGAAATCTTTGTTGATTCACCATAGTCTTGCTATTCTTCTCAACATTACCAACCACTACTACTCTAATAACACTTAGAAAAAGGATATACTGGGTTAGTGTCAAATTAGGCGAATAAGTCCATAAAACGTTTTAGTGGTCTCAAATATAGAATCACATGCATCATCATCCATTTAAAGGATATGTTCCAAAGATAAAGTGTGCACAATTTAGTTCAAACAGTAAAATCAAACCAAACCACTTAAAAAATTATGGTTTGGTTTGAGTTGATAAATTTTTTAAAAACAATTTTTTGTTTAGGTTAGGTTTGGGCAATTTTCAAATCGAACTAAAACGTAAAGTGTATTTTTTTAAAATACATATATATAATTTTTTTAATAAGAAATTATATGTATAACTTGTTTTTTAATATTTATTTTTTCTTTTTTTGATATATTGTATATATATTTCATATTGATTTTAAATGTTTATTTATGTTCTAGAAAATTATAATCAATTAATTTATTTAAATAATATATATTTAAAAGTGAATTATTTTAATAGGTTCAAACCATCATCCAAATGGTATTTTTTTAGTTTAGTTTGGTTTAAACATTTTTTTTTTCAGTTTAGTTTGAAAATGCTCTTAAACTACATCAAACTAGACCATATACACCCCTATCCATAGACATTGGGGTTATCATCTATATGAAATTCTCTTAGCAAATTAATCTATTGGACGTACTTCTAGCATGCATGAGGTTGACATCTATAACCTTAACACATGAGATTTATCACTATCATTTAATAAGGTTGTTCAACAGTATGATAGTCTTACTATATTATTTGTGCCTTTGGTTAGGATAATACTGAGGCTATAGATAGTTTTATATTAGCTACCATATGTTCTTATAGGGTCTTTACAATCAAACACCCTGTTGATCCCTCGTCACGATCTACTAACCTAAAGATATCTATCCAAGCATATGTGTAAACACATGCACTTACAAATAAAGATTGTCACTTGAATGTTCAAATATAACTTTTTTTGGATTTATTTCGTCAATAATATTGGCTCTAAAGTTTACTCTAGCATCTCAAAGTTTTTTATTCTAGCCATCTTCTAGAATCGACATTTAATATCTTTTCTTCGTAACTTATAAGATTATCACCATGATTGAATTCTCCAACTATAAAGGATTCGAAATCCTGTTTATTGAGAAATTTGTATCTTTCTCGAGCTTTGGACACCGTAATAGATCTATGAACTAGAGTAGGTCTATTGTATAAAACGTTTTGTTAAGAGAATTCTCCTAGCTCAGCTTGTTTGATTTAAGGCTCTTTTAACTTTATCTTGAACTCTATTCTCTTTCCCACATTGCCTTCCTCTAAGAACTCTTTCTCGAGGAAGTGATAGTTTTTTGTTGATCAAGATTTTTTTATTAGCTAGGAAGTAAAAATAATATCTTAAATAATCTTTGGGATATCCTATAAATTAAAATTTTCATATTTTACATTCAGCTTTTCAGCCTTAACTACCTTAATGTAAGCTTAACATCTCTAAACTTTTAGATAATTAAGATTAGGAGGCTTGTCATATCATAACTAATAGGGTGTCCACTGAACAGATTTGGATGGTGCCTTATTCAAAATATACATAGTAGATAATAGGGCATATCCCCACAATATCATTGGTAAGTTCGTAAAACTTACCATGGATTACACCATATCCCATAATATGATTCCTTCTTTCTAATACACTATTGTGTTATGGTATATACGAAAGAGTTAATTGGAATATTATTCCATTCTTCTTCAAATAATATTGAAATCCTGCATTTATATATTCACCCCTATGATTTGATCATAGAGCCTTAATATTCTTTTCCAATTGTTTCTCTATTTCATTCTTCAATTCTTTAAACTTTTCAAAGGATTTGGTTTTTTATTTCATTAAATATACATACTCATACCTTGAATAATTGCCGATAAAGGTAATAAAGTACTGGAAACTACTTTCAGTCGTTTCATTAAATGGTTCGCATACATTTAAATGTATTGATTCTAATAATTCTTTGGGTCTTTCCCTTTTACTCTTAAAGGGTGATTTGAACATTTTTTCTCAAAGACAGAATTATCAAATTAGATAGATTTTTGAAACCAATGGGCTTAAAAGCTCGTTTGTTTCCAACCTAATTATCATGTTGCCTCTTATATGGCCTAATCAATGATGTCAAAATAGTTTTGGATTAATTTCATTTTGAGATCTTTTAATTATAATAGTATTTATAATACTTGGATAATTCAATTCTAAACATACCAATCATTTGTACTTACTGTTTTGCTATCTAGAATATTTTCAAAATGAATTAAACATTCATTTTCAATGAACTGTACATTATAACCATTTTTACAAAAGACAAAAATAGAAATAATATTTCTAGTAGTTTTGGTATAATAAAGTACTTTGTATAATCTCAAAACATGTCAAGATGGGTGTATCAAAAACAAGTCCCCATTGTCTCGGTTGCAACCTTTGTTCCATTTTTCATCTTCAAAATAACTTCATTCCTAGACATTACAAAACTATTCTATAGGTCCTATAATAAAATACGAATATAAGATGTAGCTGTTGAATTTAATATCTATGTATGATCAATTGAATTAACTGTTAATTCAAATTCTATTATGAATGAAGGAGATATATTTGCTTTCTTATTCTTCAAGCTTTATGATTAGTTTACTAAAATTTTAAATTAACAAGACACTAACAAATTTAATTTTCTTTCCAAATTCTTGTATAATTATGATAATAAAAAATGGCCAACAATATTTTGTCATGCATTTTGGATAATAATATTTTAACCAGATCAAACTTTAAGGATTGGTTTAGAAATTTGAGAATTGTTATTAATTTCAAAATTTTGGATATGTATTCAAAGTGTCCCTTTTTGTTGACTTGGCTCCATATGCCACAAAACATGAGAAAGAAGTTATCAAAACTTGGCAAGAGGATTTGTGAAAGAGGGAACTCAACTTTGATAATCTTTAGTTTAAGCTCCCTAGGAAGGACAAGCTTATTGACGTTGAAAAGAAGAGAGTTTTTTAATAGAAATATCAAGTGAATTAGCTAAGACCTAGCTCGACAAGGTCCTTAGGAATAATGTTGAGCTGAGGGACAAATTGATCGCAACTGATGACAAGGCCATGGACATGCTGCTTGATGTCTTCTACTATATTTGGCTTTAGTTCCTCAATGATGAAGTCTCTCCTTGTAGTTTTTTTATGAGATACAACGTTTATATCAATAAAAGAATAATTACTAAGTACAATGCTTTCCACTCTTTTAATTTAATATTAGATTGTGTATGATTGTTGTCAACTTCGTTTCAAAGAGCTTAAAGACTTGAATTTATGCACTTAAAAACTTTTTATGACTAGAATTTAAGAGTGCAATAACTTTATGAGCAGAGAATTAACCACTATTGACTTAAGAATTTTTATAATAGACTTAAGAACATAAGAACACTTGATGTAGTTGAACTTAAGTATTTACAATCTTGATAGCCACAGGTAAAGGACTTTGCGCCTCTAAACTTGGACAAACCCTGTGGCTATCTAGCAGATGGGTTTGAAGCATTGAGTTACTCGTTGCCCTTGCTTGCATGGGTTAATGTATGCAATTGCCTTCATTTTGAAAATTTGTTTGCAATATGACAAAATCACACATTTTTAGTGAAATTTGGACTGTCGACTTTGGTCAAATAGTCAGTGACACCCGTTAGAGGTAATATAATAATTTTATGAAATTAAAATAATTAAAAAAAAGATAATTTACCCTTATGACACTATGTTAGGACTCTCTTCCGTACATAAAGTTGAGTTTTGGGTGATATTTTGTAATTTTTGAATTTAAGAGATGGGAAATAATTCTCCAAACCTTGGGTGAAAATTAAATAATTTACTCTTATTTTTAATAATTAATCTCTTCAATTGAGCTTAAAAGCCAAGACGTCGCAGGTTAATCAGATTCGTAGTTTATCGAGTTCTACATGCATGACCCTCAACGTACAAATAATAATTGCATTAATTTATTATGCACTAATTTATCAGACTTTATAATGTTTTATTTGAAGATAGTGACCATTCTATAAAACTGCCAAAAAACAGAGACTGATTATCTCTTTAGAGAAAGAAGTATTTGTGTGTTGCGTAATGGAGAGAAGAGTGGCCCCGAAGGCTAAGTTCTGGTAGGGTTTTATTATCTCTCTCCCCAACAGAGGAGTAAGATATTGATTGTTAATAAATACTGCAGTAGGGTTCTGATTTCTTAGTTGTTACTGTTGGTTTGATTTGAATGGTCTGATGGATTAACTATATACTCGAGATAATGGTTGTCAAGACAAGCGACTCAAGATATAAAGAAAGTAGAAAAAGGGATCACTAAATTTGTCTTCCTTCGTATTCCTCACTATCATTAGTATTTAATAACACTCGAACACAAATATATCTTCATTCTCGAACTGCAATTGCAGGTTAAATTTCAAAGATAGAAAGAGAGTTAAAACACTCAATGAACTGTCTCCTCGGTCTACACTTCATCAGAAGCGATGTGTACCCACTGTAGGCGGCATATGTATATGTCGTATTTTTGTCCTACCAACACAACTTGGGCTCCACACTGTTTGCGATTTTTTGCCATGCCGTGCTCAGCCTCTCTCTCTCCGACTCTCCTAATTCTGCCGAGATGAGAGTGAGAACATTAATTTAATTTCGGTTCCCATCCTTCAACTCTTTTAATTGCTTCTGCAAGTCCTCTTTTCAATCTTTGTTATGATAACATTTTTTTTCTCTCTCTCTCTCTCTTAAAGTTAATCATTTGATTTGAATTTTCCAAGTAAAAGTGAATCTGAAATGGTGTATGTTCCATCCATCAACAAACACATCTATCTTTCCCTCCACTAACCAAAGCAAAAGGGACATCATAAAAGGCTGATGTATCTGCAGGATGAAAAGCCTCACTCAACTACGTTTGGATCAAAACACACTCTCACCTGTCTTGTTATCCAGTGAGTTGATTGTGAGGATTGGTGAAGACTCACATGAGGATCTTAAAAGAAATGGATTATTAAATCTGAAAGGCTGAAAAACAAACCCCCACAATTATATATATACAATATATATCCATGCATGTTCATCTTCCCAAAAAGACAAGAAGAGTTTAGTGATTGATTTTATTTCAACTGACCTTCTGAGCTTTCATATTTTTTCCCATTCTTATTTTTGTGCTGAGAATGAACAATAATAAATCCAATTGAGTTAACGTCACATATAAATATATATATATATATATATATATATATCGTCAACGTGTATTCCCCCTGCGCCTCTTTTGTTTCTGTACTTCCTTCAGTATTCGTAAATTCAACGGTTCAAAATACAAGAACTGAAAAATTAGGTTTTCTTATGGAGTATTAATTCAATTCTTTGCAATTATGTTTAAGTTTCCGATTTCTATACAGATCATGATAACCAACTGGTTCAGCTAAGTAACCACTCACAAGTTCGTTGGAAAATGAAGAAAAATGTGATAGACTTAGAAAGAAAAATGAACTTACATGAACTTAGCCTAAAATGGATTTTAATGAGTATCATACAACTCTTAGTCCAGATTACCCAGAATTCAGAAACAAAAAAAAACAAAAAAAGATTCAAGAAGAGAAAAAGCTGACTCTCCAAGTAAATTGATGCATGTATACATATAATACCCATTTCACAGCGTGGACTCGTTTTCTTGCTCTACTTCAGATGCTGATTCATCTTCTTCTTCAAAGCCATCAATGCCATAAGCAGCATGGCCATTTCCAAAAGCCTTTATGTGGTCTTTAAGCGATCTCTTGTGCTTGAAATCAGACCCACAAATGCAATACCAGAGCTTTCCACAATTCTTCTCATGAGTCCTCCAGTCTCCCCTTACAGCAAATGCCTTTCCACATTTTCTACACATGAATGGCTTAATACCATGCTTCCGTTTGTAATGTGTTTGCAGAGTTCTAAAATCTTTAAGAGGCTTCGCTCTTGGATGATCGATGTTGTTCCTGCACCCTGGTGCACAACAATAGCAAGGAAGCCTAAGCATACCCGTTGGTTGAGTTCCCCTCAGAGATTCAGGGCCTTTCCTGTATTGTGATCCATGCCCCCACATATGCATCTACAAAAATTCAGTTTCATTGAATCAATTGTAACCAACAAAACGTTACATACATCTAATCCTTCAAATCCAACAAAATCTAGAAGTACTACAGCTTAATGCTATATCTTAGTAAAAGAATATACTTGGTCCGTTAATTGGCAACCCAAAAAACTCTAAAGGTAAGTGTTTATTATGTTTTACAAGTTATATAGGAGATACATATCTTTGAAACTAATGATTAACATTAATAAAGCCTTAACTTCTAGTGCTTAAAATTTAGATTCCGGCTTCTCAAAGATTTATTGCTGAGTGAGGCTTTTCCAAAAGCAACCAATTAATTACTTGCTTTCATCAGTACTCATGGAAGAGGTAGAGAAACAGAAAGAAATGCATTTGCTTAGGAATCCCGGTGGACATTAATTAAGATCAAAAAGGTTTTCTTTGTTCTACCTTAAATTAATCGAAGGAAGCATATTCAAAGTTGTCTGTCTACTTAGAAGTCCACACAAGAAAAGAAAAACAAGTTACATATAACAAAGTTTTTGTGATTCAGAAGATAAGAGAGAGGTGATATACAACTACAATGTATAAGGGTTTTCATGTCTGTATATTAAAATTGTTTAGTTCCAGACTGAAGGCCCATGCTGATATCCTATATGTGTATTCATTCATTAAAATCGTCCGAGTCCCTGAAAAAATCTGCAAAATTTTCAGTTGTACACACGCCTGCCAATCCGTGGATCGCACAGACTTCAAAGTACTAAAGACATAAGGAACATTGTCTGTGTTGTTCAATCAAACAAAAGGTTAAGGTACCAATCTCTCCCAGTTGGATCAGGAAACGAAAGCTTGATATATACAAAACCCCAAACCCAGATACCATGCAAAAAGAATTCACAAACATTCCAATTATAAACTAAAAAATATCCATTAACGCTATGAAAAAGATGAATAAATAGGGGTTCCTATTCAGCGCTTAATTTCTATCTAGTTGATTTCACCAAAAAAAATAGAAAGATAAAAGAGAGCAAGGAGAGAAGAAATAAAGGGAGGTTTTTGAGGGTCAAAATTCATGGAAGAAACTCACCTGCATGTTATTGTATCGGTTGAAAGTCTTGCAGCAAACAGGGCAAGAAAACTGAGTAGGGCCAATAAGAATCTGAGAAGGAGTAGGGATCCAATACTGACCCTTGTTGAGTCTGTTGATAGGGTACCCAGAATCTTCACCATCTCCATCTTTATCAGTGATCTCCGAGGAAGAAGATAAAACAGAAGCTATTTCGGCAGCGCTAGGTCTTGGTAAACCTATGTTTAGTGCAACAGTCATAGTTTCATCTTCAAGATTTTGAGCTGTAGCAGTAGTACTAGAACTACTGAAAAACAAACCGTCGTCCAATTTTCCTTTGTTTCTGTCCAAATCCATAGCAGTGCAAGAATGTTCATGACGATTATGATGATGAAGACGAAGATCATCATCTTCCTCCTCCTCGTCTTCCTCTTCTTTTTCATGCCTTGTTGGGGTCAAGCTCAAAAGAGGTAGGGCTTCTCTGAGTGGAGGAGACGGAGGAGGAGATTGATATTGAAAATAAGGAATATGGTTTTGGTTAAAATTAGTGTACAAGTTATGAGTATAGGGCGGTGATGGAGGTGGCTGCTGGTTGTGGGGATGATGAAGAGGGTTATTGAAATTGATGAAACCACTGAAGAAATTAGAGTTAGGGTCAGCCATGGTTGAAGAGATGTGTGAAGAGAACAGTTTTTATAGAAGGAAGAAAAAGACAGAGAAAGACACAGAGAGTACGAGATGGCTGAAGGGTGTGGATGGTGAAGACTGGAGACCGATTCCAGTGTTCAAAAGGAAGTAAAGGCAACAAGGGAAAAAGAAAACATTATTATTGTTATTATAATTTTGATTATATTACAAAAGAATATTATTTTTTTAAATCGAATTTCAATTTTTATTAAAATTTGTTTTATATAATTACTAGAATGCACTCTCAATTTTAAATATATAACTAGCCTTAATTAACAAACATTATTATTTTTATTTGTGTAGAAAAAAAAAGTCTTAACGTTTGCCTCCTCTCGTCTACTAAATACATATAAAGGAACACTGTACTTTGAAAATTATTTATCTTCATTAAATAAAATGAAGAGGGGGTAAGTTGTCACAGGGAACCGTACAAATAATTAATTATAAATTTTGTGATATAAAATAGTAAATTTATTAATTCGAAAGTGGCTCCCATCCCAACAAATAAATAATAATGAAATTTCTACATTTTGAAATTGAGAAAAACATGTTGAAAGCTTAACCACAGATGCAGGAACCAAGTGGTTCCAGTGTAGCCCAACAACTTCATCGGTATGCGCACACAGGTCAGCTTCTATGAGAATTCTGAATCATTTGGTATTCCTCAAGTTTTAATTTTAATATAACTTTTTATTAATTACAAACATAATGGATGTCTAATCTAACTCTTGTAGATTCTATTTTACATCAATGTTTTTAACCTATCTTAATGTTACGGAAAATGAAAGATTGAATGTATATAAATATTGAATTGCGATTATAATAATAATAATAATAATAATTGGTTATGTGATATTCAATTCTGGTATATGTTATATGTTAGTATAATTTTTTATTATTGAATTATAAATAATTATAATTAAAATATGACATTTTAAAAAATAATTTAAAAAACTGATTATTTGTGTTGAAATTTATAATATATCTAATATTTTAGCTTTTAGATTAGAAATGTAAAAAGTACATTAAATCTAATAATTCAATAATTAAAAAAACTAATCATACAAATTTTTAGATTATCTTAAATTATCTAAAATATTTATATAATTTAAAATTACATTACTCACATAAATTATTATAAATATGTTTAATTAATTATTTAATTCATTAATCTAACAATTTATATTAAATAAACTATACTAAGCACACATAAAATATTGTAAGAGGGTATAAGTTCAAGTCTCTTTTAAAAATATTTCAAGATTAAACTCTTAACTTTTAAAGTTCAACGGTTATAAAATTGGTTACTAGATCCGACATTTGATCTATTCAATATGGTTTGTTTCATTCTGAATGGGTGATCTAACTTATCTAGTTCACTAGTTATAAAGCTGATCATTAGACTCCAGGTTTAACCTATTTAATGTGATTTATTCTGTCTTGAAGGGACAATCTAATTCAAATGAGGGTTCTCTTTAGAAAAATTATAATAATAAATATTATTTTATCATATCCTTTACATATATGCTTTTAGCAATCAGGTATTGTACACATTTAAATGCTGTATTTATAATAATTGTTACATTAAATATGTAAATGGAATCTATGTACAAAATCAGTAAAGGATGAACCCTAAAACTGGGCAAAAATTTTGCAATATTCTTATAGTTAAGAAAAGTACTACTCGCCATATGAAATGCACACAATCTTTTCAACAGAAAAAATTTTATAAACCGAAAATAGATGTCATTTTTATATTTAATATAAAATGCAAGTGAAATTTTGTGATAAATAAAGCTTCAAATATTATAATTTTACTCAGTAATTCAACAGCACGTGCGGCACTTAAAATAAAAATACCAATGAATTTAACTTTTTCATTTATTAATTTGTTGAGCTGGAGGATTAACTATTAAATACTTGTTAATTTCTAAAGATGGGAATTTGATTTTAAGCGTTATCACCAACAGGCAGCTCCTTTTGATTTGGCTTTTTTAACCAATGAACTCTCAAATATTGACTTCTTACCAACTTAATAAATAGACGACTACTGCATACCGATTATATTCTCTATATATATGCACTTTACAGGGTCAAGATCTTTCATTCAAAAAAATTCAACCCAAACCCATTGCTAACCATATTAATTCAGCCTGTAATTCAAGCTGCAAGAGCACTGTAAATTTAAGGGGCTTTGAATTTGGTAATGGAGCGTTAAATTGCTAATTAACAACTAAAAAAGATGAGAGATGAAAAAGAGAGAAGAGTTTTACACATGGGCAAAAGAGTTGTACGTAGAGAGAGACATTACTTTTTTTCACTACATAAACCAAGGGACATTTTGATTTTTGTCCAAAATGCACCCACTGATCTCTGTTGTTACTGTTTCGGTTTCCTTCTCTCAATCTCTCAAATAGTGCGCTTGATGAAATCTTTCCAAGTCAGGTCTACAATTACTTGGCACTGAATAACGCAGCTGAAAATTTGGGTTGACTGAATTGAAACCAAGAAGAAAAAATAAACACATGTATATATCTTTTGTTTGATATATTTGAAAGAGATGGAATTGCTTTGATATGATTAGTAATTCGGTAGGTGGGAAAGTTGAGAGCGTGCATTTAGTAGGAAGCTAAATACACGAGTCTGTACAGTTCAGTTCTTGCCCTTACTGACAAGTTTGATATCAGTAAAGATCTGAATGCCTACGTAAACATATGATGGACATAGAGCTATGATTTGAAGTATTAGTCATGAACATGCATTTCATTGAGTTAACTTAAAACTGTATTAATGTGGAGAGAGATTTATTTCTTATCTGTCCTTCAGATTTCACAACGACCATTAGAATATGCACAGTGGCTGTCAGCTGAGACAGCTAGCTGCATCTGCATTAAAAGTATCAGTTGTAAATCTAACAGTAATTAAACCACTCTCATTATTTCACTGAACTGGAAAGCTGTTTGTTTAATTAATAATGCCCATTTCATACAACTAGATAATAAAGAACTCATGCACATATGACCTCTTGAAGCATTTTCAATACGTAAGTTATCAATGGACAAACTCTAGAGTGAATGTGAGGTGAAAGATTAAATTCTAGAGGTATAAAGCTAAATGTCAATCAATGAAGGTATCTTGTAAAACTCGTTTCTTCAAGAATGAATCGGATTTTAATGAATTACCATCGAATATTCCTTCAAAAATTTTGATATTTTTTTACCAACGGATTCAGCTTGTAAAATTTTGATATTGATGATAAAGTTTGACTTGTATATAATACGGATATTAAATGCTTTTGTCAAAGTCAGATAATTACGATTTTGAAACAATCCAAATTTATGAAACCATGTATCCTATTCTCACCTCATGTCAATCATAAAGACCTCTATACTAAAAATGATAAAACTCTAAGTCCTTTCTAAGGTGTGCTAACCGCTCAGTTTCATGTTCAACAGCTTTCTAGACAAAGTCAGATGGTCAATAATTTCGAGCTATATAGCAACCATCTTCTTTTTCAATTCATCTTCAGAAAGAGAACATATTATAAAAAATCCTAATTAAGAAACTAATTGATAGTAAATCTTGTTTTGGTTGTAAGAAGACTGACAGAAAGAGTGAAATTGCTATGTATTAATGCCCTTTCTAATTGTCAAAATATCCTCACCAAGCCCAAAGCTCCTAGGGTTTTAACCTTTGCTTTTAACAATTTCTTGTGCTCAGAAAACGAGTAGCATTTGGGCATGCAAACATGTTAGCATATTTTCAGTACATGAAGTGGGGGAAGCACTATAAACATCTGAAGATACAACTTTTTCTAATATTACTGCTGTACAAAGACTACGTTATATATTAATAATAATCTTAGATGAATATCACTGAAGGATAAAATTAAATAATTGGGAATAAAATCGAGCATGTAGCAGAAAGCCCTTTTTGGTTGACCAGTAATTCCAGACCACTGTTTTTTAAATATCTCTTGTTAGGTTTCCAAGACAGCACGAGTCTGCTTCCTTTTTAAGAATAAACACCACTTCGAGTTTCCATGTTTATGTCTTGGTTTGTTCTTAGATTTTCAAACATCTCTGCCCTGCCACTGCAAATCCCCATAAATCATTTTTATATTGAATCACATTGTAGACTTCACAACTATTATAATTTGTTTCTATTCAAATTTAAAGTATCAATTAAAATTTATTTTATAGAATTTGATTATAATTGACAACACTTTACCAACCTCTCTAGTATTTTATAATGGAGGACCATTTTCACTAATCCTTAAAAAAAAGTTATAAGATAGTTTGAATTAAAGCGTGTTCTTTGTAGTGTCCTTCTTACAAGTTTGTAGTAGTCATTTTTTAATAACTCGCTGTCAAATAGACTCTGTAAACAATGTCCGCGGATACTCCCAAAAAAAAGCATATGGGGTCTAAGAATTTGAACCCATGTCCATTTAGACTTCTATCTTGCAATAAGTTAGGTACCCGTTAGAATTAGTGTTATATATATAATTTTTGTATATAAACAATTATATATCATTATGTGATTAATCAGTTGAAAATTAACGATAAAACAATACTCAATCATATTATAACATATCATTGTTTGTGTATAAAGTTATGTATATTATATTACTACCGCTAGTATATGCAATTTTTACTGCTTACATATTATTTATATATTTAAATATATTATCATTTACTTGTATCCTAAAAAAATAAAATAAAATAAAAAACTTGGATCGATAACGGGATGTGTATTGTTTTTGGATTAATTACATCCCATAAGATTAGGCAGCTAGGACATCTAGATTAAAAGGTTAGTAATAGAATGACTCGAAAAGCTCTAGAATTATTGATGACAAGCTGCCAAGTACCATATTTTCATAGGTAACATGCAGAGATCTATCTGTATCTGCAGAGTCAAGTAAACGTACACAATTACGTTATCCATATAAATTGACTAATATCCCTTTTACACATAGCCATTTTTATAAGGTTTTATGGTCTTAAGACAGCGGAATCAATTAATTTTTTCCAAAAACATACAATCAACACCACAACACCTTACTCGGATCTCCCTCATAGGATATCAAATACACTATATATATATATATATATATATACACTCATAGAGTATTCATAGAGATTATATCTACATTGACAACTCTTTCGTCTTTCATAGTTACTGGAAGGCATTGAAGTTACTAGAGGACCAAACGTAAGCATGCACCTCGCTATTCATACGAAGGAAAATGAAATGGAGGTTGGAATAGTGCACAATAGCCTACTATAGTGTGATGTATGAGAAGGGTATTCGGGTATATAGGCGTGGCACTATTTGTATGAACAGTAAAATTGCAAAAGCAAAATAGTGAGAAAACCTGCTTGTATTTATAGGTACCATGTACAGTCGTACATAATAGATGTAAAGGCATACATCCTCAAATCAGTATCTCGTACAATCCATTATTTATCTAGATTCTCAAGTGTAATCAAAGATAACAAATTTATCCTTATTTGCCAGGCATGTACAGTGGTACATGGAGCATGTACGATCGTACATGGACAAAACAAAAAGTCAAATCAGTTTTTTCTTATCAAATGGGATAAACCCAATCCATCACAATTTCACATATACCTAAACACATCAGGATTACTATACTGTGGTCTCTAGGTGTTGTAAAACACACTGCAAGTCCAAATACCTTTTTGAGACTCAAAATTCTTCATTCATTATAAATCAGATTCAACTTAGATAATCATACGTCTCTAAAGTTCAATCAACTCCTTTCATGTGTAACCCATAGGCTTTCACTAGGTCAGTAGTGATTTGTTTCATATTGAGTTCTCAACCTAGCATCTTTTCAAACACAGACCAAGATTGCTCTTTAGTAAGAAATCATAGTCATATGATTAACAGAGTGTCCACATTTATCTTGTTACCCTGTCATTAATATGGTTATTTGTATAATTTGATCATTTTGTCATATGATGTTTCATTCGAGGTTAAGATATAGATTAAGCGTCTCCCTCAAAAACCTTGATATATATGGACTAACTTTTGTCATCAACTAGATCATATCAAATCGAACTCAATTTCATTATGGCCATAGATTTAATTTGTCATTGCATCCATCAATTGGCCTTTCTAAAATATCAATTCCTGTGATCAAGAGTGACAAATCTTTTGCCAGCCTACTGTAGCCTTTGTACATATCTCGATAGGTCAGTCACCACCTTTATGGAAATCCTTAAAATGGACTACATTATGCTAGTATCAAACTATATCGGTCCTTGCACAAGGTGGCTCAGTGATGTAACACCCACAAGTAAGTCTAAAGACAGTAGTTTTTTCCTCTTATATTTATATGAATTAATTAAGTATTTATTTTGTGAATGTGAATGATAATTCATTGCAAAGGTGAACACCCATTTGTGCAAGTAAAGGGTAGAACAATATTTTCATGTTGGACATGCAAAAACAATTAAGTGTAAGGAAATGAACACTAGTGCATACAGGAATGCATGCTCATTCATCTGATACGTCGAATTTGAATTTGGATAAGATACATTTCTTGGTGATTTCATGAAGTGCCTTAATAGAGCAGTGGAATGAATGATTGTTCATGTTAAAAGGACGATCGTTCATGTGGTTTAAAACACAAAATAAAAAGGGTGTCGACTTTTTAAGTAACTTGTTTGTATATTTGCATTTGAGCAGCCAAACCAAGAGAAAGATTAGAGAAGTAAAAGTACAGAAAAATGCCATAGGAGATTGGGAACACCGAGATCATTGTAGCCATGCAAAAAATAAGCATTCATCGGATGATATCTTTACCCCTCTTTCATATAGTGTGATAGATATAGGTTGCTATGGTTTTAAGCAACAAGTATTTATGTGTTATGATAATGGATTACTAGTTAAGCATCACTATTTGAACCGATTGAGTAATAGAACAGTATATAGAGTATATTTTACATGTTCTTACGATGTCTAAGTAAGCTCTTAACATGTTAAGGATTATGATCTATAGCAATAAGAATGATTGATAAATTAAAATATTCAAGAATGTAAATAAGATGTCTAGAGCCTGATTTGAGTGTGTTTTATAATTATATGGAATTGGAATCATGAATAGAGGCATATTGAGATGATAATGAATGATTTAGAGACTATTTTTACATTTGTGTTGGTTGGAAAACATAGAAATCAGTAGGGTACGAAATTTTCAAATGCGACGAACATTCATGAACATTCATGACTACTTGCAAGAATGTTCATTCATCCCCTGGAAAGAAGATGACTTCTTTGCTTATGCGAGTAACATTTGTCCTAAAGTTTTAAGTTAAAAGGTATATTTAGTATTAGATGAAGGTTCATTATTATCACTATTGATGAACAAAATAGTTAAAAGAGGAATGATTGCTGCCAATTTAACGACATTAGCCAAGGGTTAGTGCATCAATAGTCAAAGAAGGGAGAACTTTCGTGCGTCATAAGAAAAACATCCGTTCATGGGCTCAGAAAGGAATGGCGACTAAAGGCATAGTGACATCTATTCTAGGAGGACAAAATGACCATTTTTATCCTTAAGATGAGTGTTTTTATGGGAATTAAACAAGAAAGGTCTAGAAAGGATAAAAATGAGATAACAAGCTATCATAGAGATGTCTAATTGTGTGAAAGATGACACAAACCTAACCAAGTCAAATCCAGGTAAGAAACAAGGAAAGTGAAAAAAAGTTATATATACCTAGATAGTCACCAGTTATGTGCATAAGTGACAAAATATGTGAAAGTAATAAAGTTACACGAGAGATAGATACCCATGAGATACATCATGCACTCAATGCCAAGACACATTAACCACATAGTTTAGTTTAGGTGTGCATGATAAAGGATTATGGTTTTTTAGTTAGTTCCTTCTATAGTCAATAGGATGCATCACATACGCATTCATGTTGGGGATCATTTAAGAATGGTTTTTTAGTTAGCAATCTCGTAGCTATGTGTATGTGGTAAGAGAGATACTAAAACTAGTTTTTCCATATGACCAGGGTTTTATAGTTAGTCCAATAGTCTCGATATATGTGCAAAGTAAAATAGTTAGTCGACATTTGGGATGTCATTTGTTTTCACTAGGACATTATATATGTCAAGATCATATTAGGCTTTAGTAGTTTATGTGATATAGCCTATATATTTAGGGCACAAGGGTGCCAAAAGTAGATGGATGGGCAAAGAAAAGTGTCAGAAAACATTTGTTACAACCACATAGAGATTTAGTAATAAAATACCAATTTTAGATTTATGCTCTGTGCAAGATACTGAGAGGTCACCTATTTATTGAGTGTTTTTCACTCACGTGTTTCTTTTCTATGGTTTTATAGGTAGAGGTGAGTAGTAAGGCATGCAAAAAAGCAAAAAGCCTTGCTCAGTTCATTGTATGAGGGCTAGGGGAAAAATCATCATTTTTATCTTTATGTTATATATGTATTTAAGTTTCCAGTTATGAATTTATGATTGTATTCATGCATTTATTAAAGTTACACAACATTTATGAAAAATTTTCAGTATTTATGAATTAAAGGGTTTATTACCTTTTTTACTTGCAATTTAAGTTTAAACATTTGTTTTCATGCTATATATTTCATTGTATGAGTTGTGAAGTAAAGTTATGCATGTCCTATTGGGTCATATTATGTACAAGAATATGTATCTAGAGAAGGGTATTACACTTAACACCAAATCACATCAGCCATTCAAATTAAGTTTACATGTGCATGGTAAGGGACAGTTGCATATTGTTAGTTCCTCATGTGGTCAACGGGATGTATCACATGCATGCTCGTGGTAAGGTCTATCCAAGGATGGTAATTTGTTAAGTAGTCCCAAATTTAATGTGAAATAACTTTTCTCCCTTTCCAAGGCATGAGAGAGTGTCACCTTTATAGTGCATAACTGTCCCCACTAATATCTCATCAAGAATAGCAATTAAATACAAAGAGAAGACTAAAATGTCTTTAGGCTTACCCGTGGGTGCTACAAAAGTGATCCAAGCATGAGGATTTCAGGTTGTGTTAAAATTTTTGTTGTATTTCATTTGTAACCTCTTCTAACCAATAGGTGTGTTACAAAAAAATGGCAAAAGTTCCTCTATTTTAGAGGGTCTGTAAAATTATTTTTTTTTTAATTAGCAATTCATACAAACTAGTCCTACCAACCGACTGGATTTTCATCAACATAATCACAATTAACAAAATAAATACTTAATAGTAATCATTATAAAAATTACCACCCATAAAAACTTTATAACCAATTTCAACGACTAGCTATATATATATATATATATATATATATATATATATATACACATACACACACACAATCACATATATCCAATAATCAGAAAGATATATATATTGTCGTGAGTAGATACTATCCATCAAATAAAGATATAGACACATCAATATAATAACTACATATATACATATAAAAACCAAAATGTATATATATATATATATATATATATGTGTGTGTGTGTGTGTGTGTGTGTGTGTATACATATGCAGCTATATATGTCAAGGAGATATATATATATATACACATAAAGTCACATATACATACATATATGCATATAGACACTAGAAACATATAAATCGATAAAAATGTGGTGTCCTCCTCTCATAGCCTAATTTCTCGTTAGTGTTCCCCGGGAACCTTTGCTGTAACTCTTTATCTATAAAATATTAAATTAAACGAAGTGAGCGACCATAGCTCAGTAAGAAAATCATACTCAATACTCAAAACATTTCATACTAGTACTAATATCTTCCATACTCAGCGTATCTGGGCTATTAACATACAAAATAATTGACACAAAACACACATTAACCACATATCATAATTCTCTTCATTCACACATTTATTCATTTTCTTACTATACAAATATGATTCACTCGTTATGATTTATGCATGTATGAGTGCCCTGACTTTTCTATTTTCTGATCGTACATCTTTCTCACCTCTTTATCAGCCATATAGGCTTGCATGCATGATTCTAATGCAAATGACTTTGCCAAAAAGTTTCATTGACTAGTCTAGACTACATAGTACAATGCTCGCAGTTACCATACAAGGTACAATCCTTTCTTACACGCATATTTCTTTATTTTTTTTGTTTGTTGTCCACATAGTATAGTTGATATATTTCTTTGCTGTCCACACAATACAACTGATATCTTTCTTTGCTGTTCACACAGTACAGCTCGTGTGTGAGGATTTTAAGCATGTTTTCTTCTTTCCTGTATCATATGAGTCATTATAAAACTAAAAGCACTTGTTTTCCATTTTCCAAAAACATGCATAACTTAGAAAATGTTGTTCCTTTTTCTTTATTTTTCTGAAATCATGCATATGTTATGATTTCTCATGTATACATGTATACCTATAAGATGAAATATGCCCATTCATTATTTTTTCGTATTCTTTTCAAGCCTCATCGAGCATCATATTATTTTCTCATGCATTTACATATATCTCATGCATTTCATATGAATATACATATTTATTAAAATGGTTTTTACACATATCATGCACATAATTAAGCAAAATTAACCTACATAACATAAATTGGCACTTTTGTCCTTATGGCCAAAAGTTGTATGTCTATCCTTAGTGCAAATTATTCCATCAATTCATCATTTCTCACTTATTCAATACACAAAATCAACTAAGCTAACCCTAGGAATAAGAAATGTCTAAAATACTCTTATGGCAAAAAAATCACATCATAAGTCCTAATGAATTTCTTTATTCTTTTAAACATAAATCACTTTAATTTTATACCCTACACACTTATACAAGTAAAGGTTATTTGAATAACCTAACTCAAATTACTTCAAGTATATAAAGTATGAAATTCTTACATTTTCTTTGCTAATTAGATGATTTAAGTCTATCTTCCTTCTTTTCTTTTTCCTAGCAACCTTAATCAACCAACAACATAATCATCCATCAAAACTCTAAACTTGACATCTCCTAAAAATTAAACTTTTTACCTTAGAACTTACCAGAATTAATAGATCTACACTTTTTATAATTGGAAGCTCTGGAAATTAGATAGTTTAGCTAGGTTTTTTAGTGAATTTTTGTTTAAAGAAAAACTTTAGCAAAATTATGGAGAATTCTCGGCCAAGGAAGAAGAAAATGAATAGTTTGGTTGTTTTATAAGCATTTTGGACCAATTTACCCTTAACCTTCTCCATAAATGACTATTTTATCCTTAGCCAATTATAAAAAACCCTTAACACCATTATATAATTTCATGTCATTCAATTTGCATTCCCACTTTGTCTCTTAATTCCTTCTAAAATGATCGTTTTACCCCTTTTGATAATTATTACTCATTTAATAGTTTTAAATAATTCTTTTACAATTTCTTTAAACAACAAGTTATAAAATCAACTCTAAGTGTAATTTTGGAAGTAGAGTTTACTAGCATACCTGAATCCGAATGTTATATTTCTTCCCCCCTTAAAAGAATTTCATCTTCGAAATTTAAACAAATAGATTGGGAAATCTCTCTTTCATTTGTTGCTCAACCTCCCATGTGACTTCTTCCACTTTATGATTCTTCCATAATACTTTTACTAATGGAATTGTCTTATTTCAGAGCTCTTTTATTTTTTTGTCTAGTATTTGCACCAGTTGCTCCTTATAAGCTAAATCTTCTTTTAATTCCACATCATCTGATTTCAATACATGTGAAGGATCTCTAATGTACTTTCTCAGCAAAGAAATATGAAATACATTATGAACTTGATCCATACTAGGTGGAAATGCAAGTCTATAAGCCACCTTGCCCATTTTTTATAAAATTTCAATTGGGCCAATAAATCTTGGAGCAAGTTTCCCTTTTCTTCCAAATCTCATCACATGCTTGTAAGAGACTACTTTTACAAAACTTTTGTCACTCGATTGAAACTTTATTTCTTTCCTTTTCAAATCTGTATAGCTCTTTTGTCTGTCCTGATAGTCTTTATGTCTTCCACCATCCTCTGGGTTAACTCAGGCCCAATAACTTAACTCAAATCATCTCGCTCTCCTATGCCATCCCAATGTAATGGAGATCTACACTTTATTTCATAAAGAGTCTCATATGGTGTCATTTTAATGGTGGACTGGTAGCTATTATTATATACAAATTCTATCAATGGAACAATTTCATGCTAGGTCATTTTGTAATCTAAACAACAGGCCCTCAACATATCCTCTAGTATTTGATTCACCCTTTTTGTTTGACCATTTGTTTGAGGATGATATATTGTGCTAAATGCTAGTCTAGTACCTAATACTCTCTATAAACTACCCTAAAAAGCTAAAAAAAAATGGGGTCTCTATCTGATACAATAGTTTTGGGTACACCATGTAATCAGAAATATAAAATACCCCTCTATATCAGCACGACTCTCAAGCCATTATGTTAGACATCACAATAAATATCATACTCTACACTCTTTTCTAGTAATACTAAAATAAGAGTTGTAGTCAACCGTCTTTTTAGCTCTTGGAAACTATTTTCACAAGCATCAGTCCATATAAAAGGAGTTCCTTATCTAGTAAGAGTTGTAAGTGGTCTGGCAAACCAGGCAAAACCTTATACAAATCTCTTGTAATAGTCGGCTAGCCCTAAAAAGCTTTTAATCTCTTTCACCATCTTTGGCCTCACCCATTCATGTAATCTATGCACATACAGAGCGACCCATGTTTCTTTTTTACAAATAGTATGAGGCATTCCCCAAAGAGAGTGACTAGGTCTAATAAAACCTTTATCTAGAAGTTCTTGCAATTGTTTCTTTAATTCTTATATTTCAGCTGGAGTCATTTGGTAAGGGGCCTTTGAAATTAGGGCTGAGCCAAGTTCTAACTCTATATTGAACTCCAACTCTCTCTCTAGAGGTAAACCTGGTATCTCATCAGGAAAAATATTTGAGAAATCTTATACTATTGGGACATCTTAAACACCCAATCTTTGAATTTCATGCTCATGTACCATATGAGCTAAATATCCTGTACACCTCTTTTTCAACAATTTTTGCGCTTTTACACGCTGCTTATCATCATACTAAGATGATAGCCCTCTCTGAAACTAAAGTGATCCCCATTGTCGAGGTAGAATCGAGCCTTTTTCTTTCTACAGTCAATCTTGACTCCATATCTTTCTAAGAAATCCATACCCAGGATAACATCAAAATCGGGCATATCAAAGACAATCAAGTCCACCTTTAGCTCTCTCTCATGTATCATTACCTTTTGGTCCCTTAACATCTTATCAGTAATCACACTTCCATCATCTGACATTTCAACTCTAATGGAATGGATAGATCTAACAGGCACTAAACCTATTTTTTCAATAATCTCTGGTGCAATAAAGGAGTGTGTAGCTCCTGCATCAATCAATGCTTACAAGGAAACAGAGTGGAATAAGAGCTTACTAGTAACAGCAGATAGGCTAGCCTTCACCTGACTATGGGTAGTTGTATAGAGTCATGCATTAGTACATTTCCTTGGCTGTACTAATAGAATCAGGATTTTTTATAGCTGTATCGGAACTGGCACCTCGGTACTCTGGCAATCCTTTGCTATATGCCCTGACTGTTAGCATCTATAACAAATCACCTATTTTTGTCGGTACCAACATTCCCTACTATGACGTCTCCTACAAATCTGACACTAGGGAATATTTTCTTTTCTAGGTTTCTTATCATTCTTTTGTTTTTTCTATTTACTTTTGACTAGAATTTTCTTTTTCCTCTATTGTTAATGAAACTAGAGCCAATTGAACTACCCCCGATGTTGTAGCAGGTGCTGAAACAGTCAATGAAGCAGGTAGAGTTGACTAACTTGGCATCACTATCTAGGGTACTGTCACTGATAGATGTGTTGTCATGGAGGGTGCATTCCTAGGTAGTTTATTAACATATACCTCTAATCTCAGTGCTCTTTTCAATGCCTCTTCATAAGTTTAAAGAGGTTGTGGTCCAATTAGCACATGCAAGCTTATCTCCGGTCTAAGGCTCTGAAGAAATCTATCTAATCGGAGACTGGGTGTACTCATCAAAACGGGTAGAATAATCCTTTATTGAACCCTTCCCCTACTGCAAAAAAATGAACTCCTGAACTTTGACTGCTACCACATTAGTTGTTCTGTATTGGGCCTTAAATGCCCTTTTAAAGTCTTATCAAGTCATTAGATCCATATTTTTGGTTTCTTTAACTAGGTCCTACCATACGCGGGCTTCTCCCATCATCAAGAAACTATCATATCGAACGTTTTCTCTATCAGTCATAGGAAACAAATCCATGGTACTTTCCACCTATTTGATCCACTCATTAGACACCAAAGGATTTTTAGTACCTTTAAATTCAAGAGGGGCATGCTGACTAGGTAAGGAATAAATAGGCTCAAGTTGCCTTTAAGCTCTAACTTCTCCTCTTCCCTCATTCCTCATTTCATTTCTTATTTCTTCTATGACCTCCTCACGAATCTCACTTCTAATCTCATTTCGGATGGCATCTTTGGCTATATTTTCAGGTGTGGGTCTATCTTGACTCTCGATCAACACATGACGAACTATATCTCTGATTTCTACTAGCCCAAATCCTGAACCACCTGACGAGGTAGGGTTAGACGGCTCTCTCGTCTCTCTTTGAATACCTCTTCCATAACCCCGTCCTCGTCTTGTAGTACTCCTCATCTAATAACTGCATAAGTGTAACTACATAAGGATTTTATCATTTTAACCAATAAATGTGTTACAGAAAAACAACAAGAGTTTTCCTATTTTAGAGGGCCTAAGGAATTTTTTTTTTAATGTTCTGTAACACTTCTAATTAGCAATTCATACAAACCAGTCCTATCAACCGACTGGATTTTCATCAACATAATCACAATTAACAAAATAAATATTTAATAGTAACCATTATAAAAATTACCACCCACAAAAACTTTATAACCAATTTCAACGACTAACCATATATATATATATATATACACACACACACACAATCACATATATCCAATAATCAGAAAGATATATATATTCCCATGAGTAATACTATTCATCAAATAAAGGTATAGACACATCAATACAATAACTACATATATACATATAAAAACCAAAATGTGTGTGTATGTATATATATATATATATATATATATGTATATATATGTATGTATATCTATATATATGTATATGTATATATATGTATGTATATGTATATATGTATATACATATGCAGCTATATATGTCAAAGAGATATATATATATACACATATAAAATCACATATACATACATATATGCACATAGACACCAAAAACATATAAATCGATAAAAATGTGGTGCTCTCCTCTCATAGCCTCATGTCTCGCTAGTGCTCTCCAAGAACCTTTGCTGTAACTTTTTACTTGTAAAATATTAAATTAAACAGAGTAAGCGATTACGTCTCAGTAAGAAAATCATACTCAATACTCAAAATATTTCATACCAGTACTAATCTCTTTCATACTCAGCATGTCTGGGCTATTAACATAAAAATTAATAATTTACACGAAACACGCATTAACTACATATCATAATTCTCTTCATTCACACATTTATTCATTTCCTTACTATACAAATATGATTCATTCGTTATGATTTATGCATATATGATGTCATGACTTTTCTATTTTCTAATCGTACATCTTTCTCAACTCTTTATTAGCCACATAGGCTTACATACATGATTCTAATGCAAATGACTTTGATAAAATATTTGCTAATTCTTTTTTTTTTTGTCAAATAGTTTCATTGATCAGTCTAGACTACATAGGACAATACTCGCAATCACCATACAAGGTACAATCCTCTCTTACATGCATATTTCCCTGTTTTTTTTTCTTGTATTATCCACATAATACAACTGACATCTTTCTTTGTTGTTCACACAGTACAGCTGATATCTTTCTTTGTTGTCCACACAGTATAGCTCGCATGTAAGGATTTTAAACATGCTTTCTACTTTTCTGTATCATATGAGTCATTATAAAACCAAAAACACTTGTTTTCTATTTTCCAAAAACATCCATAACTTAGAAAATGTTGTTCCTCTTTCTTTATTTTTCTAAAATCATGTATATGCTATGATTCCTCATGTATACATGTATACCGATAAGATGAAATATGTCCATTTATTGTTTTTCCTTATTCTTTTTAAGCCTCATCGAGCATCATATTATTTTTTCATGCATTTACATATATCTCATGCATTCCATATGAATATACATATTTATTATAATGGTTTTTACACATATCATGCACATAATTAAGCAAAATTAACCTACATCACATAAAATGACACTTTTATCCTTATGGCCAAAAGTTGTATGCCTATCTTTAGTGCAAATTATTCCATCAATTCATCATTTCTCACATATTCAATACACAAAAAACTAAGCTAACCCTAGGAATAAGAAATGTTTAAAATACCTTTATGACAAAAAAATTACATCATAAGTCCTAATGATTTTCTTTATTCTTTTAAACATAAATCACCTTAATTCTATACCCTACACATTTATATAAGTAAACGTTATTTGAATAACCTAACTCAAATTACTTCATGAAAAGTATGAAATTCTTACCTTTTTTTTGCTAATTAGGTGATTTAAGTCTATCCTCTTTCTTTTCTTCTTCCTAGCAACCTTAATCAACCAACAACATAATTGTCCATCAAAACTCTAAACTTGACATCTCTTAAAAATTAAACTTTTTACCTTAGAAATTACCAGAATTGATAGATTTACATTTTTTATAATTGAAGTCTCTAGAAATTAGGTGGTTTAGTTAGGTTTTTTGGTGAATTTTTGTTTGAAGAAAAACTTTAGCAAAATTATGGAGAATTCTCGGCCAAGGAAGAAGAAAATGAATAGTTTGGTTGTTTTATAAGCATTTTGGACTAATTTACCCTCTTCTCTATAAATGACTATTTTATCCTTAGCCAATTACCAAAACCCCTTAGCACCATTATATAATTTCAAGTGTGCTATTCAATTTACATTCCCACTTTGTCTCTTAAGTCCTTCTAAAATGACCATTTTACCTCCTTAGAAAATTATTACTCATTTAGTATTAAATAATTTTTTTACAATTTCTTTAAACAACAAGTTATAAAATCAACTCTAAGGGTAATTTTGGAAGTAGAGTTTACTGGCATATCTGAATCCAGGTGTTACATCATTGCTCTATTTAACTTCGATGTTATGAAATTTCCATACAGATAGATAACATGCGAAAGTTAACACACTGATGATATGTAGCCTAGTTCAATTATGTTGTGTGCAAGATATTGAAAGGTCACCTGCTTACTAAATGTTGTAACACTCACATGTTTCTTTATTATGGTTTTTCAAGTAGACAAGGTAAGTAGTGAGGCATGCATAAGAGCCAACAGTCCAACTCAAAGAGTTGCATAACGTAAAGGGTATTTTTGTCATTTTAATAATTAAGTCATGTTTGAGAGTGTTACATATTTTATATTCAATATCAATGTATGCATATTATGTATTTGATTTATATTTTTATATATTTATGTAAGGATGATGTTGGTTAATTTATGATTGATATGATTCAATTTATATATTTTACACCTTTTTGCACCTATGTTAATGATTAAAAGTTTTATAATGCTTTAAATTCTATTGTAAATAAGTAAGAGTATAAGATTACACATCTTTTCAAGTCTATATTCCTCCTAGGGGTATATATCTAGAGAGAGGTGATACAAAGTACACATGAGCTAGGCACACTCATAGATAAGGTATAGTCCATCAATTAGTATCCTTAGATAGAGCAAGAATTGTCAAAACTACATGTCTACTGGTTGGCTTAGGACTTACCAAGACGTAAATACTTTGTCGATTGAAGTCCATAGATTGAAACGACATGACTGCTACCAAAACTAAAAAGAAAGTCTTAGAGATTGGTCACTATAGTGGGTATAGATTTTCCTTCCTTCGGTTGAGATCCAACCAGTCTTAAAATTGACTAGAGAATAAACAAGGATTAGAAAAGAAAAATGATATATTTAATTGATTGACATATGATAGATTACTCATACTTATTGAGTGTATTTACTCTCTCCCTTCATTTTGATTTTGTAGGTGAAAGATATAAGGTTGATGGAGGTGAGACAATTGGTTAGTTATAGAGTGACATGCAACGGAGGGACTCATAGAATTTTTATTAACATTGATTTTATGATTATTATTATCAATATTATCGTTTGATTTATGATGGATTTTATTTAGTACACACTTTAAGGATATTTTATTGGATTATGATGCTTGGGATCTAATGTTGGATGCATTTATTATTATTAATATACTAAGATGTTTCAGTTATTTGACATTTGTGCATGATGAATTGTTTGAGATTTATTTGCACTTTAGTGGAATTAGTGGCACTTTACCCTGAGAGGTAGGACTTCCAGGGTGGAATGTTATAAAGACCATCATCAACGTTCACATTACCCCTATCATCTTCTTCTAACACACTTTGTGGTTGTGTTTTAACAATAAGATGATCCAAAAATTCAACGTCGTTTAAGCCCGAGGATGGGTCCATCATATGTTGTCTCTCAAGATGTTAATGACTCTTCTTTCTTTATAACTTATAGTCACAACAAAAGTTATGGCTTCCTTTTTCGTCCCTTGGATAACCCCATAAAAGTCAAAACATCGTAATCCTCTCAAATCTCAAAGGCAAATCATTGAGTGAGTGTGTGTTTGGGGGGGGGGGGGGGGGGGGTATGGAGATAGGGTTCTTAACTTACCAAAAAAGTAAAAAAAATAAGGTTCTTAACTTACCAAAAAAATAAAAAATAAAACAAGAGGCTAGGGTTAAGTGTATAATAGATATAAAATTAAGGTTTTGGCTAATAAGGTTTAATAGGAGATTAAAAAGGTGTAGATGGATAAAAGAAAGAGGCTAAAATAACTATTTTTTTTTTTTAAATTGAAAATCCTAACCTTTGAGAAAAAGAGGTTAGATTTGAGGGTACAATAAGTATAAAATTAAGGTTTTGACTAGTAAGGTATAATAGAAGAGTAAAAGAAAGAGACTAAAATAATTAATTTTTCTAAAATTGAAAACACCAACCTTCAAAAGAATATATAAAGAAGCTAAAATTGACTCTTAATAAAATTGAAAAGAAAATAAAAATATATAAAGTTTATAGTTATAAATATTCACTTGAAATTTTAAATAACAATACAAGAAAAAACAATATTACAATATTATTCTAATCTTTGTATTCATTAGGATAGGGTTTACGTTATTTTCATCAAGAAAATTTTATAAGGTAATCCAAATATATATATATATATATATATATATATATATATATATATATATATATATATATATATTTGGAGCACGATTTTCTAACAAAGCACGATTGCATGTATTAATTGGAATAAGGAAACTAATATCACATTCGATTAAGACATTGGAAAGAAGATTGAAATAAAGTGAAAAAGACACTGGCATATTTTGAAGGATTGATATAAAAAGAGATGTTTTACCAAATGAGAACATTAAGTATAACCTTAGTTGGTAAAAATATGGATCATTCATGTTTTAAATACGTTATTTATAATTTTTTAATCGAAAACATATTGAATGTATATTTTATATGTTTTTTGTATTAAACACCTATTTTCATCTTTTTATGTTTTCCCTTTTTTATGAAACTTTTAAAGTATAAAAATAATTGTTATATTTTCAATTAATTATTATAATGTCATTACTATATAAAACAAAAAATTTATTTTTTGTCGTTTAAAGCTTTAATCTCTTATGATAATTTTTTGTGATGATTAAATTTTAATTATATATTATGTTATATTAGATTTAATAGTCAATTTAGTATTTTTTATTTAAATTATTAACCAGAATATATATGAAAAAATATTAAAATTATAATTAATATTGTCATATTTTTATAAACATATTATTGATAATATATTATATTAAACTCGTATATATACATTTTATATCTTTTTCGTATATAAATTTTATAATATTTTTTATAAACATTATTTTTATCATTTATTGTATTATATTAAAATATTTTTTATTTTCATATTTATTAATTAGGAATATAATATAATAACCCCATATGGTGGTCTTTGCAACTCTACATCTGCTAACCATTACTCATCTCGCAATCGTCACGATCACATGTACCTGTGCATAAGAAAGTAAATGAGTAAGTGATGAAACATTCAGTAAACAAGAGACTCTACTGATAACTTTTACTGAAATCTCCTAAATGCCCTTCAACTTAACCCATGATAACTCTGTCATCCGGAGTTGACATCAAACTCTTTTGTGGATGATTACAGATCTTGAATATTGTCTTTATGCTTATATTATACTCTAGGGACTGTCTAAATTGTATAGCATAACTCTCAGATCAAACAATATTCCGTTCAATCACTAAGGAACCACTTTCTCTAGATTCTTATCTGGTGTGACTATACTAAACCTAGTGGAAACTTCTCAATCTAGAAGCTATAACTGTATAGTAGGTCAATCAATCCAGATCGAATATAGAGATTTGACATATTTGTTATTTGAGTTATCTTTCTATTTCACTACATCAAGCTACAACTCAACTGGGTTCTACTATGAGCAAGTACCTTACCATAGGTCTGATGTCCTACTACGAACATGTCCTACTATAGACGGTGTAAAAAATATGTACTCACGGTGCCTCGTCATAACAATTCTATAATATCTAGTATATATGTCTTTTGAGTGTTTGTTTAACTTAGTTCTTTCTCCCTTCCACCTAATACAGTATATCTTGTGCCACACTATAACTTAACTCTTAAGCACATAGCGTACTACTACATACCCAAAATCTTTGCACTATTACTCAGGAAAACCTTTAAATCTCTAGCCTAGTTCCTTTATATTTTTCTTTCTTCTACCCCAAATACACATATGTGTATATCTTCGTGTGTCTCTTTACTTTGCTCATGCACGACCACCTTCCTGTGGTTTCTCCTTGTGCTATTATTGATAAATACACGAGTATATATCTTGACTAACACGAGCATGTGCCCCCTTCAAAATTTATTTCACTTTCCTTTTAAACTAGTCTCGATCGCGTCACTTTGTAGGGGTATTATAGTCATTTTTCTTACACATAGTCTTGTTTAGGCTATATATGGGCAGTCTACATGTCTTAGTTGATCGCTAACAAGTCAACGACATCCAACAATTATTGAAACATCGAAAAACTCTATCTAAATTCTAGAGATCGCATACATAGGTGTATGTCCCACACCACACGGTTGTGTAATGAATCCAAAATTCATATGATCAAACCTGATTTCATACCCTAATTCAGTCTCTACATGTCTTTCTCAATTTAAAGCCTACCTAGCACATATCATTTTTCCCAATGCCATTCAAGTATCACAACTTCAATAGTCATGAATAACTATAAAATAATTCAAAACATAGTCATTATCATTGAACTCATGATCGCAAACTGAAGATAAATTATTACATGATAAAAAACATTACTTAACTATGGCCTCCAACAAAAAATCAATTAAATAATCAGCAAGCATGTTGTTGCCAATAACATGCACACAATAGTCGTAATTGTAAAGCACTCTACTTTATCACAAACAAACAATATCATATTCCATGAAGGTTGCATTCATGTCATCCATACATCTATTATTCTCAATCTTTGTGCATTAAATCATAATTATAGATTATAATTAGAAAGGCAACAATACATGTCATCGATAATGAAAGAAATTTGCATAGATAAGCATCTTACTTACCTAGTGATTAGGTTTTCTTCTCTCTACGATTATTATCGCTTGGATCGCTGGTGAACGCCACTAGAGGTGTCATACTAAAGCTGGATGTTCAGGCCATAAAACTTGTATCCTTCTTGAACCATTTGTGTGTTTAAGGTTAGAAAAAATATCCCAAAAACGCAGTGAACATGCCTTTTATAAAAAACTAAATTTGCATTTAACACACATTGGCGTGTGTCTACGGTACACAATTGTGTGTCACTTAAATTTAAATTTTATGCAGAATCATCTTATCCAGTTGACATGGCAATGACACATAAGCACGACCTTATTATGCATGACTATGTGTCACAGAAAACTTACACTTTGACTTTCAAATCCTATTGACTCAAGCATATATTTAATAAACTCTCATAAAAAGACTATTTTACCTTTAAGATATACCTGCGTGCATTACAATTCCTCCCCCTTTAATGGAATTTTGACCCCAAAATTCACTAGAAATAACTCAAGATACTTATCTCTAATGGTCTGCTCTATCTCTTAGGTACGCTTTTTACTCTTGTGATTCCGCAAAAAACCTTGACTAAAGGAATCTATTAGTTCCTCAATTACTTGATCTTTCTATCTAGGATCTAAACTTGTCTTTCATTATAACTCAAATAATATGATAGTTATGTCCCCTCGGTTTTTAAACCACAAGAAGGATCACCAATATACTTGTATAACAACGAAACATGAAACATGTTATGAATATAGTTCATGCTCACTGGTATTGCAAGCACACAAACTACCTTACTGACCTATTTTACTATCTCATATGGGTCAATGTACCTGGGAGTCAATTTTCCTTCCTCTCAAACCTGATCATATGCTTAAATAAAACTACTCTAATAAAAATTCTATCACCCATATTGAATTCCAGATTTGTTGGCATTATATCCAGTCTGACCCTCAAAAGTCCCACAATGAAGTTCATAGAAATATGCTCTTACTTTCACTTGAGTACACTTAAAGGTTGAAGCAATCTTGATGATCTCTGGTATTTGGCCTTAATCTGTTAGCAGGTGAGACAATTAGTAACATACTCACCTATATCTTTCTACATACCGAACCACTAGAAACTCTTCCATAAATTTTGGTACATCTTTACACCCTCGAGATGAGTAGTGTAAAGAGAATTGTGAGCTTTAACAAGAATCCTATGTCTTAACTCTGTTACTAAACTTAAAGACACTATCTATCATTTCAAAGTCTATTTTGAGAGCTTTTTTTAATCCTTTAATTATATCAATTGTCCTATAACTAAGTTGTCTTGATCTTTTCTACTAATGTGAATTTGATATCTAATTTAGCTAGAGCCCTGATCACTAAATTCATCAACTCTCAGTCTAGACTGATTGAATCTCTCTCTCTAGATCGTCAACTGTGATAAAAACACCTTTCTACTAAGAACGTCTACTATTGCATTTGTTTTATCCTGATGACATTTGATGTCAAAATCATGGTCTTTCACTAATTGAAGTCATTTCTTTTGTCTCATGTTAAGCTTTTTCTAAATGAAGAAATGTCTAAGACTCTTATGGTCAGTGTAAATATTGCATCTCACCCTTTATAAGTAGTATCTTTAAATCATAAGAGCGAACACTATTGTTGTTAACTCTAAATCATGAGTAAGGTATCTGATCTCAAAATCTTTAAATTATCTCGAAGGATATGTTATCACCTTGGCTCGCTGCATCAATATTGCTCTTATATCGTCGTGAGATGCATTAATGTACAAATCATACTTGACCTTTTCCTATGGTAGAGTCAACACTAGTGCAAAAGGCAATATCTTTTTCAATTCTTGGAAACTCTCCTCATATGAATCTAACCACTAAAATTGAATCTCCTTCTTAGTGAGAGTTGTGTGAGGTCTTGCTAATTAGGCAAACCTTTCAATAAATCTTTTTTGATACCCTGCCAAACTTAGAAAACTATGGAACTTCTTGACGATCTTCAGCCTCTACCAGTCTAACACTGCCTCAACCTTGCTTGGGTCCATTGATATTCCCTTTACTGAAACCACATGGCCTAAAAATGTAACCCTATTTGGTTAGAACTCGCCCTTGGAGAATTTTGTATATAGTTGTTTTTCCTTTAACCTTTGTAAAGTAAACTATTGGTGTATCATATGCTCATCACGACTTCTTAAGTACACCAAAATATCATCAACAAAGACGACTATAAACATGTCTGGGCAATCATAGAATACTTTTTTTCATCAAATCCATAAACACTGTAAGATCATTGGTTAGTCTAAATGGCATTATTACTAGCTCAAAATAGTCATACCTCGTTTGAAAAGTTGCCTTAGGTATATCCTATTCAAATACCCTTATTTGATGATAGTCTAACCTTATATTGATCTTAGAGAATATGATTGATCCTGTTAAATAGTTAAATAAATCATCCATTCTAGACAATGGGTACTTGTCCTTCACTGTTACCTTATTCAGCTTTCTGTAATTTATACATATTCTTATGAACCTATTTTTCTTCTTCACAAACAGGATGAGAGCTTTCTAAGAAGAGTGACTCAATCTGATAAAACCATTCTCTACTAACTCTTAGAGTTGCTTCTAAAGCCCTTGTAATTCGGTTGGGGCTATTTTGTATGGTGTCTTGGAGATAGGTGTTATATCGAGTGTCAATTCAATACTGAACTTTATCTTTTGTTTAGGAGCTAATTCGTAATAACTCTATCGAGAACGTATCTGAAAACTCTCTAACAACTAGCATCTCCTCAATACTTAGGCCTATTTCCACTTTACTAAACATTTTTCTTGCCTTTACTACATAAATCATTATACTCTTGAAATGCCCTTCACCGAACTCAAACTATCTTCATTCTCAAGATTTATCTAGACTTTCTTACATCGGTAATCAATCTTAGCTTTATTCTTTCCTAAGATATTCATCTCTATAATCATATCAAAATCTAGCATTTCAAACTCTATTAAGTCTATAAGAAGTTGTTTGCCCTATATCTCTATAATTTTTCCCCTCAATATCTCATTACTCATAACTGATCTCCCACCGTGTAACTATATTTTAAGCCTTTAAACCACCTTTGCTAGCTACTCTACTCTAACTGGAGCCCTGAATAGTATCTAGCCATGTGTCCTAGCTAACAACACCTATAACAGACTACTTGTCTTATTAGGCACTCTCTTCTATAATGCCTACCACATCTCTGATAAGTTTGAATCTTGGGTCTCCTTTACTTCTTGTTACTCTTTTAGCCCTTCTTACTCCCATTGGACTAGAATGGTCTCTTTCCTTTTCTCTCAAAAGGAAGACCTCTCTAAATTGGGCCATTATTACTACCGACTATTGCTTTATACTAGCACTAGCATTGGGGTATGTAATTATACTAATGTTGAGGTCGATATGGTCTAATTTTGTCCATACATCTTTTTAACAAACACTTAAGCCTTTAAAGCCCTACTTAAAATTGTTGTGTATGTCTAGGACTACTGTGTACTTGACATGACATCTAAAGCAATAACTGGATTGAGTTCATACACAAATTTCTCTATCTTCCTAATCTTTATATTGACTATCTCAAAGGCATACCTTACTAGGTGATTTAACTTATTAGAATACTCATTTATGGAGTATGTGCCCTAAGTCAAAGTGAGAAACTCCTAAAATTTTATACTAGTCACATTTGACCCTCTACACTCTAAGCAAGACATCTTAGAGATCTTATTATCTCCATAACCAGGTTTCACCATGTTCAGGGATTTGACTTGAAGAAGTAAGTGGCGTATCTAACTCTCTTCTGGTCAATTATGTCAAACAAGGCTATGACACTCTTTATCAACTCCAACTACTCCTCAATTGCAATCAGGTCCTTAGCACTATTAAATTTATGAGGCTATTGCATGTTAGGTTTTGGTTGGTACTACTATTGATATTGTTGTTACTACCGAAGTCACCCCAATTGAGCCTCAAGTCTATTGATGGTACTTGTACTGACTTACTGGCCTGAGTTAGAGCACCTCTCTACTCCTGAACATCTCTCAAAATATGTCCATAACATCCTAAGCACTTAAACCTGCTTAGGGAACTAAGGGTACTACCTTCCTTACTCAGGTTTCATTGTGGTTTTTAATCTAATTGTTTCTTGTACTAGTTCTTGTTCACCTTATATTTCTGAAAAGCCCACAAATATGAGTCTCCTTAAAACTTAATAGTTATAAATAAAACTTCACTTACAGTGAAAGTGCAATCAGTGTGGCTTGAAGGACTTACATTCCTGCTTAAATTGACTACACACATACTTTAAAATGTCTGAAGGTACTAAAATCATACTCTGATACTAACTTTAACACCCTTTCTAGAAGTACTACCCTCCAAAGAAAAATTCTACTTAACTGATCAACTGAGCATACTAGACTTTTCAAAACATTTTAAAACTCATAAATAAATTGTTATAAAACTTTGAATAAATATCATTTATTAATATCTAAAAATTAATAAAATACCCTTAATGTAAAAGTACGTTAGAAGTGTAAAAAAGATGTCCACTTCCTAAAATAAAATTTGAGGTATGTAGTGGTTGTATAGTCAAATACATAAATAAAATCATAATGAAATAATATTTATAAAAATGAAATGATTAGAATGCCCTCATAGCTTTTTGTCTGTTGACCACCACTCGTCCCTCAGTCGTCATGATCATTTATACTTTCACACATGAAAGTAGAAGAATGAGTAATAAAACACTCAATAAGTGAGAGACTCTACCGATAATTTTTACTGAAATCTCCCAAATACCCTTGAACCTGACCTATGATAACTCTGGCATCCAGAGTCTACAGCAAGTACTCTATTGCGATGTGTCTTACTATAGGCGTAAGAAATATGTACTCACGATGGCCCCTAATAATAATCATATGATGTCTAACATGCATGCCTCTCAAATCTTTACTTAACTTTGCTCGCTCTCGCTTTCACCTAATAGTATATATTGTGTCACGTAGGATACTACTACGTACCCAAAATCTTTATATTGTTACTCGAGATGCCCTTAAATTTCTAGTCTAGTTCTCTTACACTTTATTTTCTTCTGTCCTAAATACATGGCCATGTATATCTTAACACACAGGGGTATGTCTCTTTACTTTGCTCACACATAACCACATTCCCATGGTTTCTCTTCATGTACTACTATTGATAGATACACGGATGTGTATCTTGACTAACATGAGCATATGCCCCTTCAGATATTTATTTTACTTTCCTTTTAATCTCATCTCGACCACGTCACTTTGTAGAGGTATTATGGTCATGTCTCCCTCACACACGATCTTGCTAAGGCTATACATGAGTAGTCCACATGTCCTAGTTGATCGCTAATCGGTTAATAGTGTCTAACGATTGTTAGAACATCAAAAACTCTACCTGAATTTTAGAGATCGTGTTCACGGCATATGTCCCATGCCACTCCGTCAAGTAGCAAATCCAAAATTTGGATGATTAAACCAGATTTCATATTTTAATTTGATCTCTACACATATTTTTGGATTCAAAGCCTACCTAAAGCTTATATTATTCTTTCATAATGTCATTCAAGTATCATAACTTCACTAGTCCTTAACAAACACAAAATAATTCAAAACATAGCCATTATCATAGAACTAATGATCACAAACCGAGGATAAATTATTACATGGTAAAAAGCACTACTTAACTATTGTCTCTAGCCAAAAATCAATTAAATAATCAACAAGCATGCTACCACCAATAACATGCACACAATAACCATAATCGTAAAGCACTTTACTTTATCATAAACAAACAACATCATATTCCATAAGGGTTGCACTCACCATTCATACGTTTATTGTTATCAATCTTTGTGCATTAAATCATGATTATAGATCATAATTAGAAAGGTAACAATACACGTTGTTGATAACCAAAGAAACTTGTGTAGAGAGGCGTATCTTATTTACCTGGGGATTAGGCTATCTTCTCTTTATGATCGTTGCCACTTGGATCATCAGTGAATGCCAATGGAGGTGCCACACTAAAGCTAGATGTTTAGACTACAAATCCCTCTATTCTTCTTAAACTATTCATGCGTTTAGAGTTAGGAAAAATATCTCAAAAATGCAGTGAACTTACCTTTTATAAAAACTAAATCGAAGTTCAGCACACACAAGCTTATGTCACAGGCACAAGATTATGTGTCACTTAAATTTGAATTTTACGCAGAATCATCTTATCCAGTTGTCATGACAACAACACATGGTCCTGGTCTCATTATGCATGGTTGTACGTCACAAAAAACTAACACTTTGACTTTCAAAACCCATTGACTCAAACATAAATTTAATAAATTCTCATAGAAAGACTATTTTACCCTCAAGAAATACTTATGCATGTTACACTATTTTCTTCTTTACGTTTTCACTTACACTAAACAAACTTGCACACTGAAAATGGAATCTACTTGATAAACCTATTATTGAATTTTATTTGTATAATTTTTTATAGTAATTTATGTTGCTGACCTACATGTCAGAGGTGGATATAGTTGTAAGATCTTTAACAGTTATGTAGGATGGGAGCATGGTAGGTGTTGCTAATAATCATGGGACATGTTATGTTTGGCACTTAATGAGAGGGCCCCAGGTAATATTGCCATGCAAATCAACCATGTGATGTCATCTTATATATCAAATTTGGCTCCTACTACATCTCACTATTTACTTTTCTAGCATACTATGACCAACTTTGAGCCACTTCATAAGCTGCAAGCACATAGTGGATACATTCTCAAATGTCTTCTATTTCTTGAGTTTTGTGAACCCCACCAGTGTTGTTTCCTCATTTCCCATATATTTGCTTTTATAGTAATCTTGTTGTGACTTAATATTAATGTAACAAGTGTTTGTCTTTTTTATATAGATATTTGACCACTGCATCCTCTAATCACACTATCAAGATATAGAATATTGATGGTTTCACATTAGAAAAAACCTTGATTGGTATTTTTTGATGTCATTGCTTGATAAAGCTTATGCAAGTGACCAGATTTATTTTTGTATAACCGATACTAAATTTTATTGTTGTCTCATTTGTTATATAAGACATCAACAATAGGTATGGAACTGTGTTTTCTCAATAAATGGTGTCATAGCATCATAGGTATTTTGATTCTTTGAATGAAATCTATAACTTGAGTTATTGCAATTGCTTAATCAACATTCTACAAGATTAAATCTGAGTGATTAAAGTTTTACTTTCAATTAACTACACTAAAAAGTCATTTAGCTTCACTGTGTAAACATCTAGTTTAAAGTTTAATGATCTAATATCCCTTTAGTCTTTGAGAATTTGTTTCTAGTTTTACCACCCTTTTTTCAATCTCTAGAAAGTTTTTCATACACAGTAAATAATAGTTTGCAGAATTATCAACCCACGTAGGTTAATACAAATGTGGTCCTTCATATAGAGTAAGGAGTTTTCAAATTACAACTAAGATTTCTACTCTTGTGTTGATCATCTTGATAAAATGTTTGTATTTATAATGTATGCAACCTCTTCTGACACAACTATAAGACTTTTGTCCATGTGAAATGGTGAAGACATAAGGGTGTATCAACGGCACTACAAAGCAACCGTTTGTTATGCACTCAATAATAGAGTTAAACCCTCAATATGTTGAACATCATATCATATCACGTTTTAGTTTTTGACTGATCTTTTGGGGCTGCTTTTGTTTTCCTTTTACTCCACTTCAAGGATGTGGGAAAGTCAAATTTCAAATTTTTTGGGATTAGGATCATCTATCCTAGGAAACTAGTTACTTGCTTATTTGTTTTCTTTTTATATTCTAATACTTCATATATCTAGTAGTCTAAATAGTTCATGTATATATTTCTTATTGAATAATAAATAAATAAGTGAGAATTTCTTTCAAGACCCTTCTTATTTCATGGTACCGCAGCCACTATTGCTAATGACTAAAGAGGCGACCACCTTAAGAGAAAGGTTGGAATGTAAATATTGGGAGTTTGACTTAAGGTATAAAGCAATGCTATGTATGCATACTTTTAGTATAAAATTTGTATACATAGATGATGTGTAATCATATGATTGGTATTACTTTATCTTTAATTCAAAATTATCTAATCACAAGATAATACATCATATGTGTATATAAATTGTATACCAAAAGTATATACACATAGTTTTATTGTAAGGTATATTTTTTCATAAAAACGCAACCACCCTAAGAGAAGAGAAACTTTTTTCTCTCAATTCCACTCTCCCTTTTAATTCAACATTTTACTATATAGTAATCACAAGGGCCTTGCAACCACCTTGATGTTGTTTCAAGTTTGTGGTTGTCTTTATATGGATAAGTAGAGATCAAACTATATTGTAGGGAGTTGTGGAATTGTCAAACTTGAATTCAAGTTGAAATCCTATTAAGGTAAAGCTCTATCTATATATATGTATAACACCCTTAAGTTTGTGGGAATGTGTTTTGTGATCTATAATTTGATGTGAAAATGTGTATTTGATGTGAAAAACTCTATCTATATATATGTATAACACCCTTAATTTTGTGGGAATGTGTTTTGTGATCTATAATTTTGTATTTAATTATTAAATTTCACTTCGATGGAATGTTTTAAAGTGAAGCACAAAACTCTATCATATGATTCTTTAAGTAAGTACAATATTGTCATATGATGAAAAATAGAATTACAATTTATGTTGATAGTGGATATATATATATGTATGGATTGTATTTTGGAAGAATTTGTGAATAGTCATTATTATCTGAAAATATTTGTTTTTGTGGGATATAAAAGACCATATTTCGACCCTCTAGGCCATAACGGTCATCAATCGAAAGATCAAATTTAAGGAAATCTAAGAAAAACTATAGATCTATATGAATAGATGTGAAGAAACACCTTTTCCAAGGACAAGAATGGTCGTTTCAAACGATGATAGGTTAATAGACATCAGATGGAATATCCCATTCTAAAGACAAGGATGACCATTTCATATAAGTATATTAGGTTGCAATGGAACACTCATTCCAAGTATCAGAATAGTTGTTATGTATTAATTTAGATGAAGAAGAATTTAGCAAGTAGGAATGGTCGTTCCAATGACCTAAACGTTTGCTTTTATTTGTCATTCCACAAGAGGAATGCATGTTCATTTCAAGTATAAAACACTTATTCTAATGTGTAAAGGGACATCAAGGGATTGTGAGTCCATTATTGATAAGTGTCTAAGTTTTATATGATGTAAAGGAAAGACAAATCAATATATAAGCCATAAAAAAAGCATGAAATGATGGCTTATATGATGTATAGGAAAGACAGATCAATATATAAGCCATAAAAAAGTATGAAATGATGGCTTAAACATACGAATGATGTGAAAGTAAAGTATAAGTCATGAGTTTGATTAGTATTGGCTTGAGTATAGACATGTTTTGCATGCACGAGATGAGTTAGTTGTGTAAATATGCATGTTTTCTAAGTGGGTATAGGTGTGTTAAGTTTTATAGGGAACTCGGTCCCATAGCTATGTGCATGTGGGATGTGATCCCACGAGTTATAAACAATTTATGATGTTCTATGAAAACATGATTTTCTCATGAGTTTTTAGTATGTTTTAGTGAAAGTTGTAGTGAAAGGGCACTCATGAGATTTTGCATGCACACATTTGCAATAACACACACCAACAGTAGGGTCTTATAGCAATCCACTTATTTGTTGTATGCATGAAAAGGACTATAAAAGTTTATGTTACTCATATAGTCAAGGTACCTATACCATTACTTAGTCTAGTTTGATTGGCATAGACAGTTACATATTTCATAAATGTATTATAAAATGTTTTACAATATGCATTGCATCTTATGTCATCCTAGTTAAGGATAGCAATTACAACCTTGATAACAACTTTATGAGGAAAAGATTTTTAATAATATGATTAAGGAAAGGTAAAGAAAGAAAATAGAAGTGTAGGTGCTTAGTAATCCCCTACTTATTAAGTGTTTAGTATTTATTCCTTAGTTATCATATTTTGCAGGTAACAGATGAATAGAGGCTAAAGAAATACAAAACATGTGAGAAGGATCATGAGGGGATTTACTCAAGATTTTACTTCATTCAGGAGTTTTATTGTTATGTTATTAACGCATATTACATGTTGGATTAAGTCATATTTTTGATTTTGATGAACATCTTTTCCATGCATACGTTGAGTTGTATTTTGATATTGATGAATTTTTGGTATAAAATATGATGAAGTTTGATTTATTTTGCTTTGTTAAGTTTGATATTCATGCTTGCTATATAAGTTTAAGCTGTGACATCTCTCTCTAAATGCATATTCTCCTTGGATGGTAACCATACGAAGAGAGGTGTTACAATTGCTTATCTATTTAGTATCATGAGTGAGTTCTACCAAAAACCAACATAAAAGGAGCATCAATTGTTATTTGATGAGATCTTCCAATTGTGTGTCAATTAAAAAAGCTAGATTCGTCATTTTTATTTTGAAGGGGTCATAATATCCATCTGTGATGTACTTTACGATCAACTACAACACGTATTGATTATTTTTTTTTAGTGAGTAACATGTATCGATTGTTGTCTTCTTGCAATTCTTCATGTAGTAACTTCAACTCATATCATAGTGTTTTGGTTTAAGATGGTTGGTACTTGTATTTTCCATTGTGTTCAAATTCTCGTCATCCTTCATTCTTTACAAAAAAATTGATTTTATAGATCTCATTTCCTCATAAAATATCAAATTAATAACTTAAATCAAACTTATTGAAATACTCTCATATTTTATCTCAATTTATGTAATTTTATGTTTTTTATTAAATCTTTTATATCAGTTTAATTCAACTAGATTCAACTAATTTTTTATCCTTAATAAATGACCTAATCCTAGTACAATGTGGGCAATATGAAGAGTTCAACCAAAATCTAGTGTGGTGTGCAAATTATGATTTTTATATAGATGATTGATTTATTCATAATTGTTTAACTATTATGTGTTTAGCGAAAATGTTAGGAATATACTTCACTAATTTATCTGACGATGACACTTATAAATGCATTAATATATGTTATCAAACTATATGAATAAATTATAATTAAATAAGTAAATAAACTAGTACTAAATAAAATGATTTTAAATTATTTATGAAGAACCAAAAAGTGGTATAACATTCAAATACAGTAATATGAAATAAACTAGAGAATCCGAATGGAAACAATCTTAGATGATAAACTAAGAGAAGGATTATAACAGATGAAGATAATGCTTTAGCCATTATTGTATGTGAAGACTATAGTTGAATATAATCCCCAAAACTTTGAAAATGTCATTACATGCATAACACAATAAGAGAAAATAAAGTAGTTAAATATTAAAGCATGACTGAAAAACCAACAACCCAACACCATATTCTACGATAACTTGTATAAAAACCCCAATTGTGATGAAAAAATTTTGGTTGCATCTTGTTGTAACACTTGGCATCTCCATCTTTGCACAAGCGTATCAGAAAAAAAGGGTCATACAACCACTTAGACAATCCACACAAATGGGTAGAACCTATAATGGATAGAGTGACATGTCATTAGGCAAAGTAGTTAAATATTAAAGCATGACTGAAAAACCAACAACCCAACACCATATTCTACGATAACTTGTATAAAAACCCCAATTGTGATGAAAAAATTTTGGTTGCATCTTGTTGTAACACTTGGCATCTCCATCTTTGCACAAGTGTATCAGAAAAAAAGGTCATACAACCACTTGGACAATCCACACAAATGGGTAGAACCTATAATGGATAGAGTGACATGTCATTAGGCTCATTCAATCCTCTAAATGTCTCACGAAGGCATGCAAATCTTCTTAATTACCTTATTTGCTTCGAGTCGTTCACCATCATGTATATCAGGCAAATTAGATCATGTTGGAGGCAATCTATAACTTAAGTCATAGGTGCACTATAAAGTAATTGCATAATATAAAATATTATTAATACAAATTGTCTCACGATCCATAAGCAATGAGACAGTTATATTCAATTCGATCGAACTTGATCTCATAAGAGCATCTTTATTAGCAATTGACAGTCGAGTGAATGGGTGGATTGGTCTAGTGTTTTATAATTTCAACTTTCAATCCTCTACATCCCTCACGAAGGCATGCAAATCCTTTCAATTGCATCATTTGCTTTGGGTCATTCACCATCATGTACATCAAGATTAATTGGATCATGTTTAAGGTAGTCTATAACTTAAGTCATAGGCACACCATAAAGTAATCTCATAATGTAAAATATTGTTAATATACATTGCCTCACGATCCATAAGCAACGAGGCAATCACATTCAATCCTATTGAACTTGACCTCACAAAAGCATCTTTATCAATGATTGGTTGTCAAGTGAATGAGTGGATTAGGCTAGTGTTTTAGAATTTCAATTCTAAAACACTAGGTTGGTTGAAATTATAAAACACTAGGTTAATCCACCCAATCACTCGACGACCAATCATTAAAAGATGAACTCTTTGTGATCAAGTTCAAGATAAGGAACATCATTGTCTCATTGTTAGATAAAATATAATACAATTTGCATGAAAGATATTTTATCAATTATGATTCAGTTTACCTACTATACAGCATTAGTCAACAACTCCAAGAAAAATAGACAAATCTTGGAATCCACTCGAATCCGTGAGCTTCAACCAAAATTAGTAGACCTTGGATTGAATCTAATCTATGGTCATAGTACAAATATGACTAAATCCAAAAACTATGTGCATAAACTCATCATTCCCACGCTAGTCAATCAACAACCAACAAAACCACATTACATCTTTACATAACAAATTAGAATTAAAAAAATATTACAGCTTAAATCAACAAACACATCAATGTGAAGTTTGAGTTAAAATGGAGAAATCCAGAGATGACATGAGCTAAAATGTAGTATGTAAAGTTTTGTTTAGATTAAAGGTATTTTTGTCTATGAGAATAGGTGAATTTAAAAATGGATCACTTTGCTTTAAAGAAATAGTAATACTATGTATGTCTACTTTGATTATATAAATTAATACACACTTATGTATATCATCACGTGATTGTATATTATTTTATATTTAATTCAAAATCAATCAATCAATTAATGACACACTTATATAAGTATATATTCATTTGTATACTCAAAATAAATATACATAATCTAATATCAATATAAAGAGGTTTTAAAGCTCACACAAAACTTATTAGTATCAAATATTATTTTAAAATATTTTTGTGGGTATAAGATTATTGATATTTGTGTTAATGAAAGTTGTTTGTGCTGACCTGAAGCATCACAAACACAAACACAAACACAAACACCAGAAGAGAACTCCCGATTTGCTTCTTAACTTAATCAATTTTCTTGCATTGGAAGACACAACACACTCGTCCCATACACTAGACCAAAATTTTTTTACACATCTTAAAAACAGCAAGTACATCAAATTTCCAATTTTTGCATCAAATCAAAGGATCCAGTACCCACCTTCACTGGCAAGCCTAGACAGATCCTAGCAGATGGAGTTTCTAACTTGTCCACCTCCCCATAGTATGCTGCTTCAACAATGAACTTGGAAGCTGTCTCAAAAGTCATTTTACTAAAAGGCGATACTGATTCTGCTATGCCCCCAAGTCGGCTCATTGATCGGTATCCACCCGTATGGGTCATAAAGTCAGCAATAAGACTTAGGTGGCGAGTATTGACAGATATTCCATAAGAATTGAATACATGATTTATCTCCCTGATGATGGTTTCTCTGGCCGCTTCAACTCCATATGTTTCTAGCATAGCTTGAATGTTATTTGAGTATACATACCTGACATCAAGATAATCTTGCAACTGCCATAATGCATTGAAATCCACTCCTGCAGTACTGATTGCCGGGATTTTTTCTTTTTCTTCAGGCTCGATTTTAACCCTTTTTTTGGGATCTTTTCCATAATAAATTACTTGATTTTCTTTGCAGTTAATAACTCTGCACTGATCTATCTTTCCAGACCTCTGAATGGCAACCTTCTTGGCTGTATTCTGAGCAATCTGTACATGACAAAACAAGAACAATTTCACCCTAAGCCAAGGATCAAAAGAATGTACACTAATTAACATAAAATTGTGAAACAACACGCACTATAAGTAAAATGATATTGGCTTTCGTTATATAGTTTACTACAATAAAAGACCCAAGAACATGGAAATGTCACCTACCTGAGCCAGTAAAATGTGAGGTTCATTTATAAATTTAAAATGAACCTCAAAGTGGTAACCTTTTGCTGCTACATAAATTGATCTATCTGTTTCCTTTTTCACTAATTTTGCCCTGGCTTTCTTCTTTCGTTTGGCCGTCTTCTTGCTTGGACTTGTTATAGAGGATTCTTCAAGGTGTGACAGACTTTCAGAGGTTTGATCCTTACTAATTTCAACTTCATTTTCCACCTGATCATTTTCAATCTCCTTTTCACTCTCATCATGTTCATCATCATTCTCTGCCTGATCAATTTCACTTCCAAATCCAGCTGATGACCCTTCATTCAGTTCCTCTTCAGAATCATCCTCATAATCTCTCTCATCTGTAGCCTGCTGCTTTTGCTTTTGTGCATCCAACCCAAGGTCCTCAGTCTCTACGCCATCCTCATCATCTACATCATCATCATTTTCTCCCTTATTTTGTGATCTGCTGACAGAAACTTCTCCATCCTCATTTGAAGCCCTCGGTGGCAAACCTGAGGAGAAATCTTTGATGCCACTAATTTTGGAGAGCAAAACCATATGATTCTGTATTGCATCCTCCAACTCCCTGACATACACAACCTCTAAAATTTCTTCCCAGTCTTTCACAGAGATATTGGCGTGCTTTGGATAGTGTTTAGGTTTGTAAAGCTTCATTTTGAGCTTGTAAATACTACATGTCTGGTCATCATGGACAGCAAATGGCATGACAGATACTTCCATACTGTCAACTATATCAGCCACTGTTATTTTCTTCAACTTGTCAGCAAGACGTTTGGCATCATCCCTGCACAAAGATAATACATCAAAATGCAAAGCATAAGGTGTGTGTGGACTAGTCCTTTCATTTTAACACTCCATGCCCATAAAACAAACATGAAAGGCAATATACTATTAAACTACTAAAAATGCACATATAAAAAGAAAAGAACGGGAAACCCAGTAAATATGTGCCATTTAACTCTAAACTCAAAAATTCAACCCTATCACATTCACATGATGTCCTTCCAAGTTCAATCAAACTAAAAGACATTTGATCTAAACCATGACATACCCCATGCTCAGAAGATTTTTTGGAACATTCGATAACTAAATGAAACACAGAAAGATGTCTTTATCGGAAATTAAAAAGTTAGTCTACACTATTGAATTTAACCCTCATATAAGACCTTATTGAAAAGACACTCTTTTAAACATGCACCCATCTGTGCTAACATTATGCCAAAAAAGACACTATCCTTTCGCTGCACATATTTACGAATGATCTCATCAGTTTAGTTAACCTGGCTCAAGCATTTAGTTCTTGTTTATCAAGCTAGCACATGCCCTGATAACAAAAACGATGTCTGACTAGGAATATCAAGGCATGATACCAAATTAGTCCTCTTTCAGTAAAAGAACTTCCTATATCGAGATCAGGTAACACTCAGAATAACATTCAGATCCCCATCAATTGCAACCAATGGAAACATAAATAAGAAATAACCTAGATCAAGACATTGCTTCTAGCAACTGTACTTGTGGAGCAAGGAAGAAAAATCTATAGTGCACTGCATCAACAGAAAAATGAGCAACTCACTGTGTCTTCTCAACACGCAAGGGGCATGTCATCACTGGAGTCTTAATATCCTTTGAAGCAATTGTCAAGATTTCTTGTAGACGTGGAATTCCAAGCGTGACATTCATTTCACCTCGCCCAGCAAGATGAAAAGTATTCAACCTGACAATTCATAGCAATAATCCAATAAGACAATAAATAACAATTCTACATAAATGAACTTAATAAATGTTTACGTGATAATACATAACAAAATAAACTATATTTCAAAGGACAAGCATTCTGTTTCATTCTTGATAATCCATGCCCTTAACTACACACAAAGGAAGTTTTAGGCCAGAAATTAACCAGATACACAGATATCCTTATATGCAGACAAAACTTTCATAAAATATCCATAAAAATAAACATTAAGAAATAGACGACACTTTCTATGAACTACTCATTCTACCAAACCCTGAATCCATGAAAAAGAAAATAAACATATTACAGCACATCAACAAATTTAAACAACACATGAATATTCATAGCCTATCCGCTTCATGTTCTACAATGTAAATTTCAAAAACCATCATAGTGTAATACATAAACATTGACAGACATACAAGATATCGAAGACTGCAAGACAGCAGAACTCAGCAGAGATGACAATCATTTGGAGAAATGAATACCAACAAGAGTTCACAGAAAGTGAGAAAAAGAACATATAAACATAATCCTAATAATGAAAGATGAAGGTAGAGAAAATGAAAGAAAAAGCAGCCATTAAAAGAGTGGCTTTTTTTAACTGCATGTGCATAGACTTCACAATTGTGAAAGGGAAAAATACAATCACCTTCAGTTTTCAGCCAAATCTTTCCCATCAATGTAACATCAATTTGATAAGAGAAATGGCATGGCATATTGACTAAAGCTCACAGCCCTCGACAATTAAACTACAAAAATTATCTAGTGTTTACAACGAAATAGGCATATAAATCACCTTACTAGCCTCCATCGTGGTTTTGAGTGAATTGTAAACACACTATCCATTAACCCCAATGCACAAACAAACAAGCAAAACAGAGATTATATGATGAGTATACATGAATGCAATCAAGGAGGAATTTATCAAGAGAAGAATGAAAAAAAAAAAAAAGCATCTCACGTCATCTGTGTAGAAGGTTCTCCCACAGATTGAGAAGCCAGCAGGCCAACAGGTTCTCCTGGCTGGGCAAGACTTAAGATGAACTTGTGCTTCAGTAATTTCAAGAAGTCCTGTTGTTTCATTAAATTAGAGAAGATCCGTTCTTTCAATGGGTGTTCATCAACAAACTTCTCTGCTTTGTCCTTAAGAGCATCCGGCAAATCCATAATATAACCATTGGATGAATCAAGCTGATCACCACACTTTTTGTAAATCATTTCTTGATTCTGAGGAAACAAGAAAGAAAAAGCATAAAGGATAAGAAGGTTTTGTTATTTCCAATTACAGCTTCAGAAATCAGGAAAAATCCTCACCGCTGCTAGGGCTTCAAATTTTGTGATAAAGCTTGTTTGATGGACATCCACACCATCTTCTCCATATAGAAATTGAATAACGGAACCATCAGCATCACGAACAGTATGATCATAAGAAATTTTCAGGGACTCAAGATTTTTTATTAGGCATCTTTGCAGGTATCCACTGCGAGATGTTTTGACTGCAGTATCAACCAACCTACAGAACCAAAAGATCATACATTAAAAGATGTCGTCATAAGAAGTTTTACAATGCACCATGACTACCACATGCTTAAACACACCAGAAAAGTTCCATGATATGAGTTTATCTTGACTAGTGAACATTTATGAGACAACAATCCAATTGATACCTAGATAAACATAGAAAGTTTGCATGCACTAACAAGGCCTCTCTATGGTCTTCTTACAGCATCTCCAACAGGCTAACAAAACATAAAACAACTAGAATCTCTGACCAACTGCCATAATCTGATACAAAAGCTGGCATGTCTACTTGTACTTCTCAGCTGGGATAAAAAATTTCTCAACGCAAATGAATAGGTTTAGAAAATGAAGCATGGAATTATAACTTCCACAACATTGTCTTTATGTGACATGCAATATGCGATATACAGATGTATAGTACTATCGGCGAATGCACTTTATACTAATTGAAATTTTAGCTCCATATAAAAGATACAAATCCCTGCAGGAAGGCACCAAAACAAAGCAGATTAGTGAAGTTTAAATTACCCTTCACGACCAGCCATACAATGGAAGTAATATTCTTGCGGACGAAGACCAGTAAGAAATCGATCAATAATAAAGCCCCCTGCTCGAGGTGTCCAATCCCATGGATGAAAGCTGGGTAAAGTCTTTCCAGAAACCATTCGAGGGACTCGTTTGCCTTCTAATTCTTGTTGACCCAAATGAGAAGATATTTGCTGAAAATTAACCTGCTCAGAGAAAAATGCGAAGTGTGAAATGCTAAAGCTACTGAATAACTCCTAGAAATTATACAATCAAAAGCAGCATACAGCAAAGCAGAAATGGATCATTGAACAAAAAGCTTCAGCTAACCACAATTGATACCTACCTGATCAAAGCATAATGCAGAGAGTGAAATGCTAAAACTACTCATCAACTCCTAGATATTATACAAATAAAAGCAGCATACAGCACAGCATGAACAAAAGGTTCAGCTAAATACAATTGATCCACAAGGTAAAGTTGAAAGTGTCATAGTGAACTTTAATGATGCCATTACTTTAGCTAAAAACAACATTAGCACAATAATTTATTAACACAACTGAAGACTCAAAAAGGATGGAAGGATTTTCAAAGGCAGTATTCAAAAGATAAAACATTTTTAACCAGAAACAACATCCTGAATATTGAACCCCCATTCCCAAGGCCAGAAAAAAGAAAAGAAGTATACAGATCAAGGGACAAAATCAATCATATCAGCTATGAACATATCAACTTACAAAATATAACAGATAAAACTAGTCAATTCATTCTACAATCGTGATATTGTTATATTCTGTCATGTAGAATCCAAAGATAAATCATACTAACAAGAAATTTCTTTACAAGCTCGACAGCCAACACAAATCATAGACTTTCAAACAGGTAAAAGTACCTACCACCAAAGAAGAGTGAAAACACTTACCTTACTACCTTTAGCCCCGGACGTTGTCATAAGGGATATGCAATTCTTTCCAGTAGGTTTTACTAATCCTTCAGACAAAAGCTCATTGATGACACCAGAGCTTGTGCACTTATTGAGTGCACCTGTCATCTGCCTATCAAAATAAGCTATAGCAGCTTCTCCACCACTACGTATAGTCTTTTCTATTTTCAATATCAATTTTCTAGGGTCTGCGAAAAAATACACCAACATATTGTAGTTTGATAATTAGTAATAAGAAATATTGGGTAAAATACAAAGAAGAAAATGAAGTTGGAGAAGGATAAATAACTAACTGCATGCCCCTAACCATTATTTTCTACCATTTGTGTGCCCCCAACCATTTTTTCCAAATAAGTGCCATAAATTATTTGGCTATGGTATATAGAACTTCGCTTAATATATGAAAGACCACAAACTCAGGATATATCAATTTACATAGTTAACATGGAATAAAAAACTCCAATACAGGCACATTTACTAAAACAATGTAGCACTAGCACACAACTGGACAATGGTCTTATTAGAGATTAAACACTACTTTCAGGTTCTTTCTATAAAACCAAGCTTTTGCATAAAGAGGGTGCCTAACAGGTCATAAGAATCAAATTGACCAAATGTCTAGATTTTGGATCCCCTTAATGCTAATTAAATTATACTGACTTCTATTTATATAAGGATTGAATTGTTGATTGTGATTACATTATGATAGAATTAGAGAAGAAGGCAATTGAAATTATAATTAAAGATTATGATAAGATTAAGACAAGATTAGGAAATAATGCAATTGAAATCAAAATTAAAGATTATGGCAATACTATGACTGAATTAGATTGATAAAATAAAAGAATTTAATAAATTTAAATTAAGATAAGATTGTAGGAGATGAGGGAATAAAAAGGGAAAACATAGGAGGAATAAAGGGGAGAAGAAAATATTGTCTTTTATGCACCTTAGGCTGATCTCAGAAATGGGAGGCCCTAGCTCTTTGTATTGGTTAAGATCCTATCTATTCGGTCTATGTGCACATTAGGAGCTGAGTTAGAACCAAAATAATATTGGCACTTATAAACTTTGGTTTATAGTTCAAGTGATTACTCAATGTATCTAAACATTTAAGAAAAATCGCATCCTTTAATGGATCAACACTCAGCTAGTCAAGATAGGCAAGCTTGCTTCCTATTATTCATTTTTATGGTGCATCCCCTAAATATAGATTCATTAGAACCTGGCTTAAAAAATCCACAAAATCAGCTGATACAAGGTAAAATTCAAACTGCCACAAAGAAGCCTTCTAGAAAAATAACATACCAATTTCATCACTGTCCTTAACTTCAATAACATCCTTGACATCAGCATCATCCTCATGCTGAAGAGCTTTCAGATGAATTTCTTTGCCTATTTTTTCACACTCCTCAAGTTGCTTCTTCCTTTCTCTGTCTTTTTCATTCCTTATCAAAAGATCATTTACTCCACATGTAAAGCCATGCAGCTGAATCACGAACACCATATAACCTAAGTTTGATATGCCATCCAGAAAATTTGCCAAAATAAAAGAACTTTAAAATGCAAGTTGAGTTGAAGCTAACTAACCTGCAGAAAAACAGTGAATATACGGCTCAATGCTGAAAGCAAAATGCCTGCTGTATTTGATCCATACAGCTCCTGCACTGTATGAACCAAACCAAAGTCGGCAAATTGGGCCTTGTCAATCACACCACGTACAAAGTCGTTTTTATAGATTAAAAGTTTTTCTTCATTAAGCTCATTTCGCTTTGATATATTCTTGGCAGCCTCTTTAATATCAATAGGTTTATTTCCACCAACCTCTCTTTCTTTATTTTGTTTAGCTTTAGACATCTTATTCTTTGTGCTCAATTTGCCTCCGTCATTCCCCTCTTTGTCACTAAATTGACCTTCATTAGGTCTAGTCTTGAAAAAATCTTGTGGGATTTTCCCATCTCGTTGAACAGTAAATGGGGGGTGCCCCTTTGTAATATGATTTAGCACAGCAGTAATGATCTACAAAAAAAAAAATAGTACATGAAAACGGCTGGATTCAAAGTCTTGGCAATATAATTTGGGATAACAACGTTTGAGAACCCTGCAATAATCAAAACAGACGGCACAGATACAGTGCTCCAGTGCTCCAGTGCTTCTCACATGTATACCAAAATCATAGGAGTATACAAGCAATTTTACTTATACCACTAATTTGTGCAGCATATCACCAAATATGAAGGTCTGAGAAATAAGCAACCTTGGAGAAACATGAGCTCAAATGCAATGCTAAAGGAACATTAGCAATTCAGCATGCATACTAGAATTACGGATGCACTGAGCTAAGTTTTCAGCACTGGCCTCAATCATAAAGCTGCATACAATGCAAAATTAAACTTTCATTTTAATACATACTAACCTGCTTTCCTGTCCAAAGGGGCTCTGGCTTCCATATTGTGGGCTGAAGGGGCAGCACTTCTTCTTCTGAACTTGACATGGAAACTTTCTGGCCCGGCTTGCCAGAAAAAGAACCCAGCCCACTACTAAGCACACCAGAACTATACAGAAGCTGATTAAACTCGTCAAAATTTAAAAAGGTATCCTTTTTTGTAAGGAGAACTGCACTAACAATATGATCCTGGAAATTGAAGGCAAACAAATAGGTTTATTAAAAAAAAATCACAATGATTCTAATCACATCATGCAGAACAAGGGGAAAAAAGAAATAATAGCAATTAAAGACACCAAGGGATATATTGTACCTGAATCAAGGATCTAAGAGGATCACCATTGGAAGGTCTAACATATTGATTATTTGCATTGACAATGTTATAAGCTTCAGCACGAGATATTTCATCTTGAGGAAAATGAACATTCATTTCATCACCATCAAAATCAGCATTATAAGTGCTGGGACCAAAACAAGATTATCAAATTAGCAAATGTGATATGCTTGCAAAGATAGTCATATATGTCTTGAGTGTCAATATGCTTTGTAATCAACCTGCAATTTGCATAGTGCATACGAAGTGTCTTCTCCCCCTTGAGCACCCGAACAACGTGAGCCATTATACTGGGTTTGTGAAGTGTAGGCTGCAAAGAAAAAAGTTATACCAACTTACACAAACAAAGAATAAAATAAGACACCAACAAAAAAATCCATTTGGAAAGAAAAAACAATCTTAATGTCCAAATGCAACAGTTGTGATGCTGCTTTATATTTTCATCTTACTTTCAGTAACCACAAAAAGCTTAAAACCAATGGAAAATACTGAACAGTAATTGAATTCTGACTCGCCCATCACATGCATGGATAACGTGAAATCTTTTATATCTCCATATTCAGTTGCTTCATTGTGTCTAATTGTTTTATATATGCATTTCATATCAACAAATTCTATCAATAAAATTGATTTGTCATTATACCTGTAGAACATGACATTAAATAGAAGCAATATTATAAAGGAAAATAAATAGGTACAAATAAAACAAGTTTCATGTTCTTTAAGAAACAAACGAGGGGAGTAGTGAAGAAGTTTAAGCTACCTAAAATATGTAAAGATCCTAAAATAACTATTTAACTAGTCTGTCCCTCAAATTATTACATTTTAGCCTGTCTCAAATGCATTTGGCACATCATATTGTTGGTCACTAATAGAAACCCAATAAAAAATATGATATTAACCAATAAAAAAAATGGTATTAGATAAATAATACTGACAACAAATAAAAAGTGTCAACTCCTCCCTTAAGGCCATAGTCCGTAATCTCCCTATCAGCCAATGGCTACCCAAATACTCAAATAACAAATATTTTCCTCCCCTCCCATCCAACACAAAACCTCTATTTATAATACCCTATTCAAATTCAAATATTTCAAATCCAAATAATATTTTATCCTAATTAAATTAAATATATCCTAATAAAAGCAAATATCTTATCATAATTAATTATAATATACTATCCTAATTTAACTATATTTTATTTACTAATTATTATTATTATCAAATATCTAGCATAATTAATTCAAATATATTATCCTAATTTGAATATATTTTATTCATTAATTATTATCATTATTATTATTTATCAGATCCTGTCATTACCCACCCCTAAAAACCCATCTTGTCCTCAAGGTGGGGATCATTTGATTATTTTTTTTATTTTTTTCTTTTCTTCCTACCCAGTTGGAAAAATCCCTCCCATTTTGCCACTAATCCATTTGTTAGTGGTTAACTCCATGCTATTTGCAATTCCCAAACACATTACTTCGCATCATTCGTCTTCAATACCATCACATATACTTCAAATCTCAACCTCACACCAAATTCTAACCTTGATCTCGTTGTCATCATTGTCAATCACAGGTTTTTTAATGACTTTCTCCTTAAATAGCGGCGATGGTGATTGAACAGATTTTTTTATGACTTTCTCACCTTCCTCCTCAGACAACAGCAATGGTAGTTGAGCTTCAATCTCATTGTCTTTCTCAATTTTTTTGTCGAAATCTTCCATTTCAACCAAATGGGTTTCTCTTTCTTCTTGTTTCTCATCAAATACAATTACAATGTCATCTTCATCTAATTTGTCCTTTTCCACCATAAGAACCATCCATGAATTATATTCACAGTTATGACTGGGTTTTTCTATTCTTTCACAACGAAGACAAATTTCATTTGCCCACATTGTTTGGATCTCCAATTGCACCAATCATCAGACAAACCTTTATATTCCATTTTCATCTTGCATCATATCAACTATCCTCATTCTCAAAATCTCAAAATCGTACTGCTCTAATACCACTTTGATGGAGACTCAATAAAAATATTATATTAAATAAATAATACTAACAACAAATAAAAGGTATCAGCTTCTCCCCTAAAGTCGTACCTCCCTATCAGCCAATAGCTACCCAAATAACAAATATTTTCCTCCTCTCCCCTCTAACACAACCTCTATTTATACTACCCTATTCAAATTCAAATATTACTCAAATATTTCAAATCCAAATAATATTTTATCCTAATTAAATCAAATATGTCCTTATAAAAGCAAATATCCTATCATAATTAATTCAAATATACTATCCTAATTTAAATATATTTATTTATTAATTATTATCATTACTATTATTCATCTGATCCTATCAGTCAATTTTATTGCATTACTTTTAGAAACTGAGATCCAGCACCAACAATTAGGCACACATTTTCTATACTAGATGCCTCCCCGTACAATACACCAAAATAAAGAGATTTCAGTTATCTTTTATTCATAAAGCCCAGACATGAACAGTCATTAAAAAAGAAATTGTAAGTTTCAATTACAAATACCTGTCGATTGACAAGCACAACATCCCCATCTTGCAAGTGTCGATATACTGTTTTACCTTCAAATTCATATTCAGAGTCCATGCCAGGTTGCACAAAAGAACCTCTTGATGAAGGAAGCTTTCTTGAGATGGAAACACGCTGTTTTCTGTTTGGTGGCAATCTCATAGTATTGAACTTGTCAACATAGTGTGTTGCCCCAGGATGATTCTCAGAACCATTGATAATTGCATCCCTCAACTTTACAACATTCCAAGGGGTCACCCTCTGCAAGCATACAAAAGCAACAAAAAAAACTTAAGATCCAAACCAGTTATTTCTCCAATAATATTTATCCAACATTTCAAAAACACATTAAAAGAAAAATAAGGTTAGAAGGCATAAAAAGTATTTGCAAATCTATACACTTATATGAATATCTTGTCAACTTAAAATAAATAAGAGCAATGAAAAACTAATACTTGCTGAAATTTTCTTTAACATGTCATTTATCCACCATAGGAACACAGCCAACAGCTTTCCTCATTACACAGCATAAATTTTAAACTCCAATGTCACCCTAGGCATTGACAGCACTTATAGCATGATAATTGCGAAAAAGAATGAATAACAAAATGGTTGCCCTTTACACGGTCCAAATAGACCCTAAGTAAACAAATCCCATGTTACAGACTTGGCACATATATGGAGGCCCCTAACCAGAGCAACGCTATCCCAGAAAGTTACACAAGGTTTGCATCGACAGTCTACTTTCCACTGCTCATCGAAAAGTTGTTTAACTACCCACCAAAGAACTCAGGCATATAAAAGCCTAACTAGAGGCTTGAAAACTAATTACAAAAGCAGGCCCCAAACAACATCCTCAAAGAAAAAACAGTATAACAGACTGTATAACATCAGGAGATTACTGCTTTCCAAATAAAATGAGGGAACAAAAAGGACATATCACTAAATTTCGAAGAAATAGAATAGAAGCCCATTAAGAGGATCAAAATTTAACTGTCACAAAGAAGAAGAAAATCATCCCCCCCTAAAATCTTTGAAGATTCTCTTGTTTCTCTCGATAATAACACCCAAAAAAGAAAAGAAAAGAAAAAGAAACAGCCAAAACCGCAAAATCCCACAAAATAATTACTTCATATTTACAAGCCATAATCTTTTCTAAGAATGGAACAAGAAGAGGAAAGGTGGCATCCAACTGAGGTTGAATACCTTGAGCAGGTTGAGCCAACTGTTCAAGGAGTTAGGTAATTTAAGAATAGAAGTTACAAGATAAGATTTCACACAGAAACAAAGAAGCCAGAGTTTGGGTAAATTCATGCACACCAGTACATGACAATGTGCAAAACTTAAATTAAGCCCAACACAAATACATGATATAGAATTAATAAATATACATAAATTGCTTCCTCAAAAAAACCATCATCTGCAATGCAAGAACATTGAAAACCAACACAACACGTGAATATTGAGAAATAGCACGAAGTTTATTTTTTAATCAAGAAGCATATAGACACCTTACCTCTGGATAGGTTAGCCTTAGCGCAAAATATGGAGGAATTCCAATCTCATTCACAGCTAAATAAGGATCAGGAGAAATGACAGACCGGCACGCAAAGTTAACCCTCTTTCCCATCAACTTCTGACGGAATAAGCCTTCCTTTTTTTCTAACAACTGGCATATTCCTGAAGCTAAATCTCTTTGACCTTGACCTATCATTAACAAAAATGCCACAACTTAGATGATAAAGGAAGTGCTCCAATAACTGTTTAGTTAACATGTGACCAAAGGATACTGAATTATTCAATAAACCTCAAATATACTAACAAGTGTTGTACATAGTGTGATAAACTATCCGACAATGTTAAAATGGCTCAGCTATGTGGCCCCATGCAGCTTGGTGTTTAAAGTTGTTTAAAAAGGACCCATTTGGTTTATAAACTCTTTTGATTTTTAAACAAGGGAGAAGAATAATTTTGAGAAAATGTATTTGACTTAAATGTTTTCAAAAACAATATTGAGATAATCCTAAAATATAATGTAACAAAAAAAAAGTTCTATTTCCCCAGGTCATTTAACTAGAGAAGCAATTCGATATTAAAAAATGTTCTCGGGTATTAAAAATCATTAACATACAACTCAAAATTCTAGATTATACAGTAATTGAAAAAAAAATGGATGACAAGCCAAATAGGCCTTAGGCGAATTGAAACTAAGCTTATCAAGCACATGTGTGCAATCTTTTATAGTTATTTCTTTCAAGAAATTTCTCAATGCTAACTCTTGTGTATCAAATTGTCATGCAAAAATAATAAAACATTGACAAATAATAGGAATATCTATCAGACATCCCAACTGATTGTAATTTACGCCACATCTACATCTCCTCGGTCTATCTTTTGAGTCTATTCACCATTTAGAATAAGGGTAAAGTTCCTAGAACCAACCAAAATATTGATACTTAGTATACCATCCAAAAGAAACTATCTGCTTCTAGGTTCTATAAAATAATTGGGCACTTAATACAATTGCAAGATCCAAGATGAAGGAATGCATAGAAGTGAAGATTTGTTTTATATGAGCAGGGATTGTTACCATGATCTATGTATTGTTTGGTCAAGTCATGGATGGTTGATAAAAATCACAAGATTCCTAAGTATAAGATGTAATTGGTTCTCTCACAATCTTCACAAATTTAAATTAGTAGAATCACGGTGGTCATTACTCAATTCAACCTAATTTTCATCTTCTCACAAAAGAATATCAACTAATACTAAGTCAATGCTGAAGAAGGTATTAACTAATAGAGAGTTCACTTGTGTTCAAAATCAATGTAATGAAAATATTCACCTGTGGCAGTTTTGCCATCAAAAAACACATTTATGGATTGCTGAAGATCCATCCACCGAGCAATTATTTTTGAGTGTTCTGACTTGTTAACATAAGCATTTCCCAAATATATATTGCATTGCATAACCTTACTCAGCAATACAGTTTGTGGATGCTCCATCACCTACAAGAAAAATCAAATAGCAAGATGTAAAAGATGTGATTTCAAAAGTATCCTAGAAAGCAAAAACCCAACGGCAAATATAACATAAAGATAAAAGGGGAATGCTATCCAGCATGCCATTCAAATTCTGTGGCACACCAATAAGTATCATAGGTGAATTGCAAATAGTTCTATCAAAAATTATGACCATTGAGGAAATGGAACTGCCATTAAGTAGGGTTATGTTAATCTTGTATTTAAACTGTTTGATTCATCACAAGATGCCTCTCTTGCAAACGATCTAATATGCATCATATCGTATCTGTAATAACATCAGGACTTCAGACTAAAGTACAATGACTTATAAGAGAAGCAGACATGGAAGACATACTTTTAAGATGCACAGACCAACAGAAGAATAAAAGTTGGCTGTCAAGCACTAATGGCAGAGCATATGTTTGTAACAAGGGAACACAAGACCAAAAAGACACTTACACAGAAGCTTCTACAACATGAAGGAAATAAACATGATATATGAAGCAGGTACACTTGTGGACAAAACAACCTTGTTCCGAAATTATTCCAATTTCAAATATGCTTTTGTTGTCAACTTAACTATAACAGATTTCTACAACCTTCAGCCAGTCATTACTAATATGCACAGACTTTTGCTAAAGTGATATAACTTCTTCACAAGTTTCTTTTACACCTACAAAAAAGCTTAATTAATGTCTAAAATTCATGTACTACCACTTAATCAAAATACACAAAAACATGTATATTCGTCACTCTTTCAAGATCTATGAAGGCAGAATTCTACAAGAAAGTCCAATGAGCATAATCTCATACTGCCACATAACTCAGGACCATATTTGATTGAGTGTGTCTGCTTATATCAACTGATCAAAATATAGATCATAAAAACAAAGCACAAGATAGCACAAAAGAAAAAAAGAGAAAGCATTTTCTCTCTAACAGTCAAGTATAGGCTTATATTATTAGCCAATCCAACCTCACAGAAATTCCTCTATAACTTTCAGCAACAAGAAATTATCTTCTAAGTAAGAAAAACTTACAGAATCACCCCCCTTAGAAGGGAGGCGGAATTTTATTGGAGGTACAAGAATGGTCTCTAAGAAGAATATACAGTGACCTGCTTTCTTTCCAAATCCTTGCTGCTGCATATCAGTGATGAATGAACAAAGTTCAACCTCATTCTCCCACAAATTCTTCACAATATTTTTAGCCTGTGATAAAATGAGAAAATGTAAAATTGAGTTTCTAAATTGTTTACAACTAAAAACAAAATAGGCACCTACAACAGTCATCAAGCTAATGCACCAAGAAACAAACCTCTGATGGCAATAAAGGTCCAGAAAATGAATCCTTTTGGTTTTTGAGCTCATAAGGCATTTTTCCAGAATCTTTCTGATACCTTCTTCCAGCTGTATCACCAAATGCAGGTGTTTCAGCGGTATCAACATCACTAGAGTCGTCTCCATCAGGTTCTGTCTCACCAGCAAATGACTCTCCTATTGTGCGGCCTCTAATAATATTTTCTCTGATATGGGCACGTGACATACCACTCTGCAGCCATTGATTTGGACAAGGGTAAAGATATCAGTTACTGCTGTCACAGGACAGAAAACTACAAAAAAGTCATCATTGTAAAGGCTAGAAGACCATATACTCTAGCAATGACCATGTATTTTGTGAAAGCATAAATTCATGAGTATATACACAACAAATCCTTTGTTGAAACCCTGTGGAACATATGATTCTAGGAACATCTGTACGAATTACAAGATCTTTTTTACTAGGACAAAGCAACAAAGGAGGGCAAAATAATTGCACAAAGGTTTAACAAGAACTCCTATATCATATAATATATGCCTTTTATGTATGAAAATAAAAATAAAAAATGCAGACACCTTTTTACTACACAAGGACTAAGTGTCTCAAAATGATTCCACTCACACCCAAAAATAACTCCACAAAAATGTCTATGATAGCAATCTTAGATAATCAACATTAGCATCTTGGTTGTTTAAATTAACAAAGATACTTTTACTGATTAAAGAAACCCTAAATATAAATTTGGAGAACATGATATGAACAATTACAGAATTATTACTGAACTGGCCTTCATAAATGATCTTCTGAAGCTTCCATTGTCAATCAGTTACAGACAGCCGATACCCATTGAACTAAACTCTTTAAAAAATAAAAAAATAATAAAAACTACTTGGAAAAATCAACTTAACGTTCACCCATCACTAGCCAAGCAACATCAACATCCCAGCCATGATTTTGAGAGCAATATTCTCATCAGTTAAAAACAGTAAAGTTAGAACTTGTGTCCTAAGTGAATCAATAAGCTACCTTTCAAAAACTTGCAATGCTTCAACAGGTTAAATACTTAAAGAGAGATTTTTTTAAAAATTCACTTAGAGCCTGGTAAATATATGGGTAGCTTCAACCTACCAACCCACTGACAGAGATAACTTAACAACACAACTAAACTAACCTAACTTATTTCTGTTAAGATAAAAGGAAAGAAAGTCCAAATTTTACACTAAAAGAACAAACATTATGCAGCAATTCACCTAGAATTTAGTAGATAGTAGAAAACAAGAAACAACAAATACCACTCAAACCTTTTCCACTTCTTAGAAAGATACCAATCCAAAAGAAAATTAAGAGATATACCATGTGAATCCATCCAAAAGTAGGCTTGCTGATAGAAGGATTTTTTGCTTTGCAATTCCGACACTTTGTGGGTTTAATATTTAGAAAATCTTGTAAAACCGACTTTGCCTCGGAAGACTGAAGTGATGTCCATATTTGCTGCTTTAAATTGTTGACATTGTCACATTGTACAGCAGAGTTAACAGAAGAACATGATTTATGGCTCCCATCACTGTCCTCTGGATTCAAGGATTCATTTAGTGACTCCAACCTTTTGGCAGCAACAATATCTCCTTTTATGATGAATTCCAATTGAGAAACACATTTCTCAACCTTAAATTATATAGAGAGAAAAAGAAAAAGGCAAAAACAGTAAGAATGACAAAAAGGTAAATGAAATTACTTCAATCTTCAGCCAATAAAGTGGCATTACCTCACTCCTGCCAGCCCTAAAATGATGGCAAAAGAAACAGGTCCTCTGTAGAAGGTTATAAAGAAAATTGAACAGCAAGGGATTATAAACTGGAAAAACAAGGTCAATATGACCAAAATGACCCGGGCAGTTAAATTGACGTTGGCCACAAGTTTTGCAACTGCATTAAAGAGAAGAATAAACTTTATCAAAATATCAATATACAACATACGAACTCAGTATATCTTAAACACTATGTTGTAAATCATCCATGGCATAATAACAGTGTAAATGGAAAAAGTGTGATTATACAGAGTAAATTTAAATAAAATGCAATGTGACTTTGTTCTAAATTTGTGCGCTTAACTGCTACAATTAAATCAGCAATTTACTGAATTAAAAGTTTTAAAAAAAAAAAAATTGAAGAGGAAACTTACGGTGAAGTCTCATCTAAAGGGCCCAAAGCAGGATCATACAATCCACCAGGCAAGGGTCTATCAAGCTGGTCCAATAATTGGGGTTCTGTGATCTTAAGAAAACTATGCTTTCGAACTTCTTCATCTGTCAAAAGACTGAACCAAACTGCTTTTACGGCCTCCGTTGCAACCTGAAACAATATAAATTAACCTCATATTCACACCAAAAATAGATGAAGATAAAAATCACATTTAAATAAAAATTAAATTTTGGAAAAATCTAAAGCTCCAATTCTATGGCGGAAAACCAGTTACCTAGGGCTTAATAGATAACACATAAAGGGTTTTTAATCTCTTCAAGAAAATTAAGAGGAAAAGAATAAAAAGTAGAATAATGAAACTGCAGGTAAAGACTGTAAGTAAGAGACCTCGGCCGTTGGATTCATGATTGATCCGTGATGGCGTTAAAGAAGACTATACAACAGCAAGGTCGAGTTAAGAACTTTGAATGGCCTGCGTTCACGGAGACGGCGGAAGAAAGCACGGAGTAATAACAGGGGCTTCAGAGGTTCAAGTGAGGTTTAAGGGAGGCGTCTTTCCCCTTCGTTTTTATGTTTATATAGTAATATTCCCCCTAATATTTTGATCAAGCTTTCAAAGTTCCCAATAGTTTCTAAAACTTCCAAAGACGCCTTTTATTGGTGGGATAGGTTTTCTTTTGATTTTAGGGATCGGCCATTAATGTCGCTATGCTAATGTCCACGACCCATTTGGTCGCGGACTCAAGTTTAGTGCATTAATAAGGCCAAGGAATTCTTCCCACCCAAAATTTCTTATTTTTTGTAATTTCTACTTATTAATTTTAAAAAACTCAAATATTTATCTATCTATTAATTTTTTATATTACTATTATATAAATCTGACAAAATTTGGCATGACCATTAATCTGATATGACACGATATGAAAAAAAAATTGAATTAAAATCATATTAGATTAAGGTAAGAAAAGTAGAATTGCCCCTTAAAAAGGGGTTTGGTTAGGGGTGACACAATATCAACCCATATTAACCTAAAAATTTAAAATAAAAAATTGCATAACATCGTTACAATAAAAAAGAAAAACCAATATCTTTTTTTTTCATATGATAGAAAATATTTAAATCCACAAAATCTGTATTCACAAATTCGAATCAACAAAGAAATTGATATTGTATTACCAAACATAAAATCTATATTACCCAAAAACATTCATTTTAATTTAATAACATTTTTTTGGGAGACTTGTAAAAAATATTTGTATCTTTTTTTTTATTATAAATACTACTAATTTGAACCTATTATATTTAATGTGTCATATTTATACACTTATTAATGGTTTTAATATTTATAACAGTCACATTCATTATATGAATTGAAAATTAAATTTTTTAAATATTTGACAAGTAGTTGTCAATCTGATTATCAATTATATTATTTTGAAATTGAAATTACATATTTATTTGGGTTTTTTATTATAATATTTTATTTTTTATCCCTGTAATTGATCATATAAATAGACAATATATAAATTATTATTATATTTGATAAAAATTGTATATATAAATAATTATTGTATTGGGTTAAATGTAATAAAAAAATACTAAGATATAATTTTGATTAAATGTCGTTAAGTGTAATTATTTTATAATATTTTTTATGTTACTTGTTATATTAATTAAAAATAAAGGTAATTTTGTTCTAAAAAATTAATAAGTAGAGATATAATAATAATAAAGTCAAAATTACCTTGATAATATATTAATACCTAAGGTAGAATTAATAATCAAATTACATTTTATATTACTTATCACATCACTGTTGGTAATAGAAAATTACCAAAATTTTTATTGTTGACAAATTAAATAAAATAATATTAGTAATAAAAGATAAATTACTATAGTAAATGATAAATTACCAGAGTAATCTTTTCATATAGTGAACCAAACACTCTCTTAGTATTAACTTGAAATAGACCAATTCTGTTTTGAAAAAATGTCATTTCATGTTAAAATGTCTTTCTGTGTACTATTATGTAACAAATCCTATTATTCCTTAAAATTTGACAAAATGTGTTGTTTTGTAACCAATCATGTCGTTATATATGTTTCGACTCTATTTTATTTGTTATATAGTTTGGGTTAATTGGGATTAGACAAGTCAACCTGAAAATATGTAGGTTCAGTTTAGGGTTGAGAAATTTTGATACGATTTTATTTTGGATCAGGTTAGGGTTTAAAGTCTTTAACCTGAAACATGAATTGACATGACACAAACACAATCTAATGACACAAATTATCAAGTCTACTGTTAGAGATAAATTTGTCATTTTAAAATTTTATTTAAAAAAAGAATAATTTATCTCTATTTTTCATCTTAGTTTTAAAAACTAACAATTTTCTTTCTAATTTAATTTTAAAAAGTTACCTTTTCACTCCCATTATATTTTAGGGTTAATAGCTCACCCCCACACATATTTCCCTCTCATAGTTGCCACCTCATATTTTCACAACCTTCCATAGTTGCCTCCTCTCTATAGACTGTCGATCTCTCTCATCGGCGCCCAACATCCTCCATCTCGACTTTCCTTTCGTTAAGCCCATTTCAACCTAGTACCTTTCTCTAGTAGTTAAGCTCGTGTCCGATGAAGTTGTGTGCATCAACATTTGTTCTTCTTTGTTTGTTCATGTTCGACAAAGAGCTTCTTTAAGAGTCTATCGGTCTCGATTCGTGCAACAACGATGTCATCTAAGCTACATGTTGACCGATGCACAGCTCCGTTGCATGAATCTTTGCAATGTTGACCGATGCACAAATTCATGCAACAAATCGAGTCTTTTTTATCCGATTTTCGATGGCTTTCATGTTGAAAAGTACCAAGGAGGGAGAGAGTTTGCCAATGGTGGGGTTAATAATGCGCTAAAGGAAATCACCAAGACAAAGAGTCACTAGAAAAAAGGGAATGAATTTTTTAAGGTGTCAATGCAATGTTTTGAATTTTGAGAGGATAGCTATTAACCATAAAATATAAAAACTCTAATTCGTGGGGGTTAACAAATAACTTTTTTAAAATTAAGTTAGAAAGAAAATTGTTAGTTTTTAAAACTAAGGTGGAAAATGAGGATAAATTATTCTCTCTTTAAATAAAATTTAAAATGGTAATTTTACTCTTGATAGTTCAAACAAAAATTAACATATAAGTGAATGTTTATGTCTTTTAAAGTTAATGGGTAAAAACTTGAAAAAGAGTAATCTTTGGATGGGAATAATCCTTTGCCCTACTAATAATAGGCCAGACATATAATCCTCATTTCTACCTCTAAAATTATAAAAAGACATTTTTGCACCCTTTATTCAATTATATTTTGGGAAATTTTAGCAAATTATCTACCAATGGGAATCGAAGTACCTAATTTTGGTCATAATTCCTACCCAAAATCAACTCACCATAGATATATTTCAATTTTGAATTCAGCTTTACTCCCTAAAGAACCAAAACCGATCCAAAAATTAAATTAGGATAGTATTTAGGGTATGATCAGGTATCCTTTTTTAATTTCTTCAACAAATAAAGTTATCTTGATGTTATATAAAAGAATCCAAGCAGTCATAGTTCAACACTTCTGGACTTCTCACACCTTGCACACAATTTGGGATTTTTAGACAAATCTGAATCCCTAACTTAGATTTATCAACCTTCTACCATAAACTCAAAACTTTCAATTTCTCAACCCTCTCCCAGTAAACCCGAATTTTTTATTTCTCAAGCTTTTCCCAAAACTCGAGTTCTTGGCTACAACATAAACCACTTTCAACAATTTCTTTATTTGCTATTGTTGGTGTTTAATACTACTTTTTTTTTTTGTTATTCAATAACGCACTTACATATTTTCTTCTATGCTTTGTAGATATAGGCTTCACTACTACTAAAATTTGTGTTTTCTACAATTGGTGATCTATACTCATATATAAACTTTCTTATATCCTCTTTGGTAATCATTTTGCAAAATGGGCAATATCTTTCTTTTGTGTTCTTAGTGAAGTGAATTGTGGTTATCTTAATTGAATGTTCAAAGTTCTTATTTGAACTTCACTTTTTTATTAAAACAGAAGGCATTGTCATGTCCATCATGTTATTGTTGTAGCTTAGGTTCTTAACTCATATGCAGTTGTCTTGTCAATAGAGAAATTGGTTCATGTTTTCTTGTTCAATCAAACAATGCATACACATTTTTTATATATAGATGATCTATCATCATGTGATTAGATGATTTTGAATTAAAAATAAAATAATATATAATCATATTGTGATCTATTATTTGTATACCCAAATTATATATGAAAAATATGTACAAATCACATTGTTTTTTGTTGTTTCAAATGCACACTATCAAATAGTTTGGAAACTTTTCTTACCCTTGTAGGTCTGTATATGAAAGCTTCTTACCCTTGTAGGCTCTTACCCTTTAGGCCTGTATATGATAGTTTTTTCTGGCAAAGTCATGTGTTTCAAGAAAATGGATTGGGAGCGACAACATTTTGCTTGTGAAATAATGCTATGTACACTGATATGTTATTATGCGATTGGATAGTTTAAAATTAAAAATAAAACAACCCTCAATCACATAGTGGCACATCATTGTTTGTGCATAAAATTGTGTATAAGAGTTGTACACATAGTTTTATTATTTGTTTATGCCATTCATGTGTGTAAGTTAAATATTATGTATACAAACAAAATTTACTAACTTATCTATAAAGAAAAAATAAACACTTACATCAATCAATCATATATTATTAGTTGTTACTGTTAACCTGAGATCAACTTCAGAGAAAGAACATGAGATTTGTGATTGAATGGAGCAATCGAGAATGACACCCCTACCACAACCATGAGATTTGTGATTAAATGGAGTAGTCGAGAATGACACCCCTACTACAACAACTGTCTTCATATATATATGCACACACACACACTTTGTACAAAGACTTCTATATCACTAAGGTTACATAAATAAAAAGAAGGAAAGTACAATAAAATATAATAATTAAGTATAACTATTACACAACACATTGTACAATATAGATTCTACACCTCCCCTTAAACTGAAGTTAAGTAATTAACATCAGTTTGTCAATCAAATAGTCATGTCTTGCTTGAGTCATTACCTTGGTAAAGATATTTGCAATCTGGTTCTCTGAAGCATTATGAGGAAGTGAAATTTCACCAGCCATAAGTTTTTCATGAATAAAATGACAACCAACCTCAATATGTTTTATGTGTTCATGAAAGATAAGATTAAAAGCAATTTGAATAGCACTCATGTCATTATCATAAAGAGGGATGAACAATGTAATAGACATATAAAGCTCTTTTAACAAACCTCTAAGCCATGTAATTTCACCACAAATAGTATACATTGTTCTATATTCAACTTCTGTAAAAGATTTAGACACGGTATGTTGTTTCTTACATTTCCAAGAGACAAAAGAATTACCAAAGAAAACATACCGTCTAGTCATTGATCATTGAGTATTAGGGCATCCTACCCAATTAGAATCTGTATTGGTTTTTAAATGAAATGAGGAATGAGATGAAAAAAAACAAACCTCTAGAAGTTATATCACAAAGAAATCTAATTATGCGATGAATAGTCGTAAGATGCGGTTTTTGTGGATCTGCAACAAACTGACTTACTACATTCACAACATGTGAAATGTCAAGTCGAGTCATAGTGAGGTAAATCAAATGACCAACAAGTTATCGATAGTAGGTAGGATTAGATACTCATTCATTGTCATCCCTTTTAAATTTAACATTTACTTCCATAAGAGTATAACATGTTTTTCTCTATTAAATTAGCAAACTTCAACAAATCCTTTGTGAATTTCCTTGGACTAACAATATAACCTCGAGAAGATGACTCTTTAAACCAAGGAAATATGTCACATGCCCCAAATTCTTCATTTTTAAAGATTTGCTAAAAAGTTTCTTTAAATGTTGAATACCTTCTATATCATTTCCAGTTATAAGCATGTCATCCACATATAATAAAAGAATTACCACTCCCAAGGACGAATGATGCATGAATAAGGAATAGTCATACTTACTTTGTACACAACCAACCGACAGAATGACATCTCGAAATATTTCAAACCAAGTTTTTAGAGCTTGTTTAAATCCATATAAAGATCTTTTTAAATGACACACCAAAGACTTGTCTTGCCCATACCCAAAAGGAGGAGACATATAAATAGTTTCCTTTAAGTCACCATGTAGAAAACATTCTTCACATCCATTTGAAATATAGGTCATTGATTCATTGCAAAAAGAGCTAGAATAGTCCTTATGGTGGTCATCTTCATAACAAGAGCAAACGTCTCCTTATAATCAATGTCATGCTCTTGTTTATATCCTTGTGCAACTAATCTAGCTTTGTAATGTTTGATACTACCATCTGATCATAATTTTATAGAGTAAACCCACCTATTACCAATAGTGGAAGTGTTAGGAGGACAACGTACGAAATTCCAAGCATCATTCTCCACTAAGGCACTAATTTTTATGTCCATAGCTTTTTTCCAATGTGGAATCTAAGATGTTTCATGGTAAGAAAAAGGAATAGAAACAGAATCCAAAAAACTGTATAAAGAATAATGATGAGCAAAAAGGTTAAGAAGATTAGAAGGTCGAATAGTACAAGTAGAACGTCTGAGAGAAATTGATTCATTAGGGACCATATGAATAGAGGTAAATAAATTTACTGGTTAGGAAAGGCATGTCTCTTGTTTAAGAATGGAAAGTGAACTTGCTAGTTGAGAAAGACATGTTTGACCTTGCTCTAGTTCAAGAATGGTGTGTGTTGTAGATTGGTCAACTTTGCCTTTATGCTTATAAACTAGCAATTATTCTATTGCATTATGAAATTGTGAAGAATTAACAAAATTTGAAAAATAAGCAAGAAAGATATCAAACGATTTTTAGTCTTGTCAATAGAAACATATGAAAAATATTTTCTAAAAAACCACATGCCAAATGGGTGACCAAGTCTACAATGCCAAATGTGTCAAACTTTATTTAAAATAGACAAATCTATTTAAAGAGCAACAAATGAACAATTATCATATCTTGGCTTCTCGAATTATAAGGCAAATAGACAACTAATTCTATGCCCTTTCCTTACTACTATCCCAACGCAAAGGTCTTATATAATACAACCAGCATAGGGAAAAATAACAACATAGTCATAGTCATCAACAAGTTGGCCAATAGAAACAAGATTGGTAGTGAGTTGAGGAATAAAGAAAACATTGGGTAATCAAAGAGAAGATTTAGAAGTCAAAGATAAAGAAAGATTAACAGTATCAATGACATCTAATTTCTCACTATTAGCAATAATAATCTATTGCATATTATCAATTGGTTTATGTTAAAGCCAAAGTATATGTGAGAATGAGGGATAAAAGAGGGACACATGGTAGTGATTTAAGAAAGATACATGTCAGCCAACAATTGAAGACATCTGGCAACAGAGATTTCAACTAGCAAAGAAAAGGAAAAAACAAACTGGAGTGGGAAAATGTCAACTATCATAAGAAAGGAAAATCTTCTAACCACCTTAATAGGTTTAGAGGGACTATAGTAGAAGAACAGAAACACCAAGCAACAGATACAAAGACAACCAACAACAAATAAGAGGAAATAGAGGGAGAGAGATATAAGTCTGGAAAGGAAACATTCAGAAGATAAGAGAATTAAGAAGAAAATAAAGGGATGGCTAGCCCTTAAGTGTTGGATTAGTAGGGAATTAGATCTTAGTTATTTTGTATTTTGATTTCCGTTGATTTATATCTTGATTCTAGTGGATTATCAATAATTGTTTGGGTAATAGCTACATCAGTGATCATTTTGGCAAGAACAATATGTAATCAAACTCAATATTTATTTCCACTAAAGTTTAATACAATCAAATAGTTACAATTGTTCCAAATCATTCCTGTTCTTGTTTACATATTGTGCTGCTTGTGAGAGTGTGGTTGGAGATTTGATTCACACATCATTAGACTTCTTGGTTACTTAACTAGGCTGAGAAGTAGGTGAAACACTACAGTAACATAATAACTCTGATGAACCCAAGCCTACATCACTTGGTATCCGAGCATGACGCATATGGATTCGAAGGTGGAAACGTTAGAAAAAGAGATGACGTCTATGAAAGAGGCAATGAAGGAGATGAAAAAACATATAGGAGAGATGCATTCCAGAATGAATAACCTAGGTACTGACATGGAAGCCATTAAGGATTATTTAAAGGACTTGAGGGAGACCACACTAGGCAGAAAGATGAATGACAATGGCAAGACTTCGATTGAACTAGAACCTTCCCCCTCATATTCACCATTTATAGGAGAGCAAAACCACCCTCCACTTGAGAAACACGAAGAGATGGTAGACAAAAAAAGAGGTAATAAAATGAGACAGAGGGAGAAAGAAGTGAACGGAGAAAATCGACGTGACTACCAATATCGTCGTCTAAAACTACCTTTGTTTAATGGGGAGGAAACATTGGATTGGATGGTAAGAGTTGAGAGATATTTTCAGGTGAATCGACTGACAGAGTGTGAATGGTTGACTGTAATAGGAGTGTGTATAGAAGGAGATGCCTTCCACCAACTACAATGGCGAGAAAAAAGGTAGACGTTTCACAATTGGGATGAATTCAAGGAAGAGGTATTATAGAGATTCCCACCACCAAACAACCGAACCCCGGAGTAAGAGCTATTCTCCCTACGGTTGACTCACTCTATTAAAGGTTATCCCTGCCATTTCAAGATGCTATCAGTGGTGATTAACGGACCAACGGACTAACGGATAAGACCTTCAAAGTAGTTTTCTTGAATGGACTATTGGAAGAAATTAGGACACAAGTCAAGATGTTTCAGTCGAGCACCTTAGAAAAGATGATGAATCATACAAGACAAGTAGAGAAGAAGAACATCATCATTAATAAGCCCTATATAATACGCTCTAGAAGGCTTAACCTGAAACCAACACCTAACCCAACTTGTTATGCTTATCACCTCCAAACCAGCCTAATCACCATAATGACCCAAACCAACTCATCTAGCCCAAACCACAAACCTAATTATACCACACAAACCAACACAGTAAATAGCCCATACACCAACTCAGCCAGAAGTCATTCTAACCTGAGAAACTTTAGTTCACTTGGCCTAAACCCAATCTAACACTAACACCTTATTAACACTTATTCGTCTCATAAAACTCAGATAATTCCTATCCATATAAACACTAACCTGGCAACTAAGGCTCCAAAGAGTTCTAGTGCGTCGACATTTATGCAACGATGAGATGAAAATTTTCGATGACTATCCAACGAAGAATTTAATTCTAAAGTAGAAAAAGGTTTGTGCTTCAAATATGTGAAAGGTACATTTTAGGACATTAGTGTCATTTCAAACAACTTCGTGTTATGATCGCCAATGAAGACAACATAGACAAAATGGTGGAATCTGAATAAGAAAAAGTCGTTGTCAAAGGCCAAAAGATGGAAGTAAGCTTAAATGTTAGCTCTATAGTAGGCTTTAGTTCTCCAAAGACAATGAAGATGATGGGAGAGTTGGAAGGCCAGAAAGTGGTGGTTCTGATAGACAGCAATGTAACACATAATTTTGTCTCAGACAGGTTAGTAAAAGAATTGAGGCTACTTGTGAAATCAGTCAAGTTTGTTGTTTTGTTAAGAGATGACCGGAGGGTGCAAAGGCTAGGTAAGTGTCAAGGGTTATTATTGGCCTTGCCAAGACTCACTATTAGGCAAGATTTTCTACCATTCAAACTAAGTGGGGTAGATGTAATATTGGGTGTGGACTAGTTGCATAGATTAAGTGCTATTAAGGTGAATTGGAAAAATCAATCTATGAAGTTTTTGTGGGAAGGGGAGAAAAAAGAGTTGATAGGGGATTGGTCTTTGGTTAAATTAGATACATCACTCAAATCTTTGATGAAAATAGTGAGGGATGAAGGTGAAAGATTTTTGGTAGAAAGAGATACACTTTTAGAAAATGAAACAACGGATAAGAGAGAGCAATGTTCAAAGATTGTTGAATTATTAACAGAGTTCGAAGACATATTTGGAGAGCCTTCCAAGCTGTCACTCAAAAGGAATGACAACCATTCCATAAGACTTATACCTGGAGCCCAACCACCAGATATTAGGCCTTATCGGTATCCTCATTACTAGAAGAATGAAATCGAGAAGATAATACGGGAAATGCTTACTATTAGAGTGATTAGAACCAGTGTCAATCCATTCTCTAGTCTTGTTATTCTAGTTCAAAAAAAAGATGGAGGATGAAGGTTTTGCGTTAACTATCAGATATTGAACCGTTTAACCATTCGAACAAATTTCTTATGCCCACAACTGACAAATTACTTGACGAGTTGGACGACGTCGACATTTTTGGTAAGTTCAATCTGAAATCCGGATCCCAGTAAAAGAATTAAGAATAGACTGGTTGGAAAGCCAAAAGATGGAAATAGACTTGAATGTTAGCTCTATAATAGGTTTTAGTTCCCTAAAGACAATGAAGATGATGGGAGAGTTGGAAGGCCAAAAGGTGGTGGTTCTGATAAACAACAGTGCAACACATAATTTTGTCTCAGACAAGTTTGTAAAAGAATTGAGGCTACTTGTGAAATCAGTTAAGTTTGCTATTTTGTTAGGAGATGATCGGAGGGTGCAAGGGCTAGATAAGTGTGAAGGGTTATTATTGGCCTTGCCAAGGCTCACTATTAGGCAAGATTTTCTACCATTCAAACTAAGTAGGGTAGATGTAATATTGGGTGTGGACTGGTTGCATAGATTAAATGATGTTAAGGTGAATTGGAAAAATCAATCCATGAAGTTTTTGTGGGAATGGGAGAAAAAGGAGTAGATAGGGGATTGGTCTTTGGTTAAATTAGATACATCACTCAAATCTTTGATGAAATAGTAAGGGATAAGGGTGAAGGATTTTTGGTAGAAAGAGATATACTTTCAGAAAATGAAACAACAGATAAGAGAGAGCAATGTTCAGAGATTGTTGAGTTGTTAACAGAGTTCGAAGACATATTCGAAGAGCCTTCCGAGCTGTCACCAAAAAAGAATGGTGACCATTCCATAAGACTTATACCTGGAGCCCAACCACTAGATATTAGGCTTTATCGGTATCCTCATTACTAGAAGAATGAAATCGAGAAGATAGTGCGAGAAATGCTTTTTATTAGAGTGATTAGAACCAGTGTTAGTCCATTCTCCAGCCCTGTTATTTCAATTCAAAAAAAAGATGGAGGATGGAGGTTTTACGTTGACTATCGAGCATTGAACCGTTTAACCATTCGGATAGATTTCTTATGCCCATAATAGACAAATTACTTGACGAGTTGGACGAAGTCGAGATTTTTGGTAAGTTCAATCTCAAATCTGGATACCACCAAATACGAGTAAAGAAAGAAGATATTAAGAAGACGACTTTTCAAACTCATAAGGACACTATAAATTCTTAGTCATGCCTTTCAGATTGACGAACATACCAGCCACCTTCCAAGGGATCATAAACAAGATTTTCAGGCCTTATTTAAGGCGATTTGTGCTTGTATTTTTTGATGATATTCTAGTATACAACAAAGGGTTTCAGGATCACTTATAATATCTTCAAATTGTCCTAAATCTGCTCCACGATCACAAGCTTAAGGTCAATAAAGAAAAGTGCAGACAAAACTGAGATAGAATATTTAGGCCATGTGGTGTCCAAAAGTGGGGTTCAGGTAGACTCCAGGAAGATTAGAGACATGGAATTATGGTTTATACCAAGAGATATTAGAGATCTTAGGGGCTTTTTAGGGTTCATGGGATATTATCGTCGATTTGTGAAAAACTATGGAAAACTAGTTGAACTGTTAACTCGATTATTGAAGAAAAATCCCTTTAGTTGGGTCAAGGAAGCATAACAAGTCTTCGAATCACTTAAAACAACCATGACTACGATGCTCGTTTTAACCATGCCAGACTTTACACAAGAATTTGTGATTGAAACAAATGGTTCAAGGATTGGATTAGGTGCGTTTCTGATGCAAAATAGTTGACCTATCGTTTTCCTTAGCAAGGCATTATCCCCTCGCAACCGCAACAAATCAGTGTACGAAAAAGAACTCATGGCTTTTGTCCTCGCCATCCAAAAATGGCGACATTATCTTTTAGGGAGACTCTTCAAAGTACGAACAGACTAACAAAGTTTAAAATTTCTCATGGAACAGTGAGTTATAAGCCATGATCAGTAACATTGGTTGGTAAAGATGCTCGACTACGACTTTGAGATTTCGTACAAGCCAGGATGTGAAAACAAGGCAGCAGATACATTCTCAAGAAATCTTATGTTTTTACAGGCACTTTCAATAGCAAACTTAGTGGGTGGGGAAGAGCTCCAAAAAGAGTTTGCTAAAGATAAGAAGCTTCAAATATTGGTGCTAAAATTAAAGGAAAATCCAGCGACACACAACCATTGCATGTTAAGAGAAGGTAAATTGTTTTATAAAGATAGATTAGTAATTCCAAAAGGATCTAAATTTCTTCCATCTCTTTTGAAAGAATTCCACTTGAGTCCTAGTGGAGGCCATTCAAGATACCTCAAAACCTATCGTAGAATAGTAGCAATTTTGTTTTGGCAAGGGATAAAGAACGACATTAAAAAATTTGTGGCGAAATGTGATATTTGGCAAGGGATGCTAGATTACTACAACCATTACCTAATCCAGATCAAATATGGGAGGATCTCTCAATAGATTTCATTATAAGATTGTCGAAGGTTCGAGACATTGACACTATTCTGGTGGTTATTGATAGGTTGTCCAAGTACGGTCACTTTTTAATGATTCAAAAGCCATTTTCAGCAAAATACATTATTGAACTCTTCATTAAAGAAATCGTTCGATTACATGGTTTCCCGCATTTGATAGTTATAGATCGTGATAGTGTTTTCATAAGCCATTTTTGGAAAGAACTATTTAGAGCTATTAGAACCTCTCCCAAATTAAGTTTAACATACCACCTTCAAACAGATGGACAAACAAAGGTAGTTAATCGAAGCCTAGAAACCTATCTTCATTGTTTTTGCAATGAAAAATCGAGGGAGTGGATTAGGTGGGTTTCGTGAGCAGAATATTGGTATAATACTTTGTTTCATGGATCGACAAACATGACACCCTTTAAAGTCGTCTACGAGAGAGATGCCCCACCTCTTATTTGTTAGGAAACAGAAAGCATCAGAGTTATTGAAATGAATGAATTGCTTAGGGAAAGAAATCTTGTGTTGGATAAGCTTAAAAATAACCTTCTTCGAGCCTAACAGAGAATGAAAAATCTGGTTGATTAACATCATTAAGAAATAAAATTCAATGTTGGAGATTACGTTATTCTTAAATTTCAACCATATTAATTTCGCTCGTTAGCAAGGAGGCACAATAAGAAACTAAGCCCTCGTTTTTATGGGCCTTATGAGGTGATCGAAAGGATAGGTCAAGTGGCCTATAAACTAAATATGTCAGCTTCAACAAAACTGCACCCTGTGTTTCATGTATCCCAACTAAAAAGGCATCTGGGAACTACAACTAATGTACAACCTTTGCCAACAAGATTAAGCAATGAATGAGAGCTCGTGGTTTGTCCAGAGGAGATCTTACAACATAGATATTCTACACAAGGTGACTTAGAGATATTGATCAAATGGAAAGAGTTACCTGACTTTAAGTGCTCCTAGGAACTTTATTCTAACATAAAACAACTATTTCCCTACCTGCACCTTGAGGACAAGGTGCCTCTAGATGGGCAGGGCAACGTTAAAGCCAAAGTATATATGAGAAGGAGGGATAAAAGAAGGACACATAGTAGTGATTTAAGAAAGATACATGTTAGCCAACAATTGAAGACATCTGGCAACATAGATTTCAACTAGTAAAGAAAAGGAACAAACAAACTAGAGTGGGAAAATGTCAACTATCATAAGAAAGGAGAATCTCCCGACCACCTTAGTAGGGTCAAAAGGACTGTAGCAGAAGAACAAAAGCACAAGGTGACAGATGTAGAGACAACCGATAGCAAATCAGAGGAAATAGAGGGAAAGACATATAAGCCTGGAGAGAAAACATTTAGAAGACAAGAGAATTAAGAAGAAAATAAAAGGATGGCTAGCCCGTGAGTGTTGGATTAGTAGGGCATTGGATCTTAGTTATTTTGTATTTTGATTTTCGTTGATTTGTATCTTGATTCTAGTAGATTATCAATAGTTGTTTGGGTAACAGCTACGTCAGTGATCATTTTGGCAAGAACAATATGTAATCGAACTCAATATTTTTTTCCACTAAAGTTTAATACAATCAGAGAGTTACAATTGTTCCAAATCATTCCTATTCTTGTTTACAAATTATGCTGCTTATGAGAGTATAGCTAGAGATTTGGTTTGCACTATCGTTAGAGTTCTTGGTTGCTTGACTAGGCTAAGAAACAGGTGAAGCATTACAACAGTATAGTAACTCCGATGAACCCAGGCCTACATTAGTTTACTAAAAGAAGAGGGTTCAGCTCCAATCATATTATTTGAAGCACCTAAATCGATGACCTAAAGAGAATTGATTTTGTGAAAATTCTTACTAGATAAGCCAATCACAGAAAATGCAAAGGAAATAGTTGAAGACATAAAGTTTTGCACCAATTGTTGAATTTCATCAAAGATTGGTATTGCTTGACCTCCAGTAGAACCAACATTATTAGTTGCATTTAGGGAGGCAACATTAAGCTCATTTAGGAAGGCAACATCAAGCTTCACATTAGAATTGGATTCAATCAAAGAAACATTAGCAACAATAGCTTGATAAGCTTGGTGATTGTTTTTCTTTCAATTGTTCCCCTTTTGTTGGAGGTCTTGAAATTTTGTGACAATATGACTTGATTTCTTGCAATAGACACAGTAATTCCTCTTTTTGCAATGCGAAGCAACATGGCCAAACACTTTGCATTTATAACATTTCATTTTGGATTAATCTTTTATTGTCATAGGTTTTCCATTTCTCTTTTTAACAAAAAATACTGATTTAACATCTTTTTATTCCAAGCTCGCCTGAGTTACAATTCTAGTCTCTTCTTGCATTAGTTCTCCTAGAATTTTATCCATGCTAGGCAGTGTAGAATGATTAAGTATATTAGCCCATCTAACTTCATAATCTAGTCACAACTTCATTAAGAATTGCATGACTTTTCTTTCTTCATATATAATTTTCAAACTCCCAAGACAGCAAGTTTCACTCACATTCCCTATACTTGCAAGTTCATGTTCAGTCTATAAGTCCATGAATCTAGCATAGTATTCTTGTATATTCCACTCCTTCTAGTTATACTTGAAAATATCATGTTCAATCTAATACTTTCTTGCCAAATTTGACTGTTGATACACTTTTTCCAAATATTCCCCCATTTCCTTTATTGTGCGAAACCCATGCATTGGTATTCTAATGTTTGTATCCACAGAACCGAGAATCCAAGACACAATTTTTGCATTATTCATCTTCCATTATTTGGTCTCTTTAGCATTGGAAGCCTTAAGCAACTTATTTATGCCATCAATGTAATCGCACAAACCTTAGCCTTCAATGAAAAACTAAAAGTGAAATCTCTAAACAAGATATTTTTTACTATCAAGGTTGATGGCCAAGTGCTCATTCTTTTCTGATCCATGTGAGATTAAAAGCCAAAAAAAAAAAAAAAAACAAATCAAGCAAATCAACAAGAAACAAAAACACAAGAGTCGTCAATTGAGACCAACCCAAGGTTGAAATCAAAACTCAGGTTTTTCACGTTAGAGAACATGATGTTAGAAACTTACAATTCTGAGGTCAAAACTCAAGATTTTGCAATAGAGGACAAAACTTAGATATGTGTTTAATTTTGCTCTGGTACCATGTTAACCTAAGATCAACTTTAGAGAAAGAGCATGAGATTTGTGATTGAATGAAGCAGCCATGAACGACACCCTTACCACAACAGCTCTCTTCATATGTATATATATATGCACTTCGTACAAAGACTTCTATATGTTTAGGGTTACATAAATAAAAAAAGGAAATATAATAAAATATAATAATTAAGTATAACTATTATACAACACTATATTGTACAATATAAATTCTATAGTCACATCAAGTTAAATAAATAAATTAGTAAGATTTATTTAAACACATAATTTTATTCTTTAGTTATTGAATGTTAGCATTCTTGAGTTACTTGACAAGGTTCTCCCAATTGGGTTTGTATTAACTACACTTTATTTCAAGAAAAAATAAATTGTAAGAAGATAAAAATTTGTGGGTGAACAATAATGGATACTTAGACTTGGAACCATATATATAGTCTATTGGGTAGCTTCTATGTATCAACCTCCTCGAACAAGTTTTGGTCAAGGTTCTATGTATCCCAATTGGATATGTATTAACTACACTTTATTTCAAGAAAAAGAAATTATGGGAAGGAAAAAGTTTTATAAGTGACCAATATTAGGTACCTAAACTTGAAACCACAATCAATTGGATAGTTTTTGTGTATAAACCTCTTGTACAAGTTCTGATTTGTATAACACTCGTTTTTTTTAATAGGATATTTAAACTCATTCACTCCTATTAATTGATATGTTGTAATCATTATCCTCATTAACTTTGTCAGGTTTAATGAAGTTAGACCTAAGACCACCAAAATTTTATTAAATAAAAATTTCCACCTTTGGTTTTATATTAATTCTTGATTTAATAATTATAAAAATTAAATTTTAAAAATAAAAAAGTCACTGATAACATTTTCTATCGATAGACTGTTCATATGTGAATCCAATCAAATCACATTTAATGTGGTCTGATTCTATTAAAATCATACTCGAGACAGTGTAAATCCTTTGAATTTAAATTACATTATGACATTTGGTTTGAATATTATCTTAAAGGGTGTGATTTAAGTCATATTTAGTCAAGATCTCATTTAGAAACACTACTTTGGTTATATGGAATAGTATAAGTTAGGGTTTCTATTTTTATTTTTATTTTTAATCAAAGAAAATGGTCCTAATGATTAATCTCTAAATTATAAAAAGAAATTGTTTTGTTTACATTTGAGATGAGTCATATCACCTATCTTCAAAAATCCTACCCTTGAAAGAGATTCTACTTTTTTCACTATTTATGCATGATTACAAAAATATCATAATTACAAAAATAAACATGCAAATTAATAAAAAAACACCTCATATTATATAAAAATTATAATATTGGAAGTGTATAAAAGATGTTACCATAGAAATAACTAAATATGCATACATAAACATAACTCATAAATAAACATATAACATATATTTCCAACAAAATATCATAATGTAATTAACCCCTCTTATGTTTGTCCTTAGCTGACCTGTCTTTAAATAATCGTCATTATCACATATAACCTACAAAACATAAAATAAAAATAAGTGAATGTTAATCACTTTGTAAATAGAAACCTCTAATTCCTAAACTTTTTTCTCTTTGTTCCCTTCCACATATTAATCTTGCATTCCTAAATTCCTAATCTTATTAATTTGGTCATCTAGGACAAATCTAAAGACCCAAACTCAGTATGAAATGCAATGCATGCAAAAGTATCATAAAAAAATATTTGGTGAAAGCCTTTCTTAAAAAACATTCTTTTTATAAAACATCTCATATTTGTGTTAATCGGATTAGGTTGAGACAAAGATTCAACACTTTAACCATGTAAGTATTATAAGTTATTGCAATTTACAGTTTGTATGAATTTTTTGAGTATTATGGGTTATTGCAATTTACAATTTGTATAAATTTGTTCTAATATTTTTTTGTGGGTGTACATCCACGAACTCTTAGAACATTTTTTTGTAGGTGCATAGGTAAATAACGTATCATTTTAATGGATACAACACCTCTTTATGGGTGTACAGACTATTTCACAATTGTCACCTCTCAAAAAAAAAAAATCTCAAAAAAATATATCTTTTCAAAGTTATCATAAAACAAACATATTTTCATAGGTGACACAAATCTCTTTATCTATTGAATTTTATGTCTCACAAATGTTTCACAAGATCTTTGTGTCTCGTATCTATTCTACGTAATCTCTATGTCCCTATCAACTCATCACCTTAAAGAAAACTGAAAAAACATGTAAAATCAATTTATTCATCTCATGCATAAGAATAGGTGATACTCTTAAAAATCATGATCTCGTACTCAAAGCCCTATATTAATCTCATCTTAAGCTTGCATTTACTTTTCACCACAAATATACATACTCATGGCTCATGCCATATCTCATAATCTATATTAGACATGTCTAGGATTTTTATGTACTCTTACTGTCCTTTAAAATCTTACAGGACAATTCTCTTAATGAAATGATTGCTCATATTTTTCTTCTATGGAATGCCATTTATGACCATAAAAACGAGCATTCATTCTATTGTTCTCAACATACCCTTAATCTTTATCCCATGTTTGTGTGTCTATCAAGGGCTACTTTCGTCATTTTTTAAATGACCATTGGTATTATGCTTTAGTATAGATATTCATCGCAACCTAATCTATATGACATAAGTGATTGTACTTGTCCTTGGGACAAATGTTCTATCAAGAATTTAAAAACCTTAAATAGATTGAGGAATAATCGTTCTTGTTCTTGAAATGATTGTCCCATCTCACATATGGCCACAGAACTGATCGTTTTTGGTCTAAAATCCATATACAAATTAACTCAAACCAATCTATGCTATCTCAGAATAATGAGCCCTAATCGTCAATCAACAATATATTAGAAATCTAACAAATCCACAATCAATTCATGCATTCTTCCAATACTTAAACCTTAATCAAACAATCAAAGTTATAATCCCAATCAGATTATTTACATGTTCGGACTTCATAAAACTCCAATCAGAACATGATATTCATCATATATCACACAGACATATGAAAACACCATAAACTCTTGGATTCCAAGCGATATATTTCTATATTTATCACTCTCTCCTTCGACGAGTTGGACTGAAGAAAATGTAACAAACGATTGAGTTCAGTGTTTCATAGGTGTGTAAAGTATAGGCAGTTCAACGGATTACTGTCCGAACAAGCATTCATCTTGGTGGAAAAAACGTTCACCTCTTACTGCATTTATGATGTAACACATTATCTAATTTAACCGCAAATGGACGTTCACCATCTAGATGACCATTGAACATCCTATTTTTTTAAATTCTTTAACTTAATCATATTTTTACTTATAATAAAAATATTTGTACATATTCTAAGTACATAAATAAGTATATATTTAATGTATATTTTTACATAATTAGATGATTTTAAATTAAAAGATAAAGTAACAACTAATTATATGATAATATATATAATTGTATATCTATTTATGTATTTAAAATATATACGTATAATATTCTTTTTCTACTAATTTCACATCAAATTTAAGGAAAAAGACAAAAATAATTTTAGTATTTACGTGTAGGTATTACAGGTCTAATTAATATTAATTCTCCGCAAAAATATAAGTAAAACGTCTTTCTAAACATCATGGGCGGAAACATACCAAAGAGGCAAACCTTGGGTTTGGAATTCCATTCGGCTGGACAGATTTAAAGAATCTATTTAAAAAGATGTTAGGCAACTGAATTCAAGAATGTGAGAAATTTTATTTGATGCAACGAAGTTATGTTTGTATAGGAGAAAATAAAATACAAATACATGTAATGTAATCAAAATATTACTTTGAGATAGAAATTAGAAAACTTATAATATATATAAAATATATGTATACAAATTATTATTTCTTTCTTTTAATTTGTTAGCCCATGGAATGATTATAACAATACTTAAGGGATTGATGGATTATAATGTTATAACAAATGTCAAGTACAATATCATAGCTTATTAATTTTAGGGAAATTAAAGCAAATACCCATTTTGCCCCTTTTAAGCAAAAATACCCTCTTTTCCTATTTCTAAACAAAAATATTCACTTTTCAAACTTTCAAGCAGAAATACCTCAAAATTTTTTTTGAAATATCAAAACTACCTTTTACCATTTCTATATAAACTCTCACTTACATATATTTTTCACATCATTCAAACACTCACTTTCATTTTTATTTTTACTCAATATTTGATACTGTAGGTTCGTTCGTAAGAAAAAAATTCATATTTTTGAATTTGAATTAAAAGAAATCAATTCATGAGAAAAAAGGTATATATACAAATCTTAACTCAAAACTTAATTTTATTTGTTAAATTTAGTTTGTATGTTATAAAAAGGAGGCATTTAGAAATTTGATAATATTTTAGGGGGTTCAAAAATATTAAAAAATATGGGGGTATTTTGATAGTAAACAATATATAAAGGTTTTAAATGAAATGTTAAAAAAATATGGGGCTATTTTGATACAAGTTAACATATAAAGGTGTTAAAGAAATGTTAAATAATTATAGGGGGTTAAATAAAATATTATAAAAATATAAGGATATTTTAATATTAAATAGTATAAGAAGGTTTTAACTGAAATGTTAGCAATATATAGAAGTATTTTGATATAAGACAATATATGAGAGTATTAAATGAAATATTAGATAAATATAGGGGGTTACACAAATGTTAGAAAAATTTGATGGACATTTTGATATTAAATATTGTAAGAAGGTTTTAAATGAAATATTAGGAATATATAGAAACATTTCGATATAAGACAACATATGAATGTGTTAAAAAAATGTTAGATAATTATAGAAGGTTAAATGAAATATTAAAAATATATAGGGGTATTTTGATATTAAACATTGTAAGAATGTTTTAAATGAAATGTTATAAATATATAGAGATATTTCGATATAAGACAACATATAAAAGTATTAAATGAAATGATAGATAATTATAGGGAATTAAATGAAATGTTAAAAAAGTATACAAACATTTTAATATTAAACATTGTAAGAAAATTTTAAATGAAATATAGGGGCATATCGATAAAATACAATATTTGAAGTGGTAAAATAAAATTTTAAATAAATATAAGGGGTATTGTTAATTTAGACAAAATATGAGGGTACTAAAAATACACAAACAACGAGAGGACATTTACGATATTATAAGAATATCAAGTTCATATATGTTATAAAAAATAATGCATTTTGAGATTTTATAATATATTAGAAAGTAAAATGAAATATTAAAAAATTATAAAGGTCATTCAGATATTAACCAATATATGAAATTAACATTTTAGTTTCAAATAATATATGGATTTAATGACATGTTAGGAAATTAGAGGTGGTATATATAACAATAAATGGTTATTGTGAATTTTTTTTATAAATGTTTAATTTTTGCCCAAAATTTTCTATTATATGATTGATAATTAAAACAGCTACTTATATTGTTATTCGTTTCCAAGTAAAATGGATCCAACGTGATGAAAACATAATGAAGTATGTTGGAGGTTGTAAACAGTTGGTTAAAATTTCCTTTGAAACAACACTTAAGGAAGTTATCCAATTTTTGAGTGAACGGTGCGATATTGATCTAATCAGAAACTACATTAACTATATATGAAACTAAAAAAAATTGAGCTCGATTGTCCTATAAAGATCGAAAATGATGAAGATGTGTAAGACCTTATTAACACGTTTCAATACTTCAAGGAATGTATTCTTATTTTTGTTACATATACCCCAATCAAAAGACAAGAATAAGGAGAAGAGGAAGAAGAAATTGGTGGCAACAATGATAATGAAGTGAAAAAAAATCTGTTAAGGAAGACTTGATTGATTTCAATAATAATGCATTTTATATTACTGTTGAATGGGCTCGTGGAGACAAAGAGAGGGTTTCATACTAGGATGACTTTGAGGGGAACGAGATAACTGATTTTCCTTTTGATGAGGCAGACTTCGAGGATATGTCACCTATTAATTGTGATATAAATAGTATGTAGTTTGAAGATTCTGTTATGGGTGATAAAAATTATTTAAAACCATTTTTTGATAATGTTCTTATTAATCTATTTAAGTGGTTTCTGATTTTCCTCCACAGCCTTTAATATTATCAAGTGATGCATGATTGATCTGAGAGAGGAATGCTATAAAACTTGGTGACATTTTTTATGACAAAAAACATTTGAAAGATATTGTGGATCAATTTGCTCTAGAGAAAGGATTTCAGTACAGAGTGCTTAAGTCTAACACGGAGAGATGGAAAAGTAAGTGTTATGATGAAAAATGCCAATGGTCTCTAACGAGAAGTAGAGTCAAACCTAGTCAAGTCTTTCGAATTGGAAAAATGAATCCAACTCACACATATTCAGTTGATCAGATAATATCACATCACAAATAAGATTGGGTCTAGGCTTTAGGTCAATTAATGAGGTCAAAGTTTGTGTTGATTGATTGATCAAATTTATCGGTAATAGCTATAAAATTGACATTTCATATTCTTAAGTCTGATAGGCAAGAAATTGGATTTTAAATTCATTAAAGGGCTCACCGGAAGAATCATTTATGCTCTTACCTGATTATTTCTATAATTTAGAGCTTGCTATAATTGCAATGAGATATTTCGTCTGTGCATTTAAACAATATCTTCGACCTGTCATTTGCATTGATGTTATTTTTCTTAAAGATTGATATCTCAGACATTTATTTCTTACAGTGGCCCTCAATGATAATAACTAAATATATCTAATTGCTTTAAGTGCTATTAAAAAAGAAGATTAAAGAATGCATTAATGAAATATCAGAATTGACAATAATCTCATATCAACATCATGCTATAACTATGCAATGGCTAAAGGCTTTTTAGTTGTACACCATAGGTGTTTTTGCCATCATCTTATTTGTAACATGCAATCAAAGTACAAACGTGACTCACAGGTAACGTGTTTTAACATTTATAAAGTTTTTATACCGGTTAATATTTTATAAATTTTGATAATGAAGTGCTCGTATTATTGATAAACTTGTAGGTTGCATGTTTTTATTAGAAAACCACAAAGTCATATACAAATGCAAATTTTTAGGCTATGATGAAATCTTTTGACATGGTGCATCTTCAAGCCAAGACTTCCTTACATAAGGTAAGGTTTCACTAATGGAGTAGGGTACATTTTCTAGGACACCAGTATAACATAATGACAACTAATATTATAGAGTCATTTAATGCTCTTGTCAGACATGCATGGGTTTTACCCATCATGATACTTGCCGAGTTCATTCAAGACACATTACAATAATGGTTTTATGATAAGAGAAACCATACAAGTAACGTATGAAATTAATACTAATTATTTATTTGAGAATGTCTTTTTACTGTTATGCTTGTTATTAATAGATGTATTGATGTTTTTTTCCAAATTGCAAATAAATACCCCAACTATGTTACACCATAGATGATGGACAAAATTGGCCGCCATGTATTAAAGGTTGCGCTTGAAGATTCGTCCAATTACAAATATTCAATATCAGGTTTTAAGTAGTAGTGGATACATGGGCATTGTGGACTTTAATGAAATGTCTTGTACGTGTAAGAAGTTTCAGCTTTCACATATTTCATGCAAGCATGTTATTGTTGTTATAAGATATATAAGGCTCACAAATGTAAATGCATGGATTCATCTTTTCTTCACTACCGTTTACTACCGTGCAATGTATGCGAAACCTATCAATCCACTTAAGAACCAATCAAAATAGTTACATAGCCCCGAAGAAAGAGTTATCTTGCCCCTCATTCTTGATCGTTCTCGATCAGGTCACCCCTTAAATAGAAATCAATGTCTTTTATAGGGAGAAATCGTTACACCTAAGGTTTGTAGTTGGTGTAAGCAATCAGGGTATGTCTGAACACAATGCAAAAACCCAACACCGATTTTAAGCTTCATCGCCCAAGTTTCATCCAAAAAAGATAAAGGAAAGAGATCTTCATAACCAAACTCAGTATGAAATGCAATGCATGCAAAAGTGGATGCACAAAGGTAGACGACTGCTAAGCTAAACGTTGATGCATAAAGGTGGATGACTCACGTGGAAAATCTAGACTTCATGAAGGCTCCAGACACTTTATGAAGCATAACATAAAAATACCATAATCACCAGAACCCTCATCTTGCTAGGGGACACTATTTGTTTGGCGCAATACAAAGTGATCTACTCGTGGTGTATGCCCAGAGACAGTCCAAAAACTTATCGCCTCTAATAATGCTAGTATGAATGTCATGTAAGGTTGCTTCCATTATGTGAGCCTCTTGTGTTTGCCTGTGTACGATACCTCGAAGTAGTATACGGTGATTGACCAATCAAGAAAATCAATGACCCAATAGGCACAATCAAAGTTTATAGAGATGAAAACGTATAAACATTGAGAAATTATAATGGATACATGTGTTCTACCTTCATGGTTTGTAAAACAAATCGGGGGTGTAATCCACTTCCACCATCTTTTTGAATAGCTTGAGCCACTCATACTCCTCTGGCGACATGATACTCTAACTGTAAATTGTCATCTCGATATGCTCCACAAAAAAGGTATGGGCCATTGTCCAACTCTGTGGAACGATGACTTGTTACTCGTGCTAGTTTCGACATAATAATGTCAATAAAGAATCTACATACTAAAATTTATATTTACCATGAATTGTATTATGTTTTGACGAATATATAAAACATTTAACCAAATTTAATGGATATAGACCACTTACATCGTCAATCAGCCACTCGCATAGCTCAATAACAATCCTTTAAAAAGTGGCTTTAGACTACTCTCCAATGCAATAAACCTTATGGTTGTTGGATGTTATAGCTTTAGTGTACCACATGAGGAAAGAATCCTCATGCTATGTAGCAGATGATGGAATAGTCCAAATCTGCCAATTTACCTTCAGTTTAATTGGATTTATATATGAAATACGAACAAGCAAAACCTTTTGGATGACCTTATCATGAGCAATCTACACCAACTGAAAAATAACATAAAATTATTAATTCAATATTTAATATTAATTAACAAATACAATTAAATAGGTTAATGTTACTTTATCAATGTATGACGGAGCAAGTTTGGAAAGGGAAGGGGGGGGGGGGGGGGAATCCTTCATTGTTGTCAAGTCAACTATCTATACCCTCAAGATAAACTAGAGATGTAATTTTATATTATCAATGATTAATATATTTGAAAATATACAAATTATAATGGATATACCTCATCCTACTCTCCTTGTGAAATAACCTCCAGTAACTCGTCTCCCTGTGAACTAAATTTAATGACCCTTTTACTCGAGCTGGGGATCTTAACAATTAACCACAACTGCTCAATTTGGAAAAAAAAATTTAAATATACGTAATAATATTAATAACAAACTGATTAATGATATTTCATAAAAAATATACTACCTCCACAATCGGAGAAGGTGTACGGGGAGAACTTTCAATCAATACCCCTTCATGGCTAGTACCTTATACGAATATTAATAACAAATTAATCAATGACATTTAATAAAAAATATAATAACAATAATAAATTACAAACCTCAGGTGAGAGAGGTGATATAATCGAAAGGTCAACTTAAATGCCCTCATAGGCGGTACCCTGTATAAATATATAAAATAAATTGATCAATAACAATTCAAAAAAAAATATAGTAACAATAATAAATAACAAACCTTGGAAAGGGAAGGTGATACAACCAAAGGGCTAATTGAAACCCTCACATGGCCAGTACCTTGTACGAATATAGAAAACAAATTGATCAATAACAACTCAATAAAAAAATATAATAACAACAATAAATTACAAACCTCAGATGGGGGAGGCGATACAATTGAAGGGTAAAACGAAACTCTTTCATGGCAGTACCCTATACGAATATATAAAGCAAATTGATCAATAACAATTCAAAAAAATATAGTAACAATAATAAATGACAAACCTCAAAGGGGGGAGGTAATGCAATCGAAAGGCCAACCGAAACCCCCTCATGGCAGTACCCTATATGAATAATAATAACAAATTGATCAATGATATTTCATATAAAATATAATAATAATATTTCATTAAAATATAGTAAAAATAATTAATTATAAACCTCATGTGAGAGACGTGATGGAATCGAAGGATCAATGGGTGAGGCTCTCCCAACACCATCGTGAGTACCCTACACAAAATTAATATACATATTAGGGAAACGGGTAAATACAATTTATAAAAAGAATAAATGAGATATGACCTTGTCACTTGATCGACTAGAGCTGGGTGTGTATGCATGATGATATCCTTCAAACGAGTCATACAATCCTCTAATCAAAACATCTAAGAAGACATCTACTCTCGCATAACAGACATCTCATTCTACAAATAAGAAATCTCACATAATATCATATTTGCCCAGCGGGCCAATGCAACATCTAATGGGGATATAATGGGTGATGTAGTTAATGAACACTCATGTGTGGGGTGATCGGTAGCATGGTCTTGAACCAAAAGAAGATGTGTGGTCTCAATGGATAAGGTCTCAATGATAGGACATATAGTATGCTTCATAATATAGGGCTGAATAACCTTGTTAGGTGTCTCAGGACTAGTGGCCTGTATATCAACAGGTGGTATTATCCGAGATACTTTATCTCTTAGCGATAATGGTGCCGAGGAGGATGAGGAGGACTGTGGATCCAACATACTTGTATAGGCAACCATGTCCGTATACCATAGTGTAGCCTCCTTAATTGGTGATGGCTGCAAAGGGAAAATAACACCATCTTATTCATTTGGATATATAATAAGGCTAAAGGACTATTTCCCACTCAAGGTATGTCAATTTCTCAAAGTTCCCCCCCTCCTCGGGTTAACTTTGAAAATCTCATTTACCTATTCATAACTGGTTAAAATTAATGGAACCCTAACCCTTGAAAAATTTATCTCATTTTCCTCCTAAAAGTTTAAAAAATAACATTTTTTTCCCCAAGCCAAGTTTGAAAATCACATTTCCTTCCTAAGGTTTAGTTTCAAAATTCGGTCACCTTCTCCGACATCATGTTCAGCTGTCTCTCCCTCCCGACGGTTTCCCTTCCTCCAATAGTCTGTCTCAACTCTATTTCAATCTCTCCGACGTCTAGAAATGTTGTCTGAGAAGAGGAATCGTCTTCTTAGATGACAAAGATGAGATTAATCGATCTTATCTTCGTCGTCGAGGAAGACAATTCCTCTTCTCAAACAACGTCTCTAAACATCGGAGGAGTTTGAGTGAAGGTGAGGTAGGTTGTCAGAGGAAAAGAAACCATCAAGAGGGAGAGACGACCGACAATGACGCAAAAGAAGGTGATCAGATTTTGAAACTAAACCCTAGGGGTGAAACGTGATTTTTCTAAACTTGGTTTATGGAAGAAAAGTTAGTTTTTAAATTTAGGGGGAGAAATGAAATCATATTTAAGCTTATTTTTAATTTAAATATAAAATGACGATTTTACATTAAAATTAACAAATTTAAACGGTTATAGGTGAGTAAATAGGATTTTCAAAGCTAACGGGGGAAACTTTGGAAAATCAACATACCTTGGGTGTGAAATAGTCCTTTGGCCTATAATTAAACCTATTTGCAATAATCAATAAATCAATTAACTAATCAATTTACAATTACATATCTTATCACCGGTGAATACAGTTCCCATATAACTCCAACTAGGAACATCTCACGTATGCTACCTGAACATCTGTGGATGCATGGACATTAACCAAGGCCACCCAATTATACAGGATATCGATCGTCTCATATATCCAATATTGCAATGTGAACATTAACAGTTAAATTTAATTAATTTTTCTCATTGTCAATCAATATATATAATCAACAAATATACACTTAGTTGGAATGCAAAGGGGAATTTGCAGATTTCATATTTGCGCATATCAGACATTTGGTCAGAGCAAATCCTATCACTTGCCTAAGACATTGATTCGAACGTCATATCCCATACCAGAACACTCCATGGGTAAGAATTAAACCTGTCTAAGTAATTAACTAACTAGAGATATTCTGCAGATACCTTCTTTTGTCAGTCATTTCTCGGTAACACCATATGTAAACAGTACAACAAGGTCATTTTGACGACGTCGATATCGTCATCCCTTCATAGCCTAGTCAGGAAAACACACTATAATTCATGATATTGCACCTTTTGACAACCTAAAAAATAAGTATCTCAAATCCTATATTTGGATCCACGTGGAATATATGATGAAAGTACAATGATCCGGTTGAATGGTAGGCTAGTCATGAGTGTAAACTTGAATGCGCTAAATCTCATGGTAACCCCATTAATTCTAAACTAAAACTCATCTCTGCCTAAGCTCTGATATAACTGTCATAACAGAAATAAGTGCACCAAAACTCTATTAAATCGGGTATTTGGTAATTGAAAGAGATGCCCAAAACGTGTTCTCTCAAACAACTGCAGCTACTTCAATGTCAATTGAGACCTAATCTTGGATATTACAGTTCATTGGATACGACATGTAATCTCTGCTCAAAAGTATCGTAACTCATTCAGGATTCTTAATTCACTATCATCATGTGTTTCTTTATGAGAAATATCCCATTAAAAAAATTAAAGTTTATAAGAATTTCATTAAAAAACACATAAAAATAGATATGGAAATGAAAAATATCGAAAAACATATTTCAAATTTGACGACTACACTTCAGAATATTCTAAAATGACAAAAACCAAAAAATCAAACGAAAATTCAATAAATCAAATGTCAAAATACCCTAAAATTGAAAAAATCAAAAAACTGAACTAAATTTTGAAAACTACACATTCAAAAACCTTAAAATGATAAATATAAAAAAACGGATCTAAAATTTAAAACTATACGTTCAAATGCCCTAAAATGACAAAAACTGAAAAATCGATCGAAAATTCGAAAATTACATGTCAAAATACCCTAGAATTGAAAAAACTAGAAAAATAGAACTAAAATTTAAAAACTATATATGCAAATACCTTAAAATGATAAATATAAAAAAATAGACCTGAAATTTGAAAACCACATGTTGAAATACCCTAGAATGACAAAAATTTAAAAATCGATCGAAAATTCAAAAATTACATATCAAAATTCCATAAAATGATAACAATAAAAAAAGGAACTGAATATCGAAAACTAAACGTTGAAATATCCTAGAATAATAACAACCAAAAAATCAATATAAAATTCGAAAATTATATGTCAAAATACCAAAGAATGACAAAAGTAAAAAAACTGAACTGAAATTGAAAACTACAGATCTAAAAATCTTAAAATAAGAAATATCAAAAAACGAATCTAAAACTCAAAAATTACACATTGAAATACTTAGAATGACAAAAACTGAAATATCGATCAGAAATTTGAAAATTTCATTTCGAAATATCCTAAAATAAGAAAAATAAAAAAATAGAACTGAATGTTGAAAACTAAATGTTGAAATACTCTAAAATAGCAAAAATCAGAAAATCGATACAAAATTCCAAAATTATATGTTAGAATACCCTAGAATATCGAATATATCAAAAAACAAACTGGAAATTCGAAAACTAAATGTTAAAATACCTTAAGATGACAAAACCAAAAATTGATCTAAAATTCAAAAATTATATATCAAAATATCCCAAAATCACAAAAACCAAAAAACTAAGCTCAAATTTGAAAACTACATATTGAAAAACTTAAGTATAAGAAATATCAAAAAACAAATATGAAATTCGAAAAGTATACATTAAAAAAACCTAAAATAACAAAAATCGATTTGAAATTTAAAAACAACACGTCTAAAAATCATAGAATGGAAATATCAAAAAACGAATGTAAAATTTGAAAACTATACGTCTAAAAACCCTAAAATGACAAATATTAAAAAATTGATTTGAAATTTAAACACAACATGTCTGAAAATCATATAATGAAAATATCGAAAAACAGACGTAAAATTCAAAAACTACACTCTAAAAACCCTAAAATAACAAACATCAAAAAACCAATCTAAAATTTGAAAACAACACATATGAAAATCATAGAATGAAAACATTAAAAAACAAACGTAAATTTTGAAAACTACATATCAAAAACCCTATGAATTAGAGAAATCGAAAAACGGAGCTGAAATTTAAAAACTACATTTTGAAAAATCCTTAAATGAGAAAAACAAAAATAAAATTCGATAGCTACGCGAATAAAAAGCCCTATATTTAAACAAAATATCAATTTCTCCCTTAACATTTTCTAATTCTTCAACAAGTACTAAAAATTTATAGTACTTACTCTAAATCTATTTTTCACAATAACCCTAAATTAATTTGTAGAAAACAACCAAGAATCAAGCAACAAAAATCAATTTTTCAAATCCAAAAACCCTAAACCAAAATCGCACAAAATCTTACTTTAAATCCATTAAATCTAAATATAAAAATGATTTAGACAAAAGAAGGAACGATTCTTCATCATTTTCGTCGTCGAAAAACGTCAACAATTCCATTCAAATATCGAAGAAACCATCGTCATAGGGGACCCATGAAAGAACCCATGAGATTTCGTTTTGTACACAGTTGAGCAGGAAAATTTTTTGCTAAAAATATAAAAAAATTTTGCCTTTTATATGAGGGCATTTTGGTAATTTTAGGTAAATGAGGCACTTCCGCTTAAGTCCAAAAGAATTGGACAATTTTCTTAAACCCCTAATGTTTAGGTAATTTATTTAATTTCTCTTAATTTCAATATATTTTTTTCTAAAAAATTATTATTATTATTATTATTATTATTATATTTTGAAAAAAGCATACCAGCTAGGAAGACATGGTGGTCAGCCTTTAAACCCTTCTCCTATATAAAGAAAACTAATATCATGGTGGTCAGCCTTAAACCCTTCTCTTACATAAAGAAAACTAATATCGGTATCTGGAAGACTCCTAAAATTATTGATGAAGGCAATCCAAAGATCTCACAAGGATAATAATTATATATATATATATATATATATATATATATATATATATATATATATATATATATATACACATTTAATTAGCATAAAAATTGATTCCCCACTCTTCAAGTCTCACTCCATGTAATAATTTCAAGCTGGTTAAACCACTAACATATATGGCAAATAAATCCTGGGAAGGGCTTACTGGAATGAGTTGTCTTTAAAAAGGTCACACATGCAAAAATTGCATTTAAAATTTGCAATTGCTCAAAGGAGAAGTAAACAACAAAAAAATGAATCAAAATGACTAGTTTAATTTGGGGCCAGCTACAACAGCCCCTTGAATAGTCTATACAAAGTCACCCTAGTTAACCAGTGAATAATGAATTGATTGCACACAAACTTTGTCAATACAAAAAAACAAAATCATAGCTAATGTCGAGTTTGAAACAAATGCATACGGACATACTCCAGGCCAATACACAACCTAAACGTATCATAAGTCCACAAAAATATATGATTGAGATGAAGTTACCAATCCCTTAAGAGCTCTGATTTACTGTTGTTTGTCTTGTCTCAACTCTCCAGGCTTGCTGATATTCTTGGGCTTGGCTGGGGCAACCTTTGCAGGTGTAGAACGCTCTGACTGAGAGAAGAGAATCAAGATGTGCATAAGAACAGTGACAGTGGCCAAACAGAATGCTGATATTGCAATGCCCTTCCAAGACGATAAAAGTGAAGACCACTGGAGAAACTTCAGGGCCCCAAAAATAACCAGGCAAACCCATGAGACAACAACCTGTTTGTCCCATTATAAGATAAAATGATCAGTTCATTAGGTGAATCCACAGAACCCTCATGAAAAAATGGCACTGGTTCATAAATTGAAGGGTTTATGAGAGTAGTGTCTCACCAACAGTGGCTTTAATGGGCGGGGAATTTCCTGCAGCTCTTGGCCACTGAAAGTATCTTCTGCATTATGTTTGTCCAAAAGAGAGTCCTTGTTTGCAAAAATAAAAAATAAAGAAAATCAGAAGGAAACGAAGACATAGATTCCCAGCACAACCAGATAGAAGAATTTGTAGATAGAAGCACCAAGCAAGAGTATACAACTTAAATTTAGTTGTTTACTTAAGCATCAACTATTAGCTTTGTAAACATTACACCACTTATTCCTTGCATCCACATCATAATTTGTTTCAAGCAACTATACCAACATCACAACGAAAGCAGCTGCCTCCTAGTACTATTTGAATAATACTCACCTTGGCCACAAATACATCTTTACACCATTGAGCAACAGCATCATCTGATTCAGGCAATTCCTTCATCAAATGTCGCTTGAGGTGCACATGCACCTGCAAGGGATAAAAAGGGGTTCAACTTTATTCAAGAGAAAAACCAGCCCTTGTACTTTTAAATAATTCAGAAGCTGCAAAATTAAGAATATTTTAAGCATTGCACAAATAAACTTCTGTACGACAAATTCTTATCTCTACTACATTCTCCCACCCCCTGGCACCAGTGAAAAAAAAAAAAAGCTCTACAGATTGCTAAAAATCTAACCCTATCTAGCCAAAGCATGAAATGCAATCAAAGCAAAACAAATTTATTCATATTTGACAATTCAATGTCCCCCCAAAGGGAAACCAACCTGAATGCTTCAATCAACAAAATTAGATTGCTGTTTAAACAATGCAATAAACCAATCACCCAATATACCTGAAATATTAACTGGACTAATGCTAATCAACTTAGATAGGAAAATTTTCTGAGAAAAAAAATAGCATTGGAGTAAGTTTTGTAAAACCATTTGGTTTTAGACCAATTAACATTTGTACTAAACTCTCATGTCACATGGCATTGAACTTGTCTGGGACATGTTGAACACAAGCATGTCTGGGACATCAGAATCCCCATTCAAAAATAACACAAGATGCTCAATTGGTGTAAAACCATATCTCATATGAAACCATGTCAACTAAATTCAAACTCACAATTATATGCAAATACAAAAAATTTCCTAATATGCTTTATAGAGTTGTTTAAAAAAGTCTCAATCACCAATGGCTTACCACAGAAGGTTGCCCCTTGAACATTCTGAGCATTGTAGGTGCAGGTGAACTTTTAGGAATAGCTACAGTTACATCATATACAGCTGGGACGAATGAGCGCATATGACTGACTGCTGCAACAAATCCCTAGAAACCACAGACACATTAGGCTGTATTTTCTTTCTTTTTTTCTTTTTTTATAAAGGGAACATATAACTTAGTATATTAAAAATAGGAAAATATTTTTAAAATTTGGGGAACCAGTTGTCCACCATAAAAAATAAAAAGCAAAAAAAGACACAAACAGCATAAACTCAAGCCACAACAGAATTTCATTCTCTAAAAATAAATAAAAAAGGAAGTATCCAGAAACTTTTATGAAACTAAAGACCAAAAAGAAGCATAAACTCACTCGAAGTCTATCTATAGGAAATCATCCTAATCTTCATAAGCTTCTCATAAAATACTCTAAATTCCTCTGACTATAAAACCCAAAATACAGCCAAAACACAAGACTTCCACAAAACCTTGGCTTTTTCACCCCATCAGAATCATGTAAATTTCAACCAACAAGGACCTACAAGAGATCAGAATAACTGACCAAACTTCCTCCTTCCCCAAAGAGATTCCAGCACAGCTTCAGTCATTAGAATTTAAAAAAGAAAAATAAAAGAGATGATCAATGCTTTCAGAATCTTTTTCACACAATATACACCAGTTATGAGATAAACAAGTGTTAGTCAACCACCAATGCATGACATCACTATAAATTCTTCCATGAGCAAATGACCAAACTCCTTTCACCATCAGCTCCATCTATGATCAATGATCATTTCCTGGGCTCCAAACCAAGAATTATCCACAGAAATTGAATCCCTAGTAAAACAAATCCACCAACTGAGCCACACCTTTGCTTTTATTGCCACACAGCTATGTATCATAGACTGTGATGATCATACTGCTAGCAGCTTTCATACAAGGAAAGGCTTGATGCTTAGATGTCTAGACCTGGGCCTAGCTGATTGTTAACTCAAAGAATATATTTTTCACCAGTGTAATCAAATGACAAATAACAAACATTTTTTCACAAAGTGAGTGGTATAGCTACTGACATACAATATGATAAAGCCTGATAATAGGGCTTTGACTAGTTCTGCAAAAATTTGTCTAACTTTATAAAACTTTAAAACACAATCTAAATGTAACAACTAAGGCCAAACAAACTATTACATCATAGGTCTTAAGCCCAAAAATGCAACTCACAATTATTTTAGCTAGGATTGTACAAGAACACAAACATTATACAGCTAAAAGGAGGACTAGGGTCCACAGTCTTTTGTTCATAGAATTTGTTTTTCCACTCTGGATTTGGGAGAATTAGAACTAGCCAGAAAATTAAAAAAATGGAGAAAAATATTAAAATAGACTGAATTTGACCTTAGTACGAGGAATCAGAACATTTCTAGGAATAGGCAATCCATTTGAAGCCGCATATTCCTGCGCTGCTAAAAGCTTTGCCTGCGTAAAGCGAGTTCCTTCCACAAAAAGAGCCAACCAAAAGGACCGAGGGAAGTCTTTTAGTCGTTGGAGACCTGACTGCATAATAGTCCCACAAGATTCAGAGAGCAGCAAAAGTGGTATTCCATAGGAAAAAGGAGAGACATATATAAACAAAGAGATGAATGGAAAAAAAACGTATCTGCATCATGGAAATAAACATGCCTACATAAAGTCAGAGAAAATTTAAACAACCATACCTTTATTTTGCCTTCATCCTTGGCCCAGCTTCTTTCCAGAAATAGGTACTCAGAAAACCACATAGACCAACCGATGACCTGCTCATATTTTACACATTTACAAACTCTAAGAAACATGACAAAAGAAAAGCTATTCTAAGTGATATCCATATTGAAACAGGACACAGAACCATAAAAATAAAACAAAACAAAATTTAACTTCAATGTCATAATAAAAATTCACACCATCAATTTAAAAACCAACACTAATTGCCAACAAACATCTTCAGCTACTTATAAGTTAAAATGAGGTAAATGGTACATAAATGCAGTTGCTAACAAATCAATTTGAGTAAAAGGATGAAGACAAAATTTTGATAGGAGATACAATTTGCCACAATATTCCTAGATTAAAATCATGAATGAGTATGAAATTTTTTCTCTTTCCATTAAGAAGCATAATGAAAGAAAAATTGTATATCATTTTTAGTCCAGAACCCAATGGCAGATTGTCAAATTCAAAATGCATCCCAGGGGAGGGAATTATACATAAACCATCAACTCAATCCGGTTTGTTTCAGTGACTAACTCCATTAAATTACATTGTCAAAACAAATAAGTTGGAGAACTAAAACGTACCGGAAGAAATTTTGATGACTTCTTCATTACAGCCAATGCACTGCCAAGGCAACCTGACCGCTGTCATAGCAAACTTAACAATCACTAAGCAATAGATACAATGTAATGGAATATGAGATCAGAAAATCTAAAATAAATACCATAATTTTTTACATTGGGTTAAGAATATAATCTTCAATGTCAAACTTTCTCCTAGTGAGTAATAGCTTATACATAAATTATGAGTACTCAGACAGTTACTGTATATGACAATTTGTTTTTCAGTGTTTGTCTATGTATCTATGCATGTGTAAGATGCATGTAAGCCCCTGATTGTATAGCATGAGCATACATATGAATCTAATAGCATTATATAGATTATGTACCTGAGCCAAAACCCATCCAACAAGCCAATCAATGTCACTTTTGTGATTGGAAATGACAAGTGCGTGTTCTTTACCTGAAAATCAGTAATTCACAACATGAAACTGAAAAATATGCTTCTCAATAGAATGTTCGCACAGAAAATTATTATCACCTCCAAAAACTTAGAAACGCCAAATATTACTTGTATATTTGACAAGCTTTTTAGCCTTACCCATTAATTTTAATGTTTCACAATCTGTGTAAAGTTTGACCTGCAGCCAAAACAACAAATAATCAGAAACAAAATCTCCAGAAAATATATATGATATGCCTCAAATGGTACCAAATCCACTCAAGGACTATCAAATTCGTACTTGAACTTGAATGTGAAATGGAAGGCCAAAAGGATGAAAGGTTTAAAAATAAAAAGAAGAAAACACTAAAGAATTCCAATCTTCTTTTACTTCTTCAATAGCTCCCAAATGCCACAATTTAACTCATGAGGTATCATCCAACCATAATATAACACACTTACATCAGATAGTATCTATCCCTCATCAGATGTGACAAACATTAAGATTGCAATTTCTTTCTCTTAGAAAAGGCAATGCAATGCAATGACAAAAGACCACATATAAAGAAAGACACAAAGAGGAAGACATAACATGCATATGCCACTACATCACCACAAGATGGCAGCATGAACAAACAAGATTACCACACCTCTAACAATATAATAACATATTAACTAAAAAAGGCTTATTCAAAAATCAATAAAAATATGTGTACAACTTACCCAAAAAAAAAAACTATATGTTCATACTTTTGAGTACATAACTGATATGTCATTATGTTGATTGGATGATTTTGAATTAAAGATAAAATAACATTCAATCACATAATGACACATTAATTGTGCATTCAAAAATGTGTACATATAGCATTGCTCTTCAAAAATACATAAATTTACAAATAGCACCAAGAGCCAACAAATCACAATGACAGGAAATCAGCTACTATGAATGCCAATGTAGCTGTGTTATTTACTATTGGAATAGCTAATACTAAAACTTGGGGGATCCTTAGTGATCTGACAGTTCCAGTAATAACTTGAGATCACACCATCTCTTTGATTCAAAATCCACTGCCCTCATTTCTTTCCCACTATCTATAACATGGCAAACATAACCTTTAACATGCTCAGCTGTTAACTCCGTGGCCATGAATTAACAAACCCTAAATTTTATGTCTGCTTGCACAGTTCTTTTACTTAAAAAGAACTATATCATAATCATAAATTGTTTCTCAATAGCATATACCCTAAAAAGACAACTGAACTTGCCATTTTCCTAAGTGTATAATTCACATTTAAGATGATGAGAATTGGTTTGGTTTCATTCATATTTGTTTATCAAAAGTGATCTTAAATATATTTCTTTAAGCTGAAAAGTATTTATGTCTAGCAAATCGCCATACCACTAAGTTTTGCTTTTTGCTTTGAAAAAATAAACAAAGTCTCAGAGATATTATTAGCAAAATCCAGATTGGCTCATCTGATAAAGAGAATAATATTAGTAATTTTTAATGCTTGTTGTTATGTTCTAAAATGAAGATTCTAGAAAATTAATGTTCAATTTGTAACCAAAAAACGAAGTTCTTGCTATTTTGCATTCAGAAGAATAGTATTCCACGGTCACCAACCAAACGGTGCCTTAGACATTCAATTATTATTAAATGCTTTTTTCTAGGTGAAGTTCCAAACATATCATAAACCTGGTACCTAATTTTACAATGTAGCGTATAAACAGCAACTTGCATTATGTACCCGATGTAACCCATCATTCTCTCATCATCTTGAATTGATTCTCACCCCTACATTTATTGGTGATACATGAGATATTATATTTCTAATAGTAATCCTATTCTATTCCTATTATTAGTAGGACCCTTACATTTGGCAATAATTTTGTATAAAATGATGCCACATAGAAAACAAGCAGTAAAAATAACTTGAACGCTTAGTACAAGATTAATCAAAATATTAAGGATAATTAAAAATATTAAAAGCTAAAATAATATGGAATAAGTTGACACCTTAATCCCTGCCCACCAGTCAAGTAGCCAGATGAGCTCCAGCCACAACAATTCCGCCACCTCTTTATTGATTCTCCTGTACCAGCTCTTTGATAGAGGCTTAATAAAAACAAAGAAAACCCCCTGAAAAAAAAAAAAACAATAGCTCATACTGATAATCCACAAAGTTTATCATTTCAAGAAGTTTGCAATTATAATCCTAAAATCTATTGAGAATTTGAGATACAAAGCAAAATATTCACATCCTAATCTATAATAAAAAAAAGAAAGATACTATAGAGCTAAAACAAAGCTTAATCTCTCGAAAATAAAGAAAATGAAATCAAAGTGGAATTCAGTTCAAGTTCAACCAATTAGCTGTTTAATCATCTCAACTGGGACCCACATAACCTCAAAATCTTCAGTCGTTTCCCATCGCCGCATTTTTCTCGAGAAACAAACAGACAAACTCACGACAGAAACGAAGTTTCTATATTATCTAAATACAACTAAACTATCAGCAGTTAACCCAAAAAAAAGGCTATAATGAATTAAAGTGAAAAAAGAAAATCCGACACTAAGATGCACAGTAAATCAAATCTACAATTCAAAAACAGAAATGTAAAAAAATTTGAAAAATACAAAAAAAAAAAACCTGAATGAGATTAACGACGAGGCCTGAAATGAAGAAGAGGAGGCCTAAGGGGACGATGACAGCTGCCGCTGCAATCGCCATGGCCTCTGCTACTTTTTCTTCTTTTTGGTTTTGTAGAGGAAGATTTCTCCCAAAAAAAAAAAAGGAATGGATTGCGTAGACAAAGGAGTCAGTGCTAGAGCTTGGATTTGGTTAGCCGTTCCAAGGAATTAAATTACCCTCTATCAAACAGCTGAGTCGGGTCGGATCAATCGTTCCCCCGGAAATGGGCTATCGGATTCTAACTTAACAAATATTTAAGTACTTAATATTACCTCTTTTTTAAATTATATACGGTCTTAAGTAATATATAAATTTTATATTATTATGTAATTAGTTTATTTTAAATAAAGATAAAATAATATATAATTATAGATAATATATTATTTGTACATTTAATTATGTATTCAAAATTATATAACATTTATTTATTAAAATAATATTAATAATTGCTATGTTTAATTGGGTTTGTGCCAATTATAAGAATACTATACCTTGTATTAATAAAATAAATCTACTTTGTTTATGTTGTAAGTAAAATAATAATAATAATCATAATGGTGATAATTTCTATGATTTATTAATATTTAACAAAAGTATATTATTTAGAATATTATATGCGTTTATTGATGCAAGATTTAAGGTTGTGCAGGGGAGGGTCAACCACTCTAATACTTTATAGGCAATGTTTGTGGAAGGTTTCTAGTTTCTACAATGGCTCGTAAAAATCTCAACCACACCAACAACCAACCAACCATTAAATGCAATCGTCAAACTCCACTTAACAACTTTCGCAATAGTTAGAGGCACAAAACGGTATTTTCCCATTTTTATTTATTTACATTTGCAATAAAACTATATACATATTTTTTAATATACAATTAAGTTATCAGATGATATATCATCATATGATTAACTGTTATCGACACATAATATAATGTTGGATTTGGGCTAAGTTTCTGTAAGTTCAAAATTAAACTCAATTTAAATAAATCTAAAATGAATTAAACTTAAATAAACTTAAACACAAGCTTGAGTTTAAAAGAGAAATATTTTTTAACTCAAATTTAAATGGTGTTAGACTTGTTAAACTTATAAGAGTAAAAGAATTTAATACGAATTGATGACAAAGAGGGTATTTCAATACATGTCGAACTAGCATCGTTTTAGTTGGTTTTTCTTGATTGTAATATCAAGTTAAGCTCAAAACTTAGTTCGATTTAACATTGTAATCGAATTCAAGGTCAACTCCGTTTAGATGAGATAGTTTAAACAACTTTGAGTTGATGAAATAATTAAAATATTTTAAACTTTAGGAATTTTCCCTATTTTAAAGACTTTGTGTGTTAGATTTTGGACTGCCCAAAATATTGCACCCGCATTATTATACAATTAATCAACTATGAAGTAACTTCTATTGAACCAAACTCAAATTAGTTTGTACTATAGTGATGTTGCATATACAAACTATTTCTACAGTCTTATTTGATATCGTTACATGTTTCACATTTAATCTATTTAAATTAAAGTTTTTCTATCATACTAAAATCATGTCAGTTCGTAAAAGAGGGTTTGTTCCTCTAATTACAATTTTGAGTAATGCTTCCTCAACAATATTATGATTTCAGGTATATTAATAATATTAAAAACAGTCCATTTAATATGGACAAAGTCTCTGATTATTAAAAGAAAAAATCAATATAATACATAACAAGTGTAATTGATTTGGTTAATCTTTTATTATAAAAAATAAAAAAATATTATAAATATTATTAGATATAAATTATAATTATTTGATAAAAATTAATAGATATAAATAATTTTTATGTCCAATTAGATGTAATAAATATTATTTTACTTAAAAAATATTAAAGATTATCAAAGTAATCTTTACACACTTAACTAAATACCACTAAAATATAAATACAACAATCAGAAAACACATTAAAAGAACAAATATGCGAGAGATCAATAAATTTAAATTGTGCGAATTACATTTTCCACCCAAAGGTTTGGCAATAATCATTTGACCTTTACAATACAATTAGGAGGTGTTTGATTTGAGAAATATTTTATTACCAAAATGAAAAGATTACCTTAAAGATAAAAATTATTATGTATAAATTATTATTATATTTGATAAAAATATATAGATATAAATAATTATTGTGTTTAATTAGAAGCAATAAAAGAATACTAGTATATTATTTTACTTAAATGTATTTAGGTTTAATTATTCTAAAATATTTTTTATGTTATTTGTTATATTAAATGAAAATAAAATTATTTATACCTAAAAAGATTAATAAATAAGGATATAGTTACAATAAAATCAAGATTATCTTGATAATCTTTTAATACTTAAGGTTGAAATAGTAATCAGAGTACCTTTTATATTCTTTATCACATCACTATTAGTAATAAAAGATTACTGGAATATTTTATTACTTATAAATAAAATAAAATAATGCAAGTAATAAAAAGTAAATTATTGGAGTAATCTTTATAATCCTTTAACCAAACATCCCATCAGGGTTTGGCAATTTGTAGTAATCAAAATCCTCGAACTCATGGATTAGGTCAAAAATTTTCACAATCATAAATTATAGAGTAAATAGCATTTGCCCACTCAAGGTTTAGCCTAAAAACATTTTTTATCTCTAGTTGATATAAATTTTTTTTTTACTCAAAATCAATTTTGTAAAAAAAAAAAAAATCAGCATAAAGGTAAAATGATAATTTTATCATCTATTAATTTAAAAAATAAAAAAATAATTTTCTATCAGACCCAAATATTTTAAACATGATAATTTAACCCTTAAAAGGGTTTTAAAACTCGCAAATTAATTTTTGATAATTTAACCCTAATAGTTGTAATATGACATTTATACTCATAATTCGTTACACTATGTTCAATTCTTTGGAGGTACAATTATCATTTCCAAAGACACCTCTATCTATAGGAATAGAAAAAAAATGGTGAGAGTGAAAGGAAATTGAAATACGACGCTCCTTATATAATTTGGATATTTAAAAAATAATTTTAATTTTTGTTAGTTTATAATTATATAATAATTTAAAAAATAAAATAGTTGGGATAAAATGGTAATTTCACTTCCTAATATTGTTGTTCCATTAATAGAGTTTGATTTTGGGTAAAAAAAAAGAAGTTATTTATGCTTGATTTTGGGTGGGAAATGCTATTTATACCAATTAGGGATAAAAATGTGTTTTGAGGTCAAAACTTGGGTAGGATAATGAAATTACTCAAATTTATAATTGAAAGGGAGAAAATATAGTTTTAAGTGGAATAGACATATCTTGTTGTTCATGTTATTTTTGTTTAATAAAATTAAATCATATTAAAGGAAAAAGCTGAATATATATTTGGTTTTATGGTGGACAGCGTGATTAAAGCGGAGTTCTAGAGTGTTGCATGTGATTATCAATTTAAAGCATTTTTTGATAAAAAAGAAAAAAAAAAAAGAAGAAAGAGTTATTGGGTTTCTAATTTTTAGTCTTAACAATGACTTTTGCAACAAACATTTATGGTGTGTTTCATTTTCCCATCCACTCGAGATTCATAATTATATATCAAATTTGTCACATATGCTTGTAGTTTTAGGTAGGTAGTGATTTGTCAGGTTTGAGCCTTTGCCATTTGCCATGGTATCATGTCATGCATTCCAATTGTATTAAAATGAGATGGAAACTTTTCTTGTATTTTAACTCATCCTACTAATTTATTCATTCAATTTAATAGGGAAAATATGTGAGTGAGTGAATTTAACATGAGAAAAAAAAAAGTAAAAAATCTCACTTAGTTTGTACATTTATAAATAAGTAAAATTTGTTTATAGGATATTAAATTAATTATCGTAAATATAAAAGGTTTTAGCAAAATTGTCTGATTTTTTTGAAACTTAAGCAAAGATGCCCTTTTTACCTAAAATAACTAAAATGCCCTTACATATAAACCAAAAAATTTCATATCCTCACCCAAAATTTCCCCTATCCATTGTTCTCAAAATCAGAGAATTCCACAGGTCTTCCTCAGAGTAAGCAAAGTCGTTGAGTTTCGACAGTGTAAACAGTTTTTTTGACATTTTTGATGACAAAAATGAAAAAAAAATGTGAGTAAATTGTCTCTTATTTGAATTATTTTTATGTTAAAATTTGACTGATTAGATTAAAATTTTAGGCTTTTTTAGCTTAGGATTTTGGATTTGAACAATTGATTTGTGGCTTGCTTATTGCTTGTTTTGAATGAATTAGTTTAGAGCTATCGTGTTTAAATAGGTGTACAATCATTTGTTGTTGAAATGATAGCTGGAAACTGAGATTTTGATAAAAAAATTGTTCGATTTTGAAGTCGAAACTTCACCTCAGGGGATATTTCTTAAGCCTAGGGAATCCTAAATTTAAGAAATATCCCTTGGATTGAATCGCCACCATGGAGGAGAGGGGCAAATGTAATTTTCTAAACAATAGTTACACTGAGGGGTCTACAAGGGAACCTCGGGGTGGGGCGATATTGCAAGTTTTGAAATAGTAACCCACAAAGGACCACGGGAAAGGGGGGGGGGGGAGATGTTTATTTTTTAATTAGTAAAGCTCGTAGGATTCCCAATACGGAATTGTAAGGTTTTAAACATCTTGGACTTGTGGGAGAGAAAGAATTTGATAAGGGGGCAAATTGATATTTTTAAACATTTAGGACCTATAAGAGAGTGAGAAAATGTTAAGGAAGTAAATTGATATTTTTTTAAATCTAGGGTTTTTTAAAAAGTAGTTTTCAGATTTTATATTTGTTTTTTCATATTTTAAGGTTTTTTAAAGCATAGTTTTCGAATTTCAGGTTTATTTTTTGACTTTTGTGATTCCTAGATTTTCCAATATGTAATTTTAGAATTTGAGATCGGTTTTTTGGTTTTTATTAGTATAGGGTTTCTAATGTTTATTTTTCGAATTTAATGTCTGTTACTTGATTTCTATTATTTGTAGTTTTTTTGAACTATAATTTTGGATTTTCAAATCCCCTTTTTTGGTACTCATCATTATTAGTTTTTCAATGTGTAGTTTTTGAATTTTAAATAGGTTTTTCAGTTTTTATCATTCTAGAGTAATTGGATATATAATTTTTGAATTTCAAGTTTATTTTTTTATATTTGTCATTTTAGGGTTTTTGGACGTTTAGTTTTCGAATTTTAGGTTTGTTTTTCAATATTTGTCATTTTTGGATTTTTCTACGTCTAATGTTTTGGTTGATGTCATTCCAGGATAATTGGATATATAGTTTTCAAATTTTAGATTAGTTTTTCAATATTTGTCATTTTAAGGTTTTCTGATATGTAGTTTTTGAATTTTTGGTCTCTTTTTTATATTTTTCATTTTAGAGTTTTTCGACATGTATTTTTTGCATTTCAAGTCATTTTTTTTGTTTTTGTCATTTTAAGGGTTTTTGACATGTAGTTTTTAATTTCAAGTTCGTTTTTTATTTTTTTTTTCATTCTAAGGTTTTTTTATGTATAATTTTTAAATTTTAGGTTTTTTTTTTTTAATGTTTATCATTTTTGGGCATCTAGTTTTTAAATTTTATATCTGTTTTTTTATATTTATCATTTAAAGTTTTTCGACATATAGTTTTCAAATTTTTGGATTTTTTTTATTTTTTTCATTTTATGAGTTTTTTTGAAGTATAGTTTTCAAATTTTTTGTCTATTTTTTTATGTTTATGATTTTAGGATTTTTCGACGTGTAATTTTCAAATTTTAGGTTGATTTTTTTATTTTTGTCATTTTAGGATTTTTTGACTTATAGTTTTTCAATTTGAGGTCTGTCTTTTAATTTTTCTCTCTAATTTTATTTCTTTTCTAATAAAATTCTTATAAACTTTATCATGATAATAATTTCTTTTTTACAAGATATTTCCTATAAAAGAAAATGTGAGGATAGTGAATTAAGAATCTCGGATAAGACACAACACTTTTGAGTAGAGTTTACTTCTCATGTACAATGAACCACAATGTCCATGATTAAATCTACATTGACATAAACACAGTTGTGATTGTTTAAAAGGACTTGGTTTGACCATTTGCTCTGATTACCAGATATGAGATTTAGCAAAGTATTAGTGCACTCATTTATGTTACAACAATTGTATCAGGGATTAAAGAAAAATGAGTTTTAGTCTAGGATTAATGGTGTTGATGTGAAATTCAACCCATTTGGGTTTGCACTTATGATTGGAGTATCATTCAGTCAGATCATTATTCTTTCATCTTATATTCCATGAGGATTCGAAGATAGAATTCAAGAGATCTATTTTCGGGGATGTTAGAAGTTGCAATATCATAATTTGGAGCAAGTTTTCCCAACAAGGCCATGGCGAGATGATGATATCAACGCCGTCAAAATGATCTTATTATATTGCCTTCATATGGTGTTACTAGGGAATGACATACAAAAAAAGGTATCTATAGAGTATCTTTAGTTGGTCAATCACTTAGACAGCTTCAATTCCTACCTGTGGGATGTTTTGGTGTGGGAAATGATATACAAGTCAATGTCACAAACAAGTGAAAGGATATGCACTGGTCAAATGTCAGATATGCGTAAAAATTATATCTATGGATTTTTGCTTGCATTCCAAGTAAGTGTATATTTGTTAATTATATATATTTATTATCAAGGGAAAATATTATTAATTAAATTTAAATATTAATGTTTACATTGCAGTATTGGATCTATGAGACGATTGACACCCTGTATGACTGGGTGGACTTGGTGCTTGTTGATACGTCTCCACAAATGTTCCAGTGGCATATGAGAGATATTCCTAGATATAGTCATATGAGAATTATATTAATTAGTGATAAAGTATGTAATTGTTAATTGATTAGTTGATTGATTTATTGATTAATGTAAATATGTTTAATTATATATTTGAATGAGTAGAGTGATGTTACTTTCCCACTCCAACCATCATTGATTGAGGAAGCTACATAACAGCCCATATATTCTTTATGAGCCATATCAGGATAACATATGGGAGTTGGAGTACCATGCCACTAGATGAGTACGAGTGGTTGAAACTATTCACCAAAATGGTGGAGGTAGATTATACACCCAGATTATTTTACAAATCATGGGGGAAGTTCGACAAGGTATTATATATGCGTATTTTCATTATAATTTACTTATATATAATATGTGTGTCAATTACAATTTCTTAGTGTTTATATGTTTTCATCCCTATAAACTTCTATTATGCCTAATTGATCAATCACCGTATTTGACTCTAAGACAACTTATATAGGCAGACAAGATGGGCTCACGTGATGGATGCAACCCTACACCATAATCATCCTAACTTTATTGGCAGGGACAGGTTTTTGGACCACAACTGGGTGTACACCAAAAGAGGATCACTTGATGCTACAAGTGGAGGAGAGTGTCCCCTAGTAGGGCAAGGGTTTAGATGATTGCGGTATTTTTATGTTGTGCTTTATAGAGTGTTTGGTGCTTTCACGAACCCTGGATTTCCCCTATGAGTTGTCCATCTCGATCCATACACGTTCGGCCTCACAATTGTATTTCTACAGCATCAAGTAGATCGTGGGTGTACATTTTTATTTATTATTAGTTATTCATATGATTTTACAATTGTTATGTATATATTTATTTACGATGGTTTATTGGTATGCATTTAATTTCATATTTTTTAAGTTTTATTGTAACTTACCAGATATAGTATGAATTATAACTCAAACAATGGATGAACATAATAACTGAGTAAAAGAAATTAACATATGTTCGAAACATAAATAATATTGATATAATGTTCAATGGATTATATTTCATTTCAACAACTACATAAATCAAACATTATTCAAACTAAATATATTATATCTCATTTTAACAAGTACTTAAATCAAAGATTATTGAAACTAAATATATTACATCTCATTTCAATAAGTACTTAAATCAAACATTAATCAAACAAAATTGATTACAACTCATTTTTAAAAATACATAAATCAAACTAAATAGAAGGTTGTGAAGATCCCTTTCTTTTATATATTCTAGATGAACTCAATGTCACAGAGCTTGGAACCAATGCTAGGCTTTTGTAGTTTGTTTAAACATGCCCTAGTTGATTACAACAACTACAAACCTTTAGTATAACTGTAACACCCTTTTCTTGATATATACTTCTGATGAGAATATAACAAAAGAGATATGCACAACTAGACTATTTGAAAACTTCATTACATAATCATAATTATAGAATGTTCAAAAAGGTGATGCAATAAAAACACTTTATTAATCAATATTCGTAAAAGTCCAAATGTCAGAAAAAACTGGCAGTAATGATAATAATAAAACAATAATAATAATAGTAATGAAAACTATGTGTTTGATAAACTAAATAATAACAACCCCTCACCTCGTTCAACTACTAGTTAGACTACTAAATCCCTCATCTGCCTTGTTACTCACCTCCACTTACAAAAGATACAAAAAAGAAATACGTGAGTAAAACTTAGTAACTGGAGACCTTTTGACACCCATGGCTAATAAATTATCTGAGGATAAAATTCGTGTTCCATTTGTAAGCTAACAATTGTCACACTATTGCATTTTGGTGCCTAGACATAGATCATCCATAAAAACTATGAGATCTAAGCTGGAATTAGCATATATGATACCTTGGTGAAAGCTATTGTGGTGCTTTACGCACATGCTAAGTGACCTATTAAACTATCTAATTAGGTCATTTTAATCACACAAGAAAATTTTTAATAGTAGCTCTTTCTCTTATCACATAAGTTGATCAAAATTGCTAACTGACTATCCAAAGATGACCTCTACCTCGGGTATATATATGGTGTATCCTACTGATCATGTGAGGAATATCTAAGAGTCACATCCTTACCATGTACATTTGAACTTAGCTGAATGGTTTTATTACTCTCACAAGGATCATCACTTATGCATATAGTTAATGACTATCTAGTTGTGTGACCCTAGCCTTAAAATTGCTAACTCTTCGACTCAGATTTGACTTGATTTGAGTTGGTGCCTTCGTTTATACAGTTAGACTCTTTTTTTTTTATCACATAAGCTAATCAAAATTGCTAACTAACTATCTAAAGATGACCTCTACCTCAAGTATATATGTGGTGTATCCTACTAATCACGTGAGGAATATCTAAGAGTCACATCTTTACCATGTACACTTGAACTTAGCTGAGTGACTCTATTGCTCTCACAAGTATCATCACTTATGCATATAGTTAATGACTATCTAGTTGTGTGACCCCAGCCTTAACATTGCTAACTCTTCAATTATATTTAACTTGATTTGAGTTTGTGCCTTCATTTATATAGTTAGGCACTTTGTCTATGTCGTTATTTTCTATTGGCTCATTATTCTCCTTATATAACTCTCTCATCTTATGCATGTAACCTAGGGATATAAGCATCTTTTGGTCTTTGTCTAAGAGTACACAGTCGTGTGTTTCTCAACCTATGCCTGTGTGTCTCATGAACTATATACATGGTCATATGACACTTAACACACAGTCATGTATAGAGCATATACATATGAGGAGTTGACTTAGACATACTCTCATGCACTTCAATCCATATGTACAAGTTGTGTGTCTTCTAATTCACTTTGTCCACTTTTGGAGAGCTATACACAAGCTTGTGTCCCATACCACACGACCATGCATTTCTTCCCTCAGAACAAGCACAAGATCTTCAAGTTTTCAAAATTCTAAAATGACACACTAATGTGTATGGGATCACACATGATCATGTGTTGCGATTTGGAAATCACACTCTACGGTTTCTATATTGTTCTAGTCGCATATCAAGGCATTCAAACACATATTCAGGTTGATACAAAGAATGTCTAAGTCCCCTAAGCTGTTTATTTACTGAAAATAATTCTTTATAACAAATACACATATTAAATGAATAACATTATTGAACTATCAAATCAAAACACCTAATATTAATATATTCAAGAGATTAAACATGCATATGGCTCATCATAATCGCAAATAGAATCTAGGACATCATACAATTATTGCATTCATGTTTACACAACCTTATATAATGTGAATACTAAAGAAACTTCAAAGATTTCATTATCAAGTAAGGGATATCACTCTACTTACTTGGATTTTAGTGAAAATGTCTACTTTGCATGGTTACAGTGATTCCGATGATCATTGGTGGCTCCATTAGTGATAAAAATATCCCATTTCTCTCCCACACTCTATTTTTTATTGTTATGTAAGAAAAAAAAATGGAGAAAATTAGGGTTATCACATTTTTATTTTAATTTCTAGACGCAACACATGTGTCGAGTTGCATAGCTAAGACAACTTTTTGTTTCACTGCGATTATAATTTGATCCAAAAGTTTGACTTTTTGCTGACTATACATGAGCATATACTATTGAATTTCAAAAAATCACTGAATTTAAAATTAGAAAAAGACTAAAATATTTTGTGTTTATCTGTAGGTGTTATAATCCTCTCCCCTAATATGAATTTGGTCTTCAAAATTTACTCGAACAGATATGGGAATCTTTGTTACATATCTTGCTCAACCTTTTATATGGCCTCCTTAACTCGATGATTCCTCTAAAAAAATTTTACCAAAGGAATCTACTTACTTTTGAGCTTCTTAACTCATCTATCTAATATTTGAATTAGCCACTCTTCGTAGACTAGATTATCTTCGAGTTTAACATCCTCAACACTGAGCACATGGGTTGGATCATTGATATACTTACGTGACAATGATACATGAAATATATTATGAATGTGCTTTACGCTTGTTGGCAGCACAAATCGGTATGTAACCTTACTTACACACTCTAATACCTTAAAGTGTCCCACAAATCTCGATGCTAACTTACATTTCCTGTTGAATCTTATAGCATGCCTATAGAAGTTTACTTTGATAAACACTGTATCATCTACCTGAAATCAAGGTCACAACTCCTCTGATTTGCATAACTCTTTTATCTCATCCTAGTGCAACGGTGATCTACATCTCCTGCCATACAAAGTCTTAAAATGAGTCATCTTGATGGTTGTCTAGTAACTATAATTGTAAGCAAACTCCATCAATGACAAAACATCTATCCAACTCACTCCTCTATCTAAGCAATAAGCCCTCAACATGTTCTTGATCACTTGATTGACTTTTTCCATTTGTCCATCAATCTAAGGATGATATGTTGTATTCAAAGCCAATCTTGTACTTAAGAACTTCTAGACACTTTGCCAAAATATTGAGATAAACCTAGTGTCTTAATCTGATACTATTGTCCTAAGTACTCCATAAATCCAAAAATCTCCCTTACATAGATCTGATCTGGTGATTTGTACTCGGGGTGTTTTTGACTATTATGAAATATGTCGACATGGTCAATCGATCAATTACGACCGACAATACATTATAGCCACCTCTGACCCTTAACAATCTAACCACAAAATCCATTGATATGTATTTCCACTTCCATTCAAGAATATTGAAGGGTTATTCAGTCTTAACCTGCTAACACATAAGGTACTTAACCATAAAGTCTACAATATCTTTCTTTATTCTTGGCCATTAGAAGGTTTTCTTCAAATCCTGATACATCTTTGTACTTCTCAGATAGGTCATGTAAAGGGAACTGTATGTCTTTGTTAGGATCTTATCTTTCAAACTCTATTGTTAGATAACACATATCCTCCCTTGAAAGCTCAGGATATCTTTTACCATATTAAACTTAGTCTTAGCATTCTTAGCCATCTTTTGTCTAATATATAAATATTCTTCATTTGAAGTCTATGCTACACATATCTCATCTAAAAGGGTTGAGTGAATCTAGAGACCTATCAAGTACCCTATGATAATCTCAATATGCTATCTCACCAACTTCTGTTATAACTCACTGTGAACAGTAATTTGTGAGAAGGATATTTTTCTACTAAAGGCATCTGCAACTATATTGGTTCCTTTTGAGTTCAGAAATATCTAAGGTTTTTGTGATTTGTGTAGATGTTACTCTTCACCCCATATAAGTAGTGTCGTTATATCTTAAATGTTAACACCAGAACTGTTAACTCAATAATATGAGTGAGGTATATAGTCCTATACTCCTTTAACTGATGGGAAACATAAGTTATCACCTTTCTTTTCTACATCAGTACTGCTCCCAAATATTTATATGAGACATTTGTGTATAAATCATAGTCCTTGCCTTTCTTTAGCAAGGCAAAGATAAGAGTTGAGGTCAATCTCCTTTTTAATTCTTGAAAACTTTGTTTGCAGGTCTCTGACCATCTGAAATGAATCCTCTACGTGTCATCTCTGTGAAGGGTTGTGCTAACTTGGTGAATCCCTTAATAAAACGTTTGTAATAACCTACCAATCCCAGAAAACTTTTGACCCCCTTAGTTGTCTTGGGCCTCTGTCATTCTATCATTACCTTGATTTTACTAAGGTCTACTAATATACCATCTGCTGAAACCACATGATCCAAAAATGTCACTCTATCCAACTAGAACTCATATTTAGAAAACTTTACAAACAATTACCTCTTTCTCAGCCTTTAGAGCACAAACCTCCAGTGCTACTTTTGCTCCTATTGAGTTATAGAGTAAACTAAGACGTTGTTAATGAATATTACAAAGAACTTATCCAAATAATCCTGGAACACCTTGTTCATGAGGTTTATAAATACCGTTGGAGTGTTAGTCAATTTGAAGGGCATGATTACAAACTCATAATACTGATATCTAGTCTTGAAAGTAGTTTTAGGTATATGTTACTCTACTGCTCGGTGATACCCTAACCTTAGATCTATCTTCGAGAACATTGAAGCACCCTTGAGTTAATCAAACAAATCATAAATTCTTAGGAGCAAGTACTTACTCTTCACTGTCACCTTATTTAACTCTTTATAGTTAATGGACATCCTTATTGATTTATCTTTTTTATTTTACGAAAAGGATTGGTGCACCCCATGTAAGTGGCTTGGTTTGATGAAATCACCATCAAACAATTCTTATAATTGTTTCTTTAGTTCTTGTAATTCAGTTGGGGTCATCTTGTAGGGTGCTTTAGAAATTAGTGTTATTCTTGGGGCCAACTCATTACTAAACTTTACCTCTTTCTTTGATGCTAAACCTAGAAGATTATCAGGGAATACATCTAAAAATTCTTACACCATTAGAGTATCTTTTATGCTTAAAGCCATCTCTGTTGATTTCTGAATCATGTGTACCAAATATGTCATACACCATTTACTTAACATCTTATTAGCCTTGATATTGCTAATCATCATATTGAGGATTCGACCTTCTCTGAATGTGAACTGCTCGCTATCATGTTATGAAGATCTTTTTCCTTTATATATTCTAAATGAACTCAATGGCATAGAGCTTGGAACTGGTGCTAGGATTTTGTAGTTTGTTCAGATATGCCTTTGTTGGTTACAACAACTACAAACCTTTAGTATAACTATAACACCCATTTCCTAATACATACCTCTGATAAGAATATAACAAAAGAGATATGCATAACTAAACTATTTGAAAACTTCATTACATGATCATAATTATCGAACATTCAAAAAGGTGATGCATTTGTGGGATCACACATAGCCGTATGTCGTAATTTGTGGGATCGCACACTAGGTTTATATATTGTTCCAATCATATATCAAAACATTCAAACACATATTTAGGTCAATACAAAGAGTCTTTAAGTCCTTTAAGTTGTTTATTTATTGAAAATAATTCTTTATAACCAATACACATATCAAATCAATGACATTATTCAGATATCAAATCAAAACACCTAGTATTCATACATTAAAGAGGCTAAACATGCATATGGCTTATCATAATAAGAAACAGAATCTAGGACATCATACAATCATCTCATTCATGTCTACACAAACCCATATCATGTGAATATTGAAGAAACTTCAAAGATTTCATGATCAAGTAACAAAAACCGCTCCATTTTTTTGGATTCCGACAAAAGTGTCTCTCTTACATGACTACAATGATTCCAGTGATTGTTGGCGACTCCACAAGATATGGAAATACCTATTTTCTCTCTTACACTATTTGCTTTCTATGACTATGCAAGATAAAATAGGAGAAAATTAGGGTCATCATGTTTTTATTTTAATTTTTAGACATGATATTCATGCGTGTATAGGTTATACATAGTCGTGTATCTAGGTGCATAGCTAAGGCAACTTCCTATTTTGCCATGATCATGATCAGATCTAAAAGTTTGACTTTCTATTGGCCATATACGGTTGTGTATTTCTTCATGCACGGGTGTGTATTACTGAATTTCAAAAAATAATTGAATTTAAAACTAGAAAAAAAACTGAAATGTCTTGAGTTTACTTGTGGGTGTTATAATAATAACTCACCCTATGAAGGACGTCAATTTTTGTTTAAAAGGTGACATAATCAATGACGATTGAGAAAGGGTGATAGGATAACTCTTTTTTTGATGACAAGTAACCATTCTAATTGGTTCTTGAATGGATTGACAAGTTTTGCATACATTGCATGATATTATTTGATGGTAAAGAAATGATGAACCCATGCATACATATTAGTGAGCTTCATATGTCTTGCAACAATGACATAAATACATGAAAACTGAAACTTCTTGCACGTACAAGCCATTTCATGAAAGTCCATAATGCCCATATAAGCACCACTACTGAGAACTTGATACCGAACATTTGTAATTGGATGAACCTCCCAGTGTACAACCTTCTACACATGGTGGACAAACTTCTCCTTTGTCCATGGTGTAACATGGTAGGAGCATTCATCTACAATTTTAAAAAGCATCGAAACATATGTTAATAAACAAGCATAAGTATAAAAATTTGTGGTCAATTAGATAAATAGGATTAATGTCATACATACTTACATGGGTTCTTTTCTCGTAAAACAATCGCTACAATGTACCTCGAATGAACTGAGCCAACATCATGAGAGGCAAACCTTGTGCATGTTTGACGAGGACATTAAATAACTCTATAATGTTAGTTGCCATTATGTCATACCTGTACCTTGAAAAATATGTCTTGCTCCATCGGTGAAACCCCATCTCACGTAGCTAAATGCTTGCTTTAAAATGCACTTTATTAATAGATCTTATCATAACCTTAAAATATGCCTCTGTATATGCCTTCACTGTTTTCTAGTATAAACATACTACCAGTGAGTTTATAAATAATATGAGCACTTTGTTATCAAAATTTATAAAATTTTCAAGGCCAAAGGACTATTTCCCACCCAAAGTATGCATATTTCCAAGGTTTCTCCCCGTTAATTTTGAAAATCTCATTTACCCACCTATGGGCTATTAAAATTAACTGAGTCCATTAGTTCTATTATTTTCCCCCATAAGCCTTAAAAACTAACAATTTTTCCCAACCCAAGTTTTAAATAACAGTATTTTTTTCTTTAGGCTTTCCAATTTTCAAATTCAAATTCTAACATCGTTTCTTCCTTTTCAACGACCTCTAAGCGATGCCTCTTTCTCTTCGATATGACATCCTTCTAACGGCTCTCTTGGGCGTGGTCATTGATGAAAAGTCCTTATCGATGAAGAGTCTTCATCGACAACCATGCCTAAGAGAGCGACCAGAAGGAGGCTACGTCAGAGAGAAAGAGGCATCGCCTAGAGGTCGTTGGAGAGGAAGAAATGGTGTCAAAAAATTGAATTTGAAAAATTGAAAACCCTAGGAGGGAAAATGCTATTTTTGAAAAGTTGGGTTAGGGAAATTGTTAGTTTTTAAGATATAGGGGGGAAAATAAAATCAAATTTAAGCTTATTTTTAATAATATAGACAAAATGATGATTTTACCCTTGAAACTGTTAATTTTAACAGCCCACGGGTAGGTAAATGAGATTTTTAAAATTAATGGGGGAAAACTTAGAAAAACAGCATGCCTTGGGTGGGAAATAGTCCTTTGGCCAATTTTCAAATGTATAAAATGTTTACAAATGTGTAAACACGTTATCTTTGAGTTGTGTTTGTATTTTGATCGAATGTTATAAAAAAGGTGATAACAACAACTTCTATAGTATAAATTTGGAAAGACTTTAATCATTGAAGAGTATATAATGTGATGTCGATATGAGATTATTGCTAACTCTGATACTTCATTGATACAATCTTTAAATTTTGTCAAAAACCAACACCACGTTTGATGATCTTCCTTTTTACCAACATCGAAAGATAGTGGGTAGATTTGGTTATTACCATCTAGGGCCACTGCAAAAAATAAATGTCATAAATATCGACTTTTAAGAAAAGTAAAGTCAATGCAAATAACTAGTCGAAGACATTGTTTAAATGCACAGATAAAACAATCCAATGCCATGAAAAAATTATTGAAAGCGATGCCCATCGTCTGTTTCAATATGTGTTATAGTTTCCGAATTAGTATGTTCTAAATTATAACAATAATCGGCTAAGAGCATAAATGACTCTTTCAGTAAGCCCCTCAATGAATGTAATACCGAATGTCTTGCTTGCTAAGCCTGTGAATAGGATTTATCAATTTTATACTTGTTGGCAATATTGATAATGATCTATTTTGACTGATAAATGTTATAAGTTAACACAAACTTTGACTTTATTAATTGACCTAAAGCTCGAGCCCTAGCTTGTCAGTGATATGACTTTATTTGATCTACTGAACATGTGTATATGAGATTCATTTTATGGATTCAGAATACTTGATTGGGTTTGCTCTTCTTCTTGTTAGAAACCATTCGCATTTCTCATTATAACACTTAATCTTCCATCTCATTGTTTCTGACTTCAGCACTTTGTACTGAAATCTTTTCTCTAAGGCAAATTTATTTACAACATCTTTCAAATATTTTTTATTATTAAAAATGTCACCAAGTTTTATAGTATTCCCTTTTCGTATCGATTCTATATCACTTGATTATGTTAAATGTTGTAGAGGAAAATCAAGTGCCCACTTAAATGAATCAGTGGGGACATTATTAAAAAATGGTCCAAAATAATTATGCCACCCATAATAGAATCTTCAAGCTGAAGATTATTTATGTCATAGTTAAAAATTGACATATCCCCAAAGTTTGGCTCATCAAGAGAAACATCAATCATTTCATTCCCATCAAAGTCACCCCAATTTAGAACCCTCTCTTTATCTCCATGAACTCATTCTGCAATAATATTGAATGTATCATTGTGGAAATCAATCAAGTCTGCTTCATTGAATTCCTTTTTCATTTCACTATCATTGTTGTCACCTATTTATTCTTCTTCTTGTCCTTGGATTATGATACATGTAACAAATACTGAAATATATTCCTGGAAGTATTATGACTTGTCAATAAGGCCCTCCACATCTTCATCATTTTCGATTTTTATAGGGGCGTTGAGCTTGATACCTTTTGGTTTTATGCATAGTTAAATATAGTTTTGGATCGGATCGATACCATATTTTTCATTCAAAAATTAGATAAATCCCTCACGTGTTGTTCTTGATAGAATTTTAATCAATTTTTTAACATCTCTAATATATTTCACTGTGTTCCAATCACATTTGATCAATTCTCCTTGAAAATGAACAATACTATAATTACCCATTTCAATTATCAATTCTATATTGGAAAGTTTGATGAAAAATTATATATTTATCATTAAAAAACGACAATAAACATTTGCCAATATCAAAATAGCTACTATATTTTTCTATAATTTATTTAAACCCCTCATATATGGTCGAATATCATATGCCACCTCTAATTTTCCAATATTTTATTAAACATCCCTATACATTATTTGAAACTAAAATGTTTATTTCATATATTGGTTAATATCCAAATATCCTCTATATTTTTCTAATATTTCATTTTACCTTCTAATTTATTATACAATATCAAAATGCACCATATATTTTGATAACATATACCAACTTGATATTTTTATAATATCGAAATACCCCTTCATTTTATGTGTATTTTTTTAGTATTCTCATATTTTGTCTAATTTCAAAATGCCCTTTATATTTATCTAACTTGTTTTTAACACTCTCATGTATTATTTTATATCGAAATGCCCCTATATTTTATCAAAAAGCCCCTATATTGTCTTAATATTTCATTTAAAACCTTCACACATTGTTTAATATCAAAATACTCCATATTTTTCTAACATTATTTAACCCTTTATTTGTCTAACGTTTTATTTAACACCCTTATATGTTGTCTTGTATCAAAATATTTGTATATTTTTTTACCATTTCATTTAAAACCCTCATATATAAACTATCAGAATGTCCTCAATATTTTTCTAATATTTTATTTAACCCTATATATTTATCTAATATTTCTTTAACACCCTCATATGTTGTCTTGTATCAAAATGCCCTTATATTTTTTTAACATTTCACTTAAAACATTCATATATTGTTTAATATCAAAATACCCTCATATTTTTTTTTAATTTTTTTAACCCCTAATACATTATCAAATATTTAAATACCCCATTTATATAATATATGAACTTGATTTAATAAATAAAATTAATTTTTTAGTTAAGATTCATATAAATACCTTGTTCTCACGAATTTATTTTTTTGATTTGAATTAAAAAATATAAATTTTTTTCTTTCGAAACAAATCTATAATATCAAATATTGAGTAAAAATGAAAGTAAAAGTGAGAGTTTGAATTATGTGAGAAAAGTATGAGAGTGAGAGTTTATATAGAAGTGATGAAAGGTAGTTTGATATTTTAAAAATTTTTTAGATAGTTTTGCTTGAGGTTTTAAAAATGAGGTATTTTTGTTTGAAAAATGAAAAATAGGACATTTTTGCTTAATTTAAGATAAGGTTAGTATTTTATTTAATTTTTCTTATTTATATGTTTAATTTTATTATTTTAATATTGAAGGTGAAAATAAAGCCGACTCAACTTGGGCTCCATTTATGGTTGCCAGCTAATTTCCAAAAGAGTTTTTCTATTATAGTATTGTGGTAAATGTGAGGCCAGACAGAGGAACATAATTTAATTGTATTTCTTTTTGTTCTTACAAAATAAACAAAGGCTAGAGCATTGCATTTGCTCAAATTTAATAATTTTGTTTGACTTAGTGAATCTAAAATCAAAGTAAAATTGACAAACAAAATAAATGATTTATTATTATTATCGTTTCTAACAGAAATCACTCAAATGAGCGCCAACAGAATTTTCTTATTGCACTGATTTGGGTGTTTAACATAATAATAATAATAATAATAATAATAATAATAATAATAATTGTTATTATTATTATTTTACATTTTATAATAAATACCAAACATGTTAAATATATCATATAAATAAATTTTATACTTTTTTTGCGGTCCATAAATAAATGCCACTTTGAAGATGTAATTTTGAGTCGTTAAATAATATATTAATTAAATTATATTAGCTAGGGGTAGGGGTAGGGGTAGGGGTAGGGGTATACTTAAATTTTGTAAGATTATGATACGACGGTAAATTATAATAATTATTTTTTTATAAAATAATTTCAATTATTATTTAAATATATAAAAAAATTGAAGAAAAATGCACCGTGCACGGTGGTTGGTTGCGAAGCAAAGACCAAAAAAGATTCCAAGACTTGATAACTTAACAAATTTACAAACCTATCCTCAATATAACGACAGCGAATCGTCAGGTAGACAGGACAATTGCAGTCATTTTAACAGTTTTATGGCTGACGTTCAAACTTTACAGCGAGAGCCTTGGCGGTTCTCTCTCTTATTATGTTGTAACAAATCACTTGTTTTTCTTCTCCTTCTTCAATCATAATATTAGACAGTTATTTAACAAATTAATTTAATGTGTAAGGAGGCTTGAACTGTTATTTTCATAATTAATTACCTGACAAACTTCTCTCTCCTCCTGCAAATTCCTTCTGTTTGAAGTTGACCTCGAAGGCGCTTTAGTTTCAGATTATTCAATCTCAGATCTAGGGAGAGGTTAGTCAACGTTTTCTGTTGACTTATTCCTTCACCTCCGTTTTCCTGTTATTTGATTTTTGTTTGCAGAGATTGAGACTTCAAGGACGAAGTATAATGCTTTCAATTCAGAAATTGAAATGTTCGTGGTCTTTAGTAGCGGCAGTTGCTTCAATTTTAGCACTGGTTTCAGTGGTTCATTTATTCTTGTTTCCTTTGGTGCCTTCGTTGGATTACTTTTCTGCACGTCAAGTTCAGAATTCTTGTGGTCCGGTTAATGGCTCCTTTCAAAGAGAGACCGGCCTGGTTTCCACACCACCGCCGGTTGATTTGGAGCACGAGTTTCCGGCTGACTTGCACAATGCGGTGGTTTATCGTAATGCACCATGGAGTGCTAAGATTGGACGCTGGCTTTCTGGATGTGACGCGATCACGAAGGAAGCTAAGATCGTTGAGGTTCTCACAATATGGACTTGTTTGGTCTTTTATTCATTGGTTTAATTTGTATTCCTTTAGTAATAGTGTGGCTTAGTTCAGTTGCAGTTCCGTCGAGGTTAAGTTAACTACTACTATGTGTATTTTGGTGATAATCTTTCTAGTACAGATTTGTCCCTTGCCTTTCGGACGAGTAATTTCCTTTTTGTTATATCTCTTATTCTGCTAGTAAAATTGATAGGTTGAGGCTGCATTACTTTCGTAACAAATGCCGTTTCTTATTAATCACTCGTTTTGCAGATGATAGGTGGCAAGAACTGCAAAAATGATTGTAGTGGTCAAGGTATTTGTAATCATGAATTGGGACTATGTCGATGTTTCCATGGATTTACTGGTTAGTACGTTACTTGTTTATTTTTTATATATGTATATTGCATGGATGGGGATTTCATTTATAGATGGGTAGTAGATTTTCAATGAATAGATTCAAGTAGAAAGGAGCAACTGGAATTGGGTTTCATGTCCATCTCATCATCTTTTTTACATGATAAGGCTATCATGATTGAATTCATTTGTATCATGAAGAAACAAGTTTACAATACAGTAACTTACCCCCAAAAGAAAAAGTTTACAATACAGTACAATGGTATTGGTGGACTAAAAATTTGTTCTCCAGTTGATTTAGTGTGACCTCAAAATATCCTGCACTTTGAAGTCAGACCCAAATGATTTATGTTTTTTTTTTCAAGTGTGTCATTCTTTCGATTTTTGGTAAGTAAGTGTGTCGTTCTTATATCATGCTTAAATAGTTCTTCTATCTCAATTTTCTACATTTTAGTGACCAAGTAAAAACCTATGTAATTTTTGAGGATATAGAATCCACTATGTATTTTGTCTATGTGATGGGAGTCAAAATGCAGTGAGAATGCCAAATAGAAAAATGATAGAACTTATTGACAAATTTTTGGTCAATATAGATTTGAGAAGATGCTTAAGTTTCAGTTTGAATTTGACTTCCAATTTCACTGAAACTAATTAGAGTCTTCATATGAATATAGAGAATAAATATATATGCGCTAGCCAAAGAAAATAGATTATTCACAATATATGCTCTTCTAGTTATAGTTACCAGTTAAATGATGTCTGCTGATGGAGCAGGAGAAGGATGCTCTGAGAGACTACAATTTGATTGCAATCACCCTAAAACACCAGAGCAACCGTATGGGAGATGGGTTGTTTCAATTTGCCCAACGTATTGTGACACAACTAGAGCAATGTGCTTCTGTGGAGAAGGAACAAAATATCCGAATCGTCCTGTTGCAGAGGCATGTGGCTTTCAAGTGAAGTAAGTACCATGCAGATTCCTCTCTTATTCTACTTCTAGATTTTTATTGATTTCTTCATCCCAAAACATTGTGTGTTAAAAAGTGTTTTAAGCATCTTTCAGCGTGCCTTCTGAGCCTGGTGCTCCCAAGTTGACTGACTGGACAAAAGCTGACCTGGAAAACATTTACACGACAAATATTAGCAAGCCGGGTTGGTGTAATGTGGACCCAAAGGAAGCACATGCAATGAATGTACTGTTTAAAGAAGAATGTGACTGCAAATATGATGGTCTCTGGGGGAGGTTCTGTGAAGTCCCTGTGCTATGCACTTGTGTTAATCAATGTTCTGGGCATGGACATTGCCGTGGTGGATTTTGTGAGGTTAACTCTTTTATTCTTTTTCTTTATATGTTTATAAACTGTGGCATCCCATGTCAGTTGGAATGAAAACAAATTGTCAACCACCTTCTATTTATTGGCAAAAGTAGATAATGAGCACAAAGGCACATAAAGTGTTTATTAATGTCATGAATAATACAAAAAATCATAGACACACACTTTCCTTAATGCCTCCCATCCTGTTCTTATCATGTAAGAATGCATAGCTGATATCAGGATGAAAAAAAGGTGATTAACCTTAACCTACCACTGCATGAAAAGTCTTAGAAGACAGTGGACTTTAAAGGTTACATGTTAACTTTGCAAGGAATAATGGTCAGAAACAAGATCAAATTAACTCAATTTTTGTTTTTATCTTCAGTGTGACAATGGCTGGTATGGAACAGATTGCAGTATTCCATCTGTTACATCATCTATAAAAGAATGGCCTCAATGGCTTCTGCCAGCTCAGATTGATATTCCTAGCAGTGCAAATCTCACAACAAATCTTGTCAATCTTAATGCTGCAGTGAAGAAGAAAAGACCCCTTATTTATGTTTATGATTTGCCCCCAGAGTTCAACAGCCTACTCCTTGAGGTTAGAATGTGCACAGTAATTTTGTTATTAATCTTCCTCTAAGACGTAATGAAATATATTTTGCATTTCAAAGGCAAATTTATTATGTTTATTGATTAATTATGTATTGTAGGGGAGGCATTTTAAGTTAGAGTGTGTAAACAGAATCTATGATAGACATAATGCAACAATATGGACAGAACAGCTGTATGGTGCCCAGGTACTCCTTGAATTGAGATTGCCATTTGTCAACTTATGACACAAAATTGCTCATTGGTTTTTATACTGCTCATTTGCAGATGGCACTTTATGAAAATATTTTAGCTAGTCCACATCGAACACTAAATGGTGAAGAAGCTGACTATTTCTTTGTTCCGGTTCTTGATTCGTGTATCATTACTCGTGCAGATGATGCACCCCACTTGAGTTTGCAGGTCAAAATCTGTAATAGTTGTGTTTTATAAACAAATAGTTACTTGTTATCCATAATTGACCAATGAAAGGTGATGAACGGTGAAATCTTTTTGTGTGGGTGGTTTTGTGTCATAATGTGTGCATAAATCATGCATTAACTGAAAATGATATTTGATGTCTAGTGGAACTCATCTATTTCATCTTAATAATTCTAGTGTAGACAATCCTCTTTCAAGAATGTTTTTGAGAGTGTAATATCATGTGTAGAGATATTCTCTACAAAATATCTTTTTCTCCAACCTGGCACCCTCCACCCTATGGCACCTAGGTCTACAAACTACTTATATAGCTTGTCTTAGAAGACTCCAGCTTTCCTTGTCTTATTGTTAGGTGTAAAAATAGGTATATAGCTTGCATTATATTAATGCAATGGCATTTGGAATAATTTTGATATAACCAATATAAATTTAGGATACCCTGGAACATGTTACAAGGCCTAATGTAAGTATTTAGGTGTATGCAACCTGATAGTGGGAATGCTATGTTGTATAGTCATATGAATGTTGGGTGCCTTAGTATGAGGCTATATTTTTTGCTTATACATTACTTAATGATTTCAGGAACATAGTGGCTTGAGGAGCTCTCTCACTCTGGAATTTTATAAGAGGGCGTATGATCACATTGTTGAGCATTATCCTTATTGGAACCGATCTTCAGGAAGAGACCATATTTGGGTATGATGCATTAAGAATTCACTTATTGCAAGTGTGATGAAAAATTAGGAGAGAGAATGTTTATTCTCTTTTGTTGTTCATCTATTAGTTACTATGCTAATGATTTCACCGTTACATCTGAAGGCAGTCTTTTTCATGGGATGAAGGTGCTTGCTATGCCCCAAAGGAGATTTGGAACAGTATGATGCTGGTTCATTGGGGTAATACAAATTCAAAGCATAATCACTCAACAACAGCCTATTGGGCTGACAACTGGGATAAAATTCCTTCCAGTAGAAGAGGTAACCACACATGTTTTGACCCTGAAAAGGATCTTGTGCTTCCTGCTTGGAAATCTCCTGATGTCGCTGCCTTAAAGTCTGAATATTGGGCAAGGTAAATGTCTTATTGATTTTTTCTAAGTATGTCAATTTTATGTCCGTATTTGCTTTCTGAAGAGCATAGAAAATTCAAACATAAAAGCTAAAAGTAACAACTTTATCTTCAGTCCTCGTGAGAAGCGGAAGAAACTGTTCTTTTTCAATGGAAATTTAGGACCTGCTTATGCAAATGGGAGGCCAGAAGATACGTAAGTATACTAAAAGTTATTTGTAATTGCTTGAAATCGGTCGGTCATTTCAAATAATTTGAGGGTAATGAATTGCATGGTTTTAAAAACGGATTGGACCGATTGGTTGAACCATCATCCGCCAACCAAACCATTTTCGGTTTGCTTGAAAAGTTTTTTTGCAGTTGAACTAATTTGAACCATTCAAATCGTCCATTTGGACTGGGTAAATGATTGGGTTTGACTCGGTCAACATAAAAATCAATTTTTTTTTTCAAAAATTCATTATTAAGACTTGAACTTAAAACCTCATATATCATTTAAAACATGTATACCATCAAACTAAGTTTATTTTAATAATAAAATTAGTTAGATTATATATTTAAGAGCAATACTATATATACCCATTTTGGGTATATAAATATGTATACACTTACATGTGTCATCACATGATTAGGTATTGTTTTATCTTTAATTCAAAATTACTTAATCATATGATTTTATATATATATATATATATAAATGTGTACATATTTATGTTCGCAAAGTAGATACATATAGTTTTATTGTATATTTAATGGTAAATCATACAATATTATTGTGAATATTATTTTTAAATAGTTAACCGATCTGACTATTGATTGAACCAAACCTCTCTACTAGGATGGCATCGGGTCTGATTTTAAAAATATTGATGAATTGAATAAAGTATTTTGTTATTTTCTTCGTTTTCAATTTCTATGTGGTAACAAAAACTCCTGAGGGCCTTTTGGAAATATAATAAAAAGAATCCTAGAACAAAATGAGAAGTAGCTAACCAACTTCTTGGGGAAACATAATTAACTGCATTGATCTTGGTAGCTACACTGCCTACAGAATTTAAAGGACCTAAAGGAGCATGAGTCATATGTATTCTGCAGAATGTCATTGTTTTGAAGGTTGTGTGTCTTTTTTCAACTTACTCAAGTCTAAACTGTTGGAACCCCTTAGAGGTTACAACCAGGGAGCACGAGGATCCCAAAACCGCATAGTTTCTCCTTCAAAAATGACTTCTCCAGTTAGGGAATGCATTTGACATTTACCTAAATCAGTAGGTCCTTGAGAAGATCTTGAGTTATCTACTGGAATTTTCAATTTCCTTCTTGTTAATGATGCACATTTATTATGACTGCAAGGATATATAATTATTTACATGTTGCATCTACAGTTATAGCATGGGTATTAGACAGAAATTGGCAGAAGAGTTTGGGTCAAGCCCTAACAAGGAAGGAAAGCTTGGGAGACAACATGCAGAAGATGTAATCGTTACACCACTTCGATCTGACAATTATCACAGGGATCTAGCTAGTTCAGTTTTTTGTGGGGTATTGCCTGGAGATGGTTGGAGTGGTCGTATGGAAGATAGTGTTTTGCAAGGGTGCATTCCTGTGGTCATTCAGGTAGTGAGATTTTGCATCTTCTCTCTTTTCAGTGCAATAATTCTGTGAACATTGAGCATATTGCTTGGTTAAATCTTGGTAATCTGTAAGCTTCTGGACAACCTCTGGCTTTAAGAAGCAGCTTCCAACTAGTCAAGAAATCTTTCTTACAGTGGCTTTGAACTTTAGGCTGTTATGAGATTAGGCCTTTGTTATATGATGATTTGTGGAATATTTGAAGAGCTATTAACATGAGATCTTAAGGTTTTCATACTATATTAAAAACCATTATTTTGAAGTCCAAAAATATATATTTCTACATATGGCTTAGGATACTGAAACAACTTGGGTTTCCATTATTAGTTTTGAGATCTTAGGATTGACAAAGGGGTTGTCTGCGTGGCTAGCTCTTATTATGTTTTTCCAAAATTAATTGCATTCATGTTAGTTCCTTGTTATCTTCTCATGTTTAGGATGGAATCTTCCTGCCATATGAGAATGTACTCAACTATGAAAGCTTTGCTGTTCGAATACGTGAAGATGAAATTCCAAATTTGATGAATATTCTTCGGGTAATTATCTTTATGCATTTTAGTAAATTGGCATGCAGTAACTTATAACTGAATGTTGGTAGGATTAACTGCTGGTAGCTTTGCATCCTGTAGGAGTTCAATGGGACAGAAATACAATTTAAGTTATCAAATGTACAGAAAATCTGGCAGAGGTTCTTGTATCGTGATTCAGTTTTGCTTGAAGCTGAGAGACAAAAAGCTGCTATTGGTCGCGTGGATGATTGGGCCATTGAATTCTTGAAATTAAGGGAAGATGATGCTTTCACCACATTTGTACAGGTATTCTCTTTCATATGACGAATACAACCGAATTATAGTTATTGACAATCTAGTGGCATTCTTGAAAAGGGAAATTTGTTCTTCCTATTTTTAAGTTATAACCGGATGACTTAAAGATATTCAAGCTCCAGTATACTTCCTGACTGGCTAATGGTTATGAATCAATCTTGAATACAAAGAAGTTTGGATTGGTTCATTTTGATCTTTTAACCATTCATATAAAAGAAAAATACAATTCGTAATGAATATTTTTTAGATTTCTTGTTGGGCACTGTAACATCTTTGACACACACGAGTTGCATATTCTGGGAGGGAAATAAATAACTTCATAGGTGGTAGATCTGTAAGGTCAACTTAACTGCTGCTTGATGGAGCATAAGTTGAGGGCACAATTTGTAAATTGTTAAGACTTAAATATTAAGATTAGGCCAATATGATCTTATAACTTCCAACAACAATTAAGTGAATTAAAAATTTTCATCTTGCTCTTTTTCTGTCACTTTATGTCTCTATTTCCATGTTTCACATTTAGAGGCATTGGTTGGATCGTCTTGCAAATGTGCTAACTTGGTGACATTTCATTGATTGATAGACATTGGTGTGTGTATGTCAAGTCACCTGATCTATTATCCGTGTTTTAACAGATTCTTCACTATAAGTTACATAATGACCCTTGGAGGCTACAACTTCTATATTTGAAAAAAGACTTCGGTCTACCACAAGAATGTTTGATAAAAGCAAACTGAAGAGCTATACGGTTGCCGAAAATTGAATGAAAGAAATAGCCGATAGTTGAAAGATTCAGGAGGTGAGAATTAACTGATAGAATTACTGATCCTTTACTTCCTTCAAAGTATGAGACTTAACAGTACTAGACAGCCTGATAATAGTGCACTATGCTGTTGGTTACCATACAAGGGGTCACATTTTTCAGATGAAGCCGATTTACAACCAAATTTTTTCCAACATATAGGAAGAGAAGACAATTGATTCTCATATTTTCTTTTATTCTTTTCTGCTTTGAAAGTTATACAGATGTCTATCTTTTTAGTTCTTGTTTTCAGTAAAACCACAATTGCTAAAATGAGAAGTGAAAAAAATTGACCTCCTCCCATTTTTCATTATATTATTAGAATTAAAATTTTAGTCATGTGCTTGTGAAAAAAATGTCTTATTGGAAAAATTATGCTCAGTAACCTAGAAATTATATTAGACTAAAAATTTTTATGGCATTCTTTGTTTTTAAAGTAAAGTGAAAGTTAGATTTTTTTTTTTTAAATTTATAAATCTGTGTATATATACTTTTGACTACATAAATAATGTATCATCATGTGATTGAGTGATTTTGAATTAAAGATAAAGTGATATCCAATCACATGATAATATATCAATTATATACTAAAAAATATGTGCATGTAATGTAATATTACACTTTTTTTTTCTCAATTTGATGTTATTATCCATAATTTGTACATATAGTTAAAATTGTGAATGTGGGCGAACCCAATAACAAGCCCAAGGCTAAGGTATGTCTAAGAGTGGTGATCGAATCAAAGATATCAGGAAGTTTCAAGGTATGACCAAAAACGCCTTTTCTTTTCATTTAACAAGCTGGGAGATCCTTTTATGAAACCTAGGAGTCTCGCTTGGACTGCACTCAATCTAACCTTTTATAGTATTATGTTTGGACTACTCAAAAGGTTAGCCAACAAGGATTGAAAGAGCATTTTCTGGTGTATGAGATCCTCAACATGAGACAAGTACAAAACATACTCATGTCCTAGAAGAGTAAGATATGAAGGAGGGAACTAAAGTAGTCTAAATCTGTTATAGAAACCAAAAGAAAGGGAGTTTACTCAAGAGTTATTATATGAAAAAGGAACAAATTTTATTGATTTCTGATTTACTTCTTCAAGAAAGGGAGACGTCTTATATAGGCTTACAAAAACATAAGAGAACCGATAAAAGTACAGACAGTGATGACAACATTATAGGACACATTAATAATACAAGAGACACATAACCTTATACTATTACAAAGCTTTAATAATACGGGGGACACGTAAGGCTTCATATGAAACAGGTGAAACACTTTAACAATACAAACTTTAATAATACAATCTTTAAGAGACACGCCAAATTTCACATTGGTTTTTTAGTGGAAGCTTTTGTCCTTTAAGGTGTGTTGGCATGGTTTGGAACACTCTTTTGTAGATCTTGGATAAGAGTTGTGGCAACATCAATATCGAGAGGAGGTGTTGGAGAATTTGGATCTTGAGAAAAGAAATTAAAGGTAATCGGATCATGTGAATCTTATGTGCAGTATATAGGAAATAAATCTTATAGATATTCATAGACAATAGGATTGACATGTGGCAAAGATGTGGATACTTCTAGATGACATGGATAAAGAGGATAAGGAAAATCATATTGTCAGTTGTTTAGTGTCAAAGTTGGAGAAATGTCCATATCTTTAGTAGGGCATGATAACTACGATGCTGCAGTCCAACTGGTTTTGTGTTTGGCATTGAACTTATCATAAAAAATATCTTTCACGTGAGTGATTTATTTGGAATATTCCCCAAGGCATTATTTCTAAGGGGTATCATCTAAATGAGCGGGCCATATCTAGTGAGGGATGATGGCGTTGACTTCAAAAATTATCCTTTGAAAATTCCTATACTCTTGGGAGTACAGGGTTTGGTATTTGTGCAAGTTATATGGAAGATAAGTATACTTTCATACATTCATTTCGAATAATACCTTCTTGTGATGCTTTAAAACCTAGGCTTTGTGAGTAAAAAACAATATGGAATATTGGGCCTGTTGTCCCCTATGAAAACTTTGATGTTCTAATTGATATTAGAAAAATGTACACGTCTACCAAGGCAAATGATAGAACCATTGAAGGAAAAATCCAGAATTGGATGAACTTTGGATTGTAAGGTTCATTTTCCATGTCTTTGAGCCATGATAACATGTGAGAAACATGAAATTGAATGATAATAGTGTATCATGATAGTAAATACCACAAAACCATAGAGTATTCTATGTGAAATCTTTAGGAACATTTTTAACAGAAAAAAAGGGTGAGGTAAGGAAACTCAGGGTGAATACCTAATTGACCAAGAGTGTGTGGTCCAATTTCTTGGATTGCCTTAATTTGGTAGTTGAGCATTAATTAGTGAAAAGTGTCTGTTTCATCTGGTAGGAGGTGTCTGTAAAGGTCTAGAAATTCTAGTGGGAGATCAGGAATATTGAGAGGTAAGGGTTGCATGAAAGTGGGTATAGGATCCATGGTTTCAAAACACTAGATTGAGGAAAGATGAATTATTGATGAATTAGGAGAGATTATATAGGCCTTTTTGTAAGGTGATCGGGGAAAGAAATCAGGGATAAGATTGTCCTTTCCTTTAATATGCTTTACTGTGAATGAGTACTATGAAAATTATTGGCTCTATCGGATTAACTGAGGGTTAGAAGTCTTGTCTTCTTTGGGATAATCATGGAGGGGAAATCAGTCATGTCAATTTCTACCACAAAATGATATCCTGCTAGATGAAACTCAAATTTCTTAATGCCTATTTTGACATCTAGGATTTCTTTATAGGTAGAGTGATAATTGACTTTTGTGAGAGAAAACTGTCTACTTTTATATCCATATATGCTCATTTTCTTAGCAAGTTCTTCAAGGAGAATGACAGACCAAAAATCTGCACTAGCATCTGTTTGTAAGATACATGTACTTGTAAATAGAATGGATAAATGAGGTAATGTTGGGATAATCTGTTTGAGGGTTTGGATCGCTTTGGTTTAGGCTTCGACCCAAATAGGTGGCATAAAGGTTTTGTGATATGATTGAGACGAGTAATAAATTATGAAACATAGTTAATAATTCCAAGGAATTGCTGAAATTGTTTGGTGGTCAAGTTTTTATCAGGGAGATCTGTTAGATGAACTGCTATATGCAACTATGGTACATATGTCCCTTTTTCAATCTTCATTCCCATAAATTCAATAGAACTTTCTCCAATGATCATCTTCTTCTCAGAGAGCATAATGCCATGTTGTTGGATTATTTGATGAAACTGTTGAAGAAACTTCATATGTTTTGCATCTGTATTAGAGAATAGCAAGATGTCATCAACATAAATAAGAGCATGTTTCTCTAAAGGAAAGAAAATTCTGGTCATGGCCTTTTGAAATAAAGAAGGTGTTGTCTTTAACTTGAATAATATAACTATCCATTGGAAATGTTGTCTTGGGATGGTGAATGCAGTCTTATGCTTTTTTAAGGGATGAATACCTAGTTGCCAAAAACTTGCCTTTAGTTCAAATTTGGAAAGGATTGTGGCATGAGCCAAGTTTGCAAAAAACAATATCATTCCCAACACCATTATCCCTCACTAGATATGGCCCACTCCTTCAAAAGATACCCCTGGGGAACATTACCCTATGAAATATTCTAAACAAATCATTTACGTGAAAGATATTTTTTATAAGAAGCTCAATGTCAAGCACAAAACCAACTGGACTGCACCATCAGAGTTATCATGCCCTATTAAAGATATGGACATTTCTCCAACTCTGACACTAAACAACTGGCGATATGACCTTCGTTATCCTCCTTATCCATGTCATCCAGAAGCATCCACGTTTTCGTCACAAGTTAATCCTGTTGTCTATGAATATCTACAGGAAGATTCGTTTCCTACACACTGCATGCATGATCTAGTTACTTTTAATTCCTTTTCTCAAGATCTAGATTCTCCAAGATCCTCTCTTGATATTGATGTCATTACAACTTTTATCCAAGATCTACAAAAGAGTGTTTCAAACCATACCAACAACCCTGAAGGACAAAAGCTTATACTCAAAAGCCCATGTGAAGTTTGACGTGTCTTTTAAAGATTTTATTATTAAAATGTTTCACGTGTTTCATATGAAGCTTTATGTGTCCCCTGTATTATGAAGGCTTTGTATTATTATAGAGTTACATGTCTCTTGTATTATTAATGTGTCTTATAATGTTGTCCTAGTTGTCTGTACTTCTGTCAATTCTCTTATGCTTTTGTAAGCCTATATAAGGCGTCTCTCCTTCTTGAAGAAGTAGATCAGAAATCAATAAAATTTTTTCCTTTGTCATATAATGACTCTTGAGTAAACTACTTTTCTTTTGATTTCTATAGTAGATCTAGGTTACTATAGTTCCCTCCTCCATATCCTGTTTTTCTAAGACATGAGTATGCTCTATACTTGTCTTATGTTAAGGATCTTGTGCATCAGAAAATGCTCATTTGAACTTTGTTTGCTAGCCTTTTGAGTAGTCTAAACACAACGCCATAAAAGGTTAGATTGAGTGTAGTCCGAGCGAGAATCCCAAGTTTCATAAAAGGACCTCCCTAACCTGTTGAGTGAAAAGAAAAGGCGTTTTTGGTCATACCTTGAAACCTCCTAATATCTTTGATTCGATCGCCACTCTCAGACATACCTTAGCCTTGGGTTTGTTGTTAGGTTCGCCTATGTTGTTGTCATAAATTAATGGTTGGTGCAGAAGGGTTTATATTATTGATATAATTATAATTATGCATCCTTTTGCAATGCAATTGGTGTATTCTATTTAAGGCTGAATTTGAAACGGACTTTTTTGAGTTTGAAACAAGTTTTGCTTGAACGAGTTTGAAATGAACCTGTTATATATGAACTTGAACCTAAACATGAGTTATAACATGTGAGAGAATAAAAACATGAGCTCAAATCTAAACTAAGGAGGACTTGCGAGCCGAGCATGACTCACCTTCTTTAAGTTTATGTTTAAATGGCTCGACTTCTTTAAGTATATTTTAGACTTAATTATAAATTACAAAGGTTTAGACTAAAAACCCTAAAATTTGTGTAATCATCTGCACATTTCTTATTCTCTCACTACACCTCCTCTTACTTTTGTCTTCGACTTTTCGATGTAGTTGGTTGCATTTCTCTCATTCTCTCGCCACGACTCCACCTCCACTTGCTTCTATCTTTAACATTTGCAGTGTTGTTGGCTGCATTTCTCTTATTCTCCTCTTGCAACTTGGTCTCCTCTTGCTTCTGTCTTCTACTCTTTAGTAAAGCCACAACTCCGTTGCTTCTGTCTTCAACTCCAGGTTTCAATTCCTTCTCTCGTGAAAGACTTCAACTTTCTGACATTTCTCTTGCCTTTAACTCTCTAGCTATATTGTTTTGAGTATGTTTGAATCGATCATAAACTTCATAGCTATTGAGTGAGCTGATCACAAACGACCATTTTATTAGACTCACCAATCCCAAACCGAAGCTTGGGCTTGCCTTCTATAAAACAAGCTAATATTTGAATTGAATTATGCTTAAATCCAACCTTGATTCTACGTATATTAATGTCATGAACTCTCATCAAAATGATAATATTATGACTTGATGCGCAAAATAAATTTTCAATTATTCGACAGCCAAATTCAATGCATTTATCTCATATTGGAACAAGTTGGCTTCATTTTCAGTCGGTGAATGTTCAAATTCAATGAATCTATTGCATATATGAGAGTGAATATTGACTTTAGAATTTGGAAATTTACCAAAGCATTAAAAATGATTTTGCTATTGCTCATATTAAATACATCATAATCACGCGCATATATATATATATATATAGTACATTAAAAGTTATGTATTTTAAGATATATAAAAAATTAGTATAATACAATAAGATTATTATATAATATAATACGTATTATTGATATAAATTAATACATATTTTTGAGAAATGATGTCATAATAATAATAATAATAATAATAATAATAATAATAATAATAATAGAATTCTTAAGAATACTTATAATATATTTCAAGATGATATATGATAATTATAATTTTTTAGTATTTATTCTTATTATTTTTATACCAATTTATCTTTTACAAAAAATTAAATTTTGGATATACAATATTATTTATGATTTAACTATTTACATATCTTAAAAGCAAAACGATTAAATTACAAAATAATTTCCAATCAATTTAAAGCAAAAAGGAGTGACCATTTTTATGCCTTTTATTATGATGAACAATATTTTTTCTAACTCTGATTGTGACTTCTATATGAAATAAATCTGAGATGTAATGATCAAATCTATAATTGTTACATCATATAAATTAAAATTTTATAAACATGATAAAAATTTGAACTCAAAATTTTATTTAAAAAATTTTAATATTCTACTAATTTTATTAATATTTAAGATTTAGATAAAAATATCAAACCAAGCAAAATGAGACTCTAAGTACTTAATGAACCGAAATTCTACATTAAAGTTTCTAAATTTTGAGCATCCTCTTGAATTAAATTTTAAACAAAAATCAAATGACTAATTACATGGATAGCGGAATTACCTATCATACAATCCACCTACAACTTTCTTACCATATCAAATTTGGGTATTTTTACGATGAACTAGGCTGTGACAAAGCCTTTCTCACGCACACCAACCCCCAAAGCCGAACTGGCGTCAACTCCACGCCATCCCCACTGAACAAATTCTCAACTCAATCTTTCCATTCCATCCGCCGCGCGTAACTCTATCCAAACCCCTTCCCCTACTTAAATTCTCAATCAATCTTTCATTGTCTCTTTGAACTTTGAACAACTTCGCTTTCACCAACGCGTTTTGATAAACAGTAGCATGATGAGCCTCACTTCGCTAAAGCTATACTGCTCCTCCTGTCCCGGTACGGGCCCCAAGTGGGGCGCCCAACCCAAGCCCCTTCTCCACCCCCACCGCGTTCCCAACGTCCTCCTGCCATTTCAGCCACGGGCGGCCTCGTCGTCGTTGACGTTGACGGCCAACGAGTCACCCAGTCGAATCGAGTCGCTCGGCCAAGTCTCGGGCGTGTTGGGGTGCCAGTGGGGTGATGAAGGCAAAGGCAAACTTGTTGATATTTTAGCCCAACATTTCGACATCGTTGCTCGCTGCCAAGTAAGTTTTTTGGCTAGACAAACACTCGAGAAGTGCTTTTTCTAAAATACGGTATTTTGGACGCTTCAAAACGTGCTATTTCAGAAAGCTTATTGCACATATACTGTTGATAAAAATATGAACTTTTTATTGCGTTGCTTCTTCAGTTCTCACGTGTACTGGGATTAGTTTTTTTTTTTTTTTTTGAGTTAATTTCAAACAAGAAATTGTTGCTTTTATTGTTGTTTTAATGAATTAACTACCCTCTTAATATGATTGGGAATCATTTGAACATATACTTGATTGCATGCAACCTGCGTGAGTTGACTGACGCGACTTTTGGTATTTTGGGTGTTTTCAGCTGTTGGGTTGTTAGCGAAATTTGAAAACTTCATCGATCAATTTCCAATATAATTCAATTGTCGATTGCATGTCTTTTAATATTTCACTGGGTTGCTGAACAATGTTTTTAATCTTACTAGGAAGATTTTGTTTATTCTGGCTGAGAGGTAAATATTTCTTATCACAGGGTGGAGCGAATGCTGGCCACACTATCTACAATTCAGAGGGAAAGAAGTTTGCTCTTCACCTTGTTCCTTCGGGTATTCTTAATGAGGACACTAAATGTGTTATTGGAAATGGAGTTGTCGTGCATCTTCCGGGTCTGTTCAAGGAAATTGATGGCCTGGAGGCTAATGGGGTCTCTTGCAAGGGAAGGATATTGGTATCTGATCGTGCTCATCTACTATTTGATTTTCATCAAGAAGTAGATGGACTTAGGGAAGCTGAGCTTGATGAATCATTTATTGGCACAACCAGGAGAGGAATAGGACCGGCTTACTCTAGCAAGGTGATTCGCAATGGTATTCGAGTAGGTGACCTGAGGCATATGGACACTTTCCCTCAGAAGCTTGATCTGTTATTATCAGATGCAGCTTCAAGATTCCCTGGTCTTAATTATACCCTGGACATGCTCAGGGATGAAGTTGAAAAATACAAGAGATTTGCAGAGAGGTTGGAGCCTTTCATTACTGATACTGTGCATTTCATGAATGAATCGATTGCAGAGAAGCGAAATATTCTGGTTGAAGGTGGTCAAGCAACTATGTTAGATATTGACTTTGGAACTTATCCTTTTGTAACTTCCTCCAGTCCATCAGCTGGTGGGATTTGCACAGGTCTTGGCATAGCTCCAAGAGCTGTTGGTGATCTAATTGGAGTTGTAAGTTGATGCTTCATTGATATATGCTTTTGGTTTCTTTTTTGTTTGAAATAGAGAAATGTTTCTTCTTTTTATGGGAATAAACTCTGCCCCACAATCTATAGATCAACACTCAGGTTGCAATTGTTGTTTAGCCTATATTTCTGCTTTTGCATAATACTGTCATCCTTCCTAAATTGCCAATTTTGTGAAACCGAGATAGTGCTTGCACTTCATTATATTATTGTTTTGAATTTCTTTAAGATTAAGGCTGTTTGTATTAACTATTTATTCGGTTGAGTGCATGATGCTTTATCTCAAATATGCAAGCTCTATTGCTTTGGGAATATTGTTTGGTGTTATATTTTCCTCAGGAGACATAAAACTTACTAATATTTTTTAAAATTAAATATTCATGTAGTGTAAATGAAAAGCATTTTTTATGTGGCTTTTTCAGGTTTCTTAATTCTCAGGGGTGTTTCTTCTATGTAGGTTAAAGCGTACACTACAAGGGTTGGATCTGGTCCTTTTCCTACAGAAATCTTGGGTCAAGGAGGTGACCTCCTTAGGTTTGCTGGACAGGAGTTTGGCACAACTACTGGGCGTCCTCGACGTTGTGGTTGGCTTGATGTAGTTGCATTGAAGTATAGTTGTCAAATTAATGGATTTTCTGCTCTAAATCTTACCAAACTGGATGTTTTGTCGGAGCTTCCTGAAATTCAGCTAGGAGTGGCCTATAAACAAGCTGATGGTACACCAGTTAAATCCTTCCCTGCTGATCTTCTCTTGCTTGAGCAATTGAAGGCAAGTTTGCATATTCCCAATTTCAAATTGGATTCTCTTGCTTGACATGTCTGAATTTTGATAAACAAAATATCTTGATGGTTCACGAGAATGCATTGGCCTTCGTGGTTGAAATTGATTGAAAGCCCTCAAATAACTGATGGAACGTAATAAAAAAAAGTCATTTGCTGTTTGTCAGTTTCTTATGAACTGCCCAAACAACAAAAAGACAATTCTAGCAAGTATTTGTTCAGGATAAAAATATTTCCTATGATTTCTGACAATCTTGTTGCAAATGCAGAGTCAATGACTCTTGAAGTTATAGGACTTGCTTTTAGAAACCGTGTTGTTGTTGTTCTGTCCCTGTTGACATTGAAGAATCCAAGACCTTGGAAAAACTCATCATAATTTGTTTTCTTTTTCTTCCAATGCTTACAGGTGGAATATGAAGTTCTACCTGGATGGAAGTCTGATATTTCAAGTATCAGAAATTACTCAGACCTCCCAAAGGCTGCATGTCAGTACGTGGAGAGGATAGAGGAACTTGTTGGGGTACCTATTCATTACATTGGTGTTGGACCTGGACGAGATGCACTGATATACAAGTAACGAGACAATTCACTCACATTTTTCCAGTAGATTTTCATCTTCGATGAGTTTACTTGAAACTTTTAGTTTTGGAAGAAATTATTCCCCTTTGTGATAGATATTTTTGGGGTACTTGCAAATTTAGATGCATTTGATGTAACAACTTTATGCCCAATGTTGCAATGCATAATAATTATTGTTGAACCATTGGAAGAAAATTTGTTTAGGGTGATTGCTTAGGGGCAAATTTTTAATTTATGTTTTCCATTTTAAGCTTACTATTCATTCCAGTTCAGTAGTTATGGATTCGCAAATGTAGTAATAGAGCACAAGGAGGTCATTGCTGTGGCAGATATGATTAAAGGTAGGTGAAAGTGTAGTGTCATTTTTTGAGCAGTTGTATTTATACATTTTCCTAATCAAACATCTGTCAACATATTCATAAAACTCAACTTCCTTGAGCTTTATTGAAATAAACCAATTCCCAAAAAATATATTCCCTGACTTTAATATCGGTTCATCTTCTTCTTGACAACAAAAAGGCTGAATTTTTTCAGTTAAATTATATTCCATAACTTACATTCACATATTTACCCACACAAACAAATGTTTTACTGTCACCTATTCAAATTGATTTTTCTCTGATATGAACCATTGCATTATAATCAAAATAAAGTGTATATATATGTATAAATAAAAGGAATATGACTAATGAACTATTATAAAATTGGTGAAAACAGAAAAATGAATTAGTCTTTGTTGATCATTATGTAAATCCTTCAATCAAATCCTAGCGTTGTCCTCCTTGTTACATCACATCTCCACCCAGAACCCTCTCCTGAATCTTTCTCTCATGCTTTGTCCATTTCACTACCATCACCACCACCACTATATGTCCCTAGTCTACTCAACTTGCACTCCATGTCTTCAATCCCAAACAAAACCAATGATTCATTCAATCTCGACTTTCTCCTTTTCATATCACTACATCCTTTTGCAATTACAAAGTGAGGAAACCAAGATCACAAAATTGGGAACACGGTTTTGATGATCTGGGGACTGAAGTAGTTGTATTTGACTATAGTTATACTAAGATTGGACATGAATTTGCTGGAAAGGGAGGAAGCCATCTTGTCACCACCCACCTTTTCGCCCTACATCAGACCCTTGCTCTTTCCCTTAAACAATTCGATTCCCTTACGTCTCTTTAATTGAATATTGATCTAGGAAAGACCTTTCTTACTCTTTTTTTCATATTCAACTCATCAAATCTGGTAAAAAGCATGAACTCCGATTTAACGGAGTGAATAGTCACCAACAGATGGCTTTTAAACAGTGGAGCTTTTGTGATGCCAAAACGGTGAGTTTTAGTGTATGCATAAAACAAGGCTAAACCCTGCAGAGAAGATATTTTCTGCACTACAACATCAAAAAATATATTACATTATATTATAATAATAGAAAAATGGGAAAAAAAAAAAAAGAAGAAATGTTTTTATACCTTAAACTTTTAACAAGCGAAATGATCACAAAAATATATCCAGTCTTTTTCTTTTTTGGTCAATTTTGTAATGCTTCTACTTTGTCAGGATGTTTATTGAATTTTGTATGCATTGCATTTCTTAAATCATTGAATCTTTTTGACATTGCATACTCGAAAATGTCAAGTATGCATTATATAAAGATTTAATAGTTTTAGAAATGCAATGCACATGAAACTCAAGGAACATCGTAGTAAAGTAAAAACATTACAAAACTGATAGAAAGAAATTAAAGATCAAAAGGATTGAATATATTTTTGTGATATTTTTGCTAGTGAAAAGTTTAAAATAGTGAAACAACTTTATTGTTTCACTATTTTTCTGTTATTTATTATAATATACTTTTCAATATTGTGGTGTTAGGAATGATCACAATCGTATTCTGATAATCTAAGAAGTTCAAAAATAATCATAACTTTGTTTAACATTGAAATGAAAATATATTTATAATCTTCACAATTTTGGTTTCTTATTTAATATGATAATTTCTATTTTCTATAATTGTTTCCATTCGGTTAAGCGGCATATTCTTGTGTTAGAAGAAAATCCTTGAATTGCTAAAAGAATCCATGGTTGTGAGATTTTGAAAGAAATGAAAAATTTGTGAGAAAGTTCTTGGGAAAGGTTTAAGGTTTGACCAAAATTTTGCCCTTTTTTCCGTTTCAACATCAAAAGAAAAGAAACAATAGAGTTAAAAGGCGTAAAGTTAAAAGACAACAAGTAATATTAAAGAATCAGAGGGGGCAAGAAAAAATACTTCAACAACAAGAGTTAAAAATCAAAGAACTTGATAACAATAAAACAAAATTCTAAATTTGTTGAAAAACTTGACATTAGATGTAACACTTTCATCTCAACCTAATTACTAGGGCTGTTTAAAACCAGTTAACAAAAATTGGTTTGTTAATTTTTTGAACCGAACCGAATTTTCAATTTGAAAAAAATCATAAACCGAAATCGAATCAATTTAAAAATTAACCAATTTTGAATTGAACTGAAAATAACAATTCACTGAGCCGAATTTTTGGTTAACTATTTTTTCAACTGAATTTTAAAAAATTATCATATTTTATTATTTTTTCCCAACCTTTTAAAAATATTTTCAATATTTTATTAATTTTTTATTAAACTTTTTAAAAACTAATTCAGTTAATTGATTTTAAAAATTACATAAACCAGTAATCGAATTGAAAAATCAATTTTTCTATATTTTTGAATCAGTGTTTGAACTGATTTTTTTAAATAATCTATTTTTCTGTTAAAAAATTGGTTTGATTTGGTTATCGGATAATTTTGAGCATCCCTACTAATTACTCTCCATCTAATTAAGATTTTGATGGAACTTGAATTTCTATTTATTAAGAACTTACACTTACATGAGCAGTTTTGATTGTTTAGCTATAAATTTATGAACTTCCTATAGTCTAGTTATAAACATATTTTTTTTGAAAATATATGAATTGTATAGATATCTTAGATTGAATATATGGGATATTTTTTTGGTCTTTTAGTTTTTTTGGATAAATAAACGAATATATTGACAAATAAAAAAGCTCACAAAGGAGCTTGGAAACAACCTAAGCTTGCCCCATCCGAAGAGGTTGGTTTGATTTTTAGTTATGCACATATGAAAGTGTAAGTTTTGTGTCAAATGACATATGTTTATCCCGTTGTTTAGCAATGACATATATATTTCTCCATGTACATATGAATATGTTTCTATGAGTAGTTAATGACATATATATTATAATATTATTTAAGTAATTTTGATTGAAGGATGTGGCTTAAAGGTGTTAAAGAGAAGCTAGTCATTATAGAGTTTGTTAGGGTCTGTAATGTAATTTGAAGCTAAAGGGCAATTTAGTCTTTTCACTAAAATGTAACCTTAAGTATATTAGGTTGAGCGCATGACTTGAAACTGTGTAGTCGGCTCCCTTTTGCTCTACTCTGCTCTTTTGCGATTAGGGTTCTGTTCTTGCTCTTGTGTTTAGTTGAGCCAAGGAGAAATCTCCTGGTTTTCTCTGATTGTGCAAGTGTCTTGAGTCTTGTAAAAGGCTTGATAGGAGGTTTTGTTTCACGGTGTGTTAGTGTTGTGTGAGAGGTAAATCGGAGGGTATTGTGTAAGCTATAATCGCTTATGTTCTATAGTGGATTCGACTAAAAGACTTGTCTCTGCCTTAGATGTAGGGTTTCAAATCGAAACCTGAACCAAGTATTTCTTGTGTTCTTATTTTTCACTTGTTGATTTCTTGTGCTGTATTATCTTATTTGACTATTTGCTAATCTTTTTAATCTTGTATAAACATTCTTAACAATCCTAATTCAAATTAACAAGTGGTATCAAAGCTAGTTAGGGTTTTGTGTTTTGAATGTTTTGATTAATCGATTTCTGGTGGTTTCTTTTTAAATTCTTTGCCTTATATATTCTCTGGTATTACTAATCTTGCTTCTTGCCAAAAGATTACAAAGAAAATTGTCAACAAAGAATAATGGGTCCAACCAGAATCGATGTCGAGAAGTTTGATGGCAAGGGCGATTTCAACATGTGGAAAAAGAAGATGTATACGGTATTGGTTCATCAGAAATGTGCAAAAGCATTGGGAAAACCATCGATTTCCTGGAAGGTATGACTGATGCTGAAATAGCTGAGGTAATGGAAACAACTTACAGTTTATTAATTTTGCATCTGTCTGATAATGTGTTGCGAAAAATTGATGATGCTGATACTGCTGCAAAAATATGGTTAAAATTAGAATCCCTATATATGACTAAATCACTGATAAATAAAATATATTTGAAAGAACAGTTGTTTGGATTTAAAATGGACCCCACTAAGTCTTTAGATGATAATCTTGATGATTTTCATAGAATTGTTATTGATGAAAGAATATCAGATGAAAGAATATCAGATGAAAATCAAGCAATAATAGTGTTGATGAAAGAATATCAGATGAAAATCAAGCAATAATAATTTTGAATGCTTTACCTGAATCTTTTAAGGATGTTAAAGCTGCTATAAAATATGGGAGAGACTCTTTGTCATTGGATGAAGTTTTAGGGGCCCTAAGGTCTAAAAATTTAGAAATAAAATTTGAGAAGAAATCCATTGGGGAGGGTTTTCAGATTAGGGGTAGACAAGAAAAAAGGAATAATACAACTAATAAGAAGTTATCTAGATCAAAATCTAGATTAAAGAAAACTTGCTGGTCATGTCACAAAGAGGGACACTTTAAAAGAAATTGTTTAGAGAAAAAGAAGGGTTTTTCTAATAAATCTGAAAACCTAGAACTAGCAAATTTTCTTGAGGGGTATGAAAGTGCAGAAGTGTTAGTTCTTTCTGAAGTAGGGTTAGATGAAGAGTGGGTAATAGACTTTGGTTGTACTTTTCATATAACTCCTAGGAAAGAATGACTTACTGATGTAAAATACATAAATGGAGGGAAAGTTTTGATGGGTAATGATGATTCCTGTGATGTGATTGCTATTGGTAATGTCAAGTTTAAAATGTTTGATGGTTCTATAAAAACTCTTGAAAATGTTAGGTTAGTGCCTAAGTTAAGGAGAAATTTGATTTCTCTTGGTTCACTTGATTTAAATGGCTTTTCCTATAAATCTGAAAAAGGTGTTTTAAAAATCATGAAAGGTGCCTTAGTTGTAATGAAAGGAAAACTATCAAATGGGTTATATATATTAGAAGGTAGTGTGGTGTCTGATAACATGCATTCTGCTCATGATAACTTGGATGAAACAATTTTATGGCATAAAAGACTTAGGCATATTAGTATGGCAGGCTTAAATGAATTGTGTAAACAAAAGCTTATTGATCAAAACAAGTTTTCTGATTTAAATTTTTGTGAAAACTGTGTGCTTGGCAAATCTCATAAATTAAAGTTTTCTACTGCCACATATAGATCCAATGGTATATTTGAGTATGTGCATTCTAATTTGTGGGGTTCCCCTCATGTTCCTAATTCATTATCTCATTCACACTATTTTATGACACTCATTGATGATTACTCTAGGAGAGTATGGGTTTATTTCCTAAAACACAAAGATGAGGCTTTTGAGTGCTTTAAAGACTAGAAAAATCTAGTTGAAAATCAATCTAATAAGAAAATTAAAGTGCTTAGGACTGACAATGGCCTTGAATATTGCAACAAACATTTCTCTGATTTTTGTAAGAAACATGGTATACTTAGGCATAGAACTTGTAGTGAAACACCACAACAAAATGGTCTGGCTGAAAGAATGAATAAGACCATCCTAAATAAGGTTGATGTATTTTAGTTGATTCTGGTTTAGGCAAGAAGTTTTGGGCTGAAGCTGCAGCAACTGCCTGCTATTTGATAAATAGGTCACCATCATCTGCTGTAGGCTTCAAAACCCCAATTAAAATGTGGTCAAACAGACCACCTTCTTTACATCACTTGAAACCTTTTGGTTGCCTTGCCTATGTGCATGCTAATCAAGGTAAACTGAACCCAAGAGCTTTAAAGGCTGTTTTTCTAGGTTATCCCATAGGTATTAAGGGCTATAAACTATGACTGTTAGAAGAGCATAAGTGTGTTGTTAGCAAGAATGTTACTTTTAATAAATTGAAATTCTACAAAGATCTTTTCTCTTCAGAAGGAAAATCTGGACAGGTCCAATTTGAGGTGGAGACACCTGTGTCAGATCACTAAAGTAGTATTGAGTCTGCAACTCAGTCTTTAGAGTTTGGTAATGGACTTGATTTGGGTTTGGATACAATTCGTACTTCAAAGTATGAAATCACAGACTTGAATCAGCAACCCTCACCATAGAGTCAAGTTGAGTGTCCTTAAAGCCCAGAAAAACAAAGTCTATCCAACTATCAACTAGCTATAGATAGACCAAGGAGAGAAATAAGACAACCTTCAAGATATGTTCAAGCTGATCTCATCTCTTATGCTTTCCAAATAGGAGACTTGATTGAGATGAGTGAACCCTTGAACTATACACAAGCCTGTGAAAGTAAATGTAGCTCAAATTGGTTAAGAGTAATGGAAACTGAAATAGAATCTCTGAAAAGGAATAACACCTGGTCACTTGTTGATAGACCATTAAAGGAAAAGATAATTGGATGCAAGTGGGTATTTAAGAGAAAACCAAGTATTCCAGGAGTAAAACAGCCAAGATTTAAAGCAAGGGTGGTGGCAAAAGGCTTCTCACAAAGAGAAGGGATAAATTACCATGAAGTTTTTTCCCCTGTAGTGAAGCATACCTCAATAAGACTCATACTATTAACTATTGTGTTATTTGATATGGAATTAGAATAGATGGATGTCACAACAACATTCTTGCATGAAAATATGGAAGAACAGATTCTAATAGAGCAACCTGAAGGCTTTGTAGAACCTGGAGCTGAAAACAAAGTTTGTTTGCTTCATAAATCTCTGTATGGGCTAAAGCAGTTTCCTAGACAATGGTACAAGAGGTTTGATGAGTTTGTTCTGTCTATTGGTTTTTTGAGATGCAATTATAATCATTGTGTGTATTATTTAAAATCTGATGTTGGATATTATGTTTACTTGCTTTTGTATGTTGATGATATGCTCTTAGCTTCCAAAGACATGTCTACTTTGATAAATTTAAAACAAATGCTGAAAACTGAATTTGTTATGAAAGATTTAGGGTCAGCAAAAAGAATATTAGGTATGGATGTTGAAAGAGATAGAAGAAAAAGATCTTTGTTTTTGTCACAAGTAGGATATATTAAAAAGGTATTAAACATATATAATATGTCTGAATCTAAATCTATTAATGTTCCTATGGGTGCTCATTTCAAATTAAAATCTACTATCAATCTGTCTGCTATTAAATCTGAATTTATGAATAAAATACCTTATTCAAATGCAGTAGGTAGTTTGATGTATGCAATGATTGGTTCAAGACCTGATATTGCTTATGCTATTAGTTTAGTAAGTAGATTTATGAGCAATCCTTGTAAAGAACATTGGTATGCGGTAAAATGGCTAATGAAATATCTCAAAGGTACTGCAGACCTTGGGTTATTATTCACATCTGATTCTACTAACAGTTTGCTTGTTAAGGGATTTTGTGATTCAAACTTTGCAGCTGATCAGGATAAAAGAAGATCTCTAACTGGTTATATCTTTACCTATGGTGGAAATATTGTGAGCTGGAAATGCAACTTACAATCTATTGTGACATTATCCACCACTGAAGCAGAATATATTACCTTGACAGAAGCTGTGAAGGAGGTTATGTGGCTGAAGGGAATTACATCTGAACTAGGCTTGAGTTCAGATATTCCTATGGTTTACTGTGATTCACAGAGTGCTATTAATCTTTCTAGAAACAATGCATATCATGAAAGAACTAAACATATTGATGTAAGGCTTCACTTCATCAGAGATATGTTGACCAACAAGCAAGTATTGATTGAGAAGATCATGACTAGTGTGAATCCAACAGATATACTGACTAAAGCTATCCTAGTGAGCAAGTTCAAGGAAGCTTTAAACTTCCTGAAAATCTATCAAAAATGATGACAAAAAATTGCAGAGAAGGTCTCCTAGTGGAATACACTTCTTCTCCAGTTTAAGCTAAGATGGAGCTATGAAGGATGTGGCTTAAAGGTGTTAAGGAGAAGCTAGTCATTATAGAGTTTGTTAGGGTTTGTAATGTAATTTGAAGCTAAAGGGCAATTTAGTCTTTTCACTGAAATGTAACCCTAAGTATATTAGGTTGAACGCATGACTTGAAACTGTGTAGTCGGCTCCTTTTTGCTCTGCTTTGCTCTTTTGGGATTAGGGTTCTGTTCTTGCTCTTGTGTTTAGTTGAGCCAAGGAGAAATCTTTTGGTTTTTTCCGATTGTGCAAGTGTCTTGAGTCTTGTAAAAGGCTTGATAGGAGGCATTGTTTCATGGTGTGTTAGTGTCATGTGAGAGGTAAATCGGAGGGTATTGTGTAAGCTATAATTGCTTATGTTCTATAGTGGATTCGACTAAGAGACTTGTCTCTGCCTTGGATGTAGGGTTTCAAATCGAAACCTGAACCAAGTATTTCTTATGTTCTTATTTTTTGCTTATTGATTTCTTGTGCTGTACTATCTTATTTGACTGTTTGCTAATCTCTTTAATCTTGTATAAACATTCTTAACAATCCTAATTCAAATTAACATTTGATATTTATCATTTTCATTTTCTTGTAGTGATATACATTTTTACAATTTTTCTTTTATAGTGATGGATGAATACCTTCTGACAATTTCTCCTCTGTAGTGGTGATCGACATTGGTTTTGGTCGTCTTGTCAGTGATTATGGTAAGGCCTTCTGGTTGGCAACAATCCTCGATTGCTTCTTGAGACATTTATAGATGAAGCTGGTATCCGACAGATTGCCTATAGATTGACAGTTTCAAATGTGGTTCCTGTAAGTTGGTGATTGACTGGCCATGGTCCGATGAGTCAACAATATTTGGTTTGGTGGGATTCATAGGATAATAAAATAAACTACAAAAATTTTGATACAAAGAAAATTCGTCTTTTCTTGAACTGTATTTATTTATCTGAAAAATAGGCTGGTTTGACATGCCTTATTTATCCGTATCATCATCGAGTTCACTTATAGAAAAAAGATAAGTTTTACAATTGTGGTTTATTATTTATTTTTGTGTAATGCTATGAAACAATGTGCACAACTTTATTTTAAGTATAAATAATGACATATCATTGTGTAATTGGGTAATTCTATATTAAAGATAAAAATAAAGTAACATTCAATTGCACAACGATGTATCATTATTTATGTATAAAAGAGTACACATTGTTTATTGATTATTTTTAACTGGAATATTGATGAGTAACAACAGTACAACACCTTCACTTTTCCTATTAGAGATTTATGGTATAGGTCTGAAGAAAGTGGTTTGGGTTAAACAAAATTCCAGTAGAATTTCTATTCAATAAACATTTTGGGTTCAAAAATGTTTTTTAGAGTAATTGATTGGAGAACATTATGACTGTGTGAAATTATGGGAATTGACTGATTCAACACACACATGATTTATGAGTTGTGATGTGAAGCGATGATGATTTTATTTTTATGGTTAAGAAAGATTATCACAAATATCGTTACAAGCCCATTTAAAGAAAAATGTTACTTATATATTTTTGAATAGAGAGTTTTTAGTGAATTTAGAATTTGTTATGATTCGAAATGAGAATGGAATGACATTATGATAAGCCAAGAAGGTCCATTCAGGTGTCTATTAGGAACCCGAAGTATAGGGAGTGAGTGGGTCATTATATGCATGGGACATGCAGAGCGTGTAGTGTACGTGGGCTAGGCATGTTGGCTAATTTGGATGATTTTCCGGATGAAGAATTTGCATTCTGTTTCTGCTATTTATTTTAGAATAAGTCAATAAGTGGTTAGAGAATAATTCGGTTACTAGGGTTAATTGAATATTTTCTGGTTATGTATTGGCAAGTAGTTATTGAATCCTTTTGTTTAGGGAAAGTAGTGGAGTCCAGTAGTTGAGTCCCATATGTATTTAAACTCCATCAGATGCTGTTTGAGAAAAACGTTGAATTAATAACAATCTCTTTGGTTTAATTCTCACCTAAAGCAGAATTCTGTTATCTTAAAAATTCTCTTGGCTTTGACTGGGACCTATCAATGGTACCAAAGCCAGACAACATGACTACCAACAAGGAACGGATTGAAAATTTAGAAGCAGCACTTGGAGGATTTTAAGACCACTTGAGCAAACTCGAAGAAAGTGTAACTGCAAAGTTATAGCAATTGGAGATTACCATGAGCAAGACAACGGAGACCTTGCTTACAAGGTAAGAACCAGCTTCTAGCCATGGGAATTCCTTCACTGGGCGTTCTCATAATACCAAAGAGGAATCTCGGGAAGGTAATGAAAATACTCGGTCGTTATTTTTCTCTAAATTGACAAAGCTGGAGTTTCCTAAATACTCGAAGGATGATCCTACTGAATGGTTTGCTCGAGTAGACCAGTTCTTTGAATATCAAGGCACCTTAGACTCACAAAAGGTGTACTTAGCTTCTTACCATCTAGAAGGAGAAGCAAATCAATGGTGGAGATGGCTGCGTCGAACTCACAAGGGTGACGGGAAAGAGGTGACTTGGGAGATCTTTATAGAGGAATTATGGGCTCGATTCGGACCTACCAACTATGAGGATTTTGATGAAACCTTGTAAAAAATCAAGCAAATTGGCTCCGTACGTGATTATCAAAAGGAGTTTGAAAGATTGGGTAATTGGGTACAAGGTTGGACTCAAAAGGCTCTAGTGGGGACATTCGGGAGGACTCAGGGCTGATATAGCCGATGACATCCAAATGTTTAAACCAAAATCGCTGAAAGAAGCTATCAGCCTTGCACGAATGAGGGACAAACAACTAACTCGACAACAGAAATTTACAAGGCCATTTAACCAATCAAACTCCGATGTTCTGTCACCAACTAAACCCACGTCCGCCTCACCCATGAAACGGCTCACTTGGGACGAGATGCAAAAAAAATGAGCTCGTGGTCTTTGTTTCAATTGTGATGAGAGGTTTACTTTAGGTCATAAGTGTCAAGGACCGAAATTGTTATTTCTTGAAGGAGATTCTAGTGATATGGATGATGACAAGGGGGAGGACGTTACTGATTTCCAAGATGACGGTGAACTAGAAATTTCCCTCCATGCACTTATTGGATGGTCGACAACCCGTACGATGAAAGTTAAAGCTAAACTGGGGTCTTTCGAGTTGGTTGTTCTCATTGATAGCGGATCAACGCACAACTTCATCAATGACAAGGTGGTAGGATTATTACAATTACCAGTGGTGCTAACCAAACCATTCAATGTTGAAATAGCAAATGGGGAGCCATTGACATGCCACGATAGATTTGAGAATGTGCCAGTCTTCTTACAAGGTATACTTTTTACCTTAACTCTTTATTCCTTACCCCTAACCGGGTTGGACTTGGTACTAGGAGTCCATTGGCTGGAACTATTGGGTATGGTGGTTTGTGACTGGAAGAGGATGACCATGAAGTTTAATTGGAAGGGGCAATATCACAAGTTACAAGGAATTGATGCCCAACCAATTCAAGCGTCATCAATTAAAGCAATTTCAAAAGACCTCCGATAGGGAAATTCCATGTTTGCTGTTTGCCTTCAACCAACAACCGAAGCACCGATACAAGGAGTTTATTCAGACCTGTAGCACCTATTGCAAAATTTTGAGGATCTTTTTCAAGAGCCAAAACAACTTCCACCAATAAGGGAAATTGACCACCGCATCAATCTCAAGGAAGGAACAGAACCAATTAATGTCCGACCCTATAGGTATGCCTATTTTCAAAAAGCCGAAATTGAGAAACAAGTTCATGACATGTTAAAATTGGGGCTAATAAGACCTAGCACTAGTCCATTTTCATCTCCTGTTTTATTAGTCAAAAAGAAAGATGGCACTTGGCGTTTTTGCACTGATTATAAGGCTCTTAATGCTGTAACCATAAAAGACCGATTCCCAATTCCTACTATTGATGATATGTTAGATGAACTCCATAGGGCTGCTTTCTTTATTAAACTCAATTTAAGGTCAGGTTATCACCAAGTACGGGTACACCCACTAGATATCTATAAAACTGCATTTCGTACACATAATGGTTATTATGAATATTTAGTCATGCCCTTTGGCTTGTGTAATGCACCCTCTACCTTTCAAGCTATTATGAACTCTATTTTCTGTCCATTCCTTCGAAAATTTGTGCTCGTTTTTTTTTTTATGACATTTTAATTTATAGCCCCAATTGGACCATGCATCTTGAACATGTTACAAAGGTTTTTGAAACATTAAGGCATCACAATTTTTTTATCAAGCCCAGCAAATGTGCATTCGGACAACAAGAAATAGAATATTTGGGTCATATTGTCACTTCTCATGGGGCTAAGGTGGATCAAGAAAAAATCAAAGCAATGCTCAATTGGCCTACATTTATTAATGTTTCTGACCTGCGTAGATTTTTAGGCCTTATAGGTTATTATAGGAATTTTGTTCGTAATTACGGTGTCATAACATGACCATTGACTAATCTCTTACGAAAAGGACAATTTGAATAGACCAACAAAGTAGACGCAACATTCAACAACTTGAAGCAAACAATGACCTCTACTCCTACACTTGCAATGCCTAACTTCAATGAACCCTTTGTTATTGAATCTGATGCTTCAGGTGGTGGTATTGGCGCGGTATTAACTCAACAAAACAAACCAATAGCCTTTATGAGCTGAGCTTTGGATGTCTCAAAACAATCATGGTCTATTCATGCAAAGGAGATGCTCACCATTATTCAAGCCATTAAAACTTGGCGTCCATACCTCCTTGGTCGTAGATTCTACATTCACACTAACCAACGCAACCTTAAATACTTGTTGGAGCAGCGAATAGTTACACCAGAACAACAGAAATAGGTGGCAAAATTACTTGGCTATGATTATGAAATAACCTATAAGCCAAGCCGAGAGAATTCAACGGCGGATACGTTATCCAGAGTAGTGGGCAGTCCTAGCCTTAATGCTTTATTTGTGTCTCACACCTCCTTATGGGAAGCAATTAAGACAGAAGCTACTAGACACTCCTATATGCTCACGATAGGCAAGCTAGCAAGTGAGAAACCTGGAGAACCTTATAGGTGGCAGAATGGATTAGTGTGTTATAAGAATCAAGTTGTTATTCCTCCAAACTCGCCTATAGTTACACAATTATTGCAAGAATTCCATGACTCACCAATTGGAGGGCATTCAGGTGTATTGAGAACATTTAAATGGCTTGCACAATAATTTTATTGGCCGTCGATGCACAAAGTGATACAGGAATATATGGCTTCTTGTAGTAGCTGCCAAAGAAATAAAGCAGAAACTCAATCACCAGTTGGTCTTCTCTAACCATTACCCATTCCTTGTCAAGTTTGGGAAGACATTACCATGGACTTCATCGAAAGGCTCCCACCATCCAACGACCAAAACACCATTATGGTTGTCATTGACCGCTTGAGCAAATATGCATACTTCTTGACTTTGTCGCATCCTTTCACAGCCAAAACGGTAGCTGAAAAATTTGTTAACGGAGTCATCAAGCTACATGGGATGCCAAGGTCCATCATAAGTGACCGTGATCCAATCTTCATCAGCCACTTTTGGAAGGAATTTTTCAAAATGTCAGGTACCCAACTGAACATGAGCTCCGCCTATCACCCCCAATCCGATGACCAATCAGAGGTGATTAATAGGTGTGTTGAAAAATACCTTTGGTGTTTTGTGTCTCAACAACCACGCAAATGGAACACTTTTCTTCCATGGGCAGAATATTGGTATAATACGGCTTATTATGCATCTACTGGAATGACGCCCTTCCAAGCATTATATGGGAGGTTACCTCCAAACATTTCACACTATGAAGTTGGGTCATCAACTGTGAATGAAGTCAATCAAACTCTACTTTCACGAGATACGGTACTACAGCAACTGAAAATTAATTTACATGCAGCTGTCAATAAAATGAAACAGATAACGGACTCAAAGAGACGGGATGTGGAGTACCAAGTGGGCGACTCCGTTTTTCTTAAATTACACCCACACTGATAGCAAACGGTTTTCCAGAGAGCTTATCAAATATTGGCCAGTAGATTCTATGGTCCATATCTAATTGAGGAAAAAATTGGACAGGTGGCTTACAAACTAAGGCTTCTAGTAGGTTCTCGAGTTCACCCTATTTTCCATGTTTCCTTGCTCAAAAAGTTTCTAGGGGACATCAACACCACCAGCACTGAGTTACCACCTATAGCGGATGATGGTGATATCCTTATGGAACCAGAGGCTGTCTTGCACACAAGGTGGGTTAAGAAGGGCACACATATTATTGAGGAAAGCCTTGTCCAGTGGAAGAAGCTACCTATTGAGGATGCCACTTGGGAAAATACACAAGAACTACGGGACAGGTTTCCTAATCTGAACCTTGAGGGCAAGGTTCAACTTCTGGAGGGGAGTAATGATAAGCCAAGAAGGTCCACTAGGGTGTCCATTAGGAACCTGAAGTATAGGAAGTGAGTGGGTCACTACATGCATGGGACATGCAGAACGTGCAGTGTACGTGGGCTAGGCATGTTGGCTAATTTGGATGATTTTCCGGATGAAGAATTTGCATTTTGTTTCTGCTATTTACTTTAGAATAAGTTAATAAGTGGTTAGAGAATAATTCGGTTACTGGGGTTAATTGAATATTTTCTGGTTATGTATTGGCAAGTAGTTGTTGAATCCTTTTGTTTAGGGAAGTAGTGGAGTCTAGTAGTTGAGTCCCATATGTATTTAAACTCCATCAGATGCTGTTTGAGAAAAACGTTGAATTAATAACAATCTCTTTGGTTTAATTCTCACTTAAAGCAGAATTCTATTATCTTAAAAATTCTCTTGGCTTCGACTGGGACCTAACACATTATGTATGATGTGTTAAATTAAGCATGTTCAAATTTATATGATATGATAGTATGATATACTCGGAAAAATTAAAAAACTTAGTAATTAGCATATAGATAACAAATTAACATCTTTGACTCAGACCCTCAAACTCAATCCATGAATGTGAATTATCAGACACATGTCAACAAAACAACTTTTAATCTTAAAAATGTGAAATTTCACATCATAAATGTAATTCAAACGGTAATAATTTGCTTAGACTGTGGGTACATGCGTATTTTTGTGAAGTTTTCAGATTTTCAGGGGTATGTTTGTAAAGTTTTCAAAGTTGTAAGGGCAGACCAAAACCAAAAAATATAAGAGAATTGAACATAAAACTTAAATAAAACCCAAATGGTGCCCAGACTCAAAAAAAAAAAAAAAATTCAGTCTTGGGATTGAACACATAATATTGGTTCAATTGCTCCAATCGACAAACTTACATTTAAGGGTGGCTTTTGTGAGCAAGAGAAGTGTGAAAGCTGGAATTGGTGGAAAAATGATCAGAAATCATAGATAAAGCATCATGGGAACTTCTTTTTTTTATAAAGTTTGTATTTTTATAATTAATTCATCTTCTTTTCCATATATAGAATTATTATCGTTGTATTTGAGTAGAGATCAGAATTCAAGTTTAGAGTGTGATCTTGACTTAAAAAGTACTATTAATCCTTTCCATTTATTCTCTTTTGTATATATATATATATATATATATATATTTTTTGGTGTCTTGGATTATTCAATTGAATCCCACATGCAAATTTTCCATGAATTTACTTTCCTTCTCAATGTAATGAATGGTAAATTTGGGAAGTCCACATAAAAGATATGTAATCCTCTTATAGTTTTGGAACATTGTCACCACAGTTAGATTGCTACAGCAAGGTTTTTTAACTCTCACTTATGGTCAAGATTTATCTTACGCTTAACTGGTACTGTCAGATAGAAAATATAAGGCTCATACCCAACCTGCAGTAGATCTACTAATTTCTAGGAATTTAGTGCGGCTAGCTCTAACTTCAAAATTAGCGACACTTTCAGAAGTTCCAAATGGAATTAGACAGAGTAAACTCCTCTTGAATATCATAGACTTGGAAGCAACTGGCTTCTGCTGCATGATGTTCTGTGCTACCATGCATTTCCATCAGCGCATCCCAATTGAAAGTCTTATCATCAAAGGCTGCGAGTTCACCATAATCTTTCACGGAAGGTTCTGGTGCTACGGAACTTCCTGTGTCTTCAGATGTTTCTGCTGGAGTATTTTCTTTCAATATGCCCAGCTGCTGAAGAAACTCATTTAGATCAATCTGCCGCTTCTCTTCATGATGTCCCAGCATCTTCTCAGATGCAATTTCCACCTCTTTCAGCTTCACATAAGGATCATCGACATCAACATGGTTTGTATCATCCATAATCGGGAATTCAGCATTTGGCACGCAGGAAGATATCGAACTAGAAGAAGAAGAGGTTTGACTCAGAACCCCTTTTTTATTAAGTTCTTGCAGCCTTTGGTGAATAACATGAACACTAGGCTGAGCATTTATGTTAAGTAAGCCACAAGAAGGAAACATAGAAATGAAGTTCTTGGAAGGTATCCATTTGAACTTGTGTAATTTGTTAGGAGAATTAATAGAGTTAGGATGAAGATGGGGAAGGTTGAGATAAGCATCAGGTCCATATAGTCTCCTAGAAGCCTCATCATAAGCCATGGCAGCTTCTTCAGCAGTAGCAAAAGAACCCAACCAAAGTCGACTTCTTTTATTCGGCTCTCTGATCTCTGCAACCCATTTGCCCCATGTTCTTTGCCTAACACCTCTGTACTGGCAAGAGGCATTAAGAGGGCCACCTTTGCCTCTAGTGGGGCCTTTTTTCCATGGCTTAAGTGGGGATTTTCTGAAGTTGTCCATGGGAGTTTTTGGTGACTCTGAGTGAGAATGAGAATGGAGAAATGAGTAAGAAAGGCGCGGAATATGTAGGGATGAGAGTGCAATTTGATTTAAATGTTGTCACGATTTCGGAAAAGCTTTCAGAGCCTCATGAGACCGTTACTCGGATAATTTTCAAATCTTTAATTAATTTAATAATTTTTAACTTTTTTTTTTTTTAAGTTTATAGTAGATTAAAATGGCTACAGCCATTTGGCAGGCCACTACCCATGGTACATGCATGCATTGTATGGTTTGGTGCATAATTATGTTTATGAAAAAATTTAAAGTCTGTCCCATTGTTTGATTAAAATAAAACTAGTTGGTTAAAAATTCATCATCAAATATTGCCCAAAATTTCAAAAAATTCATTAAAAGATAGCAACACTCCCTAAACTAATGCGAAAACTTTAGTACAAAAAGGAAAGGGACTAGAGATTTGAGAAATCTACTCTTATTTAATTGTCTTAGAAAGCAAGAATTCCTCTTTATTATACGTCAACTTTTGGAACATGGGTTAACGTTGTACTTAAAAATAAAAGTAAAAATTGAGTTTGGTGATAGTGTTTATAAAAAAAAATAAGACTTTAGAGCTAAAACTTAAGAACCCTAGCCGTGTCATTGAACAGTATAAAGTTTTGGCCTTACATGAGTAGCATCGATTCATTTCTGAAAATAAAACATTACCAGTCCAATAACATTAGGATTTAGTTTTATGGTGCGACAGTTGTAGTAGTAGCAGCCTGCTCAGTTAATAATAGTCACGGACCATATAACAACGTGGGTTAACGAATGAAGAATTTTGGTTTCACAATCACAAAAAAACCAAATTAATTAATGGTCAATGTAGGAGCATTTTAAGCTTGCCACCTCAGCGGTTTCATGCCTATTTACTTCTCACATATGCTCATTAACTGTAGCCAAACAAAGTTTTATCCATTTTTCTTCCCTTCTTCTTAACCCAAAACAAAAAAAAAAAAAAAAAGAGTTGAAGTGATTGAACGGATGTGTTACAGGGACAGTGTAGTGTGTTTTCATTGGATTCTGAAAGAGAGTAAAATGAGTTGAACAGAGCACCTCAACATTTGAGACTTTCACGAGCTGAAATTCACATGCTGTACTGTCATTCTCAACCTGATTCCCGGGATTTACCTTCATCTTTATCCCATGCAATGCCAGAATTTGCTCTCTCTCTCTCTCTCTCTCTCACCTGATGCATATTTCAAAACAATTCTACCTACAACAATTTCTGCAAAACCTTCTGTGATCGTGTACCCCTTACATCTTCATATTACGTCATCCTATTTTCTAGAGGTTCCGATCTAATAATATCTTCAGTTATCCTGAGTTGGTAACTCTAATTTAATCCCCAACTTACTCACAAAAATAAAAATAAAACCGTTGGATCCCTATAGGGATTTTTACCATGAATCCACTGATTCTATGTGGAGTATTTCAACCATTAGACCTATAGCATTCAATTTGAGGAACACGGAATGATCATTGTCAGAATTTTATTTTATTTTTTACTTGGGTTAACATTAATTATAATTTTGATTTAGTAAAATTGAGGTCTAATAACCTACTATATAACGATACATTGGTGATTTTCCTTCTCTGAAACCATAACATAACAAATTTATCCATTAAACTGAGTTATAATTTACAGATGAGTACAAGTGATAAATAAAGATAAACCTAATATATTTAAAAAGTTATGATTCAGGTAGACGATATCAATGTGAGTCTTAAAATTTATTAAACCTTTGATAGAAAGGTCCAATAACCTACTATATATTAGTTAGGTCGTTTATCTAAAGCCATAACATAACGAGTTTATCTATTGAAAGTTGTCATTCGGAGAGATTTCAAGGGAGGAGAAGGAAGATATGTCACTCCAATACAGGTAATTTCAGAAAATTGATAGATTCAGAGTGCATGACATATCAAGTATTCCTATAACACAACAATTTTTTAATTCAATATTTTATAGTCTACGCATTGATCCTATGCATTGATGATTTTATTCGTTTATGTAAAAGTAAATCTTACATATGGTATAAGAGATAGTTGCATTAGGTTACAAAATCTGAATTTTTTGGAATTGAAATAAGAATGTATTATTCTTAATTAGAGATTAAAGAAAATCACTCAAAATTAGGAATGGAAAATTCAAAATTAGGGTTCCATGTAGAAGTTAGGGCATATTTTAATCTTGAAACTAGGGATTCAAAATTGATCCTTTAAAATTCGAAATTATAACTAAAAATTCATAATTTTAGTGATTTAAGGCTGGTCAAAATGATCTTAGAATTCAGTTTAGTTTTCTAGTCAAAATTCAACTAACCCCGTCGAGTGTGGCTACCACCTTTGTCACATTTTACAACAAAAATTCAAGCAACGACATCACCATGGTCACAATCAAGTGAGTCGTGACCTCACAACCTGTCTTCGTTGGTCAAAACTTTCATTCAATGAAGTAAGACTAGAATTGATGGTGTCAAATCAAAATTAGAGATCTCTGTCCCTTGTCACACTTTTTCGGTGTGAATCATAGGCAGCTACACCTCCTAAGACGTTGATGACATGAGAAACACCTTCTTTATTGACAAGAATCATTGACTATTAACAAAATTGAAGGAATCAACTACTGGAGACAAATTGTGTTGATTAGGGTTTATCCTAAATTGCAAGTCAGAACCAGGTCAAGAGAACTAGGATGTCAAACTCAAAAAATCAAATGAATCAAATTGACTTGGTCAAGGTCGAACTGGGTCAAATTCTGGGTAACATTCAACCAAAAATTGACTTAGAAGCCTAATGAACCAAACCTACTTGGTTGGGAGATGGTGTGTTATACATGTGTGTCAAAAATGATAAGTTGAATGTGGTGGTGTGTGGCAAGAATAGAGGTGGCAAAGGGACGGGCTGACCTGAGCCTCATCTTTTTAGCATGACATTAGTATGTATAACCTAACACTATTGTGGGTCATGCCAAGCCTATGGGCTATTAGGTTTGCTCTGCAAGCTTGGACTTTAAGGTTATGAGTTGGCCTAACCTAAGATGATACAATGCCCACAATTAAAAAAATAAAAAAATAAAAAAAAATTAAAATATAAAAAATTATAAATTTTTATAAGAAATGAAAATTTTAGACTTATAAAAATGAGTTGAATTTTTTGGATCAATCTCATGTATGTGAGTGACACCCAAATTTAAGTTTAGTTGAAGTTGATATTGAACATTTATTTATAATAGGTAAAGGAAGTAGGTGATTGTATTCTTTTATATATGTGATACTTTTGCAAGAGTGCAAAATGTAAAATTGTAAGTGTAAAGTATCCCATATCTAAAAGAATAAAATCACCTACTTCCTTCCCCTATTATAAATAAAGGTTAAGCAAAACATAAATTTCAACCAAACTCAAGTTTTAGCTATCACAAATAGGTGAGATTGATAAAGAAAACTTAACTCACCTATTATAAATAAATTTATCTTCTTTCTAATGACAATTCAATTTCCTAACATGTTTTCTTTTATTAGAAAAAATAATTTAAAAAATAATTTTTTATGAAAATTAATGCACTGACCTATTAAAGGCTTGCGGAGGCATAACCCAAGGGGCCTCAGGGCATGTTGTGGGCCTAAAAGTTTTAATAGGTTGGTTTAGCCCGTAAGACCTATTACTAAACAGGCCTTGAGCCAACATGACCTGTAGACATAGTGGACCATACTAAAGCTGGCCTAGTTTAGCCCGATATGACTCACTATCATGTCCAGGTTGGTGTGTAATGAAGCTTGGTAGAGAGTGAAAGCGTGTGGAGGCACATGGAAGGCACACTTCAATGTGTAAGGGTGTGTGAAACACTTTCAACAGTCCATGATGGCATGCAAGTAACTTTTTTGGCACGTGGATGGGTACTAACAACTTATGAGGGGACATGGATGCATGTGAGTTATAAATTTTGGCACATGACTATGCATAATAATGTGTAATTGGTTCTTAACATTGTGTGTGAATGCGTAAAAGTTTTTTTAAGCATATTGGCATGAATGAATTGTTTAAGGTGGCTTGTGAAACGCAATAAGAACATATAATGTGTCTGAGAATGCATTAAAGGTTTAATTATGCACGCTAGAACGCGTGAAAGACAAGCAACAACCTATGAAGTGCATGAAGAACTAATAATGGCACGTCAATGGCTTGTGGTGGTGTACAAAGGCATGTGTTACGCCTAAAAGACTATGTTTGGAGACATGTTTTACTTTAGATTGAATATTATGACATATAAAATACTCTCCTCATATTAGGATTGATAAATTTAGGTTATCAACTTTATTATGTGTGGTCAAGTTAGCACATTAGGTTAAAATTATTGTTCATGGGTTATATGGAATAATTTTCATAGAACTAACGAGTTGATGAACCATCTAAGCCTAAAGATAAAAGCTCAATTGAATAAAAATAGATTTTTATGCTTAGTGGGAGAAATCTATTAGGCTAAACTTACTTGTCATGAAGAAATTCAATATCGATTACCTCAAGGGAGGTTAACCTTAGACCAAAATTATTAAGGAGATCTTCATCAATGTTATTTACAATTACAATACATCTGATGATACTGAAACTATTTGTTTAATTAGTGATATGACTCGACAATGATATGATAGCCCTAAAGGAGTTGATAAGTTATAGATATTTGGTTAGAGTTTAAAGAACCCTAAGATTCCCATAATGGATGACTCTTTATTAATAGATCAGTTAATTAAGTTGTTTATATAATTTAGAATCAAATATGGAGTATTGTTAATTTGATTTATAAATGTGTTGATTAAAAAAAGGAGGAGTAAAAAAATAGCTAATTTTATCATTCAGTTAAAGTTTAATTATAAAGGAAAGACCAACAATTAGAAATATAAGTCTTATGACTTAAATAAGGATTATAGTTTTTTGGGTCATGGAGTTGGTCAATGGATGAAAGTTAAGCAAGAGGGTTACCATATTTAGATTTGGAAATTTTATGGATGTTGAAGTTAACAATATAACCATAATGAATATTTTGCCAGATTTTCTAGATTTTAGGACTCTAAATAGTTGTCTTGAAAAACTCAATCATAGCTTTAATGTTATGATAAAAAGCAAAAGTAGTTGAGTATCTATGAGATAAAACAATTAAGATGACATATTATATTTTGAATAAATTTCTTGTATACCTATTCCAAATACTTCTTTTAAGTTTTAGATGTGAAGAAAACTTAAGTGTAGACATTTTGAGTTTACAAATGCTTTATATATGTACAAATTTGTAATCCTATCTAGAAAAGACTAGATTTAAAGATAATTCATTGCTATGTCATTAGTTATCCAGGGCATTCGAAAGGATATGACATTGATTACCTTAATTGAGCTATTAAAGTTATTGGCTCCAATACAGTAAAATTCTTAGATCTTGATACAAAAGTAATATTCTTCCACTTTTGAAAGAAGACAAGGTATTTGATTCTTTTATTATCTATAAGACATGATGGTATTAAGTTTGAATTATCAAAGGGAGGGAGCCAACAAGTTTCATGAAATCCCATAGAACCTAAGATCACCGTTAAAGTTGTTCCCATTAAAAAACTAATGGCTAATCTAATAGTACATGAGTAAACTATGATTAATGTAGTTGTATAAACCCTACTAAGAAGACTTATTAGAGAAAGATGACATACTATTACTAAGTTTTACTATGTGTATATAAGTAAAGAGATTGTAATATTGGTTAGATTGTTAAATCCAATTATCCATTCTAAAGACATTATTGTTCTTATTTTGACAAATAGTTTAATTCCATGAAGGAAAAAATAATTTTTTTGACTAATAATAAGGTATGAGATCTTATGGAACAGTATGATGACTACAACCCGTAAGCTTCAAATGAGTTTAAAAGACCAAAATAAGCTTCAAAGGTAGAATAAGTGAGTCCAAGACAAGATAAATTGTGAATGACTTCACTTACAGAAGATACATTGATTTCAGTGAACATTTTCTCAAGTTTCTACCAAAGATTCATCCATAATCATAATGACACATTTTGCTCATTTGGTTTAGAGCTTCACCAGACGAATGTCACAATCACCTTTGTGAAATCTTAATAAGAAAGTCTATATGGTGCAATAACTTTTATCTAAAGCCAAAGGAAAAATCTTTTTAGATGCAAACTAAAAAAGTTTTCCTATTTTTTGAACCAAGATTCTTGATAGTGATATCTCAAATTTGATGAATTTGTATCTTCACATAGCTTCATAGAGAACAAATTGGACCAATATGTGTTTATAAGTGTATGAATATTAGTATGGACATATTTATCTTTAAGATATGGTTCTATTCAAGAATTTTAATGTGTAAGATCTGAAGATGCATAATTTATTTTTGGTATTAAGATCCATTATGGCAGGAATCATGGATTTATTGAATAGTCTCAAAATACATATTGGAGGTGTGTGCTTTAAAGGCTTAACATGCAAAATTACAAGGCAAGTTGTGCTTATGTTATGAAAGAAAAGTTTAACATCATGTAGCATCCAAAAAATGATGTTGAAGAGGAATTTATGTGACATGTCCCTTGTGAAGACACTATTGGAAGCTCAATGCATACATAAGTATGCAAGAAACCTAATCTAGCTTTAGCATTTGAAACTCTTGGTTGATAAGTCTTAAACCTAGCTCTTAATCTTTGGGTTGTAACTAATAAGGTAATGAGATATTAGCAAAAGAATAAAATTATGATGGTCTCAAGATGATTTGAGATCTATTTCAGGATATATTATTATATGTGTTGAATATACCATATCCTTAATGAACATTAAATAGTCGTTAGTAGCATATTCGACCATGTATATTGAATTTGTAGTCTATTATCGAAGAATTACATTTGCAGACCACTTGGCGTCAACTTTATCTATTGTGAATTAGTACAACTGAATTCTTCACTAAGAACAGTAAGATCATTAGTAGATTGAGATATATAGAAATAAAATATTTTACAATTAGAAATCATTCATAAAGAATGAAGGCATTAGGGTATATTGCATCAAATATAGAACAAACATAGATTAAATCCCTTCATAAAAGAGAAAAAATGTGTAGTTCTTAAAGTTATGTTGGAAACATGAGGACACTTAGGGTTTTTTGATATTTAGGTTTAGTGAGAGTTTTTGTTTTAAATAATGATTTGTTGATTTTTTTTCTTGATCATCATCATATCGATATATTTATTTATATATGAATATATGCACATATATATGGTCATAATACTATTAGAGTAGGCTTCTTAAAGTTAATTGTTATATCTATATAAACATAATTTAATCAAGTTTTCATTAATAAAACAAAAATTTGTTGACCATAATCCTTTTACTTTAAAGTAAATGAATGTCTTTAGGATGTTTGAACTATGACAAAATGATTAATGCATGTCAACTGACTATGAGAACCTTATGTTCACATATGGTAGCCATTCTAAAAGCATCCATAGTCATGATATAATCCTAATGAAAGGCATATGTAATATGGTTAGGACTACCATGGTGTTAAAGGACCCCATCGAAAGGTGGTGATATTTTATGTGTTAAACTTGTTTGTCGAGGATTCGGTGCAACACATAGGTGCATGTTGTATAGATAGGTTGACTTTTGCGTGTTTTAATAAGAAAACTAAAGGCGACAATGGGGCTAGGTCAAGTCTCCCCTTTTAGCTTAGCTTGTAGGTAACATAACTTGTACTTTTGCAGGCTGTGCTAGACTTATAGGCTATTCGAGCCATACTTGATCTTGAAAATAAGAGTGTGCACATTTTGATTTAACCTTGTGTAAGAGGTTTTTCAAACCAAACTGTTGGACCTTTAAGTGTTTTGATAATGATAAAAATATAAGTTTGAATAATTAACAAGCTCATAAAATGTATTAGAACATTACAAGGTAGACAAAATGTAAAAAATGCCAGAACTGAAGGAAGAACGACTGGTACTCAGGGATGAATAACTGATACAAGGCAAAATTTCACTCGGTATGAATGTCGTTTATCACCCATTCCTTTGGTTGTTAACCCTTCAGGAATTTTGGGAGAATTCTATATGCTAAGTAACGACTAGTGCTAAAAAGGGTACCAATCATTCAGATATAAATTTCAGACAAGGAACAAGAACATTACTTGGTACGTCGCTCGTTCGCCTTAAGTTAACAAAGTCAAAGTCAAGAACAAAGTAAGCAAAAGTATACTGATTATTCGTACAATCATACTGACCATTCGTAATGCAAAAATCATTTGTATGCAAGTTGTTCACTCATTCGTCACTCTTCTTGTTAACCCTTTTGGAATTTTTGAGAACTAAGATGAGAAAGCAAGAACAATTGGTACATCAAGTTGTAGTGATTAGTACCAAGTGACAAGAAAATTTATTGTTGACTATTAGGAGCTCTGACCGAGGTTGATCTTTAGCCATAATTGTAGTTGTCGACCATTCCAGAAAGTTGTCTCGACCATTTATGTGTAGATTTTGAGAAAAATGTCTCTCTCAAGTTCCAACGGACAAATTTCTATTACATTTTAAGCCACATTTTTCTTATAAATAGAGCAAAATTCAAGTGAAGAAGGGTTAGAAAAACTCTTGAGCAAACCATATACTCATTCTTTTCACTTATATTGTTTATAACTTTCACAAAGCTTTCATTGTATTTCCTTGAGAGACCAAGTGTATTTAAATTGTGATTTCAACCTTAGAAAGGCATATATACACACTTAATTTTTGTAATCAAATAATGAGGAAGAAATCCCATGATAACTATTATTGTTGGATGAAATCCCAGAGAAACTAATTATAAAAGATTTACAAGTGATAGTGGAATTCTAAGGCCATTAGCTTGGAGAAGTAGATGAAACAGACTTGTAAGAGAAAGCTCCGAACTACTCTAAATTGAACATTTTTTAACTTTCTTTATTTACTTTTGCTTATATTTATTGTTTGGTGGTTGCATTAATTAATTGTTTAGGTGTCCAATTTTTTTAAAAAACCTATTCATCCCTCCTCTAGGCTTACTTATCCATTTTCAAAGGTTTTACACAAACTAAAAAAACATTAAAAAAATTTCAAACCAAACAAAACCATTTTAGATTTCAAATCAAATCAAACCGAACTGAAAAAATGCGGTTTAATACAGTTTGATTAATGGTTTAAACCTATTAACAATAATTCATTTCCAAATATAGAGGGTAAAATAAATGATGCATAAGCAGTTTTCATTTATGTGAAAGAAATACAATGTTAACATAAATAATATGATTAAAAAGGACAACACAATAGGTACCATCGTTTGACACTTTACTAACTAAATTTAAGCAAATGCATGTCTAAAGAAAGACAAACAAAATACAAGGTTACATAATATTGAATTTTTTACGTATCTTCTTAGGAGTTTTGACATTAATGTAATTGAAAATTAGATCTAACAAGCTCTTAATGTTGAGTTGAGATAGTTTGCAAAATGAACTCCATAGAACATTTTCCTGATTGTACATGTCATATAGTAAAATCCATTTGTTGTCGAATCCTAATCAAGGATGGGTTCATGGTACGTCAAAACCCTAGCCTTCATCATTTATCAAATTGTCAAACAATATATTTGGAATGTGTCACTATAAGTAACCTTTCATGTGACTTTTTTTTTTAATCTGTGTAACAATCATACGCAAGCCTTAGGGGTAATTTCATCTTTTCCTTTATATTGGGTATGATTTAAGTAAGTTCTTCAATTTGAATAAGTAGGAACGAATGTGCACTATAAGCGTGTTGTCTTTTCATTAAGATGTCAGTACTGACCATACGATTACCTGTTCGTTGTGTTTTTAATCAATATAAAAAGGAGGCATTGTGTTAGCATTTTTCACGTTAGAATATTTTTCTGTTCCAACACATAATTAAGAGAAAAAGTTGCAAGAAGAAATCCCTAAAGTGCAAGGAAGAGAGTTGGATCCTTGGAATCACTGTAACAACGTTGAGAAAGCTTGAGCAATGAAGGTAAGGTAAGTAGTTTGGCCTCTCCATTTCCTCCCTCTCTCATTGATAGACATACATCGATTGCCATGATTATGTCTAGTAGATGTATGGGCTTAATACTTTAGTACGTTAATGATTAGAAATCATGAGGATTTGTGCTTGAATCAACTAAGAAGGTTTGCATATATGTAAAATCATGAGCATGTCTATAGGAATATGATTAATAGCATATTTGATTCATGAGTTTTGGATTCGTATTGGTTTCATGAATATGTTGCATTAGAATCATGTTAAGACCTGTTTAAAGTTAGAGTTTTGATGAAGTAGAGAATTGAACTTGTGTTATATGACTTGAAAATCGTAAAAACGAGTAGGATATGCAAGTTCTAGATGTCATGAATGGCCAGTACCTATAATAGGTAACATTTTTCATCTTTTAAATAACAAATAATCTTGTTCATGCATGGCATGAATGTCCGATAGAGGAATTCCATATGCGCAACATTTTGTAAGAGACGCGCGATCATTTGTGCTAACAAGCAAAGAATGAGTTGAAGAGACTAAGAATGAGCAATAGTAAACTCACAAGGAGTACCACCTATTCCTAAGGCTAGAAAAGTAGAATGAAGGAGAAAAGGCACTTACTGCTCCTTTCCAAAGAGGAAAATTACCAAACTACCCATAACTAAATGCATAATAAGAAATTAAGCTAGAAAAGACTAGAAAAGATAGGGGAAAAGATATCTAGTCAAGGTAAAGATGCCCAACTTTGTAAAAGATGACACCAAATCCTGTCTAAGTTAGATTTAGGTTAAAAACTATAAAATTCTAAAATATAAAGGTATACTTAGATAACCACCAATTATGTGCATAAGTGGTTAGTTATGTGAAAACAATAAGGCTACATGAGAGATAGTACCTATGAGATGCATCATGCATTCAATGCTAAGGCATATTAGCCATATAGGCAGTTCAAGGGTACTTGGTAAATGAGTGGTCTCATAGTTAGTTCCTCACATGGTTAGCGAGATGCATCACATATATGCCTAAGGTAAGGGCCACCTAAAGGTGGTTTCAGTTAGCAATCTTATAACTATGCGTATGTTGTAAAAGAGGGACTAAAATTAGTTCCTCGTGTAATCAGGGTATCATTATAGTTAATTAGTTCGATAATCTGATCAACATATGTTTAAGGCACAATAGTTAGTTAATAGATATGCGAGGTGTCAATTACTTTCACTAGGTATCAAATGTGTTGAGTTTAGCTTAGGCTTAGGCTTGGTAGACTGTGTGTATGGCCTATGATAAGGCACGAAGGTGCCAAGTATGAACACATAACAACTTAGTGATAGAATGCAAGCTTTTAGTTTATGCATCTTGTTAGATATCGAGATGTCACCTATTTGTTGAGTGTTTAATCACTTGCATGTTCTTTTTTGTGGTTCTATAGGTAGAGGTGAGTAGTAAGGTATGTAGGAGAGCCAATAGTCTAGTATAAGTTGTTGCATGAGACAGATGGGCTAAATAGTCAATTCTATTTTTAAATACAGTTATTATTATTACATGTTTTTATGGAGTCTATGCACTAACTTTTATGATTGAGTGTTTCAAACATGCATTAAGGAGTTTATTATTATTATTAATGCTAGTATGGATGTTATGACTTCAAGGGTTTTATTTATGGCACCTTTTTGTGTGTGAATGTTAGTAGGTGTTTTTAACAGTGTACTATTTGTTATTCTAATGTATTAAGTTAATTAGTTAAGTAGTACACATTTCTTTGGACCATATTCAAGATAACAGTATACGTCTAGAGAGGGATGTCATACTCTGGCTAGAGATTTATGTTTTCTAATATTTATCGATATTTGTTTGGAAACTCAAAATCAACTTATTTTGAGCCAATGAATTCCTTATTCACTATCACCTATTTCCATACACGAGCAATGTATGATCAATCCTACTTATTGTATGTGGTATGAGTAGTCTCGTACGTATACACTATATGAAACATACATATCCATATCAAATCTAGTCATGACATCTCAAGTCTAAAGATTAATGGTACACTAGTATGATATTATGACAAATCATTGACTACATTTTAAATGTCCATGTGATTCATTGTAATCGGTCATGTTAAAAAAACAATTCACTAGTTGTTAATCCACAAATGTCATAATGATATTACTTTTCACCCACACTATTACCATTGATTTCACATGTATGCAATGTATTTAAAGAATAAATAAATGAAGTGAAACAAAATACACATGTGAAAAAGCAAACACTTCTTTTATTAATATAAATTATACATACAAAGTGAAATGCCTTTAAATTAACAAAACTATTGGTTCCTAGTGTATACATTAAAAGAAACATTATAACAATCATGAGTATGCATAAGGCAATTCTTGTATTTTTGCATTACCTATGATTTTGGAGAGTTTAAATTGAATAATCACGGTTTTGAAGCAAGGATAAATGTGCACCTTAGTGTGTTTTCATCTTTTTAATCGTTTATGATTTTGGAGATTTTAAATGGATTGCAAAGTAAGAAATTGGCATATCCGAGCTTTGTGGTTGCCAATAATAATTAATATAATCTTATATTAAGTAAGCCTATATTAGTTAATATGTGCGATTAGAAGGCTTGATTATGTGAATTTTTAACTTGAGCAATCCATTATATCCTTCTTTTAAGTAGTTTTTGTTAATGACTAAAGTCTAAAGACACTTACACTTGACTTTACCATGACATTATATGCAACCTCTTCCTTGCTAGTCAGATCGATATATAACTAAGTGATATTACCTTCTCATGTCATTTAATTGCATTGTTTAAAAATGGGGTGAAAATGCTTGTTGATCGATACTTTGTCTCCTATCTCCTAGTGGATATTTATTTACTCATTCAAATATAAGTAGTACTCAAATGTTCAAGTTTGTTTGTTCGTTTTATGGATAATATAATATTATTTGTTTTATAAATACATTGATTATATGAATTTCAATCTTACAAAAACATTTAGATTTGACATCTTCAACCAGTATTATAGCTAGTAGTGCATGTTAATGTTTTCCTTAGGGACTAATCATGTTATCGGTTTTAGGGTATTTAATCTTGTAATAATATTTATGTAATAATAAAAGAAAGAGTTCTTCTTTCTTAACATTCGTATGCTATTTCAATATTTATTTATTTGCTTATTAAATAAATTATATGCATACAAAGTGTTCGAATGATGCAGATCTTCAGAAGATTAAATCATCAAAGTGTCCTCTACATACATTATGTTAATTGGGAAATGTCATTGCACAGTAGACATACTAAGTATCTTAGTTGAATATCATGAAATGATATTAGTGCAGGTGATATGAAAGTCATATCATTAAGACATTGGTATGGATTAACAGTTTGGAAATTGCTTTTCAGATGTGGTTGATTGTCACATGGACATGTAACATGTGATCAATGATTTGTCATTAGATTATATTAGTCTTAGACCTGAGATGTCATAGATATAGTATGGATGCATATTCTCATATGGTGTGTGAGCATGAAACTATTCATGACACGTGCAATAAGTGGGTTTGATCATACGTTGTTCATATACAGAAATGATGATAGTCAATATGAGATATATTGACTAAATGTTTTTGGATTCGAGGTCTAAGACGAATATCGAAAAATATCAAAAACCAAAATCTCTAACTAGAGTATAAGATGTCATACAAAAGTTGCTTGTGATAATGTGTTTGAGAAACATTGATTGATGATTCAATATATGATTGAAGTTAGGGTTTTGACATGCCATGAACCCATTCTCAGTTAAGATTTGACAATAGAGAGATTTTACTACACAGTACGTATGATAAAAAATAAGTTCAACAGAGTATGTCCTCATTTTGGTTTACGGGCTATAGATTATTACTAGATACTACCATTGCTGAAGAGTCTCTAAAATTGTTTTTTAGTTCGTTTGAAATTAGTTTTTAGTTAGGGCACAATGAACATAGAAGTTCACACATATAAACTTGAGAAGTTTGAGAGATATGAGACAAAAATAATTATCTAGGGATGACTAACACCTTTTGAAGGGTAATAAAGTAAAATCATGTAAAAAGTTACATGGGTATATATGACATTTTAAAATGTTAAGGTGTCATGCGATATAATAGGGGTGCTTAAGTGTATTATAAATATATTAATATGACAACTAAATAATAAGAATTATTTAGTGTGGTGCCATGTAAAATTGATAATTATTTTTAACCCACAACTAGATGAACCAACCATGTATCACATTTTGTGAAGATTTTGCCAATTGAATAAAAAAACCTCTCTCACTAAAAGTTTTATAAACCTTTGGGCTCTTACATTTCTCTTGGGTGCGTGGGTGGATTATTTTTAGAAACATTTGAGTTCAAGTGTATTACTTTATCAAACCAAAGATTCTTGTTGGAAAAGTTATAAAATTTGGGCCTTTTTGTTATTATGTTTGTATTTCATCTGTACAATCTTTTCACACTTGAATGAGTTTATTCATGTTATTTTCTCAACCATATTCAACCATAAACCAACAATAAATTACAATTAAAATTATATATATTAAAGAAACTATTCTAGAATAACTATTATCACTAGTAGTAACACTTCTAAGTCTTTTTGCTTTTTTTGTTATATATGTGAATTGCATTGTTAAGGTTTGCTTACATAGTCATATTCCATTAAATATAATTAAAATATATTAACACATTCAATTATATTTAATTTCCACATAACAATATTCCATCAAATTCTTGGTACAATAACTTTACAATATAACACATTTATAAGGGAAATTAACTAAAATACGTAGCAAATTTGCCACCTAAACCTTTTTCGGCAAGAATTCTTCACTTTTACCTTTTTAAGCAAATGATATTTTTCATTCCAAGAATATCCTTCATCCTATTTATTTTCATTTACAACAGCTTTCATAGATTAATCTCTTATATTTCAGAGTATACAGATTATGCTTAATTTTTCTGTAATGAATAAGATTTACAGATGAAAAACAGATTAATTTTTGATATAACAATTGATATTTATATACTTTTATACATTTACAAAATGATAGACATAATTAACACAGGATGTGTGGGTTGTGTCACATGAGAAAGGGTGCGTGTCTCTTCGAAACGATGCAAAAATGAGTGAAAAGGTAGGCATTTTCTCAAAACGGTACGTTTTTCTGAGTAGGTACAAAAATGTGTGAAATGGTGCTTGAATTTCTGAAGGGGTGTGTGAAAGGGTGCGACACTTTTGAAAGAGTATGTGAAAGAGTGCGACAATGCTGAAGGGGTGCGTGAAAGAGTGCGACAAAGCTGAAGGGGTGAGTGAAAGGGTGTGGCAATGCTTTAGGGTGCCTGAAAGATGTGGCAACGCTGAAGGAGTGCGTGGAAGGGTGTGACACTTTGAAAGGTGCATGAAAATCGTAAAAGGTACGTCATTCTCTCCATGGGTGCATGCATGGTGCGTCATATTCTCCAAGGGCGTGTGCATGCATGTATGCATGCACAATTCATCAGCTGTAATGAAAACACTTTCATTAAAAAATTTAAAAATTAATTCATTGAACTAGAAGAAAATTCATTTCTTTCATTAATATTTAGATAGGGTAGATTTGAGATAGATGAAAGTATTTACTACAATATTTATAAAACAATTTACTTGTTCTAGAAAGAACTCTTTCCTGTTATTTCATAAACATCTTTTTCTTCATTTATTTTTATTATTCCAAATTTGCTTTATTCTAAACCAACCTCATATTTCTTTTCTTGAATCCATTGATTAGAAAAAATGGTAGGAATGATGTTCATGCTCGGATTTGGTAGGCAATGGCACAATAAAGATAGTAATAATTTAAAATATATCGGTAGAGTTCATAAATTATTTTCAACTAATAGAAAAATCAATTACGACGGATTTGTAGAAGGAGTATGTTCTCGTTTAGGTATCAATCAAAGTTATAATGAGATAAAAATTTATATGTCAAATTTAACAGAGTTTAGTGATTTGCCTTATTTATTAAAAGATGATTACAATATTTGAATGATGATGTAGTTATGTAAGTCATGCAAAAGGTCTCCCTTATTTCTTGAAGTGGTGATACAACAAATTGAATTTCGAGGTAATTATGAACAATATTCACAAATAAAACAAGAGCTTCATCAAGGGATTCATGAAAATCCATCAACTGAAGTTCATTCCATAGATAACATATATACACAACCAGAAAGTGTACCAGAAAATAGTAGGGTAAATAAAAACCATCATCATGACGGTATTGAGAATGATGTTGATTGAAATCCTCCGTCTCAAGACTAGGCATATGGTGAAAGAGGCCCAGAACCAATATGGGGTACACCCGAAGGCTGTTATCAAACAGATGATTTACTAATAAATGATATTCACTTCAAAGAAAAAGATAAATATCGTGGTTGTGATGATGAGGGCGATAGGGATTATAATGGTGGCAGTGACATTGGTGGTGCTGAAATAGGTGATGATGTTATTGATGATACAGAGGTTGGTATGTTAGTGACAGTGCCTAAAAGTTTAGTTGACATTACTCTAATGCATCATAGTTCTAATATATTTTTTGATGGTCTAGAACCTTATCAAGATATTGAAAATGAGGGAATTGAAATCATACAGCTGCACCATCAAATGGAAAATTCAATGTAATAAACCAATTTGCATCTAAACAAGTTTTAATAGATACATTATATAGAGATGCATTAGAAAATGGTTATCAATTCAAGGTTTCGAGTTCAAATAAAAAAAGATAGGATATAAAGTGTGTGCATCAATAATGCAAATGGAAAGTAGGAGGGGTAAAGTTAAGTAACAACAATATATTTATGTTGCATAATTTAGGAACACATATTTGTCCTCGTGATGTCATAAGACCTCATCATAGGCAAATAAGTAAAAGGGCATTTGGAAAAATATTACAGACATTATTTACTACAAGTGATCGTGTGTATAGGCCGAAAGATATCATAACAGATATGACAAATAGGTATCAAATTGATATATCTTATGCACAAGCTTGGTATGCAAAGAATTGGGCATTGAATGAGATAAAAGGTTCACCCGAGGAGTCATTTAGAGTATTATCGATATTTTGTTATAACCTTCAACAATGAAACCCTGACACTATTATACAAATAGACACTGACTCAGATAATCGGTTTCAATTTGTCTTTATGGCTTTAGAATGCTCCGTTAAAGCATTCTGTGAGTACTGTCGTCCTATTATTTGTATTGACGAGGCGCTCCTGAAAGGTCAATACTGGGATACACTTTTTATTGCAATAGGTAAGGATGAAAACAATCAAATTTATCTAGTTACTTTTGGAGTTGGAGGAAATGAGGAAACGATTACTTGGACCTTGTTTCTCCGAGTGTTACACAAATGTATTGGGGAGCTCCCAAATCTAGCAATCATCTCAGGTAGGCACTATGCCATCACTTATTGCTTGAGAGAAGTGTTTCCAAATACGTATCATGGATAGTGTAACCATCATATAAAGGGGAATATGCGTGCTCGATACAAGTAAACAAAACATATAGAAGAATTATTTTGGAGAGAAGCAAAGGTTATTGAATAGAAGATTTTGAAGAGGCTTTACATATGATTAAAGCTGAAAACCCCACTGCAGCAGCTTATTTGAAAGGAATTGACTATACACAGTGGGCTTGTGCTCACTTTCTCGGTATCCGATATAATATTATGACCACAAATATTGCCAAGTTGTTTAATGCTTTGGCACGACACATACGCAAATTGCCAGTGATGATGCTCCTTGAATTTCTACGTTTGACTTTACAAAAATGGATTTATACTCGATGTAATATGACAGGTACGATCATTTGTGAGTGTAACTAATTTGATACATGTATGAATTCATAAATTACTAATATTTCAGTGTTTGTGCGCTCATGCAAATACTTGTACTCATCCTCTGACTCCATGGGTTGAAGAAAAGTTAGCTAGTCATATCCGCAAATCAACCAATATGATTGTCAAACCAATAACCATTGATAGATATAAAGTGCATAGTTCTTGTAGACCAATCACTAAAGTCAATCTTGCAACAAAAGAATGCAGCTGTAAGAAATTTCAACTATCACAAATAGCATGCACACATTTCAAAACCTCTCAATTTGTTACCTATGAGTGAATAAATATTACTCACCTAAATATTGGAAAGCAGTTTTTAGGAAGAGTGTAAAACCATTGGGTGATATATCTGAATAGGTGCAACCTAAAGAAATTTGTATAGTTCATCCATCATAAATTGAATGTCGACGTTCCGATCGTTTTTCTGAACATAATAGGAAACATCTAAAGGGGAAGAAGTACGTCAAGTAGAATACAACCGATTATTTAGTTTGTACAAATCCCTAACCTTAGGCTCCAACATATTCACCAGATATGGTTTTGCTAGGAAGAATATAACTTAAGATAATGCAAATCAGATATGTTCAACTGCTTCTGCATCTGGTATATGTTGAATGTCTTTTGGATGATTGCAAAATTTGTCTTTACGGAGGAAAATAGTTGGCATTGGTTTAGACTGTTGCTAGCTTGCCCTTTTCATTTTCTTACCCCGTACTAATTCATTATTTTAACAATAAAACTTAAGCATGCAACTTGAGCATGAAAAGAAAATTAGAGATGTATAAGTTGCAAAAAACTCTAATTAGGACACTAAGCTTGTAATGTAATCATCAAAGCGAACTAACAGTAAAGGTAAAACTATTTAGTAATCATCATCGGTTTGGTTTATACATTAGTTTAAAAAATTTTGACAACATTTCCTCTATAATTTCGACAGTTCCCTACCTATATAAACCAAAATCAAAGATACAACACTATAATATATATATATCCATCAACCCAAACTCCAACCATATCAACATTTTAAAATTATATAAGCAAATAGATGATGATGATATACATTAAGCAAATAAAAATATGCAAATTAATTTAGGAAATGCAACTAATTAATCCATGCATAAACCTCAACCAACCAATACAAAATAAATATACAAATTTTTCATAATATACGAAAAAATGATAATATACATAAGTTTAAATATAATACAAAAAATCATGAAGAATGTGAATTGTTGTCGTGCTTCCATATCTTTGATGCAATAATGCAACGCATGTGGGAAGCATTTTTTTTCATGAAAATCAAAATCACGTCCAGTGGCAAGATACTCTAAAATATATAATGAGAATATCTTGCAATCACCGGAGGCGGAGCCTTGTTGTGGTATATCCACACATCTCGTAATCGTCAATGACTCTAATTTTGGCTCAAGACCTCAGAACTCCTAATAATTTGTCGTACTGATAATAGATGGAAGATAAAAATAATGTGCCATCGCTTGGGTAAACCTCTCTGTAGAGTCAAAAAAAGCTCTGGATGAGTCATACACAGTCAAAGTCCATGCATTTAAGTCCAACTCACCGCATGCCTAATGTTGACATTCATAAATGATCAGAACATACACCTACAATGAAAAGAATACCATCAATAACATTGTGATTGATAAGCCTAATAAAATGATATATCAATATCAATTTAAATGTGACAAACCCAATCAACGTGAGCCCATGAGATATAACCTTGATCTATGTTTGGATAATTTATTCCTTCGATCGGTTCTAATAATAATATGGCCACTGATAATTATAGGATCCACAATTTTTCTGTTTCTTTATTTCATGCGGTAACCACTTGTCAAAAGACGTTTCCACACAAGTCTATTTAGCTTATGGAAACGCATGTCGTAGTACCACTAAATAGCTATCAATGTGTTGGAAGGAACAATATTATAAATATAGTGAAAAAACAGTGCAAAATAAAAATATAACATGAAAATAATCTCATGTATGAGTTCAAAAAAGTATATACCTAATCTAATAGCCATTGGTTATCTTCACATAAGGACTTCCACCATTGATTTTTAACACATGGTCCGTACAAATAAGTAACTGTCGTTGCCTCTTTGGGAGTGTCTCTATACCATTGCAAATATTTAAACATGTTATTTTTTTCTCCCTTAGGATGTGATGGGTAAAAAACCTCTCGCACACGACGTTGTTTGAAAGGATTAGTGTATAAGCTCTAAAGTGATTCACCATTCTTCACAATCCTTCCTCATAATGTCCTACGAGTACTCGAATGCTGTTGTATAGGAGTTTCATTTGTGACATCAGTTGATTGCTAGATAATGACTGGAGAACTCAATCACTACTTCTATTGACTCATCCTAGAATTAGAAAAAAGAACAGTTGTCAAGATAAAATTAATCACTTATTTAAAAATATAACAACATATATGCTTTAAAGACCTGCCTCTTCAGTCAGGTTTGCATGGTATGTATGTTAAAGCTCTATCAACTTGGCTTCAATCGATGTTTGACGTGCTTCAAGTATTACTTAATGGTCGTCGATGTTTCCAAGTCATTTGTCAACTTTTTGCATGAACCCTTCGATAAGCTCCTAAAGTTGTTCAAGTTTATCTTCATCTATTCGTGCAGATGCGGTTGCATCCATATGAGTATGTTTTCTTTTTACGGGTCGAGGTGATAACATAACAGGGTTAAGCTCATATAGGTGCATAGCTGATGGCATAGGACTACGTATAATTGTACTCTGTCGCCTACAAACAGGAGTACTCTAACTTAAATGTGCAGATTGAATTTCTGGAGGGGATATTATAGCAGTACGAGCAGTATCATATTCTTCTGATCATCAATGTAATCCATAACATCTTTGTAACAGGATGACTGTCTCTCAACTATGGATGCAATCAAACGAGGAGTAACAACATCCTGAAAATGTTTAGAATAAGTTTGTTTAAAAGGTAGAAATAATATATGTTTAAAAGTATTTGAATTATTCAACCTAACAACTTACTTCAGAAGAGTTCAAAATACGATTAATCTCCTCCCAGCTTGGATCTTCTAAACTTTTCCACCTCAATATTCTAGGAATCCTCTTCAGAGATTTACAGACGACAAAACCTCCTAAATTATTAAATGTCTCGTATATCCAGATCTGTCATACAAAAAATATATTATTAACATATAAAATAATCAAAGATATATGAGTATTTAGACTAAACGTATTTAATATTATAGAACAGTAAATATGACCTAAAATGCTAATAAATATCCTTGCATCTTATAAGTTAATATTGGGATATCTTGTGAATATGGTGGATACATTTTCGAAACTTCATTATACTTTTTTTGTAAAGCCTTACCCAAAGATTTAACAGTCATCCTTTAAACAAGCTTATCCCATGGATATGAGTTAAATGTATCCTAATCATCAACTATATGAAAAATGTGCTCTGATACAATTTTTCTATTGTCTGATCCCAACAGTCCATAATGAAGTAGATATAAGGTAGATATTTTAATGACATCTTTATCATTACTTTCCTATGCTTTTTCTTTAAATATCGTTGCCAGTTCACCGTATGCAATAGGTTTGTTACCTGCAAAATACCTTGGTTTGAACTGTGATTTTCTGATAACCTTACTCTTACCTATCTCCTTACTGAATTTCAATCCTGTAATTAGAACAAATTCAATAGGGCCAAATCTACAATTGACTCTATTAAGCAGAAACCATAATTTCTCTCCCACCACTGCTTTGTTGAAACAACACAAAATGCAATAAACTAGAGCTATGTTCCAAAGTCTCCACCTTTAAAAACAGCTCAAAATAACTTGTTTTGAATAATTCTTTCTAGGCATGAGTAAGAGTATTTCTAATTCCTTGACCGTTTCCACGTGACCTTTAACTTTTAACTTTGCAAAAAAATATGAGTATCGCTATACCTTTTTTCCCCAGGGTGTTCATTAACTCCAATTCCTTGGTAAACCCACAAAAAATGTTAAAGGGTTTACAATGTTAAAATATCAGCCAATTTAATCCATCAAAGTGTAAAGGGGTGCGTGAAGTGTAAGTGGGTGCATGGAAATTGTGAAAGGGTGTATGAAAATGTGAAAGGATATGTGAAAATATGAAAGGGTGCGTGAAAATGTGAAGGGGTGCATGAAAATGTGAAAGGTTACGTGAAAGTGTGAAGGGGTGCATGAAAATGTGAAATAGTGCAGGAAAATGTGAAAGGGTGCGTGAAAGTGTGAAAGGGTGCGTGAAAGTGTGAAAGGGTGCGTGAAAATGTGAGAGGGTGTGTGAAAATATGAAAGGGTGCGGGACAATGTGAAGAGGTGTATGAAAATGTGAAAGAGTGTGGGAAAATATGAAAGGGTGTGAGAAAATGTGAAAGGGTGTGAGAAAATGTGAAAGGGTATGTGAAAGGGTGCGTGAAAGTGCAAAAGAGTGTATGAAAGTGTGAAAGGGTGCTTGAAAGTATGAAAGAGTGTGTGAAAGTGTGAAAGGGTGCATGAAAATGTGAAAGGGTGCATGAAAATATGAAAGGGTGTGGGATAATGTGAAAGGGTGCATGAAAATTTGAAAGGGTGTGGGAAAATGTGAAAGGGTGCGTGAACGTGAGAAGAGGTGCCTAAAAATATGAAAGGGTGCCCGCAAGTGCAAAGGGGTGCGTGAAAGTGTGAAAAAAGTGCGTGAAAATGTGAAAGGGTGCGGGAAAATATGAAGGGGTGTGGGAAAATGTGAAGGGGTGCATGAAAATAGGTGTGCGGGTGCTTGAAAGTGTGAAAAGGTTTAAGGTTTTAGGGTGCGTGAAAATATGAGAGGTCGTGAAGGTCGAAGGTTGCGCCTGTAAGTGTGAAAGGGTATGTTTATGTGTGAACTGGTGTATGAAGGTCTATTAGTGCTGCCAAAATAACATTTCATTCTCCCCTAACGACTAACTAACACAATCAATTAGACAAAATCAATCACATATTCTAAACTATAATGAACCTATCAACATCCGAACATCCAACGAAATAAAAACCTAAATCCCAATTCAAAAATCCCTTTATTCTAATCTAACCAAATCAATGTTAACAATGTGTGCATACCTGAGATGACTCGGATGACATTGCTGTAGTTTTTTCGACGACGGTTTGCTGAGAATGAATCGAGGGTGAGTAATTTTGGTTTTGGCCAAAACTATTGATCTTCTTATTATGTTTGCTTTGTATGTTGAAAGGTTATTACTAATTTTTTCACTCAACGTGGAGTTGTCGCACCCTTTAAAAATTGTCACACCCTTTAAAAGTGTCGCACCTTTCCATGCATCGGCACCCATTCATACACCCCTTCATGTGCCCGCACCCTTTCAAGTACCTTTTCACGCACCCGCACCCCTTCACGCACCCGTACCCTCTTACGCACGCCTTCATGCACCTGCACCCGCACCCGTACCCTTTCAAAATTGTCACACCCTTTCACGCACCCTCACCCTTTCACGTACCCTTTCAAAATTGTTGCATCCTTCCTTACACCTGCACCCTTTCATGCAACCTTTCAAAAGTGTCGCTCCCTTCCATGCACCCGCACCCTTTCAGCGTTGTCACACACTTTCACGCACCCTTTCAAAAGTGTCGCACCCTTTCAAAAATGTCACACCCTTTCAAAAGTGTCGCACCCTTTCACACGTTTTCGCATCCGCTTGGAAAAATGCTTTGTTTTGAGAAAACGCCCACCCTTTCACTCATTTTCGCACCATTTCGAAGAGATGTGCACCTTTCTCACTCGACACAACCCACACATCTTGTGTTAGTTATGTCCATCATTTTGTTAGTTATGTTCATCATTTTGTAAATGTATAAAAGTATATAAGTATCAATTATTATATTAAAAATTAAGCTTAATCTGTATACTCTAAAATATAAGAGATTAATCTGTGAAAACTGCTGTAAATGAAAAGAAATAGGATGAAGGGTATTTTTGGAATAAAAAATATCATTTGCTTAAAAAGGTAAAAGTTAAGAATTCTTGCTAAAAAATATTTAGGCGGCAAATTCGCTGCCTATTTTAATTAATTTCTCCATTTATAAATACATTTACATTTATATAATCATGTTCCACCAAGCGCTTATTTAATACAACAATTTGAGTCATAAGATAAATTTATAAGTATGTCTACATTTACATAATACAATAACTTAGCATTAGAAGACACATTTATTAAAAAAAAAAGTTACATTTAGATAACCATGTTCCACCACACACCTAATACAATAACTTGACGTCACAAATTACATTTACATTCTTATATCCGAATCTAGGTGTTGAAGCTTGAGAAGAATTGTTACCGCCAAACACAAACACTTCTCTCTATGTCTTGCATGCAATTGAGAAAACTCTTATGAAAAGAACACATGGATCAAACACATTTGCCTTTATAATATCATCGACATATCATATACTTGGTAGTATGACCCTTGGTATTGGATCACCTACATACTCGGTAGTATCATCGCATTTACCACTAACATACTTGTTTCCATAAAACATATATATTGTACCTTTAGCTTATTATGCCTCTAGTATTGCATCCACCACTCACATACTTGTTACCATAAAACATATATATCATACCACTAGCTTATTATGCCTCTAATCTTGCATCCACCGCCTACATATTTGACACTTTATATTGAATGTGACATGTCTAAGAACCTTGAGATTTCTTCATAAAAACCTGTTTTTCATTTACGAAACACAACTAAACACGGATACACCAAATAATATAGTCAATACATATTCACCAATTAAAAATATATTATTCAAGAAATATGACACAATTGACATGATAAAAAAGATATAAAAGTTGTATCGAACAATTTTTTAAAAAGTTGTCCCAATCATACATAAGTAATAGTTTGGACAAGTTTTTTTTGTTAAAATAGTTTGCCTAATAGGGTGCACTGTATTATAAAACGTTATCTGAAAGGATTATTAATTTTTAGAAAACTTTTTTGACAAAACCTCAGAATTTGTGATATTGAAACCCGTGTTTATTGGATGCGGTTATATGTTTAAGACAAAAAAAGTCATTTAGAAAAATGCACTAAAATAATTATTGGTCAACAAATAAACTAAATAATTAAGTAAATTATTGGTCAAATGAAAGCTCAATAATGACAATAAAAAACCTTAGATTTTGAAATAACACATACCTTCTATAAGAAAATAGAAAAATGTTAAGCTTAGTTCCACGTGATTCAAGCAAAGGAAATTGATTCAAATAGATAAATTTCTACTAGGGTTTGTATTTAGAGGCACCTGAATAGTTTGTGTGATGATGGAGAAAAAGAGCTTTGTACATGGAATCAAGGGTTGTGACAAATATTTGTAAACAGCGTAGAAATGATGTTTAATATCATCTCTCAATTCCTAATTATTATTATGTTTTAAGTACAGTTAAATCTTAACATTGGTGGTAATTATACGGTTGACACGTGATAATTTGAAGCGGATGCATAATATTATAATATTAAAAGAGTTGTATGTATTCACAAAAATAGAATAGGCCTCTCGAAAGATAAATCCTAAGTCACATCTCACACATTCCTCATGTTGGTTTTTGAATAGGGTTGGAAGAAAAGACATCTGACACATAACAAAATAACTGTCATTGGAAAAAGACGAGAGATTGGATAGTGAAAATTATTTAAAATGAGAACCGAGAAGAAAACTAAAAAGTTTGCTGTTGGGTGTTGGATGCTGCTAGTCTGCAATTGGGCAACCTAAGGGCTAGACTAGAAGCATGCAGGAGAAGCGATAGAGAAAATGAATTATTAATAAATGCCACGTCTAAAAAGTTCCCAAAAAAATTAAGCTTTCCTATTAATAAACACGTTTTTTCTCAAATAATTAGTTAAATTTTGTGTTTATGTTATAAACATAATTAAACATGTTTTTTCATTTTTAACAAAGAGATCTAAAGAGAAGAGACATTAATTGATGTTTCAGAGTAAAAAAAAAAAGTTATCAATATCGAAAAAGATAAAAAAAAAAACCTAAGTTTGAAGGAGAGAGAATATGACTTTTCAAAATTTAAAAACCTTAGACAAAATAAAGTTATTAATTTTTAAAATTTAGGAGGAAAAAAATAAGTTTTATATTTTTTAAATATTATTAATAAAATAATAATTTTATTATTACTTTTAATAAAAAATTTTAATCTCAATTAGTGAATAGATGAAACTTTAAAATTTTTAAATTTGATGGATGTAATTTTGAGAACATAACTAAACTTAGAAAGGAAATAGTCCTTTGGCCTTTTCAAAAAATATAAAACATTGGTTAAGTGTCGACAAAATTTGACATTTAGCGTAATACATTAAACGTCAAAATCTAATTGAACGGGGTTTAAATACAAGCTTTATATTTTTAAAGAGCTAACCAATTTTCTCTACGCTAAAAGTTGAACGGAAGGTTTAAGTACAAACTTTACACTTTAGCAGGCTAACAATTTTTTTTTTGGCATATTCGCTACGCTATTGGCATATAATCTCGGATAAATTATCTAAGTCTGGGTTTTCATGGGTAAGTGTAAGATATTTGCTTAAAGTACTTTTTTATGTAGGTAGGTGGTAAGGGAAGAATTTTACTCTAGGGAGAGTTAAAGAATTTAGCGTATTCAGGGCCCTCCTAATGGGGTTTAGTAATTTTGTAATTTTAGCATAGTCTAAATGTTATTAATGTAGAATTTTAAGTCAACTAATTTTTTATATATTTTAAGTAAATCATCTAATATATTAATTTTCCTTAATGTAGTGCCTTCAAAACCGGATTATATCGACCAGTTTGATTGATTAAACCATAAACTAGTCTATAATCCCGTTTGATTTCACAACTTGATTTGATCTATATATAAATATTGACTTGTCTAAAATTTGGTCAAACTTGATAAACCTGATATACTAAAAAAAATATTTAAAATCAACAAAACTAAGTTTACATACTACTACAGAATTTTTGCCTTTTTAAGACTTAAAAGGATTACAATTTGTAAGATCTTAATTGAATTAATGATAAAATTTGTAATTGACTTTTTCTTTATTTATACAATAGAATGGCAATTGTTTAATTAATATATTTGAAATTATATTTTATATGTTTTATATTGCAAAAATATGATAAATGTTTGATATTATTTAAGAAATACATAAAAATTTGATAGTAGATTGAACTGATCGAATTATAAACTAGTGAGATAACTGGTTCAACTATCGTTCTGGTTTTTTAAATATTATCTTAGTGTATGTATTAGGTAAGTGTAAGATTTTTACTTTAATATGGTTTTAAAGTAGTTTTTTTTTAGCTTATTTGGTGGGTAAGTGCCAGATTTCTACTCTAACAATGAAATTAAGTAATTTTACCTTTTAGTGTAGTAAGTATACTATTAGGAGGTGTTTGGTTTGAAAAATATTTTATTATCGAAATTGAAAGATTACCCTGAAGATTATTGGGTATAAATTATTATTATGTTTGATAAAATTTGATAAAATTAGATATGTAAAAATAATTATTGTGTTTTGCAAAGGGTAATAAAAAAAATACTAAGATATTATTTTACTTAAATGTTCTCAGGTATAATTTTTTAAAATATATATCATATTACTTGTTATATTAATTAAAAATGAGGATATTTTAGTCTTAAAAAATTAATAAATAAAAATAAAATATAATAAAATTAAGAGTACTTTGATAATTTTTTAATATTTAAAGTAGAGATGATAATCATATTACCACTTACATTACTTGTCATATCACCATTATTAATATAAGATTACTGTAATATTTTATTACTGAAAAACCGAATAAGATAATGCAAATAATAAAAAATAGATTATTAAGGTAATCTTCTTATAAAGGAAACCAAACAACCTCTTAGTGTAAAATGTCTAGTTAAATGATGTTTCGGTAGAATTTTGTCCTTTTTAATATCTTAAATTAAATAATTTTATTTTCGATTTCTCTTTTAAAATAAATCCTATAGTTTAATCTTTGATGGAATGATACATATTTAAGCTTTTTTTGAAGTCTCTAGGCGGTGATTTTTGAAAGCATACATAAACTATTATACTGTAAAATCAAATCACCTATAAGACAGATGTTTGGTGGTTTTATTTGCAACAAACTCTTCAAATAATGACTGAAGATTAGTATTTATATTTCACATATTATGATTCTTTGTTTTTATCTTGCATATTCTGTTTAAATTCTTAGATAGAAAATGAATTTAAGCCCAACATTTATGTCTTATGTATTAGTATTTCATTATTGATCATCAAATTTACATTGTGGAATGATGTTTTCACATGCTACTTGATTGGACTCTAAAAGATTGTACTTGGTGTGATTTAGGTTGTTCAAAGTTTTATTTTTACCTTTCTAATATCTTGTATTTGTTTTGTACTTATGTTGTTTGATATATGTTTAAGTATATTGAGGATTTGACAAAAAAAGATCTATATAATTGGACTAACATTCTAGATGGATATGAAACAATTGGATGGTTGTCTTATTTCTTAACTCAAATTGTGTTTCGCAAACAAACACAGTATAAAATTGGTGAATACATAAAAAAAAAAAAAGAATAAATACAAACATAGATGCAAAAACTTAGAAAAGTTTTGGAAAAATATTAATTTACCCAAAATTTTACACTAATAGTGTGTAGAATATGCTAAAGTTGTAAAATTATTTAATTCCTCGTCCTAGATTAAAATTCTTATATTTATTCTTTGAATATAATAAAAATGTACTTTAACCGCTGTATTAGAGTAAAAATCTTACTCTTATCCATATACCGCAACCTAGATAATTTATTCAAGATTATACACTAATCGCATAAAGATTTTGCCAAAAACATTTAACCCCCTTTAGAGAATAAACTTTTCACTGACACCCTTTGGAAATCCAATAAAAAAATTGACCAATATTGCCCAGATCGCTTGAAAATCGTTTCAATTCCATTCCAGTACAATTCAAACTTAATGAATCTCAAATGCATTATCTGTTCAATCATTAAAACAATAATCAAATCAATCAAATTTAAGTCTAAAACTCTGAAACCCAAACTTTGTTAAAAAACCTTCGAACAAACATGCACAACTAACCCTTTTTCCCATTGTGCAAATTGAAAAGTACTTCCGAATCTTCGAAATCACAGTGAAGATTGATTTTGAAGGATAACGACAAGAGATACATGAAAGACTTGTTTGCTAAATGTGTTTGGTTTTTGAGAGATTGGAACAAACATTTGAAAAAAGGAAAAATAGTAAAAAATTGGTTTGCATATCAAGGTATTTTCATCATACTATAATTTCATGGTTATATTAAATATAAAAGTCAATAAGGTTGGTTATTGTTATAGACCCCCAGATTTTTTTACTATTTTATGGTTAGAAATCCGTTCAACATTAATTAATAATCATTACTATTATAAGATTTAAAAAACTTGGCAAATTTTTAGAGGTTGAAGGACTAGTTTTCACCTAAGTTTTAATGTGTTATTAAAGTTTCATCTATGGGATTTGAAAAACTCAAAACCCCACTCATAAACTATTAATATTAGGAGAATCTGTTAGTAAATAGGGGTATTTTAGTATTTTGCTTCGGTAAATATACATGTAACGTTTACGTAAACGTAAATATAAAATTTAAATTCGTTTAAAAAAACAAAAAAATGCAAATAATAAATGCAGGAGAAGAATTTTTGCATACTCAATGCATTTCGTTCTAACACATGGCATGTATTTTCCCTTCATGTCGTTTTGTTGTTGTGTTATGGCAAGTGGTGTGATGATTTATTTTCGATGGATGGCATGGCAACAATCGAGCAAAACATGTGTATGGTAGATGAAAAATGCGATGATAAAAAAACAACTCAATGATGCATATCGCCTTGCATATCGAGTAGAACAGGCGCAATAAATGCAAAAAATGATTTGAAATGGATGGTTCAAATTTTTTTGGGCAGAGATCAATGGCTAGGAAGAGTTGTAGAAGAAAACATCCAATGTAATAGTGACACGTGCAAGGGTGTTCTGGTAATTTAACGAGGATTAAAAAAGTCAAGGAATAAATTATTATTTTATTAGACAAAGGACGAATGAAAACGTGACATGTAGGATAAATGAAAATGTGACACGTAGGTTTATATTTTCAATTGTGTTTTGAAGAAAAGAATGAAAGAAATAGTTCATTCGTTTCCTTTCTTTGGCATTTGACTTTCCTTAGACATTGCTTCGAAATCTTTGGGAAGATTTGTGAGCTATTGAAATGTCAAACGATGAATGGTGACTATAAAGGCTGCAATGACGACATCAACAAGAGTGAAAGAGTACTATTTTTAGCAAGGAGGAAGACCACCCTAAACCACTGCGGTTTTGCTTTTTATCAATGACATCAATTGTCATTGGAGTATTCTTTCATGTCATTTGAAGCACCAACGAGGCCGAAGACTACTTCAATTGAGTGTGGTAAAAGTTATATTATGTCGTTAAGGTTTGCTTTGTCTATGTAGTTTACGAGTTATTTGTTCTAAATTTGTTGTGTTTGTGTTTGTGTTGTCGTTTTTTTATGTTTCAGATTGTTTGATGTTTCTTGTGCTTTAAGGTTTAGGGTTAGTGTTGACTGATGTAGCATATGTTTTTTTTAGGGTTGATACTACTATAGACGGTTTTGAATGGGAACATCATATTGTTCTTGTAGTATGATGGTTTAGGGTTTTTTCATCATTATATATATTGGATTTTCATATGACAAAAAATATGGAGTCCTTGATGGGTTATATTGTATGTTTGAGTGTTTATTGTCTAATCTCCAACTTATGCTTAAAATTTTTAAAGTATGTCTCGATTGCAAATTTAACTTATGTTTAGGTTTTGTTTGCAATGAACTTATGGTTTAGGGTTGAGTTCTCCTGGGGTTTGTTTGATATTACTATACATTTATATCAATGTGTTAGTTTGTGATAAATGCTATGAACTTGTGATTACTGCTATACATGAACTTGTATTTTTATTTATATGTGTTTATTATCTGGGTTTGCTTGTGACACCTGTTAGTTTGTGATTACTACCATAAACTTGTTTTTTGCTCATTTTTATGTTGTTTTATGCTCATCTTTATGAACTTGTTATCACCTATTGTTACATGTATCGTGTGCTAACTTGGTTGTTGTGCTTACTATAATGCATAAAATATGATCCTTGTAAACCATATGTTTCATGTGTACTATATGCACACTATTTATTTTCTTAAGTTATTCACTGTAATATGCTTATTGTACTGTAATGAAGGTAAATAATATGTATACTATATGTTCCTGTATACTAGTATGTTCACTATTTATATTTTAAAATTATTTAACCATGCATCTAACTTGTATTGTGTAGTATTATATATGTTTACTGTATGATTTAGTCTTTTTGTATGTACTATTGTAAAATTAGGTTTCCATGCTATTGATTTAAGGTGTATGAAAAACATGTGCTTACAAAATAAGAAGGCCAAAAGACTATTTCCCACTCAAGTTTTAGTTTAATTTCAAAAACATACCCGCGACAGTTTAAAAACCCAAACATCTATCTATGAACTAATTTCTGTTAAAATTTTCAGTTATAAATACGGGTAAAACCATTATTTTATTTTTCATATTAACAAATATATAATTTATATAATTTTCCCCTCTAGATTTTGAAAAGTGACATTTTAACCTTGCTTCTCAATTTTTAAAAAATGACATTTCACCCCCACAAATCTTTAGGTTTTCTTCTTTTCAAGGACGACAATGACAATGACCACTATTCTCTTCCCTCCTCTCTTTGCCTCCATCGATGATGTCTCACGATAGAGGAAAAGGCACCAGTGTGATGAATCAAAGAAAAAGAATTCGACTTCTCTAGCACTAGCATGACGAAGGCTCAACTTCTCCAAAAATGGCTTTGTTTTTCATTGATTCAGCTTCAAACAAAGATGAATTACATGACAGAAGCTTTCTTTGGAGCCAATTCAACGAAAAATGTGATAGATCTAAATGAGAAGGGAGGAAAACGTGATGGCAACGTCTTGGTTTTTGATTCACTATATCAATGTTTCTTCGTCCATCATAGGACATCATCGATGGTGGTAGAGAGAGAATAGAAAAGAATGGTGGTTGTCATTGTCATTGTTGCCATCGTTGTCATCGAAGATAAGAAAACTTAAGGCTTTGTAGGGGTGAAATGTCACTTTTTCAAAGTTGAGAGACTAGATTAAATGCCACTTTTCAAAACCTAAGGGTGAAATGATATCAAATTATATATTTTTTATTAAAGAAGGTAAAATGATGGTTTTACCCTTACTTAGAACTGAAAATTTTAATAAAAGTTAGCCCATGAGTGGGTATTTGGGTTTTTGAACTGTCGCAGATATGTTTTTGAGATTAAGCTAAAACTTGGGTAGGAAATAGTCTTTTGACCAAATAAGAATCCTATCCTAATGCATGGTTGCTATGTATGATATATACTGACATGTATACTATTATGGTTACACGTGTTAACAAGCATAGTTGGAGATTAGACAGTACTCATGCATGTAATTTAAACCGCATAAGTATACTATTATGCTTACATGTTCTTAAACTGTGTTGTGATGTGAATGAATAATGTGACTGAACTAGTTTATGAAATTATTCATTGTTTGGTTGCTCTAAATATGTGATTTAACATAACTTAATGCATGATTTTTTTTTTTTTATAGGATAGTGTCATCTATGTGGTTTAATATATAATTTCACGCTTATGGTTGTGATTGCAAAATTAACAATGTGGATTCGGATGATCATATCTACATTGTTTTTATAAAGGATATGAAAAAATGCATTGCTATTAAGAATGAGGAAGTGCATTTATACCCAAGTGAGAACATAATAGTTAAGGCAATGAAGCCTAATAGAAAGGGAAAATTTTTGATAGACAATAATGAAGACATATGCGATGTCTTTGCATAATATGTTGAAGCTAGAGTTAAAAATATTGAGATGTGGTGGAATTTCTTCCAATTGACACAGTCAGTAGTAGGCTTGCATTGCCATCCACAGACACTGAATTCTAGCCATCCCCATAGCTTGCCTAGCCATCTTAGTGATCCTTACAGCCACCCCTACAACCTACAAATGATTGGATTGATGAATCTGATGAGAATGAGGCACAATTTCATGATAATTTCTATCATTAGAGTGATATTTCTAAAGAAGACAAAAGGGTTTATAAAGATGATGGGGAGAATTTAAATGAGAATAGAGCAGTGGCAAAGGTTGAAAATAAAGCTAAAAATGAGGGAAATACAGATAATGATATGTCTAACTATGAGGATGATAACGGGGATGAAAATTCTAATTATTTAAGCAAGGAGAATGATGTTGTGACTAGGTATGAAGGGTAAAACTTTCATTTATGTGCCTGATGAGAAAATAAATTTTGAGGTAAGCCAAGTCTTTGAAAATGTATAGCACTTTACAAAGATCTTAAAGAATTACAACTTTTAGGGGGTTTCAAGGTGAGGAAAATCTATAATGAATTGAGACAAATAAGGGTTGTTTGTAAAGTTAAGGGTTACCCATTCCATTTTTATGTTGTAATGATGGTGGATAAGTAGTCATATCAAATTAGAATCTACGAACATAGCCATACTTGTTTGCTAGTTCAAAACAACCCAGATGCAAGTGCTACTTGGGTTGCAGAAAAGATGGGTGGTTTCATAAGGTCACAAAGAGGTTCAAACATTAAGCTTCTAGTAAACCAATTGGAAAAGGATTACCTTATTAAAGTGAATAACAAAAAGTTGTACCAGGCAAGGAAGATTGCTATAGGGATGACTGAGAAGGAACATTCAGACTTTTTCAATTGGTTGTTCAAGTATTGTAAAATACTTAGGGAGAGTAATCAAGGGTCAATAGTAATCCTAAAAGTAATAAGGGAAAAGATAACACCTACCCTTAGGTTCCATAAGTTTTTTGTTAGTTTTTCAACCCAAAGAAAGGGTTTCTTGGAGGGATGTAAAAACTTCATTGGCATTGATAGCTGCCACTTGAAAGGAAATTTTGCAAGGGTGTTATTGTCTACAGTTTCGATTGATGCTAATAATGGAATCTTCCCACTAGCTATTTATGCTTATAAGGTGGAGAACAATCACATTTGGGGTTATTTCATGAAGCTTTTATATGAATTTTTGGGGGATGTACAACCTATCACTTTCATGAGTGATAGGCAAAAAGACCTAATTAATGCTTTGAAAACATTATGGCTTGGTAAAGGTAGCAAATTCTGTGCTAGGCATATGTATGAGAACTTCAGGAATAATTTTTCAGGTAATAACTAAGAAACATATTCTAGAATGTTTGTAGAGTCATAAATAAGATTGATATTCAAGAAACATTGTCCCAAGTTAGGTTGATAGATGAAAAGGCTCACAAATGGATGATCGAAAATGAGCTCGATTAATGGTCTTGATTTAGTTATCACACCACTTCCAAATCAAACCATATAACAAATAACATGAGTGAGACTTTTAACAAATGGTTAGGGGAAGACAAAGAGCTTTTAATCTTAAGCTTATTAGAGCTATATCAAAGGAGATTTATTACAAGGTTGCAAAGTATATTAAGGATTGCATATCAGTGGGCAACTCCAATACCCTCACTAATATATGCAAGGCTGAATAAGAACATTGAGGCAACTAAAAATGTTTGGATTCCACATACGAGTTTGATGGAATTTGAGGTGATTGACAAGACTATTCTATCTAGTAGAATCTACATATTGGATCTTTTAAGAACATGTGACTGTGGCATTTGGTAGCTTTTTAGAGTCCCTTTTCAGTGTGTTATTGTCTCAATATTGCATATGAATTTCCCTTCGATGAGTTTTTTGCTGAAAAGCTAAGGATTCTAGCGTACATGCAAACCTATGCTAGAATGATTCATCTAGGCCTAGATAGAAGGAACTGGCCAGACAGCGTTGAAGAGAAGTTGCAACCTCTGTTTAGACACCCCACTTCTGGCAGACCAAGGAAGGCAAAAAGAAAAAATCCAAATAAAGAAAGAAAGAGAAAACATACCTCTATAGTTCGCTATAACCTCTACCATAAGATGGGACACAACAAAAAAGTCATGCAAACATAATCCTTCTAATGAAAACCAAAAAAATTAGAAGGTATATTTGATACATATTTAATTTTAATTAATTATACATATTTACTCATGTCTAATGTTGCATATTTATTTGTAAACAAAAAAGAACAATTCCAACTATGACAACACAATCTGCAAGGTCACAATTTGTTGAAACTTCATCTTCTAGGCAATTTGCATCAATGGTTCTAAAATGTAGTAGGTAGTAATATGTTGTTGTATGTATCTTCCATTTTCATTCCTCTTCATTTTCAGTTTACATTTCCACATCTCTTAATCAAGTTTCTACAACTTCCAGGCATGTACAGTTAGCAGAATCCTGTTTTACTATGGAAGAGGTTGCATTATGGATATTAAATGTTTTATTTTCATATTTTGTTATCGAAGCTTTTTGATTATTCATGATGGAGATGTTTTGATAAGGGGGAGATTAGACGAGTGCAGAAATGATGTCTGCAGTTTGCACTTTCAAACTTTTGCTGCTGATGTTTTATTGTAATTAATTATGTTGGAAACATAATTTTTGCATTTAAAGTGTGTTTGTTGCAATTTGATATAAAGCAAGTGCTGTATAAATTATTCCATAAAGACAAGCATTTGAAAGTTGCATTATGTTTGTTTTCTAGGTTTACATGTTGATTTTGAGTTACTAAATCTTCAGTTTGAGTTGTGAATTGTTTGCTTTCTAGGTTTACATGTTTATTTTGACTTGTTTAATTATCAATTTGAGTTGAGTTACTTTCCAGGTTAAAATTTTAATTTCCAGAGTCTGTCCATTCCAGATAATGCATGCAACAAAATTGTTGTGATTTTGATATTACGTTTTAAATTTTCAGATTCAATTGAATTCTTGCCAAAACAACAAACTTGAAAAACCCTAAAATCAAAACCATTGCAACTACAGTTACATAAGCAAGAAATTGGTAATATAGAATAATGGCAAAATGGTAAAATTTATATAAACTTAATTGAGGGCATTTTTATAATGGTAATTTTAAAGGGTAAATCAATTATTTTGTTCTTAAACTAATAGATTCTTCTAATGTTTATAGCTTATGGGTGAGATTTTAGGTTTTTCAAACCTAGTGGATGAAACTTGAGGGACGCATTAAAACTTGGGTGGGAAATAGTCCTTTGTTCATTTTTAGAAGAGTAATATGATGTGCATTCAATGTTAGGTATTTAAATGATATGTTGTATATAAGTAAATTTTATTTTATTTTTAATTCAAAATTATTTAATTACATAATGATACAATATATTTAACTAAATATTAAAAACTGAATACACATAACTTTATGATTTTTTCTAAGTAATATTGAATAATTTTTTTAAAATTTTTATTGAATTCTCTTGTTTCAACAATATTTATGTTATTATTTCAATTGTAAATTTTTCTTTTTATTGAAATTTCCCCCCAATCCACTTTATAAAACAACTAAAAGCCAAATTTAAGGACCATATTACATTTTATGAATGAGGTCATTATCTTTGAAATTAAATATGTGTTGATGTTCGACAATGTAATGTTAACAAGATTTAGGTGTGAACAATAAATACAATATAGTTGGCGTCATCTGTCCAGTCCACCACCGAAACAAACAGATTTATAAAAAAATAAAAATAAAAATGATAGGTCGGATTGATATTGTTAACTACCATGTTACATCTATTGATTATCGGAATTCTAACAGACAGCCAATGCTGATTGATTCAAGAGTAAAGTGATGTTCTGTTTTGGTAGTGATGGCATGTATAGTTTTATATTACTTTTCTTCTATACTAAAGTCTTAGTGGGGGGGTAAAGGTCGGTAACTTTCGGTGCTGGTTATGTTTGTGTCAAAGAAATATGGGGAGAGATGATGACCGCACAACTTTTTTGACGAAAGTGATTTCACATAATTGGGCAATGGCACTTAACATTAAGGTATTGAAAATTAGATCGGATTGAGCAATCCCATCAGTTTGACCGTTATTTATTAGAAAAAAATGGTTATGATTGGTTAAAAATTTGTTTTTAGATTTATATTGAGTTAAATTGGATGGTTTGAATGGTTGGTTTGGATAAAAAACCCGGGTTTAAATTGATCTACAAAAAAATTTTATTCTTGATACTTGAACCCAGTGCCTCATCTAATAAATTTGAATAAATTAAGTTTATTTTTATGTTAAAATAATTTAAATTATATATTTAATAATTAATTATAAAAAATTATGCTAAATATTATTTTTAAAAGATTAACTTGTCCCTTAAACAAGTTGATATCTTGTTTGAATCTGAATACATTGATCAATACCCTAACATTTCAAAGTTTAACTCGAATTGAATTCTGAGATAATTAATTGGTTTAAAGAGTACTTTTGATAATTATTATTCCAACTGTAAGTGGCATTTTTTAAGTAATGGATGTGGATAAACTAGTAAAACAACTACAAAAGGTTGCTCACATCAAAAGAGGAATATGTTGGATATTACTAAAAAAAGATGATAATTCAACCATCTAAGTTATGATTTATGAAAACTACTTTTTCTATGGTATTACAAATGCTCTTGAAATATATATTAAATTCCAATTTTCAACTTTTGAAAATATTATTAGATTTTTAAATTAAAAAAAATAAAACTTTAATTTTTTAAAATTTTTAATAAATGACGATTTAGTTTTTAATCTTAATTAAAATTTTTAATAAAAATTAGTTTATAAATAGATTTTTAAGCTTTTAAAAGTTAAAAAGTTGAAGTTTGAGGTTTCACAACACATTGAGTGGACATGAGCGCTTTGGCCACCCCCCTTCCCCTCCCAATAAAAAACAAAAAAAGAGATTTGAATCTGGGCCAAACTCAGGAGCAGTAGCAGTGCTATTACGGGCTTTTACAATAATGAAGGTTTTCAAGCTGGCCATAATGGTGAATGTAAAAAAGTCGATAATTCAGCTGAGATCCGATAAATGAATCATGCTACCAAGGGGTCAGGGGTCCCCAGATAAAACAGTTACTTATCTTCAATTTATAGCCATAGATATCTACCCTACCAAACTGAACACCGACATCACTGATCATTTAAATTTCCCTCTTTTGTTTATTATCTTCTCAAAATTCAGAGAAACTAAACATCATTCACATACATGATAAAATCTAATGGACAGTAAATTATTATTACAAATTTTTGAGTTGAATTTCAGTCACTTATGCTCTTAGCAAAAACTCTAATTGAGAAATGAGAATGTTATGTGAGATCATAATGGAAACAGTAATGAGAAATGAACAAGTAACCCAAAGAAAGGGTTATATTAATATACAAAAGAAAAACATATACATATGGATACACACACACACACAGAGTAAGAAAGGAAATTCAGAAGAGCTATCTACCTTAAAGGGTGGAAAAGAGAGTTAAAAAGACGAGAAAAGCCGAGGCGAATGCGAGGATAAGCTCGGAGAGTATAGACAGCGGTGTGTCGGAGGAGTTCCTCCATAGTCTGAACAAAGAGGTTGAAGGATCGGATGGGAGGGACGTAGAGAGTCATAGGGACGGCCGAGAAGGCCACTGCGAACAATAGTTGCAGCATCTCACAAAACTACAACGAAGAAGAAGAAGAAAAAACGAGAGAATAAAAAAGAAACAGTGTTGTTCTTCTTGCGTGTTAGACCAATTCTTGACGTAGAACACTATATCCTTCTAATTTTAAGAGAAAGAGAGTCTCCATCTACCAGTCAACTCAATCATATGACTTTTCTCTTCCTAGCTCATTATTTTTTAAGGGTTTAGGTTATTAACAATTAACGAAATGAAAGTTTGAAGGGTTTATATAATTCTTTTGTTTTTTTTTTTTATTAAGACAAATGTTTTGTGATAGTATTCCTTCTACTTTGTCAATATATTCAATTTTATAAACATCAAATTTCATTAAATCTAATAAATTTGCCACCATAGATTTACACTTTATATAATTTATTATCATTTTTTATATTTTATGACCCATTAGGCTCTTTATATTTGGTTGCTTTTATCTATCTGCCTATAGAAATATAATTTTAATTTAATGTTTCATTATATTTAAGGTTAAATGTTTTAACATCATATGTAATTCCATGTAATGTTATTGTTATGGTGCATTTCTAGTAATCAAAGCACTTTCCTTGAGGAAAAAAACATAAATATTACACTTTTGTGTATATTTGTTTTATAGGAAAAAAAAAATTAAGAATGATTAGATAAAGTCAATATTTAACTAATTTCTGCACAATGTGGAGCTCAAATATTTCTAACGAGAAAAAGAAACCTATGTGATGTGTTTGGAGAATATTTTGATTAGTCAAAGTTGTTTTTTAAATATTACAAACTCTGGTAGTTAGTTCAGAGTAATTGACTATAAAAAAAAAAAAGAGATTTTCAAGATGGAGGTTATAAGAGTTTTTCCAAAAGTGGTCCATAAATAGTTTTTTAAGAGAGGGAATTACTATGTCCCATTCATATTTCTGTCCAAGTGACATTTTCTGACTCTTGAACTTTAAAAGCAACATTTTTTCACCTTCCGTCCATTTTTTTTCTATCAACTCTACCGTCCAAAAGGAAAAGACATCTTTGCAACCCACAAATCTAAACAATTCAAACAACAATATGGCTAAATGAAAATTTGAAGCTCGACAACCAGTCTATTCTTCAAACTCATTCAAGCTTTGAACCAAGTCACCATATGAACCTACTCCTTGTTGTCAGTCCCCAATAGATGTTAAGTCGTTTGTGAAGTTGTTGACCGCATCTTGGTTGTGGATGCCAAAGGTAAGACTTGATGGAATTGTGCCATTTTGACCAATATACTCAAAATCAAGTTTGGAAAGTAAAAAAAGTCATTGAGATTGTCATCGTTGAAGTCTTCTTTGATGGAAATCAAGAGTAGTCGGTCAAAGAAAGTGAGATTTAGTATTTTTAAGATTGAAAAAAGTTCATTTATTATATAGAGGAAAGCTCGTGTTCTTGCCCACTTGGTCCCTAGTTGTTGGAAACAACCATTATAAAAAATTTTACTTGAAACTATATAGTGTTGTAAACTTGATGGGAGTGGTGAACATACAAGAATTAAATGAATAGATTTGGGACATGTAAACAATTTCTTTGAAGTGAGTTTGCTTCCTATTTATAGTTTGGGATGGTGCAAATTCACTTCTAGGGCATAACAAAGCCCTAAAAGTTTATTGTTTATAAACACTGATTATTTTATATAGAAGAGAAATGTATCAAGTAGGAGAAGTTAAGTATGTCAAGTGAAGGCAAGTATTCTCAAGAGTTATGTAATTATTCACTTGACCAAGGCTTATATAGGAAATGAAAAGACATCACAACAAAATAAACTCACATTAGTAAGAGAAAAATAATTTTTTCACTCATTATTTTCTTCTTTTTAATGCCTTTTTTTTTTTGGTAGTGTGTCTTCTGGTTTGTGATCATTCGCCTAAACAATTGAGATGGTTAGGAATAGGTACCAAAACAATTGTATTGGTTTGAGAATAATCACAACTACTTACTTAACACAACTTTAGCTTACTATGGACATAACCTTTGCATTTTATTATTTGACTTTAAATTCAAATGAATAATTCAAATAATTTTTTAATAAATGAAATATAATTGATTGTATACAAAATATTTCAAAATAATGCAGATTTGATGCTTGATATGTTCTCTTGAACATTGAAAAATTATGCAAAATTCATGGACACTCTTTCCATATTTTTTCTTGAATGCATGAATTGCCTATGCCATGGACGAATTGTCATTTCAGTTGTCTATAGAGTTCATGGAATACATATTTCATATGTATGTAGAGTTCATGAAATGCTCGTTTTATTTATGAAGCACTCATTCCATATGAACAAAACTTGAGAGAACAAGCTTATTTCTCCAAACAATTCAAGAAGGTCTTAAGTCATTCTATTCAAGAATGACTCGTTCAAAAATTGGAATGCCTATTCCAAGCTTTGATCATTGGTCCCGAAAATGGAATGCTTGTTCCATCTAAGAAATTCCAAGTTAGAGAACAAGCATAAGTAAAATCAGAACAAGAATTATGTAAATGGAACGAGCACATATATAGGGAATGCTCATTCTATCTGAGAAATTCCAAGTTAGAGAAATTGCATATTATATGCTTGTTCTCTAACATATGTATGCATGTTTGGTAAATGCCCTTAACCCGGTAGAATTGTGATAAGGGGAACAATGTGTAATTTGATTGTGAGAACCCTGTGAGCATGTATGATGACCCATCTAGAAACATTCATAGCTTCAGTGTTATTTTGACCAAAGGCATATATAATATGTAATACCCTTTAGAAGTATTGCCTTCCAAAGGAAGATGTCACTAATTTAGCCTAAATAAGCATACTTTCACTTACAAATTCACTTCAAAAATCACAATTACAAGAATACCCTTATAGCTAAAAAATAAGCTGAAAGCATACAAAAGATGTCATAAATATATAAAAACCATTATCCACAACATAAGTGTGTAGCAAATACATTAACATAACATTAAGTGTCTCAAGTCAAATACATATAACAAAATCATGAATGATGAAATCACCTTTATGCAAACTCTACTTTCTCTTGCACCATAGCCACTGCAATCACTTGTGCCTATAAAACATAGAAAGTAGAGGAATGAGTGAAAAGTCACTCAATAAGTATAATACTCTACTAACTTTTATTAAAACCCCAGAGTGCCCTCGACTTAATCCACTATAACTTAGTCATTAAAATGTTATCTCTAAATTCCTATTGTGATGACACAGGTTTCACTGCTTATATCCGTTAACTTAAGAACCTTCAGGCTCTATAACATTTCTCTCAAGATTATTTAGGTTTTGCTTGATCACTAATGAATATCTCTAGATCCATAACTAGTGTGACCATGTCATATTTGACTTATTTAGGTGAAAACACTATCTTATCTATAATTGTATACTAGGTCGATTGGACTAGATTGATAAAAGATTTAAAACCTTGGCTATATAAGTTGATGTAAAATCCATTCACCTATACCATTACAGACTATCGAACTGTAACTAGGCTCTACTATGAGCAAAGTATCTTACTATGGGTATAGTGTCCTACTGTAAGCGATAAAACGAGTATATAACTAGCATGCATGCACTTTGAACCACATCAACAACTTAGGCTCACCTTGGCTTTCACCCTACTTATAACTCGTGCCCTAAACATATCTCTCATGGGCACATTGGGTATTACTACTTACTCAAGAAATCTATACGATCCTTCGAGACAACCCATTAAACACTTAACATGTTTCCTTAACTTTTACTATCGATTGTACTTCATGAATGAGCATACACTATCAGGTTTATAGGAGTGTGTCAACCTTTCTATGTATAAACTAGTCCTTTATAAGCATACATGCTTTTACACATGCATGAATATGCATGGTTGCATAGTGTACCTTTTCTTTGTTTATGCACAACTTACTTCTTTATTCAATCCTCACTATAAATTTCTTTACAAGCTCACACGAGCATGCAAGGTGAGGTGTATAGGTATGCAACTTACCTTCTACTTAAATGTTTAATTTTTTTGACCTACGTACTTCTTATGGGTATTATCTTCATTCTACCCTATGTAAGGTTGTATGTAGTAGTCGTACAAGTATATCCCACATCCTAATCTATGAGTTATTGGTCTACAAGATGTGTCTTTTACACTATAGCTAGAATAATGTTTGTAATTATCTGGGTTTAACATGCACAAACATACACCTTTTCATGCACGACCATACATAACCTATCATAGAATTGTTGTAGGCATGTCACAATCATGCCAAACCTTGGTGCGATCATACATGACATCTTGAAACCTATTTTCAAGTTAGTTTTGGCCCTAAACCAATGTTTTTTGGATTTCTAATGTTATTTTCCTCCATATGAGTCTCTAACACCCTAAATGACATAAATATAAGTTTATACACGTTGAAATCCAAGAGCCAACTAGCAACATACTCTAAATAGGTTATTGAGCTTCAATATATTGTGAATCACAAATATCTAGCATACAAAACATACACAATAAATTTGATCTAACACCAATTAATATCTAGAATCTTATATCAAAATTTCTAGATCTCACAACATTACATCTCTATATGTGTATATCTATCTACAAATAAATATGTTCATTGAATTATCAAGATCAACCAAGGAAATAAGTTCACATGCTTTTCATCATCTCAAGGATCTAATTATGACAAAATAATTTAACAATGTGATTTGAACTGTTGGATTTTTCGGGTCACCAGAAATTGGTGAGACAGTGAAATATATTACAAAATTTCAAACATCTTGAAAACTTGGTTGGATCATGTTTCAGGCTTAGCTATTCGCGATTCATGGCATAACAACTATAGGGAGTTTCAAAGGGAATAGTATTTACATTGGTCGGTTCGTCTAATCTTTACGTGGCAAGTGATTCACTCTTTAACCTATGTTGAGATGATGTCTTAGTATCTATATGAAACATGGACAAAATGAGGTTGAAAAACATTCATAAAAGGCTATTAGGGCTCTGTGAATAAGGAAAGTGTTTGGACAAACGAACATCGTATGTGTATTTTGGCAAAAAATCCAAAATTATGAAATTACGTGTAACACCTCTATCTAGAAGTACTGCCCTTCAAAGGAAGACGTCACTGCATTGTATATTTTGAGCATGCATTTAATATAAAACATATAATAATTTCTCAACATAACTGAATAAAAACATCTTTTGTTAAACTTGCAAAATGACTAAAGTACCCTTGTGAAAATCGTTTGATGAAAAAGGGCAAAAGATGTCTAATAATAAAACACAAAATAAAAAGGGTCGCCTTGTATAGTCAAGTACATAAATAAAATTGAAATAAACCATCATAGAGTAAAACTAATAAAAGTTGAAATAAAAGAAATACCTTCGCAGCTCTATGCCTTCCGATTGCCACTCATCCCATAACTATCATGATCACCTATACATACACATATGAAAGTGGAGGAGTGAGTGATAAAACAATCAGTAAGTATAAGACTCTATTGATAACTTTTATTGAAATCCCAAAAATGCCCTTAAGCTCAACCCATGCTAACTTTGTCATCTAGAGTTGACATCAAACTTCTCTATGGATGATGATAAGTCCTTTATACTATCTCTTTGCTCATACTAAATTCTAAGGATTGTTTAGGTTGTATATCATAACTCTCAATTCAAACTATATCCCACTTGGCTACTAAAGAACCACTCCTCTAGATTTCTATTTGATGTGATCGTACTAAACTCGGTGGAAACATTTGAATTTGGAAGTTGTAACTATAATTGTATATTAGACCAACTGGTCTAGAAAGAATACATGTATTTGATACTTTGGCCATGTGAGTTATCTCTCTGTTTCGCTACACCAAATTGTATCTCAACTTGACTTTATTGCAAACAAGTATCTTATTATGGGTCTGATGTCTTATTATGGGCAGTGAAATGAATATGTACTTATGGTGTCCTTTTGTAACAATCCTATGGTGTTTAGCATGCATGCGTCTTTAACCTTTACTTACTTGGCTTGCTTTTGCTTCCACCTAATGATATATCTTGTGTCTCACTATCGCTTAAGTCTTTGGCACGTAAGGTACTACTGCATACCCAAGATCTCTGTATTGTTACTCGGGATGACCCATAAATCTTTAGCCTAGTTCTTTTACTTTTTTCTTTCTTTTGCTTTACCTGCATGAACATGTATAACTCGACACAAGGTGGTGTGTCTTTTTACTTTACTACACACAACTACTTTTCCATGGCTTCTCCTCTTGTGTTACTATTTATAAATACATGGGCATGTATCTTGACTAACATGGGCGTATGCCTCTTTTAATATTTGTCTCATTTTCCTTTACTATTCTCTTCTCAATCGCTCTACTTCTTAAGGCTATTCTAGTTAGTTTAACCTATGCATAGTTATGTTAATGTTATACAGAGAAGTCCAAGTGTCTTAGTTGACCTCTAACGTTGACCTCTAATTGGTCAATGATGTCCAATGATCGTTGGGTCATCAAGAAATGTAAGTTGAATTCAAGGCTTCATGCATATAGGCATGTGTCCCATACCATACGATTGTATGGTAAGTCCAGACTATAAAAAACATGTAGTTATGCACCCTAATTTAGTCTTTATGAAAACCTTTCTTTCTTTAGCAATTTCACACTTCATTCACACGGATTTATAAGTTAATAACTCATCAATAAAGTGTGCATATTATATTAATGATTTATAGATACATAATATTGCAAAGGTTGCATAAGATGATGACTTGGAACCAATATCATCACACAATCAGCTATCACCTTATTTTTATCAATAATTCACATAAGCAACATCTCTAAATGCCTCTTCTATGCCAACTAATAATTAAATATAATGAAATCTCTAAATGCCTCTTCTATGCCAACTAATAATTAAATATAATGACTTATCATGGCAATACATGAATACGTAAACTTATCACACAACCATAATGGAAACATAACAAGTTTATTAATCTTAACAAAACCATCATATCAAACATGATTTTGTACTTAATCATCATGACCACAAGAATCATGTAGAGCCTTGAACGACCTTAGCATTAATCATAACAAAAAATACAGATCTTATTTACCTCTTATCAAACTGCTACAGTGAAATTGATTAAAGAGGCTTTTTTCTCTATGTTTTTTCTTCCCATAACACTTGAGTTGGATCATCAGATAACCACAAGAAAGCTAGAGGATTAGATTGTGCTTGCTCACTCTTTTTGGAAGGTTTTGTGCATTTAGAGATTAGAAATTTTAATCCTTAAAACACAACAATGTGTCATATATATACTAAAAATGTGTTTAACACAAACATACATATGTCACTTAAATTTAAATTTTATGTAGAATCATCTTATTCGACTGACATGGCATGATACATGGGTATTACCTCTCTATAAACACTCATGAATAACGACTATTTTACCCTTGAAAAGTACTTGTAAGTGTTATAATTCCTCCCTCATATTAGAATTCTAACCTTGAAATTCACTAAAAACAGTTTGAGATGCTTATTTCTCATGGTTTGCTCTATCTCCTATTTAGCGTCTTCAATTTTGTAATTCCTTCAAAAAATCTTAACTAAGGGAATTTGTCAGTTTCTCAATTGCTTGATCCTTCTATCTAAGATCTGAATTAGTCTCTCATCATAACTTAAGTCATCTAATAATTAAATCTCTTCGATCCTTTTCACATATACTAGCATAATGATAAAACGTGAAACACATCATGAATATGAATCATAGTTATTGACAATGTAAGCTTATAAGCTACTTTGCTAACCTACTCCGTACTTACATAGGGGTTGACGTACCTGGAAACCAATTTACCTTTTCTTTTAAATCTGATCATATAGTTGGATAAGGCTACTTAGATAAAAACTCTATCACCCATACTGAACTCTAAATCTCAACGTCTCTAATTGACATAACTTTTGTTGATCTTGGGTTGTTTCATTCTCTGTCTAATCAGTTAGATATCTTAGATCATTTTTTGAGTCAATTTTGGTCCATGAGACTAAAACAAGACATCTCTCTCACCCAATCCCAATGTAAAAGAGAATGACACCTCCAACCATAAAGTAAATTATAGGGCACCATCTGAATTGTCGCTTGATAACTATTATTGTAAGCAAACTTTACTAAGGGTAACATCTCCACCTAAGTCACCTTATGGTTCAAACAACAAGTTCTTAACATATCCTTTAACACCTAGTTGGTCCTTTTAGTCTAGCCATTTGTCTTTGAGTGATAAACTATACTGAATTCCAAATTAGTGCTTAATAATCTAGATAAGCTCCCTAAGAAGGCTAACACAAACCTCATGTTTCTATTTGATACTATGATTTTCAACATACCATACAACTTGATAATCTCTCGAATATATAACTTACTCAGCTGATTTGTAGGGGTGATGTCCTAAATAAGCAAGAAATGCATTGTCTTGGTCAATCTATCAACTATCACCCAAAATACATTATATCCATTTTTAATCATTGGGAGCTTGATAATAAAGCCTATGAAAATATGCTCCCACTTTTTTTCAAATACACTTAGAGGCTAGAGCAATCTTAATAGTCTCTAGTGCTCAACTTTAATCTATTAATAGGTGAGATGCTTGGCCACGTACTAACCCGCATCTCTTTTCATGCTAGACCATTAGAAACTATTCCCCAAATCTTGGTGCATCTTTACACCTTTAGGATAGGTAATGTAAAGAGAATTATAAGTCTCCATAAGAATCCTTAACTCTAACACCAGCAGATACAAACTTTGCCTTTAAACTTAAGAATGCCATTTATCACCTGAACGTTTTTCTTGAGACCATCTTAAATCCTCTGATTACTCTAATCATCTTATAACTTAGCTACCTTGATCTCTTCCACTAATGTGGATTTGATCTCTAATTTGGATGGAACCTCAATCATTAACTCAATTTACTCTTAGTCTAGGTTTGAATAAATTTCTCTTCGAACCATTAACTATGATAAAAACACCTTTCTACTTAAGGTATCTACTACTACATTTTCCTTGTTTGGGTGATACTTAATATCACAGTTGTAATCCTTCACTAGCTCAAGTTATCTCCTGTATCTCATGTTAAACTTTTTTAAAATGAAGAAATACCTAAGACTCTTATGATTAGTGTATATATTGCATCTTACTCCACATAAGTAATATATCCAAATCTTAAGAACGAACATTACAATTGTTAGCTCTAAGTCATGAGTAAGGTATTTAGTCTCAAAATCTTTCAACTATCATAATGCATATGCTATAACCTTGTCTTGTTGCATTAGTACTACTCCTAAACCGTTATGAGACACATCGGTGTATAATCATACTCAACGACTTCCTTAGATACGGCTAACATTAGAGCATAAGTTAATCTCTTTTTTAATTATTGGAAACTTTCATCATAAGAATCTAACCATTGAAACAAAGTTTCCTTTTTAGTGATAGTTATGAGAAGTCTTGCTAGTTTGGTGAACCTCTCAAAATATCTTTTATAGTACCCTATTAAATCTAGAAAATTATGGACCTTCGTGATTGTCTTTGGTCTCTGTCAGTCTAATACTACCTCTATTTTACTTGGGTCCGTTGATATATCCCTTGTCAAAACCATATGTCCTAAAAAGATTGCTTTGTCAAACCAAAATTTATACTTGGAGAACTTTGCATACAGGTATTTTTCCCTTAACTTCTGCAAAATAAGTCTTAAGTGCTACTTATGCTTCTCATGACTCTTAGAGTACACCAAAATATCATCAATGAAGACCACTATAAGCTTGTCCAAGTAGTCATAGAAAACCCTATTTATCAAATCCATAAACACTATAGAGGTATTGGTTAGTTGTAATGACATCACTATAAACTCGAAATGGCTATAACTCATTTGAAAATTTGTATTGTTTATATCTTGCTTAGTTAGCCTCACTTGATGGTAACCCAACCTCAAATTAATCTTGGAGAATATAACTAGGCCTTTTAATTGGTCAAATAGATCATCAATCTTGGGCAATGAGTACTAAAATAATGACTTGGAACCAATATCACAAATTGCATAAAATAATGACTTAGAGCCGATATCATCACACAATCACCTATCACCTTAGTCTCATTGACAATTCACATACATAACATCTCTAAAAGCCTTTTCTATGCCAACTAACATTTGAATATAATGACTTATCATGGCAACACATGAATATGTAAACTTATCACATAATCAAAATTAAAACATAACAAGTTCACTGATTTCATCAAAACCAACATATTAGGTATGATTTGTACTTAATTATTGTGAACACAAGATCATGTAGAGCCTTAAATGACCTTAGCATTAATCATAACAAAAAATATAGATCTTACTTACTTCTTATCAAACTACTGCAATGAAATTGATCAAAGAGGTTTTTTCTCTTTTACTTTTCTCCTTCCCATGTCGCCAAAGTTAGATCGTTGGACTACCACGAGAAAGTTAGAGGATTAGATTTTGTTCTCTCATTCTTTTTAGGAGGTTTCATATGTTTAAGGAATATGAATCTTAATCCCTAAAACCTAGCAATGCGTCATATATATACTAAAAAAATGTTCAGTACACATAGGCGTGTGTCTAAGGTACATAGTTATGTGTCACTTAAATTTAAATTTTATGTGAAATCATTTTATTTGGTTAACGTGCCATGACACATAGACATGACCTATCCATACATGATCAAGTGTCTCCCAAAACTTGAAATTTGTCTTAGAAATCACTTTAATTCATGCTTACATCATATACACTCATGAATAAAGACTATTTTACCCTTGAGATGTACTAGTGGGTATTACATCACCTATTTATTTATAAGATGCCATGAATTGCTTATAAGGAATTTGTGGCCTTTTGTGAAGCAAAATAAAATTTTTAAACTTTAATAAACTAAAGAAACATACTACAAAAACCTTTTCTAAATCACCTCTTGTAGGATGATTAATTTGCGACATACATAAAAACACATATCGAATGTATATTTGTTACACCTATATAGACAGCTCATTTGTTTTTCTTTGATGGTGAAAGGTTATGAAGTCGTGCTCTCATAACCAAGCATAAACCTATTCATTGGTATCCACAAAAAACAGTAACAATGAAGGCTAAACTGTGCTCAAGGTTTACTAGAACTTGATGTATTCTTAAAAGAAGGATGAAATATCTCTTTGTGTAGCTAAGATTATGTATTATGAATATTGTGTAAAATACGAGAAAATGTTTATATTCATACAATAAGAAGGAGTCTACCTAGGCTTTATGCATGGCCTAGGCCGATTTGGCCATATACACCTAGGTCATACAAATGACCTGGGTGTGCAATGTATGGGTGGGATAATTCCTACCCTATAACAATCCAAGTACTTGGACCAAATGTACATCAATTTACACCCATGATTTCATGTGTCAACCTAAAATCAAGGTTGGATAACGATCTGACAAAATCTTATCTTACATGTTTAAATCTTTGAATTAACTGATAGGATTTGAGTTTATCCAACTAGATAAATTCAACCTTGTCATTTCTCACAAACATCCTTAGCCTTAAAGATTATTATGCTAAAGTCCCTAAGCATAATAAAATATATTTTCAGGCCCATAAACCTTTTCAAGACTATAAATTCTCTATCTAACTTGGACAATCCTATACCTTTAAAGTTTATCAACTTTTTCTATATGTAACCCATAAACTGCCCATTAAGTCGTCAATGTTTGGATTTGTGTTAGGCTTTCAACTTGGCATCTATATAAAGATAGATCAACATTGGCCTTTGGTAAAGCATCATGACCACCTAATTAATAGAGTGTAAACATGTGACTTCTTAACCTGTCAGTAATATAGTTACTCATACAATTTGATCTTGTTATTATATGATTTCTCTTCATGGTTAGAGTATAGATAAAGTGTCTCTTTTAGGGTTCCCTTAATTACCTAAAGGCTAAAGGACTATTTCCCGCCCAAAGTATCCTCTTATTTCAAGTTCCCACCTCTTAACTTTGAAAATCTCTTTTACCTACCTATAAGCAGTTAAAATTAATGAAACCCTAACCCTTCAAAATTTTATTTCTTTTTCTCACCTAAACCCTAATAAGTAACAATTTTTCTCATAGACCAAGTTTTAAAAAATGTCATTTCCCTACTAGGGTTTAGTTTTCAAACTTCAACACCATCTTTAATGCTTTTTCAATGGTATCTCTTTTTTGTTCCTTCGACGATCGCTCTCTTACCATCTTTCCCTTTGACTGGTAGTTCTAAACCTAATAGGAGACGATGTTTCATCGAGGAAAGAAGAGAGATCTCATCTTTGTTGTCTTTACTCTTATCTTCCCTGATGACCCAAGTAAAGACGAGATCTTTCATCTTCCCTGACGAAGACAAGATCTCTCGTTTTCATTGGATCACATCTTCATCTTCTTGATGAAGTTTAGAGGCATTTTTAACGTCAATTGATACCATCTGAGCTTCCAAATGAGAGAAGCTTGGTTATCAAAGGGAAAAGAGGCATAAAGAGATATTCATCATTGACAATAGCATCTGATTTGACACTGAAGATCTAGAAACTAAACTCTAATGGAAAAATGTCATTTTTTAAAACTTGGTTTAGAGGGAAACTTTTAGGTTTTTAAACTTGGATTAGGGGAAAACTTTTAGTTTTTAAGATTAAATTTTAGTTTATTTTTAATATTATAAATAAAATGATGATTTTACCCCTACAACCTTTAATTTTAACCACCCATGAGTAGGTGTTTAGGATTTTTAAAGTTAACAGATGGAAACTTAAGATAAAAGGATACTTTGGGTAGGAATAATTCCTTTGGCCTTACTTAAATTAACTTCTATTAATGATCAATAATATTAAATCAAGCATAAACTCAATTCCACTATGGCCACAGATTTATTTGGTCATTGATATCCATCAGTATGCCTTAACTGAGATATCAACTCTTATGCTTGGAAGTTTGATGTGTGTATTTCATACACACAAATAGGGTTATAATAGTATAGTTTTAAAGTGAATTTTGGTCCATTTTGTCAAATTCTTTAAGTTTTATTTAATCTTGATGGCTTGATCTTATTTTGTTCTTTGAATTATATTTGTAGATGATTTGGAGTCATTCAAGCCCTTTTTAGAGTGAAAATGGAAGCTTAAAGAAGCAAATGAGAAGGGTTTACATCAAGAGGCAGAGAGTAATTATGGGCAGTCTTATAGTCATAATTGGTGCCCATAATTACTGGGCGTAAATTAAAAAAAAAAGAAAGAAAGAAAAACAGAAAATAGGGTTTAGTGATAGGTATAAAAAGAAAGTTACGTCTTCTTCACCAGGGGAACCAAATATACAGCAGCTCAAAGGATTTTAGAGAGAAAAAAGCTTCAAGAAACAAGTAGAAGAGGGAAGATTCAAGCTTGAGGATAGAAGACCTAAGAGAATCAAGATTTGAAGACCTTAAAGTTTTTCTTATCTCTCTTATTATCTTCTTTCATTGATTCAAAATGTCTCTCTCTCTAACTTTATCTTGTAGTTTGAACTTTATAACCATGAATAGCTAATTTCCGTTGCTAGGGTTTATGATGAATCTATAAATTCTCAAGGATTATGTAATGGGTTTTGATTTTAATTAATGATGATGAATGTTCGATTTAGCAATTGTGATTTTAACTTCTTGCTTGGTGTTAGGGCCCAATACCATGCTTGTTTGTAGATTGGAGTGTGATATTGAGAAATACATACCCATTTAGTTCATTTCTTTGCTAAACCTAGGGTTTTATTTAGAGATAAATATAAACTTTTTGTGGGTAAATTGATTGTCATAGAAATTAATGGGTTTTAATTAACAACATACCACGAAAGTAGGTAAGCTTTTAATCTTAACACGCCTAATTAACCTTGAGAGAGGAATTGGGTAAAATAGGATAATCAACCATCAACAATTCATCTTATCATTGATTTTAATTGGATTCGTTACTGATTTTTGAGTAATTGATAGTGAAATCATAAACCCTAGGCTTCTTTATAATTGGTATTTCACTTATAATTTGTTAGGTAATTATTTTCCTTTGATAATTTCTATTTAGTTAGTCGCTTTATTTTATTGTTTTTAATTCAATCCCAATCCATAGCATTTTTATTTCTTTAGCTAATTTAAATTACAAAACAAACTAGTATTCAACAACCAATCTCTGTGGGACCGACATCTTTCTATATTACTTGATTGACTCGTATACTTGCGAGCCAAAGGCAACAAAGTGATAAATCTTTTATTGGTTCATCATGACCTTCATACAAATCACGATATAATCAATCATCACCTTTTTGGTAATCTATTAACTAGATTATGTTAGGCTAATGCCAAGTTATATTGAACTTATACAAGACGGTCTAACAACCTCAAGTCTAAGTATCACATATACTTTTGTTCACTAAGTGACAATTTATTTTTCATAGACACTAGAGTGACAATCTATATAAAATTCTGTTAAAGAGTTAGTCTAATGAACACATTTACAACGTGCACCTATCTATTGCACCAAGTAGTCTATAAACAACTTTGAAACATAAGAATTGTCATCATCCTTTAATAAGATTGTTGAACATTATAAGAACTCTATCACTATTACCCATGTATTTGATCATGGTAATATCAATGTTAAGGATGACTTTAAGAATAGTTACCTAATGTGAACATAAGGCTTTCACGATGATAGTGTCGAGCACTAATACCCTTGTCACAGTTCAACTACTCTTTGGACAATTATTTTATTTTGGATCAAATAAAGATAGTATAAATTTCATATTTAATAATTAAATCTCAAAGATTACACTAACAATAGTTGTGACAATTGGCTCTAGGGTATTACTATAACACTGTCATTCATAGGGCATGAATGATTATTCATCTTTTATCCTTATCCTATAAAATTAGTAATTTATCTAGATTATTGAATGCATATTTGGATAAAGTTTTATCCTTATCTGACTTACCATCAATGGGTATTCATAGTTAAAAAAAAAATGGTCAAATTAGGTTGATTCAATTTTATTAGGCAAGCTTAACCCATTCCCAATTTCACCTTAACTTAAACATTCCAAGATTATCATGCCTCAAGTGTTCGAATTGACTCTTATATGTGTGTGACCTATTAGCTCTCTATCATTCCTATAGTGTTTAGATTTGGGTCAAATCTAGACATAAACTAAGATTGGCCTTTTATAAGGCATTCTAGCTACTCGATCAATAATGTCAGTGAACAACTCTTAAGACTTGTCAACTTGACAGTTAGGTATAATATAATCCCTCTATCAATTGATATCTTTTAAGGCTAAGACACTTGTGTGATTCAACCTTAATAACTCCCTGATATAATTGATACACATCAATAGTTGTATAATTTAAATTATGCTACAACTTAATCCTATTATGGCCACAGTTTTGGTGTTTATTCATGTCTTTTAGTATTCTCATTCAAGATATTTTCTCCTATGCTTATGAGTGACAAATTCTCTATTGATCCACCATAGTCTTCATACAAATCTCAATATGGTTAATCACCACCTTTATAGTTACCTTTATTATGGTGGCACGTTAGATGACATCAAACCATATCGACCTTTATATGTGATGGTTTAGTGATCTCATGTCTAAAGATCACATGTACCTGTGAGTTAGATGATATATTCATTAGACATTGAAACAATCATCCTTATGGAAATCCTTAAGTTCAGTCAATTTGATAAACATGTCTATAATATGCATTTATATGTTGCACCAAGCTATTGACTAAGAGCTTTAACATGTGTAATTTGTCACCATCTTTCCATGAGGTTGCTCAACACTATGGTAATCTCATCTCCATTACTTGTGTCTTTGGTCAAAGCGATATCAAGATTATAGACATTTCTAAAATGACCACTTAATATATTTATAGGATTTCCATGATCAATCGTCTAATTCTCTTATCATAGTTCTACCATTCTATTGACATATTATTCTTATAAACCTATTATATACCTGAATAAATATTAAAAACCTTTTTTATTAATAAATAAATAACTTACAATATACACAATACATACCGATTAGCTCTAGGGTACTACCCTAACAATCTTTTACTTATATTAAAGCAAATCACTCATATGTCTAATGTCATACGTAACTATATCTTTATCATGCTTTTACTACAATAGAGGCTTGGTCAGTGGGTTTGGCAAATTTTCATCTGTGTCAACCCTTACAATTTATATGTCTCTGTACTAAACAATCTTTCAAATCAAACAATATCTCTAAGTATGTGCTTAGACCTTTGGTGAGACTGTAACTCATTTACTTGAGCAATAACTCTATTATTGTCGTAATAAAGCTTGATTGGCTTAAAAGTGTTGGAAACCACTCTAAGTTTTGTAATGAACTTCTTATACAAATAACTTATTTTGACACTTTAGGGAAGACAATGTACTTGGACTTTGTTGTAGAGTTAGCTACTACACTTTGCTTAGAGCTTTTATAGTTAACTTCACCACCATTCAAAAAAAATACAAATCCTAATTGAGATTTAATGTCATCTTGGTCAATTTGAAAATTAGCATTATTGTATCCCCTCACAATGGGTTTATGGTGTCCTCTATAAACCAGGAATATACTCTTAGTCCTTCTTAAGTAATTCAAGATATTCTTGACAGTTGTTTAGTGTTTTTAACTTGGATCAAATTAATATATGTTGTAAATGCTCAAAGCATATAAGACATTAACTGTCATACATAAGATGATGTACATGATTTATCCTATCGCATATACGTATGGAATTTGGCTTATCTTATCCCTCTTAGATTGTATTAGGGGATATATCTCTTTTGAGAGATATACACCATATGATATGGTTAGAAATCCTTTTTTAGATTCTTTCTAATCTAAACCTAGTCAACACCTTGTCCATATAGGTGTTCTAACTTAGGCCAAGTAGCTTATGTGATCTATCATGATAAATCTTAATGTCGATGATATATGTTGCTTCTCCTAAGTCTTTTATGAAGAAGCACTTGGATAATCAAGTCTTTACTGATTACAAGTTTAGTACATTATTTCCAATAATCAATATGTTGTCAACATACAATACCAAAAACATTATAATATTCCCCCTAACCTTCTTATACACAGATGGTTCATCTTTGTTTTTTATAAAACAAAACTCATGTTTTAACTTCTCAAAACCTATTTTAGCCCATAAATAGACTTTTATAACTTACATACTTTACTAACCTATCCAATTAGAACAAAACCATTGAGTTATGCTATATACACATCTCTATAAGTTTACCATTTAGGAAGGTGGGCTTGATTTACATTTGTCAAGATTTATAGTCATGGTATGTAACTATAGTAAACATAATCCTTATAAACTTAAGCATTATAATTGACAAAAAGGTTTCATCATAGTTGATGTCATATTTTTGGGTGAAACTTTTGACAACTAATTTTGCTTTATAGGTATGTACATTGCCTTCAATAATGGTTTTCTTTTTAAAAACCCATTTTCACCTTATGGGTGTTACTTCTTTCTGTGCATAAACTAGAATCCATGTTTGATTCTAGTACTTAAAGTCTATCGAAATATCATGGCTTTAAGTCATTTCGCAGACTTTGGACGTAAAAGCATCATTATAGGTTATAGGTTCTTCATTATGGATGACTAGTACATCACTATGATGAGTCATGAGAAAACTGAATCTCTCTAGCGTATGATGTACTCGACTGGACCTACATAGCTCTTGTATGTGTTAAGTTGGTTCACCATGTTCCACTTGTGGTAGAATGACCTTCTTACAATGATCAATCATCAGTAATGGCACATTGTCTTATCTAATACTTATGGTATTAGAACTTTATCAAGTTTTACCTTTCTTCTACTAGTCCTTCGTAGTTTTTTGCCTCCTGGTTATTTTAGTCACCTAACTTTATAGTTTTCCCATACTTCTTTATTAGTTTTATTTACTTTCATTATTTTATATAGTTAGATTGATTTGAAAGCTACATTAAATAAGGGAGGTTGCGATTGATAAGGACAACTATTTATATGATTGAGACAAAAAAAGAAAACCCCAAAGTTGGCAAGAATTTTTAAACATTTCTTTAGTGAATTTAAAATGATTTATATAAATTTTTATTGTATAGACTTTTGAAACTCTTAATACTCTAAAACTTGATTGGATGCCAAAATAATAAATTAAAGAAACCAAAAGACAAATTAGAACCTTAGTGAAAAGAAGTCTAGCTAGATGTTGTATACCTTTTCAAGCCTAGAAATTTATGTTACTCCTAAATCTTATAAATCCTAGGAAAATTAAAACTAAAGCAGAATCTTATTAATGCATATAAACATAAAAATAGGGCTTAATATCATATTAAGAATTGTATGGAGAACTAGTTCTCCAAAGTACAACAATGTAGATGATTTTGGTAGGATATTAGCATTTCAGTCAAAAGAAAAATTAAGATTTATTTTAAACTTCTTTTCATCTAAAACTATTTTTATACACATACTTATATATTGTTAAGATAATATAAAAAGTTTATGTAATATAGGTGTCTTAAACTGAAAAACCTTAAATGACTAATAATCCTAGAGGGAGGGTGAATAAGATTATTTAAAACTTTAAACCAAATTAAAACTTTTACACAAATTTATACTCAAACATAATTTGACAAATGATTTTAGCAATATATATACTAACTTAAGTAATTTCAACAAGATAATCAAACATAAAAATACTCAACAATTTCTCAAACATAATATAAATATAAGACATAAAGTAAAGAGAATAGGGAAAAGAAAAGCTTAAGATTTATAGCAGTTCAAAGCATAAAGAAAGAGGTTTAGAGAGGAAGAGAAAATAAGATTTTACATGAGTATTCTTTAACTTGTTTTCCTTCAAATGATCTTCAATTTATACTCTTGGATATTTGGAATAGCTCATATGGCTATTGGATGGGATAATAGATATGTTAAGCTTCAAAAGTAGGGTTTTCTTCTTAAAACTAACTGATATATGGGCATGTATGATTTAAATTTGCTCTTTTCCACACTTGGTCAAACCTTAGTCAGGGCTAAGGATATAGAGATGAAATTTGAAAAAAAGTCTATTAATGAGGGTCTCCAAGTTAGAGGAAGAGCTGACAAAAGAAATCAGTCAAATGATAGAAAATCATTTAAGTCTAAATCTAAAACTAAAATAATTTATTGACATTGTCATAAGTAGGATCACTTTAAAAGAAATTGCCTTGGTAGGGAGAAATAACACATTGAAAACAACAATAATCATGAAACTGCTAATATATTGGATGTTTATGACAATGTAGAGGTTTTATTGTTAATTGAAAGAGTTTTTAAAAATGAATGGGTGATGGATTCAAGTTGTACATTTCACATGACACCTAGATCAGATTTGGTTGTTAATATTAAGTATATTAATGGTGGAAAAGTCTTAATTGATAATGATGAATCATGTGATGTGATAGGAATAGGCAGTACAAAATTTAATATGTTAGGTGGCTCTATTAAAGTGTTAGATAATGTTAGATTGGTACCTAAGCTTAGAAGAAATTTAATTTCTTTAGGATTACTTTATTCCAGTAGCTATTTCTTTAAATCCGAAAATGGTGTCCTTAAAGTTTTGAGAGGTTTATCAGTTGTAATGAAGGGTAAATTTGTCCATGGGTTGTATATATTAGATGATATTGTTGTAAGGGATTTAATGAATGCTATTGATAATACTAATAAAACAATATTGTGAAATAAAAGATTATGACATATCAATATAGCAGACTTATTAGAATTATGCAAATGAAAATTGTTAGACTCTAAGGAAATTACTAGTTTGGATTTTTGTAAGAATTATGTCCTAGATAAAGCACACAAGCTAAAAGTTGCAACTATAATCAATAGATCAAAGGTTGTATTGATTTATATACACTCTGATCTTTTGTGGATCACCACATGTACCAAATTCTCTCTTAAATTATAATTACTAATAGACTTTTGTTGATGATTATTCTAGGAAGGTATGGATTTATTTTGTAAAACATAAAGAGTAGGCTTTTGAATGTTTTAAAGAATAAAAAGTATTAGTTGAAAATAAGACCAATAAAAGAATTAAAGCATTAAGGACTAATAATAGCCTGAAATTTGGTAATAAACAACTTTGTTATTTTTCTAAAAAGGTTGGAATGCTAAGACACATAACTTGTATTGATACTCCTCAGCAAAATGGCCTTGCTGAGAGAATGAATAAAACTAGCTTGAATAAAGTGAAGAGTATGCTTGCTAATTTAGGCCTCAACAAGAGATTTTGGGATGAGGCTATTGCCACTACCTATTATCTTATTAGTAAATCACCTTCTGTTGCCTTGAATTTTAAGATACCAAAGGAATTATGGTCTAATGGACCTCCACAACTGAATCACTTGAGACCTTTTGGTTGTTTAGCTTACATTCATACAAGTTAAGGGAAATTAAATCCTAGAGCATTTAGAGCTATTTTTCTAAGATATTCTACTGGTGTAAAGGGTATAAGGTCTGGTTGTTAGATAAGCATAAGTGTGTTATTAGCAGAGATTTTATTTTCAATGAATTGACATTGTATAAAGATTTGTTTACCTTTTTTGATAAGTCATAGATTCAAATTGAGGTGAAGAAAACTGAGTTAATTCATGAAAACAATATCAGTTGTCTAGTTATGAACCTAACCTTGGTTTGGATTCAATTTGTGCTCTAAAGTGCGAAATTCATAGTTTGGTCAATAATCATCATAAAAGTTAGAAGGAGTCTCTATTGAATCTGACCGTGAGTCTGATTTGAGTAATTATAAATTAGCTAAATAAGAAATTAGAAGAATTACTAAGCTTCTTACTACCATATGATAACATTTATCACGAGCTCATATGTGATGTATCTTGCTGTTCACATAAGGAAACTATCTGATGCCATTGTCTCTTATAATACATACTTGAACTAAAAATAAATAGCTCAAGTGCTTAGCATGGACTATATGATGCATCTTATGGGTATCTATATCTTGTATAACCTTATTGTTTTCACATATAATGCCACTTTTGCATACAATTGGTGGATATATTGGTATACACCATTTTCTTTAACTTTCCTTTTATTTTACTTGAATCTGCCTCGATTAGGGTTTATATTGTCTTCCACACAGCCAGATGTCTTATATTAACTAGCTAACTTAATCTTGCCTCTTGCAAGCCTTTCTAATTCTTTCCCCACTTTAGTATATAATATAAGGGTAAAATAATCATTTTACTCTAAATGAACGATGTTACTAACCCTTGCTTATTGTTCATCTTTTTAAGCCTATGAATTAACATCCATCCTATTATGAACATGCTTATTGGTATAAAAATCTTTAGATTATTCTCTATTAAGAGAAGAGACTATATATCCTTGAAAGGTCGTTGCCTAGTGAGCCTAGTTCTGATGCAATATAAAAGGAAAAATATACTTTTAATAAGCATCTTGATGGTTTTGTGGAAGTCTAGTGCCTCATATTGACTTCTATGTCATTTGAGCTTTAAAAACAAGATGAGAAAATGGATACTCTATCTATACTTGCATGCCTTTAAGAGTTATATAGCACTTATGTGAGGGTTGAATAATATGAGGTGTCAAGAGCATTATTTGATTGTAAACTTTCTGAGAGAGGACAAGTTGGCCCTTATGTGGTCAAAATGATTGGCTATATTGAGCAATTGACGAGTTTAGCTTCATCGTAGACAATGAGTTTTCCATTGACTTAGTGCTAAAATTACTCCCTAAATCATAAGCTAATTTTATCATGAACTTTAACTTAAATGAAAAAAAAAATCCCTTGAGGAATTGTTGTATATGCTTCGGTAGGTTGAATAAGAGGTACAAAAGGTAGCTTTGACTAAAATGCTTATGGTTGAAACCCATGCACTTAGATCCAAAGCTAGAAGCAAAGGTAAAGACAAAGTCCAAAACTAAGAAGTAACTAGATGCTATTATTCAGCCAACAAGTGGTGTGGGAAAGAGAAAGGTTGTTTGCTTCTATTATGGTAAAGCTAGTCACTAAAGAAGATATTACAAGGCCTTTCTAAAGAACCAGAAGAAAAAGGCAGTTGGAACCTCTTCTTTGGGTATGTTTGTCACTGAGATAAATTATTCCCCTTGGTCGTCTTAGGTTTTAAACATGGGATATGTTCTTATATATGTTCTGATATGCAGGGACTGCAATAGAGTAGATTACTCACTAAAAGAGAGGTTGACCTACGTGTTGAAAATTGAGCATGCGTTACTGTATTAGCCATAAGGGTTTATTATCTTAGACTGCCTATTGGGCTAGTTTTAGAATTAGATAATTGTTATTATGTTCCTTTTGTTTCTAGAAACTTAGTTTCTATGTTTGTTTTAGATAAAGAGGGATATTCATTTTTTATTTTTAGTGGTACTATAACCATTAGCTTGAATTATATTCTATATGGAATAGCCGAATTACATAATGGTTTATATATTCTAAAATTGGATAATGAAATTCCTAATATGCAAAGTAATAAACAATTAAAATCAAATGAGCTAAACACCACTTATCTATGATATTACAAGCTAGGCCATATAGCACCGAAACATAAATCTAAGCTTTTTAGACAAAAAGTTTAGCAATTATTTGACTTCTAGTCTTATGATGAATGCGAATCATACTTATTGGATAAGATAGACAAAACACCTTCATTGAACATAGGGGTGTTCAAAACCGGTTAACCGAACCGCTTTGCCTATTTTTTGAACCGAACCGAATTTTCGGTTTGAAAAAAATCATGAACCGAAACCGAACCGATTTAAAAATTAACCAATTTTGAACCGAACTGAAAATATCAATTAACCGAACCGAATTTTTGGTTAACTAATTTTTGAACCGAATTTTAAAAATTATCATATTTTATTATTTTTTTCTAATTTTTTGAAAATTTATTCAATATTTTATTAAATTTTTATTCGATTTTTTAAAAACCGATTCGGTTTGGTTAACCGGTTTTGAAAATTTGACAAACCGATAATCGAACCGAAAATTCGGTTTTTATATATTTTTGAACTGATATCCGAATCGATTTTTTGAATAACCTATTTTTTGGTTAGGGTTTCGGTTTAAAAATCGGTTCGATTCGGTTATCGGATAACTTTAAACACCCCTAGTAAAAAGATGACTAAACTATTAGGGATCATTCACAGTGATGTGTGTAGGCCTATGATAGTGCATAGCAAATATAAAAAACCCTGCTTCGTCACATTTACTAATGACTTTGGTAGATATGGTTATATGTTTTTGATAAAACACAAGTTTGAATACTTTCATAAATTCAAAGAATTCAAGAACGAAGTAGAGAAGTAACTTGAAAACAAATTAAAATCCTTTATAGTATTTGTGGAGGTGAATACTTTAGTACTTAATTTAGAGAATACTTGAAGGAATATGGGATAGTCTCTTAACTTATTTTCTTGATACACCATAACATAATGATGTATCTAAATGGAAGAATAAGACCTGGGTAAAAATGGTCAAGTCTATAATTAGTTTTATCAAACTACCCATGTCTTTCTGATATCATACCCTAAAGACTATTGTTTATACATTGAACTGTGTCCTATCTAAATTTATAGATAAAATTTTATACAAGTTATGGACTAGACAAAAGTTAAATCTAGATTACTTGAAGATTTGGGGTTGTGAAGCTTATTTCAAAATATTAACTTCGAATAAGTTGAGTGTTAAGTCTGAAAAGTGTATCTTTATGGGATACTTGATGGTAACTAAGGGATACTATTTCTACCACTCAGAAGAGCAAAAAGTCTTTATTGCTTGTACCAGTATATTCTTTGAGAAAGAATTCATTTTTAAGAAAACCAATAGAAAGAAGGTGGAACTTGATGAAATTCTTGTAGCACAAGACACCATAGATATTAGATAGGTGATATGTCATTATAGATGGTTGATCATGATAAGAAAGTTCTTCCATCCTAAGAGAAACAACCCTAGAGCACACTAGAGCTACATAAGTCTACATGAGTATGTAGTGAGCCAAAAAATTTGGTTTTCTTATGATTCAGCATGACAACGTACTATCATCTCTGATAACAAGCCAAAGACTTACAGTAATGTCATCTCGAGTCCAAATTATGAGAAATAGTTAGATACCATGAAATCTAAAATATACTCCATGTACCCAAACCAAGCATAGACTCTAGTAGTTATACCTAAAAGGGTAAAAACTGTAGGGTGTAACTTGGTGCATACTTATAAAACGTGATTGGTTGCCAGAGGTTTCACTCAAAAATATGACATTGGTTATGATGAAATCTTTTCACAAGTTGTTGTCTTTTAGTCTATTAGGATTATGCTTACTATAACTGTGTACTATGACTATAAAATCTTTCATATAGATGTTAAGACTACCTTTATAAATAGTAACATTGTATAGGATGTCTATATGGCATAGCTCGATGATTTCATTTTTGTTAGACAAACAAATAAAGTATGTAAGCTGTAAAAACCCATTTATAAGCTTAAATAGGCTTATAAAATCTTAAATATTCATTTTGATGAAGTTGATCATGTTTTATAAAAAATGAAGATGAGTTGTGTGTGTATATGAAGGTCAATAGGAGATGATTGCATTTCTAGCATTATATGTCGATGATAACTTCATTAATGAAAATGATATACCAAACTTACAATCGATAAAGGATTGGTTATCCAAGTGCTTCTCTATAAAATTTACTAAGATATAGAATATAAACTATTGGGCCTAAGTTAAAACATTTATATAGATAATGTGTTAACAAGATTCTTTATAGAGAAATCTAAGAAAAGATTTATGCCCATATCCCATGGCATGTATCTTTTGAAAGAGATGTGTCCATCTTCACAATTTAGGAGAGATAAGATGATTAGGATCCTATATAACTCAACTACAAAATTGATCATATATGCCATACTATGTACAAGAGCTAATGTCTTATATGTCTTGAATGTTTATATTAGATATCAATCTGATCTAGGTAAAAAATACTATATAGTTGTTAAGAAAATCCTAAAATACCTAAAAAGGGCTAAAGATGCGTTCTTGATTTATAGAAGGGATACTGAACTCACTATTAAAAGCTATAGTGATGCTAGTTTTCAAATTAATCGTGATGATTTTAAATCCCAATTAGGGTTTGTGTTTTGTTTAAATAGTGGTGCAATTAGATAGAAAAGCTTTAAGCAAAGTATAATGGTTGATTCTATGATAAAGTTAGAGTATATTGTCTTTTCTAAAACGACAAAAGAGGTTATATGGATTAATAAGTTCGCTACTGAACTTGGAGTGATTCTAAGTATCTCTGAGCTGATTAAGCACAATTGCAACAATAATAAAGCAAACATATACTTAGATAATATGACTGATTGGGTATAGTGTAAGTGAGAGATTGTTAAGGAAGATGTCCTAAAGCCAATTGACTTGACATTTGTCGATGTAATTCTATTTCATTAATTAATAATGATTAATTATTATTCAATTCATATGTGTGCCTTTTTATATGATTTATGAATAACATGCCCTTAAATTAGTAGAATTATGATGAGGGGATCGAATGACTAATTGTGAGAATCTTATGCACGCATTAAGTGGTCATTTTAAAAACATTTGTAATCTTAATATTACAATCAACAATGGTAGATGTAATGATGATGAGATTATTATAGTGTTGAACGATCCCACTAAAAGGTGAAGATAGTTCTCACATATCAAAACTATTTGTAGATAGTTTAGTATAACACATGAGTGCATATTGTAGACGTGTTCACTAGACCGACCCTGCCAAAGGAAATTCATATGGATGGTTATTCTAGTGTCTATGGAATAAATCTTTTAAAAACCATAGGTATATGTGATCTTATGACTTGAGGCCAAGAGACTGTCTCATGTAAGGATCAGTAAAGTTAGACACTATCTAACATACCATCATAATTAGGGTATCATAAAGGTAATATACATCCAGATCATAAGATACATAGAGATTATAGTTAATCAATAAAAGATTCATCACTCTTAAGCATAGGAAAATATATCCCATATGAGAATACTAAATGACATTTATTACTATTTGAATCTATGGCTATAATGGAATAAAGATGTAGTCTAATCCATATTAGTCATTAATGTGTATTAGTTCATACCAAGGAACTACTGAGATAGATACATTTTTATGTCTCAACCTTGAAAGATATCAGTTGATGAAAGGATTAAATTGCTTATAACTATGATATTGTAAAAGCTTATGAGATGTTTGCTAACACTCTAATGTCTAGATGGCTTTGATACTTCGCTAGAAGCTAATCTTGGCCTGTGTTTGAATTTAATCTGAATTCAAATAATACCAATTATATAAAAAACTTATAGGTCACACGCATTTAAAAAGCTTGGTGTTTAGGGAGAAAGAGAATCTAGTTTACTGTACTTTTATCAAGTTTGACTTGGTATGTACAATGCCATTTGGCACTATGCAAAATTAAGTTGCATGGCATGACTGGACCACCTTTTGGTTTAGTTATGTAAGGCCAATACATGGCATGACTAGACAAACCTTCTCCAATCGTGCAATGCATGTGACATGCCAAATGACATGTTTCTGTGTCCAGCTGTGCATAATTTAATATGTGTTGGGTGGTACACTTGTGTGCCACCTATACATATATGTTGATGAAGTTAAGTTTAGATGGAATTCCATTGGGACTTAGATACCTGCACAAATCTATAAATACAAAGCATGAGTTAGACTTAATATAGAAGTTTAAAAAATACAAAGCACATACATATTGAAGAAAACCTGAGTTACCACTAGGGTTTCTTGAAATTCTCTCTTCCCATGAACATGCTAGAAAAAAAGTCCTAATAGCCTTCTTCCTAGACAAGCTCTCATGTTTGTGCTTTACATGTATACCAAGGTGCTACCTCATGAGGGTTGGAAGACTTGAAAGAGCCACCAACGTAGGTATAAACCCTAGAATATCCTATAGTTGTTCATGATAAATATGTTTTAAAACGAATGTCTTGGTTAGGATTGTATGGTTTTTATAAATTTTTAATTTTGTTACATTGCCAGTTAATGAAGCTCTAAACCCTACAACATGCACTTTCACATTGTTTGATCCTTGCTTCAAATTAATGAACTCCTATGCACATAGGTATATAATGTTTGTTGTCTTATACTTAGCGTCAAATAATCTTTGAAACTCTGTCTAACTCAATCTTGCCACATTTACTTCTATGGTGGTCATCCTCTACCATACTCTGGTATCTACTTAGAGAAGGTAATTGGCATATCTGATCTTCTTAACATTTATCATCACGAAAAGAGACATGACACTCTCCACTACCTTAAGCCACTCCTCGACCACTATAAGATTAGTCGTGCCTAAAAATCTAATGGTTTGATGCATACTCGATAACCCATACACTAGATATAGGTAAATCTGATCATTGTAAATGTTATCTTTCTCTTTATTGAAATACCTTCAATGCATCCTATGTCAACGATGCCTCTTTCAGCTTAGTAACATGTCCTAGAGCATTGCCTTACTCCATATTTCTTAAATCAAATTTTTCATATCAGTGGTAATCATTCCAATTTGTGAGGTTGGGTTCAAAGTCCCCGAAATCATGGGCCTTTTTACAACTAGACCATCTTTATTTAATCTTTTGGATCTCCTCATCATGATCATTTAAAAACCATAATTCAATTATCTCATAATTAGTCATTCTATGCAGTTATTTAAAATTCACTTACAGTGGTTGACACGTGAAGACGGTCAATGTAGTATGACGGACTTAAATTCTATTTTAATACACACACAATCAAACTTAGACACTTGGGTTTTCCAAATCTTTATTCTAATACCAAACTATAACAACCCCTCTAGAAATCATACCCTTTAGAGGAAAGTGTTACTTATACATGACTTAATCAATGCATTATATGGCAACTAAACAAACATTATCTTTAAATCACCAAAATGCCCTCATCATAAAAATCATGTAGAAAAATAATCCTAAAGTGTCATAACATAGAAATCCAATCAAACCATGTAAAGTGCGTGTGCAAAACCAATATAGTCATAAATTAACATTATAATGTAAAAAATAAATCTCCCTCATGCCTCGTTCTGAGCTGACATGTCACCATGGAGTTGCCAATTCATCTCTCATCTTAAAAATCAAATATAAAATAGTGAGTAAGAAAACATTTAGTAAGTAGGAACATCTATCCTACAATCAAACAATTTTCAATTTCCATTTTCCTTAATCTTTGTCGCATGCCTAAACTCGATCTCTCTTGTCACTAGGTTTCATCTATACCCTACCTCTAATGACACAGAATGTGTTGCATGTATATCTTTTAATCTCAATAGTGAAAGTATCTACTTAAATATTAATCTTTCCAATTATTAATTTCTATGTCAATTGGACTAGACTCAAAAAAGGATTTGATACTTTGACTATATGACTCAAGCTTTTATGTTTTCACATTTCACAATATGTATGAACTTGTCGAGGAATCACTTTGTGGATGCTATCTACAAACTCTCTCTCATAAGACATCTCTATAAATGCAAATAGTGAACGATATATTCTTTTTATGAATGTAACACTTCTCCATGGGTGCATAACTTAAGTTATAAATGCTCTTCACAACATCCTTCTAGAAAACATATCTCCACATTTATGAGAAAAGTCATGTTTTCATAGGTGACATCTAAATCTCTCAATCTCTCAATCTCTATGTTCCACACATGTCCTCTAAGGATATATGAATCTCACATTTGTTCTACAAAATCTCTAAATCTCATCACCCTACTTTAGAAAACATACATCAATCTATTTTTTTTAATCATTTTATCTCATAATAGTAAGCCTTTGGTGGAGATAAATGAATCCTCAACTTGGTCTTTGTTGCTCCTGTTAATCCTCTCTCATATTTTCAAGAAGCAGGTTCATGGAGAACGGAAACGTTGTGTAGCATTGAAAACAAGGACAGCTGATTGGCGCTTTGCTTGGATACAAATAAAAGCAACTATTAAAAAAAAAAAAAAGTCCCTTTATTTTATGTCTCACAAGAAATAAAACCAGAGATTTTACAATTTTGAAATCCGAACTTTTGTTAATAAAAAAAAAAGAAAAAAAAAAAAACCTTACTCAAGTGATTTCAATACATCTATTTAGCTTGTAATTTTTAGAAGAAGAAATTAAAAAAACCAGAGACAAATGAAGCCTTCGATATTTCAATGGTAAAGTTCAATTTTCTTTGGTTGAAGCATATTGAGGTATAAAAAAGGCAGAAATTCAAACAACACATTATGGTCAACATGTTATAAGAAATCCATTGTGACTTAACATTTAATTTGGCAGACCTTAGCGAATATTTGAAATTTATGTTTTCATAGATTAATGTTAAAACAGTTACATTTTTGCAGAATTAGAAAAAAAAAAAAAAAGAGGTTTCAAGGGTTAAATAAAGGAGTGGACCATGTGAATTGTTAGATATCCCATAAGCCAAATGCCACTCTCTGCACATAATCTGGCCGTCTTTTGGTAGGCATCCGAATGAGCCCTGTAATCTGGAGTTCTGTAACCGCTCTGCAGAATGAAAGGTTCTGATTTCCATAAGACACAAGGTTAAAAGATAGAGCAATTTCTAATGTATACTTGAAAAGGAACCCCATTAGTTTAATAAGCAGTGTTGAGAGTCATGAAGCTTGGAGCTCAGTAAACACAGCAGAGGTAAAGGATTGTGGGCACAGAAGATCAAACAAGGGACAGAAAAGTAATGCAGAACAATTCTAGGGAATCCAATTCTTTACCTTGCATCAAGATTGAAAAGATGGTTGAAAATTTGCACCCTATTCATGTTGAAATATCCCAAAACAAAATAATAATAATAATAATAATAATAATAATAGTATATAACAAAGGATACTGCGGTGAAGCTTCGCTCTGTTTCTTAGGTTCATTCATTTCTTTTCTTTTCTTCTGTAATGGGGATTGCTTTGATTTTTTTTCCCTTTATTTATTGGGAAAATAACTGTTGATTTGAAAGAATTGTACCAGTCATGGAGGTTGATATGATCACCATACTCCTGGGCTTGGTTATACCTAAAAAGACAGACGATGAACTCAAATTACGAACTTTCCAAGTAATACTCCAAAATCAATCATATGGAAAAAAACTGTTTGTGTGAGAATATTTGTCCTTTAATTCTTGGAATAGGATTTGAAAGTTTGCAGATAGCAATTACAAAAATTACATGTACATAAAGGATCGATCCCAGCCACAAGTTTTAACAGATTAAGGTAGACATGGAAATGGCAAACAGTTTTCTGCACCTGAAGTTTGATCTGTCAGTGTTTGAATCCAATCATTCCCTATTCTTTTTCAGAAAAGAGGGGAACTGCTCACAGTATTGATGTATCATGCATCGATGGCAATAGGGTACCGCCACTCCTGCTGCAACAACTACATCTGAGGATATTGTAGAATTCCAGAAGATCTACTTGAATCCTTCTTCTTGGATCTCCAATTAAGGCCAAAGCAATTGAGAAGTCATATGGCATACATATTTAGCAAGTCTCATAAATGTTCAAATCACAACCAGTCCAATTGTGGCAGGAAAGTTAAGCTCCTTCCATTAGTTGGAAACAAAAAATCTTGACAGAATGGAACTATTGCTCTTGCTTGGTTGACTCATTGGCAATTCACTTAAGTTTTATGAAGCTAAATAGCAGAAGCGGGTTGTGGCTACACTTTATTTTATTTTTTTCATTTTAATAAGAAACTCAAGAAAATTTAAATTGATCAAATTGATTGAAGAAGATTTTACAAGCTATAGTAGATCTAGACATGTCCAAGACAGCTCAAGAAACAAAAACACTGAATGGGAGATAAGGACATTAGAAAAGGGTCCTCAAATAAGGGAAAACACTAAGACTGTCACTCTCAGGTTCCACTTCAGTTTTATCTTAAATATTAATAGCACCTCAAACAGAACCAAAGGAGAACTGATTTCCCAAGGCCTCATCCATGTATGCTTCTATTGTATCTTCTATTACTATAAAATATGCATTTAAACAATCTTTCATCAATACTGGAAAGACTGCTCAGGAAATTCAAAATGACCTTTCAACTTGGAACAATCTCTAATCAATACTGTAAAAGGTTGCTCATATATTTTCTAGTCATTGCCTTATTTGTCACAATTTTTTTTTTTGGGGGAATCAACCATTGGCCTATGGTAAAAAATGGTCATATCTTTTTAAGTAATTACAGAAAATATGGCTAGGGTTGATCAATACAAACGTCAAATTATCTATCCAGCTGGGAAACAGTGCTTACAACCTTAATTTGTAGGACAATTAATAATTTATTTCACCAATCGACCTTCATAATTTATTTCACTAAGCGATGGCTGAACTTGACTTCAAGCTGGCTTGTCTTAGTAATCAAAATAACAAGCCAAATGAAGCTGCAGACCAAGCCAATCCAAAGCCCCCTTAAATTATATTAAGCTGCATTTTCTGTTAACTATACTAAGCAGTACACGAAATGATATTCTCTTGGCAAAAAAAAAAAAAAAAAGCAGGAGTGTCTGCGTAAGTTTTTTCATGATAATTGTTATTCTTTGATTCCTTACCAATTGAAGTTTCTTGACATTCTTAAAAGCAGACAATTTCATGGAAAGGTAAGCTCTCAATGGGTTGCATATAATCTTGATAGGTACCTGGTGCCAAGTTCTGGTAAGTGGCTCGGAAGTTACTTTGTTGTTGTATATGTTGTTGTCACAATGGCTAGACGAAGGCAGATACAAGATCAATAAAACAGTAATAGTTTGTAAGGAAAGTTATATTAAAACATAATGATAAATTGAGATTTCTGAGTGTATCTGAAACACTAATAATATTAATATCAACGGAATCTGAATATACTTCTGTTTTCTCTTACAAACCAACTCAATAGTGATAATATAATTAGACAAACTAAACAAGTGAAAGAAACTCTAAGCTCTAGACTCTATCACCAACATTCGAGAGGCTGGGCTCTCATTCTCTACTTCTCTTTTCTATTTTTCATCTCCCTTCTCTCCTCTTGCCTCCTTTCTTTTATTCTCTCTTCCAATTGCTTGTAACTCTTTTTCAGCTGCCACCTCAGTATTGACAGTCATAGTGGTCCTGAATTGTGGTTGTCTGCAATTTGATATTTCTTGTTTGTCTACTGCTTGTTGCTCCTCTGAAGTTCTACCGCGTGCCAACTCTTCTGCATCTCTCTTCTTTCCTTTTTTCCTCACGTAGACTCTTTCCCTAACATTACTCTCCTCATCAAGTGGCACCTTGCCCTCAAGGTGCAATGTTGGAAAAAGTTGTTTGAGTTTTGTATAAAGCTCCCAAGAATTTTCACAAGCAGACAATTTCTTCCACTTAATTAACAACTCCAATTATCCTTGCCGATTGTATTTGTGAGCTGCTACTCCTTCAGGTTGTGCTTCTAATTCAACTTCTTCATTTAAGCAATTTGGTAGATCATGGTAGACTGTTTTAGATCCCACTTGTTTTTTAAGCTGTGAGATATGGAAAAAGAGGTGGATTTGTGCAGTTTCAGGCAGTTTCAATTTATATGCCACCTTTCCGATTCTTTCTATTATTTCATAAGGCCCATAATATAGAGGACTCAGTTTCTTGTTTAGTCGTGACGCCAATGAGTGGAAACAGTACGGCTAGAACTTAAGAAACACATAATCCCCTATGTTGAATTCGATATCCCTACGATGCTTGCCTACGTTCTTTTTCATTCTAGATTGCGCCTTATTCAAATTATCCTTCAATTGATCTAGCACCAAGTTTCTCTCTTTGATCAAATCGTTCACTTCTTCAATCTTCGAGTTCTCTTCTACCAGTCTAAGGAGTGGTGGTGGTTCCTTATCGTACACTGCCTTAAAAGGAGTCATCCCTGTCGCACTATAGAAAGACGTATTATACCAGTACTCAGCCTATACTAACCATGTGGTCCATTTTTTTGGTTGTCTTAGGCAAAAGCAGTGGAGAAAATCTTCGAGACTTCGATTGATAACCTCGGTTTGCCTATCCGTTTTAAGGATGGTATGTCGAACTAAACTTTAAAGTGGTTCCTACCGCTTTAAATAATTCTAACTAGAAATGACTCATAAAGATGTGATCCCTATTAGTTACAATGGTATTCGAAAAGCTATGAAAGCGCACTACTTCTTTCACAAAGACTTCAGTGATCTCTTTGGCTGTGTATCGATGTTGAATGACAAGAAAATAACTATGCTTTGTGAGGCGATCGATCACCACCAGTATCGTGTCTATACCCTTAATCTTCGGCAGCCCTGTAATAAAATCCATTGAAAGATCTTCCCATATATTTGTCAAAATTAGTAATGGTTGAAGTAATCCTGTCGGAGAGGTTGCTTCATATTTCACCCTTTGACACATGCCACATTCCACCATAAACTTCTTTATATCCTTCTTCATTCCTTCCTAAAACAAAATTGATTTTACTCTTATATAAGTCTTGAAAAATCCAGAATGCCCCTCATATAAAGAGGCATGAAATTCTTGGATGAATCGTGGGATGAGTTTAGATCCTTTTGGTAGGATGATGCGTCCTCTGTATAAGAGGTTACCATTTCTAAGTGAGTAACCTTGATGCTCAGGCTACTGACTTAGAATTCCTTGAATAAGCTGTTGGAGTTTTTCATCCCATAATGCCTTCTACTGAATATCTTCAATTTCTGCCACTAGCCCCATTGAGATTGCTCTAATTTCTTTGTTTAATTACGGTTTTTTGGAAAAAAACATCTGCTGCCTTGTTCTTGCATCCAAGCTTGTATACAATTTCGAAGTCGAATCTTAACATCTTAACCACTTATTTTTGTTGTTCATTGCCAATTACACATTATTCTATGAGAAAACACAGACTCTTCTAGTTAGTCCTTACCTTGAAATGTCTTCCTAAGAGATAATGCCTCCCTCTTTGAAGAGCCAACACAATAGCCATCAACTCTCTCTCGTATATCGACTTTCTTTGATTCTATAATGATAAAGCCTTGCTTAAGAATGTTATGGGTCACCCTTCTTGCATGAGCACCATACTTAAACCACTTCTTGAGGCATTGGTCTCTACCACAAACTCTTCAGAGAAGTTTGGCATGGCTAAAACAGGTATAGAAATCATGGCATTTTTTAGCTTTTTGAAAGCTTTTGGTGCTTCTGCGTCCCACTTGAAAGCATTATTTTTTAGAGGCCAAACGATTATTTCCTACCCAAGGTATGCTGCAATCTCAAGTTTCCACCCTTTAACTATGGAAATATCAAACATACACCCATGGCCGGTTAAATTTAACAGAACTCTAACGCCTGAAAATTTTATCTCTTTTTGCCCTCCTAAACTTTTATCACTAAAATTTTCCCTAGCTTAAGTTTTAAAAAATGGGAGTTTCACCCTATGGTTTTGTTTTGAAATATCTAGCAAAACCTTGGGAGACGAAAAACTTCGTTGAGAAAGACGAGACGATCATTATCCTAGACGAAGACGACAGCTTTGTCTTTATCTGGAAAGACGAAGAACTTTATCTTTCTAGATAAAGATGAAGCTATCGTCTTCGTTTGAGAAAACGATCGTCTCATCTTCCTTGACGAAGTTCTTTATCTCTCAAGGTTTCTCTGACGTCGATCAAGCATCCAAATAGGAGGAAAGAGATCACTGGAAGGAGAAGATGCTTCGGGAGGGAGAGGCCGTCCGTAATAGAGCTAGAGATGTCGTCAGAGATTTCAAAGCGAAACCCTAAGGTGAAACTGCCATTTTTTAAAACTTAGGCGGGGAAAAAATTTCAGTTTTCAAAGTTTAAGGGGCAAAAATAGATTATATTTTAGTTTATTTTTTAATATTATAGAGAAAATGATGATTTTACCCTTACCACTGTTAATTTTAACTGCTCATGGATAGGTATTTGGTATTTCCATAGTTAAAGGGTGAAAACTTGAGATTGCAGCATACCTTGAGTGGGAAATAGTTATTTGGCCTTTTTTAGAAGACTCATAAGAAGGCTTGCAATCCTTCTGTTACCTTTAACAAATCTTTAGTAATACCTTGTTAGCTCCAGGAATCCTCTCAGTTCCCTCAAATCCTTCGGTACAGGCCAATTTTGCATGTCTCTGATTTTCTTGCGGTCAGTTTCCACTCCTTCTATGGATACAATGTGTCCTAAGTACCCAATTCTCCTACACCCAAAAAAACATTTTTTTTATTGATCACAAAGTTGTGTTCTTGCAAAAGTTTCAGACTTTCCTCAGATGCTTGAGATGATCCTAAAGACTTTTGTTGTATACGAGTATGTCGTCAAAAAATACCAAAACGAACTTATGTAAATAAGGCCTGAAAATTTCATTCATCATACTTTGAAAAGTGGCTGGAGCGTTCGAAAGGCCAAAGGGCATGACAAGGAATTTGTAATGCCCTTTGTGCGTACGAAATGTCAACTTCTCTATATCCTCCTTTTAGACACGTACTTGATGGTAACCTACCTTTAAGTTAAGCTTGCTGACGATCTCGACTCCTACCAATTCATCCAATAACTTATCAATAATCGAGATAGGAAATTTGTCAAGGATAATAACCTTGTTCAATGCCCTATAATTGACGCAAAAACGCCACCCACCATCTTTTGTCCTGACTAAGATTACTGGACTTGAGAATGAACTGACACTAGGCCTGATTATCCTTGTCGTAAGCATTTCGTGAACAATTTTCTCAATTTCATCCTTTTGATAGTAGGGATAATGATATGGTCGAATATTTCGTGGCTGAGCCTCACTGATTAAACGTATGGCATGGTCTCTTGAACGTTGCAGTGGAAGGTCATGGGGTTCAGAGAATAAAGACTTGAATTCTTCCAGCAATTCACTCACTTTAAGAGTAGAATAATCAGTCCCTCTAGCACCCTCCTCCTTTGTTGATCTTAGCTCTATCCATTAAGTTTCTCCTCCCTTATAGATAGACTTTATCATAGTTTTAAAAAAAGTTTCCAGACAAGTTAGCGACACATCCCCCTTTAATTCCACTCGTTTTCCTGCCCATACGAATTTCATGGTTTGGTTATTCCAATTTATTTTTACTTCATCCAATTTGCTAAGCCAATCAACCCCTTTTAATTAAAATGGAAGAAAATTTTGAATAATCATAATCCCCTGAATACACACCTCTACACCTTCGCATCTTCCTAGTCTATTTACCCTCATATTATCCCCTAGTACCATAGCAAATCTCATAGGTTGCACCAAAATGTTAAGCTTGCCAACTAACCGTTTTAAGATAAAATTATAGGTGGCTCCACCATCCAAAAGTACCACTACTTATTTGTCATTTGTTGTCCCTAGCACTTTCATGGTTTTTAGAGTGTTGATTCCCACCACTGAGCTCGAACTTAATGCAACCTCTATCTCTCTCTCCTTTACAACCTCTGGTTCTTCTTCCTCTTTGTTCCTTTCCTCAGTTTCATCTTTACTAGCAATCAATATCTATAGTTGTCGGTAGTGACATCTATGTCCAGAAACAAACTTTTTATTGTAACAAAAACATAATCCTTTTTCTACTTTTGTTTGATACTCCTCATCAGACAATTTTCATGAGTTACCATCTTATCAATTAGTGGCAGTTAACATACTAAAATTAATTGGTGACCTAATGGTTGATGCATTTGGGTGAAAGGCATTACAATTTTGGAGTAGAGAATGGGCATTTACTTGGCTTCGGGTTAGGTCGATCATGGGTTGGGCTATGATTTTTATTAGGGTTTAGATGGAAATAGGTGCTTGGGCTGGAAGCCAACTGACTTTGGGCTTGGACTGGGCTTTGGTTTGTTGGATTGGTTAAGATGATGGGGTTGGTGTAACATGTGGGAATGCTTGGGTATTTTGGTTGGGTTTTCACAGGTCGGGGTCCCATTTTCTCCTTTATGATTTCATTCTTCTCCTCTACCTCTAGCTCACACTGCATTGCCTTTTCCAAGTCTCGTGGATGAAAAAGCTTCGTTTCCACTTGGACCTCCTCAGTCAAACCATTTATAAACAGATCAGTGAGGGTTTCCTCAAACATATCATCTACTACTAATGACAGTAACTCGAACTTACATCGGTAGTCTTAAACAAAATTTGTTTGTCGGAATGTCAAAAGGTTCTCTCATGGAGTCCTTTCATGTTTTGCTCTAAACTGTTTCAACACTACATTCCTAAACTCCTCCCAACAAGTAAATTCCCTTCGCTTTTCTCTCCACTTCAACCACCCATGTGTAATACCTTCTATACATACTCCTACTGTTGTGAGGCGTTCTTTTTTGTTTAAGTGGTTAACGTCAAAATATTGTTCACATCGAAAATCCATTCTAAGGCTTTGTCACCATTGAAAACGGGAAGATTAAGTCCTTGGTAAGGGTTGTCCTAACATTCACGTGTCGGGTCTCTTTCTTGCCTTTCTCTTAAAGAGGTCTCCTTTCCTCCTGACACACCTTCGTCTCTCAATGGTGGAAAAGCATTCTCTTCTTGGGAGGGTGGTGAGAAAGAAGAAGACGCTTCTTGCCCCATTGGTGCCTTACCTTTGTCTCTATTTTCCTTTCCAATAATGGCATCCCTTAGCTTACAAAGGTAGTCGTGGAAGGATTCTACGTTGGCCTCTACGCTTCCTATCCTATTATTCATGTCCTTGTTCATCCCAATCATCTGTCGACTCATTTCCTCTATTCTTTCTTTTATTCTTGCTATCTTTATTTTGATTCCTTCCACCCGACTTTTCATTCTAGTCATGTTCTGATACCAAATGATAGGTACCTGGTGTCAAGTTCTGGTAAGCAACTCAAAAGCTACTCTGTTATTGTATATAGTGTTGTCACAATGGCTAGACGAAAGTAGATACAAGAGCAATAAAATAGTAATAGTTGTAATGAAAGTTGAATTAAAACAAAATGATAAATTAAGATTTTTGGCTGTATCCGAAACATTAATAATATTAATATCAACGAAATTTGATTATACTTCTGTTTTCTCTTACAAACCGACTCAATAGTGATAATATAACAAACAAACTAAACAAGTGAAAGAAACTCTAAGCTCTGGACTTTATCACCAACATTCGAAAGGTTGGGCTCTCCTTCATTGCTTCTCTTTTCTATTTTTCCTCTCCCTTCTCTCCTTCTGCCTCATTTCTTTTATTCTCTCTTCTAACTACCTGTACCTCTTTTTCAGTTGCCACCTCAGTACTGACAGTTATAGTGGTCTCGAATTGTGGCTGTCTATAATTTGATATTTCTTGTTTGTTTGCTACTTTGTCTGCTGCCTGTCGCTCCTTTGAAGTTCTGCCACGTGCCAACTCTTCTGCATCTCTCTTCTTTCCCTTTTTCCTCATGTAGACTTTTTCCTTAACAAATCCATGTTCAGCAAAGAGATGTTCACAACTCAGAATAATCATCAATTACATAACATGGTAAATACAAAAATAATAACATATCACAGGACCATATTTTTGTTATAGTTTACAACACAACAAGAACAGATTGATTTGATAATTTCCCAAAATTGGAGGGCTAAAAAAAGAAATAGAACAAGGACTATCAAGTAATCTAAGAAGACAAGCATAACTCTGAACAATAATATAAACACCAAAACAAGATTAACTAGAGAAAGAAATTATTCATAGATTTGTCTTACCAGCCAAAAAGATATCTGAATAATTTCTTTCTCTAGTTAATCTTGTTTTGGTTACATATTTCTAGTCAAGGTTTCTAATAGAGCCTTGATCATTACAATTGAGAGATGAAGGTATCTAGCCAACAAAGTCTGATAGAAAAGACAATATTTGAGAAGATTCTAATAAGCACCTAAGGTGCGCCACATGGCTTTTGCTAATTGGGAAAGTGTTAGAATCTCAAGAGCAAGGTATGAGGCTTAAATCCTATATTGGAAAGTATGAGTTTTTAGTGTGAGATTTATGTAACCTTAGCTTTTCAATCTCAATAACTGACTTTTGAGATATTGTTCTTTCAAGGTTCATATCATTTAGTATCAGAGTCATCATCACTTCTCTCAATTTTAACGTTGGTGTGAATGTCGAGTTTGCGGAGCGTGATAGTATATTAAAATCCTAAGTGTAGGGTATGAGACTTGAATCCCATATTAGAAAATATGAGCTTTTAGTGTAAATTTATATAACTTTGAGCTTCCAATCTCAATAGTTAGTTTTTGGTATATGGTTCTTCCCAGATTCATATCAAAAAACATGACAAACAGTTAGAAGAAAAAAAGAATAAAAGGGAGAGAGTACGTGGAGAGAAAGGCAAGATTATTGTGAAGGATATTTCGGGAAAGCTTTTGCCTTTTGGGGAGAGTACTGACACTCAAATTTGCCAGAATATTCTTTTCAGTTTCTTCTCTTGAAATTTTTTTATCATTATCTCAGTTGAATGTAAGGACTGGCAGTGAGTAAACAAAGAATTGTTTGAATATAACCATGTGGTTTGTTGCTTCAGAGAAAAGATTAAAGTGTGTTAACTGGCAGTTTGCTGGAACCAAACAGTATCTCTGTCTATAAGACAGCGGAAGTGCTTAAAAGATATTGGTAATTGGTATAACTAGACTGAGAACTTGTTAGTGCATATTACACACGCGCACACACCCGCACACATATATATATATCTGAAGAAATACATCAGTGTAAGACAAGCATAATATCAGAAGGCCAAAACAGCTAAAACTATTGTACATGATATGAATGTCCCTACCAAACCATGTACTCCATTAATATAGCAGCTTTCAAATTTACTGCTGGGGAGGCTTTCCCAATCTTCAGTTGACTCCAAGACGCATGTCTCCTATCACAAGAAGTGCTCAGATTAAGCCAACATCATCCATGTGCACTGAAACTCAATGTTTAAAAGATCTAGAAACTTCAATTAATAATAACAAAAATTGGCCAGATATTGAAATAATGATGGTAAAGTAATCAAAATAACCACAATGTAGATACAACTCTTATAATTTAAATATCATAATTGGCCGAGCTAAACAGAAAACCAACAAGTTAGTTTGCCCTTAATACCATGTAAGTTACCACTTAACCTAAAAGTAGAAGTCATGACGAAAGAGTGTAATATTAATATTTAAGTCTCGACAAATAGAAAAAAGATATTTAAATAAATTATACAAATTTGCAATAGAATTACTAGCGAGCAGCCTAGTTGTATTGAACTAGAAAATGATAAAAAATTAAAAATTTAACTTAGGACTGAAAAACTTCAGAAATTACTTAGAGACCTTTCAAAGGAACAATATTTGAAAGGAAAAAAAGTGACATAGGGTAAGTTATGTGAAGACTTATAATAGCAATATAAACAAAAGCGAGTAAGAAAAAAAAAAAAAAGGTAAAAACAACTAACAACTTATTTGGAGATGTCAACCATGTCTTGTTTTGAACTCTTGCCACTCTCAAGTTTCGATAGAGATAGCAACTCCTTGATTTTTTCATGCATCTATGGCGAGGATATAATTCAATGAACATTACTTTGATATAGATTAAGGCTTTAATCATGTCTACAACTGTGTTCTTGTATCAAAACACAATGCTAAAAGAAAAACTGATCAGACGACTGACAGTTATATGTGCATAACTTCTGTTTAAGCATTAATGGTACTACCAATAAAGTCTTGTGAGTCGTCATGTATAGCAAATTCCAAGAAGATGGTGCTCGTGACAACCACTTGATACAATGGATAAAAACATACCTTAATTTTGTTGATTTAAAAAAACACTAGAAATTTAAAAAACTTAAAATGTGTTTTATTGACTCAACAAATATCTGAAATCTACTAATTAAATCTCATTGATTCCAAAAGAATATGGAGGGATACTTTTGTTATCTCTTGGCTTTTTCGGAATTGATATTACTTAGTTGCTACATTTTATAAATTCGATGAATCAATAAAAATCTATTTAACTTCCTTTAATTTTGATGGCATTAATCGAACCAACAAAACAAACTAATTTTTTTTTAAAAAAAAAATTAGCCACAATTGGGAGGTTTTCAATAGCTCAGAAGGGCAGAATTTGGAGGTCTCGAATCATCAAATTATTAGTTTATTCCTGACCCTTTATTAATAAAATCAAACTTCTTCAATTTCTTGTTGTGTTTGAGTGAGAGTGATTGGATTCCTAACATGTTGGTATGAAAGCAATATGCGATTCTAGCAAGTGAGGTGACCAAAAAAGGTAAGAAAGACAAATCAACATTTAGGCAGTTGGTCGGAAGGCAAAATGGCAAGAGAGAAGGTTGCAAAAGGCAAATCGACAAGGGAGAAGTCTAATTGTCACTGGAAAAGGGAAATTAATGGTGGGAAGCTGAAGCATCGCTATTAGAGCTTAGGTGGAGTAAATTAGCCATAGGGATGTCAAATCAGCTTGGGTAGAAGTTGGGGAGACAAAAAGACATCGGAATGGTTGTGGGGAGATAGATATTGGAAATAGTAGATAAGTCTGAGAGTCACGACGAAAGCTACCGTGAAGGTGAATTGTCATTGTGAGAAGATGAATCGACAAAGTTTTATGATCAGGGAGCTAAATCGATGTTAGGAAGTCACCAAAAAAGTTGGGGAAAATGGCTGAAAAGAAAAGGAAGACAGAGAGGAAGTCGCATAGAAGGAAGAAGTAAAAAGAGGAAAAAAGAAAAAATATATATAAATATATAAAGACTATGTCCCACCCAAATTTTAGCTCAATTTCAAAGTCACACCCACGGGAGATGAAAAACCAAACTGTCACCCATGACCAAACTGCTATCCAAATTTTCAGTTAGAGATACACGTAAAATTATCTTTTTATCTATAAACTTTAAAATTTTATCATTTCCCCTCTCAAGGTTTTAAAAACTAACACTTTAACCCATCATTCAAGTTTGAAAAGTTTAGATTTCACCCCTAGGGTTTACTTCCTTCTCTGGCCACCACCGATGACCAACGTTTTCCACCAATCTCCCTTCTCTGGCTATAAAGGACAATGAAGAAAAAACCTTCATCGCTTAGATCTAGACGACACTTCAGATGAAGGGTGACACTTTGTCATCCTTTGTCATCGCGTCTGGACAACATGACAAGTGACAAAGGATTACAAAGCATCATCCTTCGTCATCTAGGTTGTGCGTTGAAGAGATCTTCGTCTCTTCATCATATAAAGTCACAAGGAGATGGAGATTTCTTCATTGCATTACTGTCATCGCACTAGTAGAAGGAGGAGTTCTAGATAACATCGAAAGACAAAGTTGAAGAATGGGGTTGAAACTATTGTTTTTGAAAGTTATGAGAGGTGGTTGAGTTTTGAAAAATATGAAAACCCTAGGTTTGGGGGTGAAAATGTTACTTTTTAAAGTTTAAAAATTTTACATAAAGGTGAAATATTAGTTTATAATACTTTGGGGTAGCGACAAGTAATAAATTTTATAATTTTTCATATAAAAAATAAAATAACTATTTTACCCCTCTTTTAACAGAAAAAATTAACAAAAGTTTAGTTATGGGTGGAAGTTTGGGTTTGTCATCTCCCGTGGGTATGGGTTTGAGATTGGGTTAAAAGTTAGATGGGAAATATTCTTTTTCCCAATATATATATATATATATAATTGACAGTTGGCCATAGGATTTTTACCCTATAGTTTGCAATTTTTTCAAATTTTATATTTTATACTACTGATAATAAAAAATATGTTGACAACTCTGTAACAACTAAATTTTAGGGTGATTAACCACTATGTAAAAGTTTAATTTTAGGGATTTTATTAATTTGTATAAGCCATTATGTTAGGGTTGTATTGGTGCCTAGTTTTTAGTTTTTTCTTTTTGGTCAAAGGACTATTTCTCACCCAAAGTATATTGATTTTCTAAAGTTTCCCCCGTTATCCACCCATGGCCAGTTAAAATTAATGGAACCCTAACCTTGAAAAATTTATCTCATTTCCCCCTAAAAGTTTAAAAACTAACATTTTCTCCCCGAAACCAAGTTTTAAAAAATCACATTTCCTCCATAGGGTTTAGTTTCAATATCCTATCATCCTCTCTAGCGTCATCGTCGACTGTCTTTCCCTCCTGATAGTTCCTTTTCCTCTGACAGCCTACCTCAACTCCACCCTAACCACTTTGCCATCTGAGAGACACCATCTGAGAAAAGGAATCGTCTTCTTAGACGATGAAGATGAGATCAATTGATTGAGTCTTCATTGTCTGGAAAGATGATTCCTCTTTCTAGACAACATCTCTCGGGCATCGGAGGGGTTAGGGTAGAGTTGAGACAAGCCATCAAAGGAAAGGGAACTGTCGAGAGAGAGAGACAATCGACTATGGTGCCGGAGAGAGTGATTAGATATTGAAACTAAACCCTAGGAGGGGAATGTGATTTTTTCAAACTTGGTTTAGAAGAAAAAAGTTAGTTTTTTAAATTTAGAGGGGAAAATGAAATCATATTTAAGTTTATTTTTAATATTAAATATAAAATAACGATTTTACCTTTAAAATTAACAGATTTAAATGGCCATAAGTGAAAAAATAGGATTTTCAAAGTTAATAGGGGAAATTTTGGGAAATCAACATACTTTGGGTAGGAAATAGTCTTTTGGTTATTTTTTTTTTTAAAACCTGTAAAGATATTTTTTTTTTTTCTATTTGAGAATTCTTGTGTATATACATAAAGATGTAACCCAAAATAAAATATGACAAAATTTTTCTTATTCCTTTTCTTATCTTAGTTCTCACAACATGGTATCAGAGCATATGGTTTAAGCTATTGTTTTCTAAGAAGAGATCGTTATTTTGAAAGTTGAAAATATAGCCTATCACCTACTTGGGTTTCTTATAAATTATTGCCTCTTTTTAGCCTTGAAGCTAACCATAACCTATTAACTATTACGTTTAAATTGTTTTTCCTTTTCAACCAACACAAATATACATACATACATACATACATACATACATACATACATACATACATACATACATACATATATATAATTTGTCTTGTTTAATCAAACATGACCAAAGGGAAAAGTTCTAAGAATGCCAGTGAAATCAACAGAGTTTAAGTTGAATTGTTAGACAAAAATCCTTCACTGCAAATCAATTTGATAAAGCTAAATTTAACCAATTGCTTTGCTTGGTCAAGGTCATGTCTTTTGTTCATCTAAGCTCGTGGATTTGTAGGGTTATATTATAAGGGATAAGCCAAAACCAGACATTATAAACCTTACTCTCAACCAATAGGAATTTGAAAATTGTCTACTTATGTCTTGGCTTATCAACTTGATGCAACCAAAAATTGCTCAAGGATATTTGTTACTAAACACCACTTTCAAAATATGGAATGCAACATCTCAAACCTATTCACAAGTGAGCAATGATGCTTAAGTCTATGAGTTATGAAATAAATTGCACAGGATGAAACAAGGAGAAATGACTATAGCACAATGTTTTGCTGAATTAAGTGGTATATGGCAAGAACTTAATTATTATCAAGATTTTCAAGCTACATGTCTTGAAGATGCAACTAAATTTCATAAAGTCATGGAAAATGAGCGAATATATGATTTTCTTGTTGGGCTAAACATGGAATGTGATCAAATATGAGTTCAAGTTCTAAACAAGGATCTTTTGCCTTCTTCGTGACAAATATATTCTTATGTGCCACAAGAAAAAAGTTGAAAAAGTGTTATGTTACACACAGTCTCAATGGATAGATTAAGCATGATAGCTAACTCTTTACATGAACAAATGAAAGTAAGTGAGACAAGTGCATTAGAAAAAAATTACCTCAGATGTGATTATTATGGAAAATGGGGACAAACTAAATAACATTGTTGGAAGTTTCATGGTCAACCAATTAAAGGTCGTGGTGGTAAGCAATTAGGTGATTCTAGATCATAAGCTAATATGTTTGAAACTATAAAAGCAGTCATGTCAGGTGAAACTACCAGTAATGGAAATCTTTCTAATGAGAAGGTTCAAACCCTAAAGCATCTTTTGTCTTGGCTTGATTCTCCCTCGACTATGGTTTCTTCTTCTAATTTTGCCAACTCAGGTGTAGCTTTTATTGCCAACTCTCCTACTAGAAATAGCCCTTAGATTATAGATTTAAGAGCATCATACCATATAATTAGCTCTTTCAATTCTTTTCTAACTTATTTTCTTTGCTCAGGTAAAGATAAAGTCCTTATAGCTATTGGGGTTTTATCACCTATATCTAGGATAGATTCCATTAATTGTACTTCTTTCATTAGTCTATCTTCAGTCTTTCATATTCTTAGTTTCTATAATAATCTCTTATCTATTAGAACACTCACAAACAAGCTTAATTGTAAAGTTGTCTTTTATTTGTCTTTTTGTGTCCATAAGGAGCTAAACACATGGAAAACGATTGGCTATGGTAAAATGAGAGATGGCTTATATTTGCTAGACAAAGGTTACAGCCTGTTACCCTAATGTAAATTCATTAATGTGTGATGCTAGTGAATTTGCAAAGCATACAAAAGCCTTTTATCCTTTTTATTAATAATGAAAGTTTAGTTTCTTTTATGACTATTCATTCTAATGTACTACTCAAACTATTTCATTATCTTGTTATAGACAATTTGTTTGTTTCATTGATTGTTGTACAAGGATGACATAAGTGTATTTGAAAGAGTAAAGAATTCATTTTTTACTTGTTTTCAGTTGTTGCACAAAATGATTTGTAACCAATTTGATGCCAAAGCTAAAATTTTAAGAGCTAACAATGGCACATAAGACATGGAAGGTGTATTTCATGATTATCTTAATTTTCATAGGATAATGCATCAAACTAGTTGTGTAAATACTATTGTGCAGAAAGGAGTATCTGAACAAAAGAATAGGCACTTATTAGAAATGGCTTGAGCCCTTATGTTTACCATTAATGTCCCAAAGACTTATTGGGGCATGTTATACATTTAGCAACATATCTTATTAATAGAATGTCTTTGAGAACACTCAACTTTAAAAGCCCTTTCGAAGTTTTACAAGGTACTAATTCTTATATAGTTCCTCCAAAGTTTTTTTTTTTTTTTTATGTTATTTGGCTACTTTGAAACTCATAAAGGTTATAAATGTTATCACCCCCTACATGAAATTTTTTTATGAGTATGGATGTCACATTTCGAGAATTAGACCCTATTTTTCTCTGTCGTAATCACCTTTCCAAGAAAAGATTAGGGAAGAAGAGATGATAACATCGAGTCAATATACACCTATACATATTTTAAATCCAATTTCTTGAGGTGAAGATGCAAAAGGTAAGAGTGGGAGACTTGATAGATCAAACTTGAAAACATACACTTGTAGAGACAAGACAAATAAGACCATTGAGTATGTTATACCTAGTCAAGTGCCACCTCTGAGCTTAGTTCCAATGGAAGCTTGTGGTGAGCCTTCTTCCACTATTGATTCTTCTAACTTTGAATTTAGCACTAATGATATTGATATTCCTATTGCTATTAGAAAAAGTGTTAGAGCTTGTACTAAACATCATGATTCTTTGTCTGCTTCCTATAGAACCTTTCTATTGTCTTTGTCTTCTATCTCCATTTCACAAGGTTGGCAAGAAGCTATAAATGATCCAAAGTGGAAAAAAGCCATGATTAACGAAATGAAGGCCTTGATAAAAAATGAAACACGGGAACATGTTGATCTTCTACTGGGAAAGAAACCTGTTATATTTAAATTGATGTTCATTATCAAACACAAAGTTGATGGATCAATTGATAGATTCAAAACTCGATTGGTGGCAAAAGGGTTCACGCAAGCCTATGGTATGGATGACCAAGAAACATTTACTCTAGTTGCAAAAATGAACTTAATTAGAATTTTTTTGTCATGTACAACTAATTTTGGATGGGATCTATAACAATATGATGTTAATAATACTTTTTTGCATGGAGATTAAGAAAGAAGTATACACTGAAAATTCCTTCAGGTTTTAATTGCGAGAAAACAACAAGAAAGGTATGCTGATTGAAGAAGGCACTATGTGGCTTAAAGCAATCACCTAGAGCATGGTTTGATAGGTTTAGTAAAGCCATGATTTCATTTGAGTATCACCAAAGCAATGCTAATCATACTTGTTCTATCAAGCACTACAATGTTAAGGTTACAATACTCACAGTTTATGTTGATGTTATTGTGATGACAAGTGACAATGTAGAAGAAATCACAAGACTAAAAATGCATTTAGCGTAAGAATTTCAGATTAAGGATTTGGGTAAGTTGCAATATTTCCTTGGAATAGAAGTTGCTAGATTTAACAAAGTAATTTTTATTTGTCAAATGAAATATATTTTAGATCTTCTTCAATGGACAGGTAAGTTAGGTTGTAAGCTTGTAGATACCTCTATTAAAGTTATTCACAAATTGCAAAGAGGTGTTAGTAAACTAGTTTATGTTGGTCAATGTCAAAGGTTTGTTGAAAGATTGATTTATCTATCTCACACCAGACCAAATATAGCTTATGCTATAAGTTTAGTAAGTCAATATATTCATGATCATCGAATTCACATCTTGATGTTGCTCTTCATATTTTGAGGTGTTTGAAGTCTACACTAGGGAAGGGATTGCTCTTCTCTAAGAATGGTCACCTAAAGATAAAAGGTTTTACGAATGTAGATTAGGTTGGATCCCCAAATGATAGAAGGATTGCATCTAATTATTGCATATTTATAGGCGGTAAATTGATTATTCTGAGGAGTAAGAAATAGACTATAGTAGCAAGATCAAGTGCAGAGGCTGAATATAGAGCCATAACCCAAAACGTGTCTGAAATTATGTGTCTTCGAAAATTTCTGAAAGAATTACAATTGTCAGATGGCAAAAACATGCATTTATATTATGATAATAAGGTTGTGATTAGTATTGCTCATAATCCAATCCAACATGATCAAACAAAGCATGTCGAGAATAATCAACATTTCATCAAGGAAAAGTTAAACAATGGGATTCTAGATATGTCTCATATACTTTCAGAAAATCAACTAACTAATGTTTTCACTAAAGGCCTGACCAATAAGTCTTTCTATGTTTTGGTTTGCAAGATGGGCATGTGAGAAATCTATGAACCATTTTGAAGGGGAGTGTTGACAACTATATAATAACTAAATTTTAAGATGACTGACAACTATGTAATAGCTTAATTTTAGAGATTTTATTAATTTGTATAGGCATTATGTTAGGGTTGTATTAGTGTCTAATTTTTAGTTTTTTCCTTTTCCCTGTAAAAATATTTTTCCTATTTAAGAATTCTTGTATATATACACAAGAAATGTAACCAAAGTAATATATGACAAAATTTTTCTTATTCCTCTTTTCTATCTTATTTTGCACAACAAAATCAAATAAAATAATAATATCAAAAAAATAAATTTTATATATGAAAAAAAATTCCAATTTTCACACCTTAAAAACAAGATGGATCCCAAAAGAGCAGGTAATGTTAGGACCTAAGGTTTGGGACACGTCCCAATTCTAGAGCATAAGGCTTATTGTATAAAGGGTAATTAGGGTTGTCAAAAAAGGAAGAAAGAAAATTAGGGTTTTTGGGCAACCTTTCTGCCAGACTTGTTGAATTATCGGCTTTTTCCTCATAAATATCCTTAATCAATAAAATCAAACCTAATTTACTCATTTTCTTCAATTTCTTGTAGAATTTGAGTAAAAGTGACTGGGTTCCTAAAAATCTGAACCAAAGAAATTTTGGGAAGAAATTGCAAAATATTTCTACCAAATCACTAAAATATGAGAAGTTGAAACTTCCTCATCTATGATAACATTGCACAAATAGCAATCCTTCAAATTAAAGCACATTAAAGTAATGAAAAAATATGGGTTTTTAGGAAAAAAAAAAAAACCACTAAGCATAACACTGATATAGTAAAACAAATTTTGATTGAGATGTGAGTCCAACATCAAAGCAAAAGCTACAAGTAGCTAGGAGGAACTTTATACGTATACTACTTTGAGATATTTAAATTCTGTGAGACATTTAGATCGGATCGGTGTATAAAGTTTTGAACGCCCAAAGCCTAGTTCTATATATATATAAGATCAGACTTTAATCGAGCTAGCTTACGAACTGGCCTATTTAAACAATTTTTTTATTTTAATTAAAAATTTTAAACACAAATAATTTTTCAATTATTAAAACTAACAACAGTAGCCCGAATATTTTATTTATAATCTCTTATTTGTGATAGAGGAATATCATGGTTACATGATGAAAAATATTATAAGTTTATAATATAGTACAAATAAAATAATTTATTAATAAAACTATATGTATCAACTTTGGATACATAAATATGTATATATTCATACGTGTCATCATATGATTAGATGATTTTAAATTAAGGATAAAATAACACCTAATAATGTGATGATACGTATGAATATATACATATTTGTATACCTAAAATGAGCGTGTATAGTATTATTCTTAATTTATATACTATATAATTATAAACATAAATAAAATATATATATCATACCATTTATTATTTACAAATTTAGATAATTTTCGAAAGAGAATTGATGAAAAAAATAAGATTAAAAATATAATGAAAGAGTTGAGATTGAAAGATTAAGATATTGGTAAATAAAATTGAAAATAAAAAAGAATTGAATTAGTTTATATAAAAGAAGAAAATTAAAAAACTTTTAAAAAAATTAAGCAGAATCATTGAAGGCTTCTACTTAGTGTATGTGATGCTACCCAATTTAATTAATAATATTTAAAAATAGAAGTTTCATCTTTAAAGATTTTACATATGTGCAGAGATATCAAATAAGTTTAAAATCGAAGTTTTTTATTAATAATTAAATATTTAAATGATGTATTATTATAAGATTTAAAATTATTTAATAATTAATTTAAAATTATTTAATTATATAATAATATATTATATAAAAATACATCATATAAAAATATCCCATTAAATATCTAAAACTAAACTCCAATAAATAATCCACAACAGGAATAACTGATGCCGTCATATTTCTTACGTTTCTCACATATTTTGCACCATATTGGGGTGGTTGATTTTTATATTTTAATTAAAGATTTGGCACTATTGAGTCAGTCATTTGACAGACGAAAGAGCTGTTTTATTTGGTACTTAGTTCCCAAAGAGATCTCGTTTATCAGGGTTTCCTGTAATGGTGACTGATTCTGGGATTGATGAAGTTTTCATGGTAATAAGATCTGCTGATTGTTCCGATTTACTGGCAGTGAATCGGAAATTAATTGCTTATGGTAGCTGAGCTAGTGTGGTTTCTTCTTCTCTTAGGGTTAGGAGACCCACTGTCTGACGTGGAGGAGGATGAAGAGAAAGGCTCTGGGGAACCCCGTCGACTCTGGTTCACTCTAATTACTTGAAAGACATAAATACACTTGTATTTTTTCATGCAGTAGCGAGATCAAGATAACCCAGACCATAGACTCACGTAGATGATGAGCTATCACATGCACCACGAAGTTTCGAGCTACCAGTCAACAAATTTCGCCCCTTTCGCGAAAATCTTGGCCTTCAGGTCATTTCTTGAACAATGCATTGTATGCCCGGTCATTGCTCTTTATTTATTTACTTGACTTAAACTTGCATAATGCATGTAAAGGTGACCTATTTAATTAATAATATTTAAAAGTAAAAATTTTTTTAAGTTAAAATTGGTGGCAAAATAATTGCTTTTCCCACAAATTTTATGAAGTTAATGCTCAGTTTTTAAGGGAGATTACAGTAATTGGCCAAAACAGTAGGGGCTTAAGAAAATTGCTCCAAAAGTTAAAAACTAACAAAAATACCTTATTTAGCTACCATAACCAAAATGTCCACTAAATCACTGTCAAAATTCAAAGATTTTCACGGGTCTCCCAGAGATCTCCCATTTCTCAGTGTCTATTCATCTTCTTCGGATTTTTATCAACTTTTTCATGTTTTTCGATGACTAAAAATAGCAAAAAAGGTTAGTACATCATCCCTCCTTTTGTTTGAATCAATTTATTGTTAGGATATTGTGATTTGATGAAGATTTTAAACATTAAATGTTTACTGTTTCGAATTTAAACGATACATAAAATGTCTTGATTCTTAGTTATTTTGGTTAAATTTTTTTAGGGCTATTATATCATAGGATGTGTAGATTTAATTTGTATTAAAATTTGAGGTTGAAATGATGATTTTTAGCTAGAAAATGTGTTAGTTTGATAGGAGATTCTATCAAGGAGACCCTGGGATTCCCCGTGGTGAACTAAATATCCCTTGGGATGGAACAAAGCCACGTGGAATAGGGGAAAATTTAATTTTTGAAACAATTAGGACCTGAGGGAGTGCAGGGAAACTACCGAGGAGGGGGGGAGACGGTAATTGTACAGTAACCCTGGGGGGTGATCTGTGGAACTATAGGGCCTATAGGAGATTAAAGAATTGATAAGAGGCAAAGGAAAATTGTAGGACCTGTGTGAGAGTAGAAAATATATAAGGGGGCAAATAATATTTTTTACTCATAAGATTTTTGATATGTAGTTTTTTAATTTCATATCTGTTTTTTCTATTTAAGGGTTTTTCGATACGTAGTTTTCAAATTTGAGCTCTGTTTCTTTATTTTTGTGCTTTTCTAGGCACATTTGATGATGTAATTTTCAAATTTTAGATCGATTTTTTGATTTTTGTCATACTAAGCTATTTCAACTTTTAGTTTTCAAATTTTATGTCTGTTTTTCCTCTTTTAGAATTCTTCAATTTGTAGTTTTTTAATTTCAGGTCCGTTTATTTATTTTTGTGTTTTCTAGGCTTGTTTTCTTATGTAATTTCTGAATTTCAAATAGATATTTCGATTTTTTCATTTCTAAGCAATTTCAACAGGTAGTTTTCAAATTTTTGGTTATTTTAGGATATTTTGACTCTTATTTTTTAGATTTTCAAACAATTTTTTAGTTTTTGACATTCTAAAATATTTCAACTTGTAGTTTTCAAATTTTAGTTGTGTTTTTTTTATATTTGTCATTTTAAGGTTTATGGACATGTAGTTTTCAAATTTTACTTCAATTTTTTAATTGTTGTCATTCTAGGGTATTTCCGCATATACTTTTTAAATTTTAGATATATTTTTCAATTTTTGTCATTATAGGGTATTTCAATGTTTAGTTTTTGAAATTCATGGCCCTTTTTTATTTTTGTTATTCTAGGGTATTTCGACTTATAATTTTTAAATTTTTTAGTGATTTTTCGGTTTTTGACATTCTCGGATATTTTAATGTGTAGTTTTTGAATTTTAGTTTTTTTTTCTGATATTTGTCATGTTAAGGTTTTTAGATGTTTAGTTTTCAAATTTTAGTCTAATTTTTTTATTATTGTCATTCTAAGATATTTTCACATATATTTTTCAAATTTCAAACTGATTTTTTAGTTTTTGTCATTTCAAGATATTGCAACGTTTAGCTTTAGAAATTCAAGGTTGTTTTTTTTATTTTTATCATTTTAAAGTATTTCGACTTGTAATTTTTGAATTTTTGATCGATTTTTTGGTTTTTAACTTCTAGTGTATTTTAACGTGTAGTTTTAGAAGTTGAGTATTCAAATTAAGTGTTATCATATCATTAAATATTACTTAATGATTAATTCAAAATCACTCAATCATATGATGGTATATCATCTGAATACTCGATTGAATACCAAAAACTAAACATGAATAAATAATCCAAATCAGAAATAACTAAGTTCCCCATCTTTATGACATTTCTCACATATGATGCACCATTATTGAAGTGGCAGATTTTTACATTTTATTTTAAAATTTGGCACTGTTGAATCAGTCATTTCACATTCAAACAAATTGTTTTTTTTGTTCCTTAGTTCCTAAAGAGGTCTTGTTTATCAATGTTTCCTCCAATTGTGATTGATTATGGAGGTTAATATCAGAGTGACCCAAATCATGCATCTAATAGTCAATATCTACCATTAAATCTGTCGGATTTAAACCTGTATGAGTAAATAACATTGTCCCACTCAATGTTTAGACTAACAACATTTTTCTACCTCTTTATAAAATTGATGTATTTTTGGCCACTTCTCCAACTCTAGCTTCCAAGTCTCTATCAAATCTTCATTTGGCTCAAGCCACTATTAAGAATGAAGAATTAGCTTCATGTAAACCCAAAGATTCATTACCTTTTCCACCTTGGACCACATTTGCTTATAGGTGCAATGCTATTACTTGGATCCAGAATTCTCATGATCTAATAGGTCTTAAAGATCCAAGATGTCCTCTTTAGAAGTCCAAGTGAAGTTACAACCATCCATCACTCCATTTTGAAGCCCAAAAAGGTGTTCAAAGCCCAATTGGGAGAGTTGGACGAAATTAGATGAAAGGAAAGCTTTGGTGGAGACAAGAGCCCACTTTTTATGGAATAATAGTAATATTTTGTCTTATTGCATTTATTTAAAGTATGACACGACTTATTTTGTGTGGTTTATAGTGAATTAAGAGATAGAGTGAATTATTTTATTAAAAACCTATGTACACATATATTTTGCCACCACTTACTCCCTATATAAAGTGGTCATGTTTTGTAAAAAGGGATTTTTTTTTCTTTTGAATGAAAATTTGAAGAAGCTTTGTTGGCCTTTTTCTCATTTCCTTTATCCAATCATTCTTGGTGGAAGATTGGTGGTGGAAGACCCCAAGGTTAGTGGAACTTTCCTTTATGTCTTGGTTACATTTTATGTTTCCTTAGAAATCCAAATTAGAGTGTGTATGTGTGTTAATTTTGATTATGGTAGAGAGTTATAACATAATTACCATTTCTGCCACTACATTCTACTTGTAACTTGATTGTCTTACTCTACACCAATTGTGTATGTCCAAAGCTTGAAAGAAAGTTCATTGTGTTGTGATTATGATGAAATGAATTCGGTTGGATTTGGAGTTGATTTAGTTGGTCAAACTGTAAGAACAAAAAAACTGCTCAAACCACATGAACAATGAAAACAGTTTTTGATTTTTGGTTTTTTGTTGCATGTGTGAATGAATATGCACCATTTGGTATCAGAGCCTAGGGTGTTTGTGTGATTTGTTGACTGATTTCTACCTCCTAGAGCTACTGTTCACTATCGAATTCACTATTCACTACAAAGTTATTGTTTATAGAACCTTAATTTACCTTAAACACAAACCTTCCTTAACCTAAACACTTACCAATACTTACCTCGACCTTTAAACACTTATAACCATTAGCCTTTACCCACTAGCCATTACCAAAAATGTCCTATAAAATAACTTCATCCTCATCCTCCTCACCTTCTTATCCTTGGGAATTTGCCCACATGTCATTAGAAGAAGAGGTCAAAGGAGAACTTAAGGCTTTTAGGGACCAAATGAATCAAATGATGCAAATGATGAAAGACTTGACCCACACTCAAAGCCAAATACCCCCTCCTCCACTTTACCCAACCCAACCACATCACCTAAGAAGACATATTAGACCTTTTCCTCCTCCTCCTAGACATACTAAGGAAGAATTGATAATTCATGATGACTCAAGTGAGGAAGAATAAGAGAGGCCACCTAGGAGAGAAAATGATGATGATAAAGGCTTAAAGATTAAAATTCTGAAATTCGAAGAGAGCATGAGTTCAAATGATTTTGTTGATTGGTTATATGCTATAGAGAGAGTTTTTGAATATAAGGGCTATTCGGATGAAAAGAAATGTAAGCTTGTCATCTTGAAATTCAAAGATTATGCATCCTTGTGGTGGGAAAATCTTAAGAAGCAAAGAGAAAGGGATGGTAAAGAGAGAGTAAGATCTTGGAAGAAACTAAAAAAGCTTATGAAGAGAAGATTGCTCCTAGATAACCATAAACAAGATCTTTACCTCAAGCTACACACCTTTAAACAAGGAAGTGATGGAGTGGAGCATTGCATAATGGAGTTTGAGAAGCTATTAATAAGGAGTAAGCTGTCAGAAGTGAAAAAGCAAATCATTGCAAGATTCATTAATGGCTTAAACCAAGACATTGCTCATATGGTGGAATTGCAAGCATATTGCACTTTTGAAAATGTTTATAAGTTGGCTATTAAGGTGGAGAAACAAAAGAAGGCAATGAAGTCTACAGTTCCCAAGCCATTTACCAAAAGGACTTCATTCTCTAAAAGTCCTCCTTTCCATAAGGGAACCACTTTTCAAAAGGGTTCCCCATCTAACTATAAAGCTGTCGACACCACTTCCAAGGAGAAAGGGAAAGAAAAAATGGTACAACCTAGCAAGAACAAACCAAAGATGGGAAAACTTGATTTCTCTAATAAAAAGTGCTTCAAATGCCAAGGTTATGGACACTTCCAAGTCAAATGCCCAAATAAAAGAGCTTTGTCGTTGATAGAGATTCAAGCTATTGAAGAATCTCTTCAAAAAGTAAAGAAAATGAAGATAATGGCTATGAAGATGGAGCTGTCGAAGAAGAAGAAGAGGAGGTCATGCAAAAGGCTAATTAAGGAGAGATGTTAGTGATTAAAAGAGCATTACATTCAAAGTCTTTTCCATATGAGGAACAAAGACTCCAAATTTTCCAATCAAGATGCACCATTAGAGGCAAGGTGTGTTCTTTAATTATAGATAGTAGAAGTTGTACAAATGTGGTTTCATCTATATTAGTAGAGAAACTTGGATTGTCTACCATACCTTATCCTCAACCATATAAGCTCCAATGGTTGAGCAATGGGACTAGCCTTCAAGTAGCCAAACAAGTACTTATTTCCTTCTCTATTGGCAAACATTACCAAGATAAGATTGTGTGTGATATAGGTCCCATGAATGCATGCCATTTGTTGCTAAGGAGACCTTGGCAATTTGGTAGAGAAATGACTCATAATTGTAAAAAGAACACTTATTCCTTCAAATTCAAAAGGAAGACCATTACTTTGCTACCTTTTAGTCCCCAAAAAGCTAATAAGACTATCAAGGGGAAAAAAGCTAAAAGGGAGAATATGTATATGAATGGGAAACAAGTAGAAAAGGCTCTCCCTGCCTTTGCATTACTTATACATGAAAAGGAAACATGAGAAAAAAGAAGCCCATCCCTTAGTTTAACCTCTCTTGGTCGAATTCAAAGATGTGTTCCCACTAGAGCTTCCATCTAGGGCTAGATTCGAGTTGAGTTAAGCTCAAACTTCACCGAGCTTGAGCTCAGCTTGATAAATGATTAAACAAGCTCGAGCACAAGCCTAAGCTTGATGAGCCGAACTAATAATGGCTCGAACTCGAGCTCACTAGCTATTAAGCTACTCACGAGCTTAGCTCGAATAACCTTAACGAGCTATAACCGAGCCGAGCTTAATGAGCTTTAAGCATACTATTTAAAGCTCTTGTGAGTTTTTTTCCATTTTTTCAATAATCTGGAATAAAATTGAGCTATGATAACTCATCTAATAAACTAAAAATAAATAAATATCATTATTTCAATCAAAATTCATCAAAATAACTAAAAATAATATATAACAAAAATAATATTAGCTGCCAAAATGTGATATAATTATACATGAGATACATGTTGTGAACAATTTGCTGTAATATTCTCCTATTGTGATGGCATACATCTGCCTACCAAATATGGGATTGAAAACACTAAACTCATACGTAACTGCCTAGTAGCTTTTGTGAAAGTGATAAGGAACTAGAACAAAAATTTGATCAAGTACAATAAAATTGACTTCCAACTCAAATAACATATATATATATATATTTCAAAAAAAGCTAACTTCAGCAATTAGTCAAATCACTACAAAAGGAAAACAACTACATCAAACATTTACCATGAAAGGCCATAGTCCATGAAAGTGAAAAACTTAATTCAACCTGGAAACCCAAGGCCCAAGGCACACTGTTGTCTTCACTTTTGGTGGATCTATAAAAAGAGCAAATATTTCAACAAATGTCTAGAATTCAAAAAATCCTGATTCAAATCCCAATATAACCTGATCGCCAGAGATGTGTAATTATTGAAGGCAACTCAAAGTCATCAGCCATATGGATGGGATATCTATGGTGCAACAATTAAAGATCCCCAAACTGAATAACCCTTATAAATAGGATGAATGGAAAATGATCCATTTTTGGAAAAAGGAAGTACAAATGAAATATCATTAGCATGGTTCTAAAAGAAGACAAACTTTTATACAAAGACTATGAGAAAAATAAACAAACTAGCAACTGGGTTATCATTTACCTATCTGAAATATTTTATAGAAAGGCAACTATTTGTTACAAGGGAAATCAAAAGTAGGAAAACTATAGAAAAAATTCGATAGACAAAGTAGAAAAATATGGACTTTTGAAAGTAAGCCCAAAAACAAAGGCTGCATGGCTAATTGAAATCTAGTTTAAAAGTTGTACTTCTCAAAAAGCTACCATTCTTCAACAAAATGACACAACCATTTGACATTCTCTAGTTTCCAAAAAGTTTCTTCCACTATTGCAACTCACCATTTTAGCCAAAATAGTTTTTAACCTACAGCTAAAACTATGACAACAATTACTATATTAGATTCATATACAATTACCTTCTGCTCATTTCTTCTTGTTAGCAAATTAACTAAGGCAAGGCAAAGGAAGTGTATTGCTAAATTCATTTTTAAACAATGTGTTTGTCAAGAGTTGAGTTTAATAAGTAAGCGATTAGCTGTTTCGAAGAACAATAATATCAAAACTATATAACAAAAAAAAGAATTTTTACAGGAAACATAATAAGTAAATACCTAAGTTTGTGTATTAGAGAACACCAGACATAAAAAAAATAGAAGATTGATGAATAAAGATGAAATTATCAGAAATAGCATAGAGACAAACACCAGAGATACTTACAAGAATGACCTATATGGGAAATTTTTGGTTTTTAATTACATAATTTATAGGCAGATCTTAAGGAAGTGAAAGAACTATATATGGTTGTCAAGAACATTTTCTTAAGCATCAAAGATGTAGCCATTCATCAACAAATATATTTTACCTTCTATTGTATTTTCATTTGTCTGGCAAAATAAGCTCAACAGTCTCAACTTCATCTTCCATCTTTATGAAATTAAGAAGAAATGAGATATATTATTATACCGCCAACAATTTAATGAAAAATAAATTTAAAAAGCATGTAGTTGTTTGGTGTATTATTGTCTACCTGATCTTCTTTAGGATTATTATAAAGTGTTCTTATCCAATTAGCTCCACATATAAGCATATTGATTGTTTCTAGTGATAGAGATGTCCTGTACGTGTCAATCACTCTACTACCAGCACTAAATGCGCTCTTGGAGGCTACTGTCGAAACAGGAATTGCCAAGATATCAACTACCAATCGTGAAAGTACTTTATACTTATATTGATTATCTCTTCACCAATGAAATGCATTAAAGTCGCTTGAGTTGATATCATCAGGTATCTTAACACCATGTTCTTCAAAATACATTTCTAACTTAGACTTCGTAGTTTGTTTCGAATATGTTCTTTCTTTATGATCCTTCAAGTGCAACCAACTAAATCCAAGCCTATATTGTTTATTTTGAGAATATTGAGAACTGCATGATTTGCCTACAAATTTCATAATATAAGTTAGGAACTTAGGATATGTTATAAAATTTTAATTAAAAACAATGATTTAAGATACCTGATGTACTTAATGGTGCTTGTTGAGTTCTTGGTTGAGGTTGTGGAAGTCCAAATGTAGTTGATGGATTGTCTGATGACATCATGTCAACATATTCGTTATACAACTTCTCTAAAGTTTGTTTGACATTTTCTATCTCTTTAGAGGCATTTTCTTCCCCATATAGAATGGGAAATTCCAAAGTAATTATAAGAAACTTTATCCTAAAATAATCACAAACCAAAATAATAGTTAGAGACATTTTCGTTGTATACATATATATTATAATAAACACAATCAAGTATAAGTTCATTACCAAGGATCCATAATGCTAGCAATCGCCATCAAAAAATTCACCTCGCCCCAGTACTTGTTAAATTTTTCAGACATCTTAGTTACCATCATTGATATAGCATGATCTTCATCGAATTCCTATTTTTGAAGGGTCTCTTTTATTCTAAACATTTTCACGAAATATCTATTTGCAGTTGTATACTACGATCTAGAAATTAGTTTGGTTATAACATCAAAAATTGCTAAAAACTCATAAATAACCTCCAATCTCTCCCACTCTTCCCTAGTCGGACAATAAGTATAGCTTAATTCAACAAACATAAAACGAGGAAAAACCTCTCTAAACTGTAATGTCGTAGTTAGCATTTTGTATGTACTATTCCAACGGGTAGGACAATCTAAAACTAACTTCATCTCTTTGATTCCACATTGCATAGCAATTTTTGCAAAAATTTTTTGTCTAGCCTTGCTGCTCTTATAAACTTCACACTCTCCCGAATATTGTATGTGATGGGTTTTATCATAGCCACTCCATCTTGGACTAACAAATTTACTATATGGCAAGTGCACCTAACATGAAAAAGCTTTCCGTAACACAATAATGGTCTTTGCATTTGAAAATCTTATTTCAATCTCTTAACACAACTATCATTTGCAGTAGCATTGTCCACTGTGATAGTTTCCACCTACAAACAAAATTAATTAATATTAACAAAATTGTATACAATAGAATTATATAAATATATACATACATACACACACACACACACACACACACACACACACACACACACATATATATATATATATTCTTATAAAGAGTTTTCAGAGTTGAATTTACCTTATTCTCAATCCCCCAACCCTTTAAACACTCAAAAATAGCTACTGCAATGTTAATTCCTCTCCTAGGTGGAGATAAGTGCACAAAATATATAATCCATTTATTTAAGGACCACGAATGGTCCACCCAATGTGCTATGATTACCATATACTCAATATTTTGGCAATCTGACTTCCAAAGATCAGTAGTAACACTAATCCTTCTAGTTTACCGAAAAATCTTTTTCAACTTCATATGTTCTACTTGATAAACTCTAATGCAATCAGTTTTTACTTGCTTCCTTCTAACTTTTTTGTAAAAAGGTTTAAGAACTCGACAAAAATTAATGAAATCAATATGCTCAACGAAATTAAGTAACAATTCAGATATCATAATCATATGAGTCAAGGCCTCTCAAACCTGAAACACAATAATATAATTATTACATTAGTTAATACAATTTATTTTATAATAATTTCATAGTAAAAATAAAGTAATTAACTAAACTCAAACTTACCTTGGGATGCTCATAATTCAAGCTTGTCTTCACCACAAATGGGGTAGGTAACCCTACCTTTGAAGGCTTAAAGCCCAATATGGTTTGTCCTCCCATGACTAAATTCATCCTCATTGCTTTCTTCCTATCAACACATTGCCCCATATGCCTTGTCAAATGGGTAGTAGCCCTAGTCTTTTGCAATTTCAACTTTCTATTGCAATACTTGCATACTGTAAATGTAGAATCTCCAATAATAGCAAACATCTCTTCTGGAAAACACTCTCAAACAGTTGATGTTTTTCTCTTCTTATTAGATGGAATAACAGAAAACGGTGCTTTTATTAGTCCTTTTGAACGTACACTTGCGTCATCTTCCCCAACCTTATCTGAAGTATCAAAATCTTCTATTGCAATCATATCAACATCCACATCATCTATTCTAACCCCTTGAGTAGGTATAGGTGCTTCAATTTGCATCGACTTTCCTTTCATAGATATATGTGTAGAATGAGCCATCATGCTAGCTGTAAATGCTTGCGATTAAGATCGACTTGCTCTAGATGGTTTTACTCTTCTTGATGTCATATTTTATGTCGCAATTAAAATTAGACAATTAGTTGTTAATGTAATTAAAAGCATGAAACAATAACAAATTTGAACTTGACTTTTGAGCCCAAATCAAATATGGAAAAGAGAGTTTTAGTTAAGAGATTTTAATTTATAATCATAATTTTTACAACATTATTTCTAAGTAAATATTAATATCTTTTATTGAGGTAATTCCTATGATGTTGGACATTATTCAATGTATTTAGTATTCATGGATAAAAATGATCTATAAACTTTTACATGAATGTCTTCTAATAAAAATTCATTAATCAAACACCAAAATTTTCCAGGTTTAAAAGATAAACTAGATTAGAATTCTCCCTTTATATCTAAAAAAGTTTCATAAACCTGTGATTTCTCTGGAAAGTCTTAAGAACTTCACGGAAATATGTCTCATTTTTTCATAATTATATTATCTTCCTTATGATTGCATATTCTTGCTAAGAATCCACTTTTTTATGACCAACAACTGTACTGTTGGTAAATCATCTCTCTATTACCTTTGTTTCTATATTAGTTTGATTTCTTGGTTTTCTTTCTACTTAGTTTCATGTGTAGTTACAACACTGGTTACTTATTCATTTATTCACATTTAACTTGCAGGAGGTATATGAATAACAAAAAGAAATTATTTTACTTGGGTGAACTTATAAAATGTAAACATTTCCATAGTATTCCCCAATAAAAATGATCTCCAAACTTGAACATGAATGTCTTATAATAAATTAAGGTTTACTTAATTCTACCAACAAATAAACAAATTCAAGTAAACATAATAACAAACAAAAGTACAAACCTATTAATAATTATGTTTGTGTTGTTATCCAAGAACGATAGAAGTTGTCGTCATCAAATCTGAAAGTTGAAAATAGAGATGGCTCGTGCTGGAGAACTAATGAAGTGTTTAACCTTGCAAGCTAGATATAGTTGATTGGATTGTGAAGTCGACAGTTTGATGGAGATGTAGATTGATGAGGCTTTGTGAAGCTAAAAAAAAAAACAGAATTCCAGAAGTTCTACAAAAAGAAGAAGACGGGTGTTTGATTGAAGTTGAAAGAGACTGACAAAGTTTTGAGATATTTTTACTGTTGGGTGCCTACTAACTTTGACTAAATTTATTGATAAAAAAATATTAAAAGCAGTTTCATTTCTTCCTCAACAAATAATTTGACAGAATATTTTAATAAAGCTAAGAAAAGTCACCGTTTTGGTGCATGATAACTGACTCCTTCTTGACACGCCTCTAAAAGTCCCTAAACTATTTCAACTTACGAGCTTCTCTGAGCTGCTTAGTTTTAGGCTCTAGCTCGAGCTCATCTATTTGTCAACGAGCAGTTCAAATTCAAGCTCGAGCTTATTCATTGGTGGCTTGTTTTGAGCTCGTTCGAATTGAGCTTGAACAAGCTCGACTCAAATCTAAGCCTACTTTCATCTGGCCTCCCTCCTATAAGAGGCATTGAGCATCAAATTGACTTGGTTCCAGGTGCACCATTGCCCAATAAACAAGCCTATAGATGCAATCCCATAGAGACTAAAGAGTTACAAAGGCAATTGGAAGAATCGATTGAAAAAGGCTTTGTAAGGCCTAGCATGAGTCTATGTTCCAGTCCAGCCCTACTTGTCGCTAAGAAAGATGACTCATATAAGATGTGTATGGATAGTAGAACCATTAACAATAGAACCATCAAGTATAGGTATCCCATCCCTAGACTTGATGACATGTTTGATAAGTTATATAGTGCTTGTGTCTTCTCCAAAATTGATCTAAGGAGTGGCTACCATCAGATAAGGATGAAAGAGGGAGATAAATGGAAGACAACTTTCAAGACTAAAAGAGGCTTATATGAATGGTTAGTTATGCCTTTTGGCCTTTCAAATGATCTATGCACCTTCATGAGGCTCTTTTGTTGGTATGTATTTTGATGATATATTATTGTATAGCAAAACTTATGATGATCATGTCTTGCACTTGAGGAGTGTCTTTGATGTGTTAAGAAAGAATAAGTTGTATACAAAGGAAGAGAAGTGTGAATTCTTTATAGACCAAGTTGTGTTCCTTAGATATGTAGTTTCCAAATATGACATCCAAGTAGATCAATCCAAGGTAGAAGCCATTAAAACTTGGCCCCAACCGAAGACTATTACTAAAGTAAAGAGCTTCCATGGCCTTGCTTGTTTCTATAGGCATTTTACGCCTAATTTTAGTGCTCTCATGGCTCCCATTACTGAATGTATAAAGAGGAATGGGTTTGAATGGTCCATAGTAACCTCTAAAGCATTTTAGGAGATTAAAAAGAGGTTATGTGAAACCCCCATCTTAGCCTTACCTGATTTTGATAAAGTATTTGAAGTGGAGTGTGATGCTAGTGGAGTTGGCATTGGGGTAGTCCTCACTCAAGCTAAAAGACCCATAGCTTATTTTAGTGAGAAGCTTAATGATACAAAGAGAAGATATTCTACCTATGATAAAGAATTTTATGTTATTGTTAGGGCCTTAGATCATTTGAGCTATTACTTAAGGCCTAAGCAATTTGTTCTCTATTCAGATCATCAAACTTTGAAGTTTCTTAGCAGCCAACAAAAGATAAGTGCAAGACATGCTAAATGGGTAGAATTCCTTCAATTTTTCTCTTTTGTTTCTTCCTACAAGCAAGAAGCTTCTAATGTAGTTGTTGATGCACTCTCAAGGAGACATTATCTATTATCTATACTTGATGCATGGGTCCTTGGGTTTTAGCTCATGAAAGATTATTATCATGAAGATGAAGAGCTTGGAGAGATCTTGAAGAAGTGTTCAATGGGTGCCTATGAAGACTACACTGTCCAAGATAGTTTCCTCTTCAAAGAAACCAAATTATACATCTCTGAGGGTTCTTTTAGAGAGCTTCTCATTAGGGAGACACATGGTGGTGGTTGGCAAGTCATTTTGGCATAAATAAAACCTTGGATATGCTTAAGGAACATTTCTATTGGCCTAAGATGGTTAGTGACGTCCAAGGCATTGTAGCAAGGTGTGGCACTTGTCAAAGGTCCAAATCTCATTTCAAAGTTGGTATTTACATGCCTTTGTCAGTTCCAGAGTAACTTTAGAAAGATCTTAGCATGGATTTTAGGTAGCTCTTTCTAGAACTCAAAGAAGGAAGGATGCAATAATGGTAGTGGTTGATAGGTTTTTCAAAATAGTTCACTTCCTACTATGCACCAAGACTAAAGATGCAACCAAAGTGGCTGACTTATTCTTCAAAAAAGTGGTAAAACTTCACGGAATCCCTAGAACCATAGTTTTGAATAAGGTTACCAAATTCTTAAGCCATTTTTGGAAGACTTTGTGGAATAAATTGGGCACTAAACTTATATTTAGCATCTCCCATCACCCACAAACAGATGGCTAAACTGAAGTAACCAATAAAACCTTAGAAGCCATTTTGAGAACCATGGTTAGTAGACACTTGAGAGATTGGGATTTGAAGCTTGCCTAAGCTGAATTTGCATACAATAAGAGTCCAAGCACTACAACGAACCACTCTCCATTTGAGGTAGTGTATGGTCTCAATCCTTTAACTCCTTTGGATCTAACTTCTTTGCCTTTTAATGTGCAAGTTCATAAGGACGCCAAGGAGAAAGTTATTGCCATGAAGAAACTTCATGAATTAATCAAATTTCAGATCATGAAGACCAATGAAGCTCACAAGAAGAAGGTCAATAAGCATATGAAGCCATCTATTTTCAAACCTGGTGACTTGGTTTGGTTACATTTGAGAAAAGAGAGATTTCCAAGCAAGAGGAGGAGTAAGCTAGCTCCAAGGGCTGATGGACCATTTGAAGTGCTTGAGAGGGTGAATGACAATGCATACAAGGTGAATCTTTCGGATGAAATTGGAGGAATGTTGGCCACCTTCAACATTAGAGATTTTTCACCAGATATAGAGGATAGCCACCTTAAGGACTTGAGGGCAAGTTCTTCCCAACCCGAGGGGATAATGTATTTTTGGCCACTTCTCCAACTCTAGCTTTCAAGTCTATCAAATCTCCATTTGGCTCAAGCCACCATTGAGAATGAAGAATTAGCTCCATGCAAGCCCAAAGATTTATTGCCTTTTCCACCTTGGCCTACCTTTGCTTATGGGTGCAATACTATTACTTGGATCCAAAACTCTCATGATCTAATAGGTCTTAAAGATCTAAGAAGTCCTCCTTTGAAGCCCAAGTAAAGTTACAACAATCCATCACTCTATTTTGAAACCTAAAAAGGTGTTCAAAGCCCAATTGGGAGAGTTGGATGAGATTAGATGAAAGAAAAGCTTTGGTGGAGACCAAAGCCCATTTTTTATGGAATAATAGTGACATTTGTCTTATTGCATTTATTTAGAGTATGACATGACTTATTTTGTGTGGTTTAGAGTGAATTAAGGGCTAGAGTGAATTATTTTATTAAAAACCTATGTACATATATATTTTGCCGCCACTTACTTCTTATATAAAGTGGCCATGCTTTGTAGAAAAGGGTTTTTTTTTCTTTTGAATGAAAATTTGAAGAAGCTTTGTTGGCTCTTTTCTCATTTCCTTTATTCAATCATTCTTGGTCGAAGATTGGTGGTGGAAGACTCCAAGGTTGGTGGAACTTTCCTTTATGCCTTGGTTACATTTTATGTTTCCTTAGAAATCCAAATTAGAGTGTGTCTGTGTGTTAATTTTGATTATGGTAGAGAGTTACAGCATAATTACCATTTCTGCCACTGCATTCTACTTGTAACTTGATTGTCTTACTCTACACCAATTGTGTACGTCCATAGCTTGAAAGAAAGTTCATTGTGTTGTGATTATGATGAAATGAATTTGGTTAGATTTGAAGTTGATTTGGTTGGTTAAACTGCAAGAACAAAAAAACTACTCAAACCATATGAACAGTGAAAACAGTTTTTTATTTTTGGTTTCTTGTTACATGTTTGGATGAATATGCACCAACAATAAATTAAAGTTCATTACTCAAAACGTAACTCCATAGAAGAAACACATGTATAAGGGTAAAATAATAATTTTATTATCTAAAAATTTTGAAAAATGCAAAAAAAAAGAAAATAAACCTTTTAGATATCTTATTTTAACATTTTAAACATGATATTTTGATTATTTATAAGTTTGAAAACCTATAATTTAGTCCTTATAATTCATTAGAAACTCTAACTGTTACGAGCTCGCCAATATCTCAAAATCTAGCCTTTTGAAGTCAACCAAGATGTTCTCAAGGTTGTCATCTTAAAGATTTCATCATAACAACTGATGGAGTTGATTAGATTTTGTCATGGCAGCGTATATTGATTCGTCAGTGACAATTTTATCAATTTTTTAGACTCATCGACCTTGCCTCTTTGACTTGTTGACAAACTATGACAAGTTATTGTCATAGGTGGAGCTGAATGTGTTGTTAAAGATTTATGAGGGAGCAAGAGAGCAAAAGGGAAAAAAATTTGAGGGTGAAACAAAAGAGGGTAGACTTGTAAAATTTAAACTCAAAAGGTTTTTAATTTTATTAGTCTTTGGTGATAAGATAATATGAAAAAGTGAAATGATTAGAGAGAATAAAATAATTTAACTTTTTGACACTATTTGGATTCTTTTTCGTTAATAGGTTGTATTTTGAAAAATAAATTATAAGTTGTGCCATTCAAGGATTGGAAAGTAATTTTAGGTCAGACAATTTACTCAATCTATTTTTATACAATTATGTCCTAAAATATTTTATATATAGTTATGTGACAATTTTTCATAAATTTCATCGAACAAATAACAAAAACTTTTATACCGCTTTCTTAAACTTGTAAAGACAATATATTATAATTTTTATTTTATTTTTAAAATGATAAATATATACTAATACTTATTGTATTATCTATATATTTTTGTAAACGAGGACTCAACTAGTATTGGTTGGACGGGTAAATTCAAAATACAATTATCAGACCTATAACCCTTGCATTAAAAAAGTCAAGATTTTGCAAATATAACAAAAGCCCAAACACAGGCTTTCCCTCTAAATGTTTTAATGTTCTACTAGTTTTGCTACCCATTGAAGTATGATATTGAAGAGTTAAGATTTTAAAATTTTTTTACTGAATTTATAACACAAAATGGGTTTAATGACTATGTAAAAAATTAATGACAAAAAAACTAGCCCATCATTTTTAGTTGACGCTGTTTGAAGTTGTGTTTAGTTCTATATTTTTAATATATTATAGTAAAAGTTTAGTCAATTCTATAGAAAAATTTGAAAATTCGATCACTTCAATTGAAAAATATGAAATTTTCATCCTTTCAATAATTAGGTCTCTTCAATAAAAAATTATGATAGTTCAATATTTCTAAGTACCGTTATCTCTATGTCAAAGTCGTGTTCAATATGACATGATAGCACTTGAAATTCTAGTGATTTTCATGGGTGTAGAGTTCATAAATTAGGTTGAGTAGAATGGTTTTTTACTCATTCAAGTACATGCATAAACACATAAAACGTTATAAATATATAAAAAAAAATGACAATATTATTTTTTAAAGTTTTTCTCAATGTTTTTATAATTGGATCGGATATTGATACGATAGAGGGAACAGTCTGATCCAACCAGTGGTCAGATTAGTTTATTTGTGGTTACCCTAGTTAATTATTAAAAATAATATTTAAAAAAATTTATGTAATTTATCATTAATTATATAATGACTTATTTAATGTTAAAATAAGTTTAGTTTGATGGTATATATATTCAAATGTGATAAATAAAATTTTGGGTTTAAGTTTTCAAAATAAATTCTTTGAAAAAAATTAATTTTTTATATTTACCAAATCAAACTCAGTTTTATATCCAATCCAATCACATGGTCCAAAGAGTGTAAATTGATTCAATCCAGTTTAAATTCAAAAACAGCTTTCTAATATATTGAAATTGATTTGGTTAGCAATTGACAGTTCAACTAATTAGACCAACTGTTTTGATCCAATTTTTAAAACCATTTTATGATTAATGTGGCATATATATAGTTGAGATGTCAAATATTTTATGTGGATAGAACTTAGATTTTTGAAGTAATTTCTCATCTTAATTTAAAGTTTTTATTATGAAAAACCAATAGTGGATTCAAATCAAGTTAAACCAAATAAAGGTCTGTTCAAACTTAATTTAAATCTACAATAGTTTGTATAAACTTGAATTTGATTTGCGTGAATTGACGGTGAGTTTGTGAGAGAAGCAATGGAAAAGTTATTAAAGAAGAAGAAATATAAGTGTAGCCAATCGAAGGAGTCAAAATATCTATGGCAAAATATGTAGCTATTTTATATCTACCTAATTTAAGTGGGATCAAAATTGTCAATTACCTATTTTAGTTAAATGTCCTATTACTACTCCAATTTTTAATTTCAAATAATTGAATTTTTCTTAAACCTGCATTAAAATTTTTCTTTACTTTTAACAATAAATTGTGTACCCTTTTTGGGTATACAAATATATACATATTTTTATATATCATCACGTGATAAAATAATTTTGTATTTAAGATAAAATAATATTTAATCACATAATAATATACATAAATATGTACATATTTGTATATCTAAAATAGGTATACACTTAGCTTAATTAACTTCATTAGAATGGCTCAAATTTACACAGGTTTCAGTTTAACTTTTGTAAATTTAGAATCCCTTTTGCTTACCTCTCAATCATAAGCAATTTGCATGTCTAATTGTATATAAAAAATCAAATATTTGTATCGTGCATTGAATAGTATCTTAGGATACATTACCACATTATCATCTTATAAATTATTATAAAAAAATTAAATTTTTAAAATTTTCGAACACATCCCACATCATATCACCATTGTTATAAAAAAACGTATCACCTATATTTGCACAATTATTAATATGAATCAATTTATATCATATCATACAATATATTTATTATATTATACTAATTTTTGATATATTTTATGATTCATATTATTTTCTGTTCATACGGTATTATGTACTAATAGTAACTTTAAAATTATCTAAGCATATGAAATAGTGAATTATACAAAAAATAATTCAGTAATGTCCTTCAACTATTTTGTGACTTGAAGACAAGTTGTCTGATGAAATACCTAGGCGATAAAATTTTCTCTAATGTTGAAACATGTCCCACTTTGCTTTTTACTATCCTAGCATTCTTTGAGCTTTAGTTAATTACCAAAGAATTTAGTCTCTTGAGTTAGCTTTTGATTGGCCGGATTGGTTTTGGATAAGAACTTGTCCATACAAATTCCATATCAGATTTTCATTTTTTCAGGCCTATATATAAATGAGATCAGACCTATCAAAACGAATATATTAAAGGGATATTGCACTTGCAGCAGCTTTAATATGCAATCAAATAATAAATTACACCAGCAAAAAATAAAAATATTACCGAATGGGAGGAACCCTCCTTTTTCTTCACCTAGCTGATTTGCCATCCTTATTTAGCTCCTCCAGCCGGATTTCCTGAGCGCATTCTCCACATACTGCGCTGCAACCAGGTTTTGTGCCTTGACTTCTAAGTGTTAGCAAATGCGAAAGATTAGTGCATTTACGGAACACCACACGACTCCTCAGAATGCCTCTGGGTTGTGTTGTAGTATTGCTGGTGTCTCGGGCAGGAGGAACCACCATTTACACGGCAGCAGGCTTTCGATCTGGTGCTGATTCGTCAAGTGGTACACGTTGCACTTCCTCCCATTTTAATGATCTCCGGTACACTTCCCAGGCCAAGTCTTGTTCCCCCTCCGAAAGCCTTTCCTTTTCATTCTCTTGCAAAAGGGACTCGTGTTTATGGTAATTGGCAATCCACCTAAACAAAACAAGGTAATTAATAATATGACATGCCAAAGTATTTTTAAGCACCAAGAATGAAATGCTCATGTTCAGACAGTAGGTAGACCATAACCCTACTAATGGAAAATATTACTGCTTAATGATAACAAAAACTGGAAGTTACTCTTGATTCTGAACATAATCGACATCGTTTCGAATACAATGACTAGTTAAGTTAAAAATACACAAGAAAAATAAAAGCTGAAGAAAAATTTAATACACAGGGTTAATAAAATTTCAAATAAAACTAGTACAATTGAATCACCCATTCGAAAATTTTTATCACCACTATACAATAAAACTCAAGGTAGATTACTAACATTTATTTCTTGTAAATGTAGTTAAAAACAAAACAAAAAAACAATATAAAATTATCTATACTAATATTTGTATTAATGATAATATATCACTATGTGATTAAATGATTTTGAATTATTCGAAGTCAAGTCTCTCGTTTGAAATTTGAATATTAAAAAGTCTAATTAATAAATTCCATTATACATCATAAGTTATGATCATAATTATGCTTCCAAATAAGCATAACACAACTATGACTACATGTTTCTCTTTCCCTCATTTTCAAAGAACAAATCACAATAACACTCGTATGTTTTTCTCCTATATGTTAAACCTCCATGAGAATTTATATGATAATTTCACAAGCAAGGCCAGAGTGTTTGTCTGTCTGCACATTCAGCTAGACCCATCTCTATTTTCTCATCGGTCTCACCCATAAATCAAAATTGGTCATCTAAATTAGTTTATATTATAAACTGAACTAGTTTTATATTTGAAAAAAAATCTTAAACCGAAATTGAATCAATTAAAATATTAACTAATTTTCCAGAACTTTTTGCGTCTATGTCTATGTGTGGACTGACTCTTAATTTTTAATCCAACTAGTAAAATCAGTCAGTTCGATTTGATTTCCAGAACCATGCTATATAAAATTTGAAAAACATAATTGAAAACATGAAAGTGAAGTGATGATGTTTAATAAATACAAAAAGACCCTAGAAGGCTAATGGGAAATTAAATATCATTGTTTTGAATTGTGATGGCCACTGTCCCATCATTGAGTAAATTACGTTTTCCCAACAAAGGTTTGACCTAAGAACACGTTTTCTGCCCTTGGGTAGGAAAATAACCTTTTCTAGCCAAAACCAAGCTCTATTAACATAAAATAATTTTGAAACATTGTTAGGATGTGAAATTATCATACTATCTCTGACTATTTAACTTTTCATAATTATCATATCACCATAAATTAGTTAAAAAAAATTATATATTAAATATTAATTTAAAACCCTTTTCTTCTTATTTTTTTTAACCACACCCTTTTCATCTTTACAACCTAGCTGACAATCTCATTTTTAGTGACTCATCTTCAATGTTAATTTGACTTTCACAAATATTTTCAATGCCAATCCATCCATCTCTAGCTCATTCGCACAATGACATTGTCATTTCCACCTTATTTCACATCTATAAAATTCAGCATGAAAACTTAAATCTCTTCTTGCTAAAGTAAGAAAAATATACAAAAATATTCATTAAATATTTTATATCAATGAAGAATCCTATATCAATCTTTTGAACAATGTTTTCATATGGTAAAGAGACTAGTTAGATTAATCTGACACTAGAACTGATTGATCATCCATGGAATTGGTGGTTCATGACATATACTTTAATGTGGTGGACTTAGAATTTTCCTTAATTTTTTATGCCTATGTCAACAAATCGATTGACTCTCGATTCGTAATCAAATTTGTAAAATTAGTTGATCCAATTCGTTTTTTAGAACAATACCATAAATAACTTGAAAAACATAATTGAAAACATGGAAGGGAAGTGATGATGCTTAATAAATACGTAAGACCCTACTAGGTTAATGGGAAATTATATATGTTTGCTTTGAATTGTGGGTGGCCAGGCTCCCATCATTGGGTAAATTAATTGTCTACCCAAGGTTTGGCCTGAAAACACCTTTCCACCTCTTGGTTGGGAAAATAATACTTTCCTACTCAGATCAAATTTATTTGTAGAAAATAATTTTGAAACTACGTTAGGATATGTGCAATTACTTTATTATCTTTAACTATTAAACTTTTCAAAATTATCATATCATCATATATTAATAAAAATTAAAAAAGCCCCTTTAAATATAAATTTTACATTAAAACCCTATTATTCTTATTTTCTTTCTGTCACACCAACTTTCTTGAAACCCAATCGATAATCTCACTTTCAACGACTCATCTCCAAGTCTGATAATGCCAATTTATCCATCTTTGGCTTATTTCCCCAACAATATCATCGTTCCCACTTTATTGCACATCAACAAAATTTAACAGCATATCCCCCGTGTCAATCTCCTCCTTTTAAACACCCTCCAATGTCAATTACAACTTTTGATAGTTCATTCCACCAGTATCAATCTTTCCCAATTCATCTAATGTCGACTTCACTATTGGTAATAATGGGATTACAATTGAATGGTGGTTAGGGTTTTAAGGGTATAAGTGCAAATTTTCAAATTTGTTGAAAGGATAAATTGTGATGTTTAAAACATGTGGACATTTTTAAAATTTTTTCAAAATTGATAGATGATGAAATTATTATTTTGCCCTTACACTTTTTTTTAAACATAAACAGCTTTTGATTTTGGTTAAAAAAAGTTATTTACACTATCAAAGGCTAGAAAAGTGTTTTCGGGTCAAATCTTGGGTGGGAAATGTAATTTACTCCCCACCATAATCATTTAACTACAAGCATGGCAAAAATAAACGGAAGCATGTTGATTCATTGACAAACATATTGTGTATTCGTGCCTCAGCTAGACCGCATTGGTTTGGGCATAATGTGTCACGCTTTCCAAATCCACGCGTGAACAACTTTTGCATGCTCTCAAATTTCAGAACCCGAGGGGCTTAAAAGCCTTCAGCTTTCTGACCTTTTCTTCATTACAAACCCTTCTGTAGGGAGGAGCCTCAATTAATTGTATTAAATACTGATACATAAAAGTACTTTTCTCCAGTATTTTGTCACCAACCAACCAGTTTCGCCATTGTTGAAAAGCCTAAGCTCAAACTCCTAGTGGTAGCTATGTCAGTAAGTTTCTTCTCTCCTTCTTTGCATGTAAAACTCACTAAAAGATCAATTCTTTGAAGTGCGATTTTAACAATGTACGTCATTTTCAGATGGTGGAGGTCAGAGTTCCAAATCTGGACTGTGAAGGCTGTGCTTCCAAGTTGAAGAAAGCCCTCTTCAAGCTCAAAGGTATGGCTTAAATTCATGTCTTGTATCTTTAATTGAAAAAATGGGTTCATCTAGGTGGAGATTGAACCTTAACTATGTTTTAAGTCCTAACAAAGGCCAGGACGTAGGGCTGGACCCAAATTAAGCTCTTGAGTTCAAAAGCCAGTTTGGTTCGAATTCATTTAATTTGCAATCGAGTGGAGTTCAAGTTAGGAGGTTCGGTTTGTTTTTGAAATTTAGCCAATTCGAAAAATAAAGAATTCAGTTTGGTTTGCTCATAAGCCAAGTAGATGGTTCAGTTCGGTTTGAAATTGACTTGTAACTTAATTTGAATTATCTTAAGCTATTGTTAAAACAACATGGTTTTAGTCCCAACAAAGGCTTAGACCTAAATCAAGTTAGCTCAACTTAAATTTGAATCGAGTTTAAGTTAAAAGGTTTATTTTGTTTTTAAAACTGAACTGAACTCGAACTAGAGAGAATTCAGTTCGGTCTAGCTTGTAAGTTAGGTAGATGGTTCAATTTGATTCAAAAAATCTGAAGTAATTGTTAAAATAATTTCGTTTTGTCTATTGTTGAATAAAAAAAAAAATCATTTTGTTAATAAGTCACGAATTTGAAAAGTGAATGCAGCAACAAAATCAAGTCACAGATTGGAAAACTCAAGTCAAACTCCAGCTTAATCATTTTCATTCGAACCAAACTCTAACCATTGGGTGTTCGATTTGTATCCACACCTAAAATTTCAATTTCAGTATGTCATATTTTGTTCAGGAGTTGAAGAAGTAGAGATAAAAATGGAGATGCAAAAGATTACGGTGAGAGGGTTTGGACTGGAGGAAAGGAAGGTGCTGAAAGCCATTAAACGAGCTGGAAAAGCAGCAGAGCCATGGCCATTTCCTGGATACTCTCATTTTGCTTCATTTTACAAGTATCCAAGCTACATTGTGAACTATTATTATGATAAACAAGGAACCAGTAATGGCGCACATACGTTCTTCCACACTCCTGCGGTTTACTCAATTGCTGTGGCATCTGATGAAACTGTTGCCTCATTGTTCAGCGATGACAATCCCCATGCCTGCATTATCATGTGACTGGGCAATGCTATAAACCTAAACTTTTGAGTATATAATTCGATACATAGCTTATATATAATTATATGATTAAGTATTTTTTTATTCCTCAATTTAAAATCATTTAATCATATAATGAATTATAATCTATGTACTTAATTGTCTATTCAAAAGTGTTTATGCATGATTTTATTGTATGTGATTTTCACCATGAAATTTCTGATCTTTGAGTCTCATGCTTCTCTGTAAGTGCTAAAAAACTTTAATTCATGTTAGTTAATAATTAGTAATTGTGGTTTTGGTTCATTTGTGTCTTTCAATAAAACTATGAGCACTCAATTTTGAACATTCAATTCAATATATAAATGATATGTTATCACATGATTAAGTTATTTTAAATTAAAGATAAACTAACATCCAATTACATGATAATATACCATCTAGTACTTAATTTAATCCTCAAAATTTGATATTGATAATATTATTTTTTTTAGTTTATACCTATACTTCTTGTCATTATAGCAATTGGGGTGCTTCAATTTTGCATGAATGATTCTATGAGTATGAGTTTATTTGTCTTTGGGTTTTTTTCAGTTAGGGTTGGATTCTAGCTAAACCAAACTTGAACTCGAGCTTGTTTTAATAGAGTCAAATTCTAGCATAGCTCGTTTCAAAGATATTCGAGGAGTCAAGTTCAAACTTAACTCGTTTCAAAAGTGTTCGAGCTCGACTTGTTTGATTCAAGTTTGAGCTCAATTTAATACTAAAATAATGTATTTTTAATGTATATTGGTTAAAATGGTATCATTTTAATTGATTCGTATCAAAATTTTCAACCTTCCAAGTTTGAGCTCAAACAAGTTCAACTTAAATTCAACCCTAGTTTCAATTAATAAAAATATAAATGAAAATCAAGTAATGGAAGTCAGAGTTATTGGTATAGTACAAAATGTAATACATATGGCACAATGTGATAAAATGCACTGCAGTAAGCGATATTTATTCTAAGGTATACTGAAAACTATGAGATATGGTGGGTGTATTATACAATATGATACAATCAAGTTTTATACGATATGGTTTATATTACCAATACAATTCAATACACCTTTTTCAGAAACATGTTGATGTGATAGAGGTGTATTTTACAAAAATTTAAAATTTTAAGAGGTGTTTATGATACTTTTCAAGATAATAGTGTGACATTTAGAAATTTTATTATAATTATTTTTATAATATGTATTCTATGATAAAATATATTATACAAAAAATTAAATTTTTAGTACATGATATAATATGTGATTTTAACGCCATTAAAATTGGATATTCAACCATAAATAATACCATGCGATTCTGGAAAAACTAATTGATGCGGATTACAAAGCAATATTTATACACAATAAATTGTTTGTGGACAAATTGGGGACCTTATGTATTGTAGTTCAATAATATTTCATACAATAAGACATTATTATCATATGATTAAGTGATTTTAAAAAGTACAAAAATAAATGAGATTATGATTAAGTGATATAATTGTTTACATTTTTTTTTCAGTTCAAAATCACACAATTAAATGATATCATACTTGTTGTATTACTCTCCAATCATATAATAATGTCGCGTCATTATTTAAAGATTTCTTTGATCGGATGATTACATCATGGGAGCGTTTGGTTGGCGAATTTAAAGATTACTCTAATAATCTATTCTTATTACTTTGCTTGATTTATTAAGTAATAAAATATTCTGGTAATTTTTATTTTATTATCTCTAACAAAAAATAATTATTATTTATACCTACCTATTTTTATCAAATTTTATTAAACATAGTAATTATTTATATCCAATAAAATTCATAATTTTTTAGGTAATCTAGCTTTATGTAATATTTTATTTTTTTTAATAAAATATTACTTAAACTAAATACACCATATTACTATATATCATGTGATGCCATTGAAAATTTTGTTATTAGAAATATTCAAGATAATACATATATTTTAGTTTTGAACTATTAGAAAATATTATTTAAATATTTAATTAAATATTTGAAAATACAAATCAAGCAACCAAAAACATGTCATCATGCCAACTTTTGTCTTTTGAAGTGTGCTACTTCATTAGTTGGAGGGTAGAACAGGACGCCACCCCTTTTTACCTCGTAACATTCAAGACGTCTACCTGCCCAATCACCAATATAGAATTGAAACAAAACTTCACTATTAATAGACGACCAAGTGGATGAAGACCAAAAATCTCTGTAGCACAAGAATTTGTGGTCTGAGTTAATAGACAACAAAATGGACCGAGAGGGCCACTCGACCCATTTCTCATATTGCTCACCATCTGATTCAAGATGCAACTCATAGTGAACTCTCAACCCTTCTATTATATCATGATCATCTCGAAGCGATATAACAATGCAGAAAGATAAATCCACTAGGTCATCATTCAAACAGCCTAGTGGCAGCTCTATAAATGATCCCTTACTGTGTAAGGTATACCACTCTGGAATTGAACTTCCAGGGAAACATGCATACTCAAATGATTCCTGTACAGTGAAAATCTTTAGATCAAGTATGAAATTATAAGATTTGTGATTTATTTAAAAAAAAAAGACAAATAAAAGGAGAAATTGACATACAGTTGCACTTGGCTGAATACTTTGTAAAGCAGATTTCACAATGTCTTCAAGAGCACTCTGGTCCAGTTTAAAACAATTGCTAAAATCAACTGTCTTAAGCCTTCATGTAGTTGACGATAATAATTCAAGTGATTTACAATTTTGTGCTTGTATACATCCTATGCTCGATGGAAGATCCGGTAAGGATTTAAGCATATCACAGTTGCGCAAGTCAAGGTAGTACAAATTAGAAAGATTTATGATGGTTGCTGGTATTTTCTCAAATTTGTTTCTGTCTATATGTAATATTACTAGTTAGGTTAATTGACCAAGTCTGTCGGGTAAAGTGATACAACAATTAGATAGATCTAGATACTCGAGACATTGCAAACCTAATAAAGGAGGCAATATCAAACCCACGTGTTCCTCACTGTTAGATCCCCCAAAAGATAGCATGTCGAGGTTATTCAAACATACTATGGATAGCGGTACTTGCCTTATACCAGTACCTCAAGCAAGAATAGGGTTAGATTCGAGCCGAACCGAGTCGAGCTCGCAGCTAACTCAAGCTCGGCTCGGTTCATATATGAGCGGCTCGAGTTCGGCTCGAGCTCAGCTTGGCTCAGCTCGTTTTAGGCTCGCGTTCGGCTCGGCTTGGCTCGACTCATTTTTTCTTATCAAAACGACGTCGTTTTTAATATATATTAATCAAAACGACGCCGTTTTGTATAAAAAATTTTAAAAAAAATATATACCGAACCAATTCGAGCCAGTTCGAGCTCGGCTAAGCCAAACTCATTTTGGGCTTGATTGAGCCGAGTTTGGCTCGGCTTGGATCCAGCCCTAAGCAAGAAGTTGAATCAAAGCTTCCAAATTTCCTATCTCATTAGGCAAATTGTTAAGTTTCAAACAACCAGAGAGATCAAGATATTTAAGAGACTTCAGCTTACTAATGTTGCTCGGAAGACTCTGAAGGCTCCAACGATCATTAAGATTCAATGTCTCTAGTTTGGATAGACACTGAATTGACAAGGGCAGTTCTTGTATCACACTTCCATTTAAATTTAAACTCTTAATATTACATGGGAAACTTGAAACTATCTTAAAACCTGAGCAACGAGAGAGATTGATATCTTCAAGAGCATTCAAACTAGAAATACTGCTTGACAGATTCTCAAGCCTTGTGTAACCGTTAAGAGTAAGAAATTTTTTTCTAAACAAACACTCAGTTGATGAGGGAAATTCCTTAATTGCAGCACCACCTAAACGTAAATCTTGTATGTTACATGACAACTCTAGAACTAACTTGAGATTTGAGCACTAAGTAAGATGAAGATCTTCAAGAGACTCCAACTTCCAAATGTTGTTAGGAAGATTCTCAAGCCTTGTACAATTATGCAGATCCAAAGTTACTAATTTAGATAGATTCTCGATCGACGAAGGCAATCTCTAATTGCAGTTCCACCTAAGAATAACTCCTTAACATTACATGACAGACTTGGCATCGTATCCAAATTTGAGTAGCCAATGAAAAAAACTTTTTGCAAAGTTTTTGAATAAATTCTTAATGGAATACTACGAAGGCTTGTGCAATGTGACAACATTAAGCCAGAAAGCTTATTGAGATACTGAATAGATGAATAAATCTCAATCAAACTTGCATAGCCATAGAAATTCAAATTCTCAAGATTTTTTGCCACTAAAAGTTCAGGACATTTTAGTAAATGTTTGGATTCCTTGAGGTTCATACGTTTTAAATTTACAATATTCTATAATGAAAAAGAAATTAAACAAATAAGATTTACCATAGAAATTAGCATATATATATGATATCTTGAATTCACAATGTGTTTTAATTTCATAAAAATAATAGCTTATAAATACTTGGACCCCAAGCCAAAGTTGTTTAATGTTGCTTTTAGACATATCAAGTGCAACAAGGTTCTCTGGATGAAATTTTGGAGGCAATGATGTCCCTATATACCTATGCCAAAATAGGTACCTTAGCTCCGGGAATTCAAATCCCATATCTTGAAATCTATATAGATTATTAAAATCCTCTCCATAGTGTGAGCTATCGACTTTGAGATATTTTAGATTTTGCATCTTTGAAAAAGCATAAGGAGTTAAGTGTATCTCTTATACTCGAGACACATCTTGACATATGCCTTTAATTACTTCAGTTCCTTAATCAACAAGAGAAATGAAGTTAGAAATGATACACACAAATGTTAATGCATTTTTCATATTTATATAGACCATACAAATGAATAAGTAATGTATTTTCCTCACTTTATTTCTTGTCAAAACACAATGTATATCTTTATGGTAAAATAAACGACTACGTTTGCTAGGATTTTCAATAGATTCTTGTCAACCAATTTCTCTATCCATTTCTTCAAGTAAATCATGCATTGTTATCTTATTATCTAATACAATAATGAGAGACTTATCGATGAGAGCACTTAACCTAATCTCTGTAGAGAAGTCACAAGAATTCATGACATCTATTACAAGATCTTTATCATCCCTTTTAAAGATACATGCAACATCTAAGAATATTCCCTTTTGTTCATAATCTAATCCATCAAAGCTTATTTTCAACACATCTTGGCTATCCTTGGAAGATTTCTTCCTATTTTATTCACTGCATTTTCCCATTCTTGCTTTGTCTTTCCTAATAGAGAAGAGCCTAAAACTTTAAGAGCTAATGAGACACCTTTAGCATATGTTACCATCCTTTCTTACAGCTCCATGTACTCTTTAATTGTATCCCTATTATGTCCAAAAGCATGACAACTAAAAAGCAGAAGAGAATCACAATGACATAATCCCTCAAGCTTGCATATCTTATTTACCCTACAAGTTTTAAGAACTTGTTTGTCTTGTGATGTTATAATAATTCAACTTCCTAAACCTAAACATTTGGGATCTACAATTAATTTTTCTATTTGATTAAAAAAAGTCACATCATCAAAAACAATGAGAACCTTCTTACGGGCAAGTCTTTCTTTTGTGTCAGTGTGTCATAGATTGGCATTTTCATCCCCTAATATTGCAGAAAGAAGTTCTTTACTAATGGAAGTTAGTCCCCTGCTTTTATCTGATTCTTCCATAAATTTTTTAGCAAAGAAAGATCCGTCAAAATCGCTCCAATATTTGTTGAATATTGCACGACTAATAAATGTCTTACCTATTCCACTAAGGCCCTAAATCCCCATGATACAAACATCATTAGACCTAATTTCCAACAAAAACTCAATTTCTTTGATGTCGAAGAGATCTCGGTCTAGTCATGCGATGACTGGTGAAGAAAAATGATGGTCGATGAAAGTGGAAAATAGACCACAGTTAAGAGAGAAACTAGGAAGGGTGGAGAACGTCATTATTGCCATTGTCTTCGATCGCCATCAACTATTGCAAAAACTCTAAGAAAGACAATGTAAGTTTTTCAAACTTTGAGTGGGGAAAACTTTGTTAGTTTTAAACCTATGAGTAGAAATGCAATAAATTTTTAGTTTTTATAATATTTTTGTTAAATAAGAATTTTACTCCTAATAGTAGTAGTAAAATTTAACAGAATCGTAGGTATTTGAATTTTTGATAGTTAATAAATGAAAAGTTAGGTTTGCACTAAACCTTGTGTGAGAAATAGTCATTTGGCTTAATATTTAAAAGTAAAACTTTTTTACTTAAAAGATGGAAATTGAAGAAAGTAAGGAAAGTGGACATCATCTCAGTTGGGCCAGTCGAAGAAGAAAAGAAAGAGGAACATAAAGATGAGAGAAGGAAGAAAAGAAAGAGGAGAAAAAATGATAAAATTTTGTTGTAATAAGTTATAGCAATTTTTTTTTCAAGCCTTAGATCTAAATTTTTTTGCAAGAATCGCTAGATTTGTATTCTTATAACAAGTAACATTAAAGTGAAGTGAAAGGAAGAAGTTTTGCGTTCACAAGTTTTCTCTTCTTAGTGCTTAATATTTGATTACAACATAGAGGGTATTTTGGGTCAAATCAATAAAATCAAATATATTCAATTTTGATAAATCAGTAGATTGATAAATAATGTATTATCATTTAATTGAATACAATATTTAATTATATAATAATATATATCTAGTTAAATATTCAAAATTAGGTATACATAGCATTATGCCAATCTTATTAAGCCAAAAAACATTAGAGTTTTAGCACACTTTCATATTCTTCTTCACCAAAAAATATCATTTGAAGGACAAAAAACTATAATTAATTGTAACACCTCTTTATAAACAGTAAAATTATGTACACTTATAATAAGTATCAAATTGGGTATCAATGATGATTTATTACTATATGATTTAATAATTTTGAGTTAAAGATAAAATAACACTCAATCACATGGTATCATATCATTATTAATATTCATTATAAATGTACATAACATTGCTCATCTAAAAATCTCACCTTAACAAAGCATAGACGAGTTGGATATGTATGTGCACTCAAGGTGATAAGACTTATTAAATCCCATTTTCTTTAAGCTTAAGTAAAAGAAACTGCTAGCATTATTCTTTGATTACACAAAACGTGATTTATAACTGCTCTTAATATTTATCCATTTTTTTAAAAACAATAAAATCTATCAGCTAATTAATTAAATAAAATTTTACAAATGCCCAAAATGTCCTTCAAGCATACCGAGGTGTCACAAGTCCATATGCAATAGTTGAAACACAATTTTTTGGTTTAAAGCAATTTTAGTTTGTTTGCCTTTCATGCAAACATCACACACATGATCTTTTTTAAAAATTAACCTTGGCAAACCTTTTACTAAATTTCTTTTAAAAACTTTTTATAAAACATCAATGTTTGCATGTCCTAGTCTTCTGTGTCATAGTCACATGTCTTCCTCTTTGCTTGATATGAGACATAGGTCTCTAGATGCAACGTCATGCAAATGTATAATGTATACATTTGAATGTCTATAACTAATGAATGCAATTTCATTTGTGCTAGCATCAATAATTTCAAAACATAAGGAATAAAAGCTAATTTTGAAAACCTTATCACATAATTGACTTATACTAAATAAATTATGCCTAAGGTCTTCAACAAGTAAACCATCATTGATAGAGAAGGATAAGTAACCTATTGCACCAATGCCAATTACCTTTCCTTTTGAGTTGTCTCTAAAGTTGACATTATCTCCATCTTTCACCTTTAATGAGAAGAATAAGTTTTTATCTTCCATCATATGTCTTAAGCACCTACTATCCAAGTACCACTTGCTAAAGGACTTCAAGGAAGATTGCAAACAAGCCTACAAAACAAATTTATTTATTTACTCTTTGGTACTCAAATGATCTTGAGTCTAACAATGTTAGTTCCAAATGTCCATTTATGAACCCAAACGTTCTTTACTTTGAAAGGTTTACCATTTCTAATTGGACAATGTCTAATAGTGTGCCCAATGAATGAACAAAATTTGCATTTCATGTGCAATGCATGAGGCTTTTTTAAAGGCCTAAATGTGTCTGTGAAGAAGTTACCCCCATTGTATCCTAGACCTTATTTATTTAGACCACTACTTTATGAAGCAAGCATTTTATCCAACCTTTTATTGCCAATTTTTAAATTTTCAAATAACTCATTTGAACTTGACACCTTTTTCTTTAGTTCTTCATGTTCTTCTTTCATGCAAGTCAATTCCTTTATGCATGATTCCTTTTCATTTGATATAACTCCAAAATCTATCTTTAATTTATCATGCTCATATGAGAGTGTTTCATGTTCCTTTTTAATGCATGCTAATTGTTTCTTTAATACCTTATATTTAGTTTGCATGCTCTCATATTCATCCATTAATGATTCTGTAATATTTGTTTAAAAACTATAAGGGCAGTAACGTAATTAGAGCTTAAGGATGCATGGGTTATTTCATTTATAAGTGAGGGCAGTTTGGTAAACTTGCTAGGTGTTCACTTTGTTGACCTAAGTATATAAACATAATATTGGCCGACTAGAATTGAGAGAATAGTGAGAATAGAGAGAATAGAGAGAAAAGAGAGGTGTGAGCTACTGTGCTGTTCTTCTTCTCTGTTCTTGTACGTCTTGTGCGTCTTGGGCTACTGTGTGGCTGTGTTTGCTCTCTGAGTTCGATCAACGGTGTCTCTACGGTGAAGTCAGGTGCTCTTTGACTTTGTATTACTGTGTATTTGCTTGTATATTGTTTTGATGTACAGTGAGAGATCCGTGTGTTTGTATATTGTAAATCGAACTTGATATTAGTGGATTTGACTAGAGGAACACCTCTGCCTTGGATGTAGGATTTCGTTTACGAGATTCGAACCAAGTAAATCATGTTATTCTATTTTTTCTTGTTTTTTGCATTTATATTGTTCGGATCGGATTATCTTTGGGTTTGGAAATATAAACCTATAACAAGTGGTATCAGAGCCACAAAAGATCTTTCCGATCTGTGATCTTGTGACCTATTTTCGTTTCTTTTCCGTTTATATTCAGCTGCTTGTGTATATCTTGAGGTGTGTTTGGTTTTCATGCTTTGCAATATATTCTGGTGAAATATATGTGCTGTATCTCTTGATATATGTGAATATTTTCGGAAAGATTGTGTTCTTGTTGTGAGTACTTTGCTTTCTTGGTACTACTGTATTTTCTTTTGGTACTTGTAGGATTAAAGAAACTAAAAGAAAAAGAAAAAGAACATAATGGGGTCAACAAGACTGGAAATAGAACAGTTTAATGGAAAAAATGATTTTAATATTTGGAGGAAAAAGATGAGGGTTGTTTTGGTGCATCAAAGGTGTGCAAAGGCTTTAGAAGGTATAGATTCTTTACCTTCTGATATGACAGAATCTCAGAAGGCTGAGGTACTTGAAACTGCTTATAGCTTGCTTATTTTACATCTATCTGATAATGTTTTAAGACAAGTTAATGATGTTAGTACTGCTGCAAAATTATGGTTGAAGCTTGAATCTCTTTATATGACTAAATCTTTGACTAATAAAATATATTTGAAAGAGCAACTGTTTGGTTTTAAAATGGATCCAGGAAAGTCTTTAGAAGAAAACTTAGATGAGTTCAATAAAATTACTATTAATTTGGCTAATATAGAAGAGAAAATTTCTGATGAAAATCAAGCCATTATTATTTTGAACTCACTGCCTGAAACTTTTAAAGATATAAAAGCTGCTATCAAATATGGTAGAGAGTCTCTTTCTTTAGAAGATGTTTTAGGGGCTCTTAAGTCAAAAGATTTAGAAATGAAGATAGAAAAGAAAACCATAGGTGAAGACTTACAAGTAAGAGGCAGAACTGAAAAGAAATTTCAACAAAAAGATAAAAGATTTAATAGATCTAAATCTAGGCCAAAAAGAGTTTGTTGGAATTGTCATAAAGAACATCATATGAAAAGAAATTGCCCTGAAAGAAAGAAAATGAATTTTCATTCAAATAATGAAAAACATGAGTCTGTAAATCTACTTGATGGCTATGACAGTACTGAAGTTTTAGTTTTAACTGAGGGGTTGTCTAGGGAAGAATGGGTCTTAGATTCAGGATGCACCTATCACATGACACCTAGAAAAGACTGATTTTTAGATCTAAAACAGATAAATGGTGGAAAAGTCTTAGTGGGTAATGATGATGCATGTGAGGTAACTGGTATAGGTGCTATTAAACTGAAACTTGCTGATGGTTCTATTAAAGTTCTCAATGATGTTAGATTAGTTCCTAAATTGAGAAGAAACCTAATATCCTTAGGTTTGTTAGATTCCAATGGTTATTCTTATAAGTCTGAAAAAAGTGTGCTTAAAATAATGAAAGGAGCTTTAGTAGTAATGAGAGCTAAATTGATAAATGGGTTATACATTTTAGAGGGAACAGCTGTTAGTGACTCAATGTCTTCTAAACCTAATAAGATGGATGAAACTGTTTTGTGGCATAAAAGGCTAAGACACATTAGTTTCTTGGGTTTACAAGAACTTGGTAAACAAAACTTGATTAATTCTAATAGAATTTCAGCATTAGAGTTTTGTGAGAATTGTGTTTTAGGGAAGTCACAAAGATTGAGGTTTGCAGCTGCTGCTCATAGATCAAAGAACATTCTTGATTATGTTCATTTAGATTTGTGGGGTTCTCCTCAGGTACCTAGTTCTCTGTCTAATGCTCATTATTTTTTAACCTTTGTGGATGATTTTTCAAGAAGAGTTTGGGTTTATTTCTTAAAAACTAAAGATCAAGCTTTTGAGTCTTTTAAAGAATGGAAAACTCTTGTTGAAAATCAAACAAATAAGAAACAAAAAGTTTTAAGAACAGATAATGGTCTTGAATTTTGTAACAAACAATTTACTGATTTTTGTAAACAATTTGGAATCTTGAGACATAGAACCTGTGCAGACACTCCTCAGCAGAATGGTCTTGCTGAAAGAATGAATAAGACTATTCTGAACAAAGTAAGATGCATGTTAGCTGACTCAGGATTGAGTAAGAAATTCTAGGCTGAAGCAGTAGCTACTGCTTGTTATTTGATTAATAGATCACCCTCTTCTGCTATTAATTTTAAGACTCCTATTGAATTGTGGTCTGGTAAACCACCAAATTTAAATCACTTGAGACCTTTTGGATGCCTTGCCTATATTCATGTGAAACAGGGTAAACTGAACCCTAGAACCTTAAAGGCTGCCTTCTTAGGATACCCTACGGGGACTAAGGGTTATAAAGTTTGGTTAATTGATGAATTAAAATGTGTGGTTAGCAGGGATGTTGTGTTTAATGAATTTGCTTTTTATAAAGATCTGTTTATCTCTAACCAATTTCAGTCTAAACAGGTTCATATTGAGGTGGAGAATTCTGACTTAAGAAATTCAGCTAGTGTTGAGTCAAGTGATGGACCTAGTTTAGGCTCAGATTCAATTCATGCTTCAAAGTATGAAGATAGGGGTTTGAACTAGCAACCATCACAGAGTCAGAGTCAAAGTAGTTTAGACAGTGATTTTTCTGATTATCAATTGGCTAGAGATAGGACTAGAAGAGCTATTAAACTGCCATCTAAATATGCTCATGTAGATCTTATATCATATGCATTTAATATAGGTGATTGCATTGAATTGAATGATCCTTTAAATTTCAAACAAGCCTATATGAGTAAACACAAAAAGGAATGGTTAAATGTCATGCAAGCTGAAATTGATTCTCTGCATAAAAATAACACATGGATTCTTGTTAAAAGACCTGAAAATAAAAGGATTATAGGTTGTAAATGGGTTTTTAAAAGAAAACCTACTACTCCAGGCTTTGAAAATGGAAGGTTTAAGGCTAGAGTTGTTGCAAAGGGTTTTTCCCAAGTAGAAGGTATTGACTATCATGAGATTTTTTCACATGTTGTTAAACATATATCAATAAGGCTTATTTTATCTGCTATGGTGTTATTTGATTTAGAACTTGAACAGCTAGATGTTACTACTGCATTCTTTCATGGTAATCTAGAAGAGTAGATTTATATGGAGCAACCAGAGGGTTTTGAGAAACTGGATCTGAATATATGGTTTGCTTACTAAAAAGGTCATTCTATGGCCTAAAACAGTCACCAAGACAATGGTATAAAAGGTTTGATGACTATATGCTCTCCATTGGCTTTTCTAGAAGTGAATTTGATAATTGTGTTTACTTTTGTAAAACTGAAACAGGCAGCTATGTTTACTTGTTGATATATATGGATGATATGCTTATTGTTTCAAAGAAAATAAGTGATTTGAATAGGCTGAAAAAATTATTAAAAGATGAATTTGAAATGAAAGATTTAGGACATGCAAAAAGAATCTTAAAAATGGATATTAATAGAGATAGAATTAAAGGTATTTTAACTCTGTCTCAATCTGAATATGTTAAAAAGGTTCTTGAATTGTATGGTATGCATGATGCTAAATTTGTGAATACTCCTATAGGTGCTCATTTCAAATTGATGTCTGTTTTGCATGATTTACCTACTGATGAATCTGAATATATGAAAAAGATTCCTTATGCAAATGTGGTAGGTAGCTTAATGTATGCTATGATAGGATCCAGGCCTGATATTGCTTATGCAATTAGTTTGGTGAGTAGGTTTATGGGAAAACCTTGTAAAGCACATTGGAATACTGTGAAATGGGTATTAAGATACTTGAAAGAGTCATGTGATTTTGGTCTTGTATAAACTGCACCTGATACTAACAGTTTACATGTTAAAGGATACTGTGATTCAGATTATGCTGCAGATTTAGACAAGAGGAGGTCTCTAAATGGCTATATTTTCACATTTGGTGATAATGTGATAAGCTGGAAGAGTTGTCTTCAACATATTGTTGCTTTGTCTATAATATAAGCTAAATATGTTGCATTGACAGAGGCTACAAAAGAAGCTTTGTGGCTGAAAGGTATAACAGAAGAGTTGGGGCTACATTGTGGTATTCCTGTGATCTATTGTGACTCACAAAGTGCAATACATCTGTCTAAAAATAGTGCTTTTCATGAGAGAACAAAACATATAGATGTTAGGTTGCATTTTATAAGAGAAATTTTGTCTAGAGGTCAGGTAATTCTGGAGAAAATTGCTTCAGAGGTGAATCCTACTGATATTTTGACAAAGGTGGTTCCAATAAATAAGTTTAAGAGTGCCTTAGACTTATTGCAAATTGGAAAGTTGTGAGTCTGTCTTGCAAAGGTGTTTTGGCTAGTTAAATTCATGTTTGAGTCTTGTAGTTTTCAAACAAGGTGGAGTTTGTAATATTTGTTTAAAAACTATAAGGGCAGTAACGTAATTAGAGCTTAAGGATGCATGGGTCATTTCATTTATAAGTGAGGGCAGTTTGGTAAACTTGCTGGGTGTTCACTTTGTTGACCTAAGTATATAAACATAATATTGGCCGACTAGAATTGAGAGAATAGTAAGAATAGAGAGAATAGAGAGAAAAGAGAGGCGTGAGCTGCTGTGTTGTTCTTCTTCTCTGTTCTTGTACGTCTTGTACGTCTTGGGCTACTGTGTGGCTGTGTTTGCTTTCTGAGTTCGATCAACGGTGTCTCCACAGTAAAGTCAGGGGCTCTTTGACTTTGTATTGTCGTGTATTTGCTTGTATATTGTTTTGATGTACAGTGAGAGATCTGTGTGTTTGTATATTGTAAATCGAACTTGATATTAGTGGATTTGACTAGAGGAACACCTCTGCCTTGGATGTAGGATTTCGTTTACGAGATCTGAACCAAGTAAATCATGTTATTCTATTTTTTCCTGTTTTTCGCATTTATATTGTTTGGATCGGATTATCTTTGGGTTTGGAAATGTAAAGCTATAACAGATTCCAATGCATCTTGTAGTTTATTTAAAAAGTATATGTTTGAGTCATTTACCTCATCTTTCAAGTCATTTTTGGCCATGAAACATATGTTAGCCTTCTCATCTTCCAACTCACTCTCACCGCTTCCAATCTATAGGGAAGCAAAGACTTTCTTCTTGAACCTCTTTTCATTTTTCTTTTTCTTTTTTCTTCTTAGAGGGCAATCTTAGCAATGTGCCCAACTTTTTGCACTAATAGCATATTATATCATTGTTAGTCTTTTGTCATCTTTTTTCACCCTTCTAGCCACTCATTTTCCTTTAAACTTCTTAGACCTTGAGAGGAATTTGATAAACTTCCTAGCAAGAAGAATTTCATCATCTTTATCTATGGAAGAGTTTATTTCCTCTTCCTTTTCATTATTTGCCTTCAAGGCAATATCTCTCTTTGCCTTTACTTTCTCTTCCTTAGGTTTTCTTTTCATCTCATTAGTAAAAAAACTACCTATGAGTTCACCCATGCCTATTTTGTCAAGTTTTTCGATTATTCAATTGCAGTGACATTCATAGTCCATAAATTGGGTAAAGACTTGTATATCTTCTTGGTTAACTCTATAGTTTCAAACTTCTTTCCTAATCCTTTAAGGTCATTTACAAGATTCAAAAGTCTCTTATACATGTTTGTGATATTTTCTCTTGATTTCATCTCAAATAATTCATACTCCTAGAAGAGAAGTTCTATTTTAGACTCTTTGACTTTGACTTGTCCCCTTATGAGTTGTTTTAAGAATAGTCCAAACTTCTTTGGCCAAATCACAAGTCAATACACGATTGAATTTTTTAGCATTCAAAGCACAAAATATAATTTTAATAGCTTTGGCATTCAAACTCATCATCTTTTCATCCTCATCATTATAATCCATTCATTTTTGGGTTCATTAGTTCTAGAATCCATAAGTATCAAGTCACTATGCTCAATGATTCTCTAAACTTTATAATTAATTAGCCTAACATGCAACATCATTCTAACTTTCCATTATGTATAATTTACGCCACTAAATAGAGATGGTCTAATGGTGCATTGGCCTTCAGCAAAAATATGGGTCAATGAACCATCTATTTGTAAAGATAATTTTTTCTTTAAAAATTATTAGATTTTGAAAAAGCTAGAGTTCAAGCTCTGATACCACTTTTATAACCTTTGAAAATGGATAAGCAAACTAAGAAGCAGCTGTATAGATTCTTTGAAAAATTGAACATACAAACAATTTATACAACAATTAATGCAACCACCAAACAATAAATATGAGTAGAAGTAAATAAAGAGAGTTAAGAAATGTTTTGTTTAGAGTGGTTCTAAGTTTTCTCTTACAAGTCTCCTACTTCCACTTTTTCAAGCCAACCTTGATTAGTTAAGAAACGTTAAAGGCATTCCCGATTGTGTAGACAATAGCACATACCTTAATCAGAGTGGTTCCAAGTTGAAAACTAGAAATGATGTAGTAAACTAGTTTGAACACCAAATTGTGAATAAGGTGGTGGCAAAAGCAATAGGGCTAATATAAATAGTATTGATACACTTAGATATTGCCACATTGATGATGGGCATCGTAGCATCTGGGATGCATGTGCGATGGTAGAAGAGTCTCAAGCTCTCACTACTCTTTTGATATGAAATTTAAAAGCCAAGTTTAGTCGATATGTGTATGAGGTACACTTATGGATGACATTCAAGATATCACATACTTTCACCAGACTTCCATGATGTCAATAGACTTCGTTTGGCAGTAGTAATTTGGGATGACAATGCCATTAAGAAAATGGCACTAGACTTTGAAATAATCTAGATAGACATCTGAGATATTGATCACAAATTGAGAAATAAGGAACACATGAATGTTATCATATATATATATATATATATATATATATATACACATGGGTTATAGATTTCCTACTTACTAAGTATGTATCACTCACATGTTCTATTTATGTTATTTTGTGGGTAGAGTTGTAGAGCAGCAAGG